>NC_136296.1:0-720000 GCF_964198595.1 Lampetra fluviatilis
AAAAATCACGTTTTTGGCCCCAAATCACGTTTTTTGCCCAAAAATCACGTTTTTGCCCAAAAATCACGTTTTTGCCCAAAAATCACGTTTTTGCCAAAAATCACGTTTTTGCACAAAAATCACGTTTTTGGCCCCAAATCACGTTTTTGCCCAAAAATCACGTTTTTGGCCCCAAATCACGTTTTTGGCCCCAAATCACGGTTTTGGCCAAAAATAACGTTTTTGCCCAAAAATCACGTTTTTGCCCAAAAATCACGTTTTTGGCCCCAAATCACGTTTTTGCCCAAAAATCACGTTTTTGCCCAAAAATCACGTTTTTGCCCAAAAATCACGTTTTTGCCCAAAAATCACGTTTTTGCCCAAAAATCACGTTTTTGCCCAAAAAGCACGTTTTGGCCCAAAAATCACGTTTTTGCCCAAAATCACGTTTTTGCCCAAAAATCACGTTTTTGGCCCCAAATCACGTTTTTGCCCAAAAATCACGTTTTTGCCCAAAAATCACGTTTTGCCCAAAAATCACGTTTTTGCCCAAAAATCACGTGTTTGGCCCAAATCACGTTTTTGCCCAAAAATCACGTTTTTGCCCAAAAATCACGTTTTTGCCCAAAATCACGTTTTGGCCAAAAATCACGTTTTTGGCCCCAAATCACGTTTTCGCCCAAACATCACGTTTTTGCCCAAAAATCACGTTTTTTGCCCAAAAATCACGTTTTTGCCCAAAAATCACGTTTTTGCCCAAAAATCACGTTTTTGCCCAAAAATCACGTTTTTGCCAAAAATCACGATTTTGCCCAAAATCACGTTTTTGGCCCCAAATCACGTTTTTGCCCAAAAATCACGTTTTTGCTCAAAAATCACTTTTTGCCAAAAATAACGTTTTTGCCCAAAAATCACGTTTTTGCCCAAAATCACGTTTTTGGCCCCAAAATCACGTTTTTGCCCAAAAATCACGTTTTTGCCAAAAATCACGTTTTTGCCCAAAAATCACGTTTTTGCCCAAAAATCACGTTTTTGCCCAAAAATCACGTTTTTGCCCAAAAAGCACGTTTTGGCCCAAAAATCACGTTTTTGCCCAAAAATCACGTTTTTGCCCAAAAATCACGTTTTTGGCCCCAAATCACGTTTTTGCCCAAAAATCACGTTTTTGCCCAAAAATCACGTTTTTGCCCAAAAATCACGTTTTTGCCCAAAAATCACGTGTTTGGCCCCAAATCACGTTTTTGCCCAAAAATCACGTTTTTGCCCAAAAATCACGTTTTTGCCCAAAAATCACGTTTTGGCCAAAAATCACGTTTTTGGCCCCAAATCACGTTTTCGCCCAAACATCACGTTTTTGCCCAAAAATCACGTTTTTGCCCAAAAATCACGTTTTTGCCCAAAAATCACGTTTTTGCCCAAAAATCACGTTTTTGCCCAAAAATCACGTTTTTGCCCAAAAATCACGATTTTGCCCAAAAATCACGTTTTTGGCCCCAAATCACGTTTTTGCCAAAAATCACGGAATCACGTTTTTGCTCAAAAATCACTTTTTTGCCCAAAAATCACGTTTTTGCCCAAAAATCACGTTTTTGCCCAAAAATCACGTTTTTGGCCCCAAATCACGTTTTTGCCAAAAATCACGTTTTTGCCCAAAAATCACGTTTTTGCCCAAAAATCACGTTTTTGCCCAAAAATCACGTTTTTGCACAAAAATCACGTTTTTGACCCCAAATCACGTTTTTGCCCAAAAATCACGTTTTTGGCCCAAATCACGTTTTTGCCCAAAAATCACGTTTTTGCCCAAAAATCACGTTTTTGCCCAAAAATCACGTTTTTGCCCAAAAATCACGTTTTGCCCAAAAATCACGGTTTTGGCCCAAATCACGTTTTTGCCCAAAAATCACGTTTTTTGCCCAAAAATCACGTTTTTGCCCAAAAATCACGTTTTTGCCCAAAATCACGTTTTTGGCCCCAAATCACGTTTTTGGCCCCAAATCACGGTTTTGGCCAAAAATAACGTTTTTGCCCAAAAATCACGTTTTTGCCCAAAAATCACGTTTTTGCCCAAAAATCACGTTTTTGCCCAAAAATCACGTTTTTGCCCAAAAATCACGTTTTTGCCCAAATCAAGACGTTTTTGGCCCCAAATCACGTTTTTGCCCAAAAATCACGTTTTTGGGCCCAAATCACGTTTTTGCCCAAAAATCACGTTTTTGCCCAAAAATCACGTTTTTGCCCAAAAATCACGTTTTTGCCCAAAAATCACGTTTTTGGCCCAAATCACGTTTTTGCCCAAAAATCACGTTTTTGCCCAAAAATCACGTTTTTGCCCAAAAATCACGTTTTTGCCCAAAAATCACGTTTTTGCCCAAAATCACGTTTTTGCCCAAAAATCACGTTTTTGCCCAAAAATCACGTTTTTGCCCAAAAAGCACGTTTTTGGCCCCAAATCACGTTTTTGCCCAAAAATCACGTTTTTGGGCCCAAATCACGTTTTTGCCCAAAAATCACGTTTTTGCCCAAAAATCACGTTTTTGCCCAAAAATCACATTTTTGCCCAAAAATCACGTTTTTGGCCCCAAATCACGTTTTTGCCCAAAAATCACGTTTTTGCCCAAAAATCACGTTTTTGCCCAAAAATCACGTTTTTGCCCAAAAATCACGTTTTTGCCCAAAGTTTTTGCCCAAAAATCACGTTTTTGCCCAAAAATCACGTTTTTGCCCAAAAATCACGTTTTTGCCCAAAAATCACGTTTTTGGCCCCAAATCACGTTTTTTGCCCAAAAATCATGTTTTTGCCCAAAAATCACGTTTTTTCCCAAAAATCACGTTTTTGGCCCCAAATCACGTTTTTGCCCAAAAATCACGTTTTTGGCCCCAAATCACGTTTTTGCCCAAAAATCACGTTTTTGGGCCCAAATCACGTTTTTGCCCAAAAATCACGTTTTTGCCCAAAAATCACGTTTTTGCCCAAAAATCACGTTTTTGGCCCCAAATCACGTTTTTGCCCAAAAATCACGTTTTTGCCCAAAAATCACGTTTTTGCCCAAAAATCACGTTTTTGCCCAAAAATCACGTTTTGGCCCAAAAATCACGTTTTGCCGAAAATCACGTTTTTGCCCAAAAATCACGTTTTTGGCCCAAATCACGTTTTTGCCCAAAAATCACGTTTTTGCCCAAAATCACGTTTTTGCCCAAAAATCACGTTTTTTGCCCAAAAAGCACGTTTTTGGCCCCAAATCACGTTTTTGCCCAAAAATCACGTTTTTGGGCCCAAATCACGTTTTTGCCCAAAAATCACGTTTTTGCCCAAAAATCACGTTTTTGCCCAAAAATCACGTTTTTGCCCAAAAATCACGTTTTTGCCCAAAAATCACGTTTTTGCCCAAAAAATCACGTTTTTGGCCCCAAATCACGTTTTTGCCCAAAAATCACGTTTTTGCCCAAAAATCACGTTTTTGCCCAAAAATCACGTTTTTGCCCAAAAATCACGTTTTTGGCCCCAAATCACGTTTTTGCCCAAAAATCACGTTTTTGGCCCCAAATCACGTTTTTGCCCAAAAATCACGTTTTTGCCCAAAATCACGTTTTTGCCCAAAATCACGTTTTTTGGCCCCAAATCACGTTTTTGCCCAAACATCACGTTTTTGCCCAAAAATCACGTTTTTGCCCAAAAATCACGTTTTTGCCCAAAAATCACGTTTTTGCCCAAAAAATCACGTTTTTGGCCCCAAATCACGTTTTTGCCCAAACATCACGTTTTTGCCCAAAAATCACGTTTTTGCCCAAAAATCACGTTTTTGCCCAAAAATCACGTTTTTGGCCCCAAATCACGTTTTTGCCCAAAAATCACGTTTTTGCCCAAAATCACGTTTTTGCCCAAAAATCACGTTTTTGCCCAAAAATCACGTTTTTGCCCAAAAATCACGTTTTTGCCCAAAAATCACGTTTTTGGCCCCAAATCACGTTTTTGGCCCCAAATCACGGTTTTGGCCAAAAATAACGTTTTTGCCCAAAAATTACGTTTTTGCCCAAAAATCACGTTTTTTCCCAAAAATCACGTTTTTGGCCCCAAATCACGTTTTTGCCCCAAAAATCACGTTTTTGCCCAAAAATCACGTTTTTGCCCAAAAATCACGTTTTTGCCAAAAATCACGTTTTTGGCCCCAAATCACGTTTTTGCCCAAACATCACGTTTTTGCCCAAAAATCACGTTTTTGCCCAAAAATCACGTTTTTGCCCAAAAATCACGTTTTTGCCCAAAAATCACGTTTTTGGCCAAAAATCACGTTTTTGGCCCCAAATCACGTTTTTGGCCAAATATCACGTTTTTGCCCAAATATCACGTTTTTGCCCAAAAATCACGTTTTTGCCCAAAAATCACGTTTTTGCCCAAAAATCACGTTTTTGCCCAAAAATCACGTTTTTGGCCCCAAATCACGTTTTTGCCCAAAATCACGTTTTTGCCCAAAAATCACGATTTTGCCCAAAAATCACGTTTTTAGCCCCAAATCACGTTTTTGCCCAAAAATCACGTTTTTGGCCCCAAATCACGTTTTTGCCCAAACATCACGTTTTTGCCCAAAAATCACGTTTTTGCCCAAAAATCACGTTTTTGCCCAAAAATCACGTTTTTGCCCAAAAATCACGTTTTTGCCCAAAAATCACGTTTTTGCCCAAAAATCACGTTTTTGCCCAAAAATCACGATTTTGCCCAAAAATCACGTTTTTGGCCCCAAATCACGTTTTTGCCCAAAAATCACGTTTTTGCTCAAAAATCACGTTTTTGCTCAAAAATCACGTTTTTGCCCAAAAATCACGTTTTTGGCCCCAAATCACGTTTTTGCCCAAAAATCACGTTTTTGGCCCCAAATCACGTTTTTGCCCAAAAATCACGTTTTTGCCCAAAAATCACGTTTTTGCCCAAAAATCACGTTTTTGGCCCCAAATCACGTTTTTGCCCAAACATCACGTTTTTGCCCAAAAATCACGTTTTTGCCCAAAAATCACGTTTTTGCCAAAAATCACGTTTTTGCCCAAAAATCACGTTTTTGGCCCCAAATCACGTTTTTGCCCAAACATCACGTTTTTGCCCAAAAATCACGTTTTTGCCCAAAAATCACGTTTTTGCCCAAAAATCACGTTTTTGGCCCCAAATCACGTTTTTGCCCAAAAATCACGTTTTTGCCCAAAAATCACGTTTTTGCCCAAAAATCACGTTTTTGCCCAAAAATCACGTTTTTGCCCAAAAATCACGTTTTTGGCCCCAAATCACGTTTTTGGCCCCAAATCACGGTTTTGGCCAAAAATAACGTTTTTGCCCAAAAATTACGTTTTTGCCCAAAAATCACGTTTTTGGCCCCAAATCACGTTTTTGCCCAAAAATCACGTTTTTGCCCAAAAATCACGTTTTTGCCCAAAAATCACGTTTTTGCCAAAAATCACGTTTTTGGCCCCAAATCACGTTTTTGCCCAAACATCACGTTTTTGCCCAAAAATCACGTTTTTGCCCAAAAATCACGTTTTTTGCCCAAAAATCACGTTTTTGGCCAAAAATCACGTTTTTGGCCAAAAATCACGTTTTTGGCCCCAAATCACGTTTTTGGCCAAATATCACGTTTTTGCCCAAATATCACGTTTTTGCCCAAAAATCACGTTTTTGCCCAAAAATCACGTTTTTGCCCAAAAATCACGTTTTTGCCCAAAAATCACGTTTTTGGCCCCAAATCACGTTTTTGCCCAAAAATCACGTTTTTGCCCAAAAATCACGATTTTGCCCAAAAATCACGTTTTTAGCCCCAAATCACGTTTTTGCCCAAAAATCACGTTTTTGGCCCCAAATCACGTTTTTGCCCAAACATCACGTTTTTGCCCAAAAATCACGTTTTTGCCCAAAAATCACGTTTTTGCCCAAAAATCACGTTTTTTGCCCAAAAATCACGTTTTTGCCCAAAAATCACGTTTTTGCCCAAAAATCACGTTTTTGCCCAAAAATCACGATTTTGCCCAAAAATCACGTTTTTGGCCCCAAATCACGTTTTTGCCCAAAAATCACGTTTTTGCTCAAAAATCACTTTTTTGCCCAAAAATCACGTTTTTGCCCAAAAATCACGTTTTTGCCCAAAAATCACGTTTTTGCCCAAAAATCACGTTTTTGGCCCAAATCACGTTGCCCAAATCACGTTTTGCCCAAAAATCACGTTTTTGCCCAAAAATCACGTTTTTGCCCAAAAATCACGTTTTTGCCCAAAAATCACGATTTTGCCCAAAAATCACGTTTTTGGCCCCAAATCACGTTTTTGCCCAAAAATCACGTTTTTTGCCCAAAAATCACGTTTTTGGCCCCAAATCACGTTTTTGCCCAAAAATCACGTTTTTGCCCAAAAATCACGTTTTTGCCCAAAAATCACGTTTTCGCCCAAAAATCACGTTTTTGCACAAAAATCACGTTTTTGGCCCCAAATCACGTTTTTGACCAAAATCACGTTTTTGGCCCCCAAATCACGTTTTTTGCCCAAAAATCACGTTTTTGCCCAAAAATCACGTTTTTGCCCAAAAATCACTTTTTTGCCCAAAAATCACGTTTTTGCCCAAAAATCACGTTTTTGCCCAAAAATCACGTTTTTGCCCAAAAATCACGTTTTTGCCCAAAAATCACGTTTTTGCCCAAAAATCACGTTTTTGCCCAAAAATCACGATTTTGCCCAAAAATCACGTTTTTGGCCCCAAATCACGTTTTTGCCCCAAAAATCACGTTTTTGCCCAAAAATCACGTTTTTGGCCCCAAATCACGTTTTTTGCCCAAAAATCACGTTTTTGCCCAAAAATCACGTTTTTGCCCAAAAAATCACGTTTTCGCCCAAAAATCACGTTTTTGCACAAAAATCACGTTTTTGGCCCCAAATCACGTTTTTGCCCAAAATCACGTTTTTGGCCCCAAATCACGTTTTTGCCCAAAAATCACGTTTTTGCCCAAAAATCACTTTTTTGCCCAAAAATCACTTTTTTGCCCAAAAATCACGTTTTTGCCCAAAAATCACGTTTTTGCCCAAAAATCACTTTTTTGCCCAAAAATCACGTTTTTGCCCAAAAATCACGTTTTTGCCCAAAAATCACGTTTTTGCCCAAAAATCACGTTTTTGCCCAAAAATCACGTTTTTGCCCAAAAATCACGTTTTTGCCCAAAAATCACGTTTTTGCCCCAAAAATCACGTTTTTGCCCAAAAATCACGTTTTTGCCCAAAAATCACGGTTTTTGGCCCCAAATCACGTTTTTGCCCAAAAATCACGTTTTTGCCCAAAAATCACGTTTTTGCCCAAAAATCACGTTTTTGCCCAAAAATCACGTTTTTGGCCCCAAATCACGTTTTTGGCCCCAAATCACGGTTTTGGCCAAAAATAACGTTTTTGCCCAAAAATCACGTTTTTGGCCCCAAATCACGTTTTTGCCCAAAAATCACGTTTTTGCCCAAAAATCACGTTTTTGCCCAAAAATCACGTTTTTGCCCAAAAAATCACGTTTTTGCCCAAAAATCACGTTTTTGCCCAAAAATCACGTTTTTGCCCAAAAAGCACGTTTTTGCCCAAAAATCACGTTTTTGCCCAAAAATCACGTTTTTGCCCAAAAATCACGTTTTTGGCCCCAAATCACGTTTTTGCCCAAAAATCATGTTTTTGGCCCCAAATCACGTTTTTGCCCAAACATCACGTTTTTGCCCAAAAAGCACGTTTTTGCCCAAAAATCACGTTTTTGCCCAAAAATCACGTTTTTGCCCAAAAATCACGTTTTTGCACAAAAATCACGTTTTTGCCCAAAAATCACGATTTTGCCCAAAAATCACGTTTTTGGCCCCCAAATCACGTTTTTGCCCAAAAATCACGTTTTTGCTCAAAAATCACTTTTTTTGCCCAAAAATCACGTTTTTGCCCAAAAATCACGTTTTTGCCCAAAAATCACGTTTTTGCCCAAAAATCACGTTTTTGGCCCCAAATCACGTTTTTGCCCAAAAATCACGTTTTTGACCAAAAATCACGTTTTTGCCCAAAAATCACGTTTTTGCCCAAAAATCACGTTTTTGCACAAAAATCACGTTTTGGCCCCAAATCACGTTTTTGCCCAAAAATCACGTTTTTGGCCCCAAATCACGTTTTTGGCCCCAAATCACGGTTTTGGCCAAAAATAACGTTTTTGCCCAAAAATCACGTTTTTTGCCCAAAAATCACGTTTTTGGCCCCAAATCACGTTTTGCCCAAAAATCACGTTTTTGCCCAAAAATCACGTTTTTGCCCAAAAATCACGTTTTTGCCCAAAAATCTCGTTTTTGCCCAAAAATCACGTTTTTGCCCAAAAAGCACGTTTTTGCCCAAAAATCACGTTTTTGCCCAAAAATCACGTTTTTGCCCAAAAATCACGTTTTTGGCCCCAAATCACGTTTTTGCCCAAAAACTCACGTTTTTGCCCAAAAATCACGTTTTTGCCCAAAAATCACGTTTTTGCCCAAAAATCACGTGTTTGGCCCCAAATCACGTTTTTGCCCAAAAATCACGTTTTTGCCCAAAAATCACGTTTTTGCCCAAAAATCACGTTTTGGCCAAAAATCACGTTTTTGGCCCCAAATCACGTTTTTGCCCAAACATCACGTTTTTGCCCAAAAATCACACGTTTTTGCCCAAAAATCACGTTTTTGCCCAAAAATCACGTTTTTGCCCAAAAATCACGTTTTTGCCCAAAAATCACGTTTTTGCCCAAAAATCACGATTTTGCCCAAAAATCACGTTTTTGGCCCCAAATCACGTTTTTGCCCAAAAATCACGTTTTTGCTCAAAAATCACTTTTTTGCCCAAAAATCACGTTTTTGCCCAAAAATCACGTTTTTGCCCAAAAATCACGTTTTTGCACAAAAATCACGTTTTTGACCCCAAATCACGTTTTTGCCCAAAAATCACGTTTTTGGCCCCAAATCACGTTTTTGCCCAAAAATCACGTTTTTGCCCAAAAATCACGTTTTTGGCCCCAAATCACGTTTTTGCCCAAAAATCACGTTTTTGGGCCCAAATCACGTTTTTGCCCAAAAATCACGTTTTTGCCCAAAAAGCACGTTTTTGGCCCCAAATCACGTTTTTGCCCAAAAATCACGTTTTTGCTCAAAAATCACGTTTTTGGGCCCAAATCACGTTTTTGCCCAAAAATCACGTTTTTGCCCAAAAAGCACGTTTTTGGCCCCAAATCACGTTTTTGCCCAAAAATCACGTTTTTGGGCCCAAATCACGTTTTTGCCCAAAAATCACGTTTTTGCCCAAAAATCACGTTTTTGCCCAAAAATCACGTTTTTGCCCAAAAATCACGTTTTTGCCCAAAAATCACGTTTTTGCCCAAAAATCACGTTTTTGGCCCCAAATCACGTTTTTGCCCAAAAATCACGTTTTTGCCCAAAAATCACGTTTTTGCCCAAAAATCACGTTTTTGCCCAAAAATCACGTTTTTGGCCCCAAATCACGTTTTTGCCCAAAAATCACGTTTTTGCCCAAAAAGCACGTTTTTGGCCCCAAATCACGTTTTTGCCCAAAAATCACGTTTTTGGGCCCAAATCACGTTTTTGCCCAAAAATCACGTTTTTGGCCCCAAATCACGTTTTTGGCCCCAAATCACGTTTTTGGCCCCAAATCACGTTTTTGCCCCCGGAAAGTGGCAAGGAAAGTGGCCCGGAAAGTGGCCCGGAAAGTGGCCCGGAAAGTGGCCCGGAAAGTGGCCCGGAAAGTGGCCCGGAAGTGGCCCGAAAGTGGCCCGAAAGTGGCCCGGAAGTGGCCCGGAAGTGGCCCGGAAAGTGGCCCGGAAAGTGGCCCGGAAAGTGGCCCGGAAGTGGCCCGGAAGTGGCCCGGAAAGTGGCCCGGAAAGTGGCCCGGAAAGTGGCCCGGAAAGTGGCCCGGAAAGTGGCCGGGATAGTGGCCCGGAAAGTGGCCCGGAAAGTGGCCCGGAAAGTGGCGCGGAAAGTGGGCCCGGAAAGTGGCCCGGAAAGTGGCCCGGGAAGTGGCCCGGAAGTGGCCCAGAAAGTGGCCGGAAAGTGGCCCGGAAAGTGGCCCGGAAAGTGGCCCGGAAAGTGGCCGGAAAGTGGCCCGGAAAGTGGCCCGGAAAGTGGCCCGGAAAGTGGCCCGGAAAGTGGCCCGGAAAGTGGCCCGGAAAGTGGCCCGGAAAGTGGCCCGGAAAGTGGCCCGGAAAGTGGCCCGGAAAGTGGCCCGGAAAGTGGCCCGGAAAGTGGCCCGGAAAGTGGCCCGGAAAGTGGCCCGGAAAGTGGCCCGGAAAGTGGCCCGGAAAGTGGCCCGGAAAGTGGCCCGGAAAGTGGCCCGGAATTGGCCCGGAAGGGGCCCGGAAGGGGCCCGGAAGTGGCCCGGAAGTGGCCCGGAAAGTGGCCCGGAAAGTGGCCCGGAAAGTGGCCCGGAAAGTGGCCCGGAAAGTGGCCCGGAAAGTGGCCCGGAAAGTGGCCCGGAAAGTGGCCCGGAAAGTGGCCCGGAAAGTGGCCCGGAAAGTGGCCCGGAAAGTGGCCCGGAAAGTGGCCCGGAAAGTGGCCCGGAAAGTGGCCCGGAAAGTGGCCCGGAAAGTGGCCCGGAAAGTGGCCCGGAAAGTGGCCCGGAAAGTGGCCCGGAAGTGGCCCGGAAAGTGGCCCGGAAAGTGGCCCGGAAAGTGGCCCGGAAAGTGGCCCGGAAAGTGGCCCGGAAAGTGGCCCGGAAAGTGGCCCGGAAAGTGGCCCGGAAAGTGGCCCGGAAAGTGGCCCGGAAAGTGGCCCGGAAAGTGGCCCGGAAAGTGGCCCGGAAAGTGGCCCGGAAAGTGGCCGGAAAGTGGCCCGGAAGTGGCCCGAAAGTGGCCCGGAAAGTGGCCCGGAAAGTGGCCCGGAAAGTGGCCCGGAAAGTGGCCCGGAAAGTGGCCCGGAAAGTTGGCCCGGAAAGTGGCCCGGAAAGTGGCCCGGAACTGGCCCGGAAGTGGCCCGGAAGGGGCCCGGAAGGGGCCCGGAAAGTGGCCCGGAAAGTGGCCCGGAAAGTGGCCCGGAAAGTCGTCCGGAAAGTCGTCCGCAAAGTGGCCCGGAAAGTGGCCCGGAAAGTGGCCCGGAAAGTGGCCCGGAAAGTGGCCCGGAAAGTGGCCCGGAAAGTGGCCCGGAAAGTGGCCCGGAAAGTGGCCCGGAAAGTGGCCCGGAAAGTGGCCCGGAAAGTGGCCCGGAAGTGGCCCGGAAGTGGCCCGGAAGTGGCCCGGAAAGTGGCCCGGAAAGTGGCCCGGAAAGTGGCCCGGAAAGTGGCCCGGAAAGTGGCCCGGAAAGTGGCCCGGAAAGTTGCCCGGAAAGTTGCCCGGAAAGTTGCCCGGAAAGTTGCCCGGAAAGTGGCCCGGAAGTGGCCCGGAAAGTGGCCCGGAAAGTGGCCCGGAAAGTGGCCCGGAAAGTGGCCCGGAAAGTAGCCCGGAAAGTGGCCCGGAAAGTTGGCCCGGAAAGTGGCCCGGAAAGTGGCCCGGAACTGGCCCGGAAGTGGCCCGGAAGGGGCCCGGAAGGGGCCCGGAAAGTGGCCCGGAAAGTGGCCCGGAAAGTGGCCCGGAAAGTCGTCCGCAAAGTGGCCCGGAAAGTGGCCCGGAAAGTGGCCCGGAAAGTGGCCCGGAAAGTGGCCCGGAAAGTGGCCCGGAAAGTGGCCCGGAAAGTGGCCCAAAAAGTGGCCCGGAAAGTGGCCCGGAAAGTGGCCCGGAAAGTGGCCCGGAAAGTGGCCCGGAAAGTGGCCCGGAAAGTGGCCCGGAAAGTGGCCCGGAAAGTGGCCCGGAAAGTGGCCCGGAAAGGGCCCGGAAGTGGCCAGGAAGTGGCCCGGAAGTGGCCCGGAAAGTGGCCCGGAAAGTGGCCCGGAAAGTGGCCCGGAAAGTGGCCCGGAACTGGCCCGGAAGTGGCCCGGAAGGGGCCCGGAAGGGGCCCGGAAAGTGGCCCGGAAAGTGGCCCGCAAAGTGGCCCGCAAAGTGGCCCGCAAAGTGGCCCGCAAAGTGGCCCGGAAAGTGGCCCGGAAAGTGGCCCGGAAAGTGGCCCGGAAAGTGGCCCGGAAAGTGGCCCGGAAAGTGGCCCGGAAAGTGGCCCGGAAAGTGGCCCGGAAGGGGCCCGGAAGTGGCCCGGAAGTGGCCCGGAAGTGGCCCGGAAAGTGGCCCGGAAAGTGGCCCGGAAAGTGGCCCGGAAAGTGGCCCGGAAAGTGGCCCGGAAAGTGGCCCGGAAAGTGGCCCGGAACTGGCCCGGAAGTGGCCCGGAAGGGGCCCGGAAGGGGCCCGGAAAGTGGCCCGGAAAGTGGCCCGGAAAGTGGCCCGGAAAGTGGCCCGGAAAGTGGCCCGGAAAGTGGCCCGGAAAGTGGCCCGGAAAGTGGCCCGGAAAGTGGCCCGGAAAGTGGCCCGGAAAGTGGCCCGGAAAGTGGCCCGGAAAGTGGCCCGGAAAGTGGCCCGGGAGTGGCCCGGGAGTGGCCCGGAAGTGGCCCGGAAAGTGGCCCGGAAAGTGGCCCGGAAATTGGCCCGGAAAGTGGCCCGGAGAGTGGCCCGGAGAGTGGCCCGGAGAGTGGCCCGGAGAGTGGCCCGGAGAGTGGCCCGGAAGTGGCCCGGAAGGGGCCCGGAAGGGGCCCGGAAAGTGGCCCGGAAAGTGGCCCGGAAAGTGGCCCGGAAAGTGGCCCGGAAAGTCGTCCGCAAAGTGGCCCGCAAAGTGGCCCGGAAAGTGGCCCGGAAAGTGGCCCGGAAAGTGGCCCGGAAAGTGGCCCGGAAAGTGGCCCGGAAAGTGGCCCGGAAAGTGGCCCGGAAAGTGGCCCGGAAAGTGGCCCGGAAGGGGCCCGGAAGTGGCCCGGAAGTGGCCCGGAAGTGGCCCGGAAAGTGGCCCGGAAAGTGGCCCGGAAAGTGGCCCGGAAAGTGGCCCGGAAAGTGGCCCGGAAAGTGGCCCGGAAAGTGGCCCGGAACTGGCCCGGAAGTGGCCCGGAAGGGGCCCGGAAGGGGCCCGGAAAGTGGCCCGGAAAGTGGCCCGGAAAGTGGCCCGCAAAGTGGCCCGCAAAGTGGCCCGGAAAGTGGCCCGGAAAGTGGCCCGGAAAGTGGCCCGGAAAGTGGCCCGGAAAGTGGCCCGGAAAGTGGCCCGGGAGTGGCCCGGGAGTGGCCCGGAAGTGGCCCGGAAAGTGGCCCGGAAAGTGGCCCGGAAAGTGGCCCGGAAATTGGCCCGGAAGTGGCCCGGAGAGTGGCCCGGAGAGTGGCCCGGAGAGTGGCCCGGAGAGTGGCCCGGAAGTGGCCCGGAAGTGGCCCGGAAGTGGCCCGGAAAGTGGCCCGGAAAGTGGCCCGGAAAGTTGCCCGGAAAGTGGCCCGGAAAGTGGCCCGGAAAGTGGCCCGGAAAGTGGCCCGGAAAGTAGCCCGGAAAGTGGCCCGGAAGTGGCCCGGGAGTGGCCCGGGAGTGGCCCGGAAGTGGCCCGGAAAGTGGCCCGGAAAGTGGCCCGGAAAGTGGCCCGGAGAGTGGCCCGGAAGTGGCCCGGAAAGTGGCCCGGAAAGTGGCCCGGAAAGTGGCCCGGAAAGTGGCCCGGAAAGTGGCCCGGAAAGTGGCCCGGAAAGTGGCCCGGAAAGTGGCCCGGAAAGTGGCCCGGAAAGTGGCCCGGAAAGTGGCACGGAAAGTGGCCCGGAAAGTGGCCCGGAAAGTGGCCCGGAAAGTGGGCCGGAAAGTCGCCCGGAAAGTGGCCCGGAAAGTGGCCCGGAAAGTGGCCCGGAGAGTGGCCCGGAGAGTGGCCCGGAGAGTGGCCCGGAGAGTGGCCCGGAGAGTGGCCCGGAGAGTGGCCCGGAGAGTGGCCCGGAACTGGCCCGGAAGGGGCCCGGAAGGGGCCCGGAAAGTGGCCCGGAAAGTGGCCCGGAAAGTGGCCCGGAAAGTGGCCCGGAAAGTGGCCCGGAAAGTGGCCCGGAAAGTGGCCCGGAAAGTGGCCCTTAACTGGCCCGGAAAGTGGCCCGGAAAGTGGCCCGGAAAGTGGCCCGGAAAGGGGCCCGGAAAGTGGCCCGGAAAGTGGCCCGGAAAGTGGCCCGGAAAGTGGCCCGGAAAGTGGCCCGGAAAGTGGCCCGGAAAGTGGCCCGGAAAGTGGCCCGGAAAGTGGCCCGGAAAGTGGCCCGGAAAGTGGCCCGGAAAGTGGCCCGGAAAGTGGCCCGGAAAGTGGCCCGGAATTGGCCCGGAAGGGGCCCGGAAGGGGCCCGGAAGTGGCCCGGAAGTGGCCCGGAAAGTGGCCCGGAAAGTGGCCCGGAAAGTGGCCCGGAAAGTGGCCCGGAAAGTGGCCCGGAAAGTGGCCCGGAAAGTGGCCCGGAAAGTGGCCCGGAAAGTGGCCCGGAAAGTGGCCCGGAAAGTGGCCCGGAAAGTGGCCCGGAAAGTGGCCCGGAAAGTGGCCCGGAAAGTGGCCCGGAAAGTGGCCCGGAAAGTGGCCCGGAAAGTGGCCCGGAAAGTGGCCCGGAAAGTGGCCCGGAAAGTGGCCCGGAAAGTGGCCCGGAAGTGGCCCGGAAAGTGGCCCGGAAAGTGGCCCGGAAAGTGGCCCGGAAAGTGGCCCGGAAAGTGGCCCGGAAAGTGGCCCGGAAAGTGGCCCGGAAAGTGGCCCGGAAAGTGGCCGGAAAGTGGCCCGGAAGTGGCCCGAAAGTGGCCCGGAAAGTGGCCCGGAAAGTGGCCCGGAAAGTGGCCCGGAAAGTGGCCCGGAAAGTTGGCCCGGAAAGTGGCCCGGAAAGTGGCCCGGAACTGGCCCGGAAGTGGCCCGGAAGGGGCCCGGAAGGGGCCCGGAAAGTGGCCCGGAAAGTGGCCCGGAAAGTCGTCCGGAAAGTCGTCCGCAAAGTGGCCCGGAAAGTGGCCCGGAAAGTGGCCCGGAAAGTGGCCCGGAAAGTGGCCCGGAAAGTGGCCCGGAAAGTGGCCCGGAAAGTGGCCCGGAAAGTGGCCCGGAAAGTGGCCCGGAAAGTGGCCCGGAAAGTGGCCCGGAAAGTGGCCCGGAAAGTGGCCCGGAAAGTGGCCCGGAAAGTGGCCCGGAAGTGGCCCGGAAGTGGCCCGGAAAGTGGCCCGGAAAGTGGCCCGGAAAGTGGCCCGGAAAGTGGCCCGGAAAGTGGCCCGGAAAGTTGCCCGGAAAGTTGCCCGGAAAGTTGCCCGGAAAGTGGCCCGGAAGTGGCCCGGAAAGTGGCCCGGAAAGTGGCCCGGAAAGTAGCCCGGAAAGTGGCCCGGAAAGTTGGCCCGGAAAGTGGCCCGGAAAGTGGCCCGGAACTGGCCCGGAAGTGGCCCGGAAGGGGCCCGGAAAGTGGCCCGGAAAGTGGCCCGGAAAGTGGCCCGGAAAGTCGTCCGCAAAGTGGCCCGGAAAGTGGCCCGGAAAGTGGCCCGGAAAGTGGCCCGGAAAGTGGCCCGGAAAGTGGCCCGGAAAGTGGCCCGGAAAGTGGCCCGGAAAGTGGCCCGGAAAGTGGCCCGGAAAGTGGCCCGGAAAGTGGCCCGGAAAGTGGCCCGGAAAGTGGCCCGGAAAGTGGCCCGGAAAGGGCCCGGAAGTGGCCAGGAAGTGGCCCGGAAAGTGGCCCGGAAAGTGGCCCGGAAAGTGGCCCGGAAAGTGGCCCGGAAAGTGGCCCGGAACTGGCCCGGAAGTGGCCCGGAAGGGGCCCGGAAGGGGCCCGGAAAGTGGCCCGGAAAGTGGCCCGGAAAGTGGCCCGCAAAGTGGCCCGCAAAGTGGCCCGCAAAGTGGCCCGCAAAGTGGCCCGCAAAGTGGCCCGCAAAGTGGCCCGGAAAGTGGCCCGGAAAGTGGCCCGGAAAGTGGCCCGGAAAGTGGCCCGGAAAGTGGCCCGGAAAGTGGCCCGGAAAGTGGCCCGGAAAGTGGCCCGGAAGGGGCCCGGAAGTGGCCCGGAAGTGGCCCGGAAGTGGCCCGGAAAGTGGCCCGGAAAGTGGCCCGGAAAGTGGCCCGGAAAGTGGCCCGGAAAGTGGCCCGGAAAGTGGCCCGGAAAGTGGCCCGGAACTGGCCCGGAAGTGGCCCGGAAGGGGCCCGGAAGGGGGCCCGGAAAGTGGCCCGGAAAGTGGCCCGGAAAGTGGCCCGGAAAGTGGCCCGGAAAGTGGCCCGGAAAGTGGCCCGGAAAGTGGCCCGGAAAGTGGCCCGGAAAGTGGCCCGGAAAGTGGCCCGGAAAGTGGCCCGGAAAGTGGCCCGGAGTGGCCCGGGAGTGGCCCGGAAGTGGCCCGGAAAGTGGCCCGGAAAGTGGCCCGGAAATTGGCCCGGAAAGTGGCCCGGAGAGTGGCCCGGAGAGTGGCCCGGAGAGTGGCCCGGAGAGTGGCCCGGAAGTGGCCCGGAAGGGGCCCGGAAGGGGCCCGGAAAGTGGCCCGGAAAGTGGCCCGGAAAGTGGCCCGGAAAGTGGCCCGGAAAGTCGTCCGCAAAGTGGCCCGCAAAGTGGCCCGGAAAGTGGCCCGGAAAGTGGCCCGGAAAGTGGCCCGGAAAGTGGCCAGGAAAGTGGCCCGGAAAGTGGCCCGGAAAGTGGCCCGGAAAGTGGCCCGGAAGGGGCCCGGAAGGGGCCCGGAAGTGGCCCGGAAGTGGCCCGGAAGTGGCCCGGAAGTGGCCCGGAAAGTGGCCGGAAAGTGGCCCGGAAAGTGGCCCGGAAAGTGGCCCGGAAAGTGGCCCGGAAAGTGGCCCGGAACTGGCCCGGAAGTGGCCCGGAAGGGGCCCGGAAAGTGGCCCGGAAAGTGGCCCGGAAAGTGGCCCGGAAAGTGGCCCGGAAAGTGGCCCGCAAAGTGGCCCGCAAAGTGGCCCGCAAAGTGGCCCGGAAAGTGGCCCGGAAAGTGGCCCGGAAAGTGGCCCGGAAAGTGGCCCGGAAAGTGGCCCGGGAGTGGCCCGGGAGTGGCCCGGAAGTGGCCCGGAAAGTGGCCCGGAAAGTGGCCCGGAAATTGGCCCGGAAAGTGGCCCGGAGAGTGGCCCGGAGAGTGGCCCGGAGAGTGGCCCGGAGAGTGGCCCGGAAGTGGCCCGGAAGTGGCCCGGAAGTGGCCCGGAAAGTGGCCCGGAAAGTGGCCCGGAAAGTTGCCCGGAAAGTGGCCCGGAAAGTGGCCGGAAAGTGGCCCGGAAAGTGGCCCGGAAAGTAGCCCGGAAAGTGGCCCGGAAGTGGCGGGCCGGGAGTGGCCCGGGAGTGGCCCGGAAGTGGCCCGGAAAGTGGCCCGGAAAGTGGCCCGGAAAGTGGCCCGGAGAGTGGCCCGGAAGTGGCCCGGAAAGTGGCCCGGAAAGTGGCCCGGAAAGTGGCCCGGAAAGTGGCCCGGAAAGTGGCCCGGAAAGTGGCCCGGAAAGTGGCCCGGAAAGTGGCCCGGAAAGTGGCCCGGAAAGTGGCACGGAAAGTGGCCCGGAAAGTGGCCCGGAAAGTGGCCCGGAAAGTGGGCCGGAAAGTCGCCCGGAAAGTGGCCCGGAAAGTGGCCCGGAAAGTGGCCCGGAGAGTGGCCCGGAGAGTGGCCCGGAGAGTGGCCCGGAGAGTGGCCCGGAGAGTGGCCCGGAGAGTGGCCCGGAACTGGCCCGGAAGGGGCCCGGAAGGGGCGAAGGGCCGGAAAGTGGCCCGGAAAGTGGCCCGGAAAGTGGCCCGGAAAGTGGCCCGGAAAGTGGCCCGGAAAGTGGCCCGGAAAGTGGCCCGGAAAGTGGCCCTTAACTGGCCCGGAAAGTGGCCCGGAAAGTGGCCCGGAAAGTGGCCCGGAAAGGGGCCCGGAAAGTGGCCCGGAAAGTGGCCCGGAAAGTGGCCCGGAAAGTGGCCCGGAAAGTGGCCCGGAACTGGCCCGGAAGTGGCCCGGAAGGGGCCCGGAAGGGGCCCGGAAGGGGCCCGGAAAGTGGCCCGGAAAGTGGCCCGGAAAGTGGCCCGGAAAGAGGCCCGGAGAGTGGCCCGGAGAGTGGCCCGGAGAGTGGCCCGGAGAGTGGCCCGGAGAGTGGCCCGGAGAGTGGCCCGGAGAGTGGCCCGGAACTGGCCCGGAAAGTGGCCCGGAAAGTGGCCCGGAAAGTGGCCCGGAAAGTGGCCCGGAAAGTGGCCCGGAAAGTGGCCCGGGAGTGGCCCGGGAGTGGCCCGGAAGTGGCCCGGAAAGTGGCCCGGAAAGTGGCCCGGAAATTGGCCCGGAAAGTGGCCCGGAGAGTGGCCCGGAGAGTGGCCCGGAGAGTGGCCCGGAGAGTGGCCCGGAAGTGGCCCGGAAGTGGCCCGGAAGTGGCCCGGAAAGTGGCCCGGAAAGTGGCCCGGAAAGTTGCCCGGAAAGTGGCCCGGAAAGTGGCCCGGAAAGTGGCCCGGAAAGTGGCCCGGAAAGTAGCCCGGAAAGTGGCCCGGAAGTGGCCCGGGAGTGGCCCGGGAGTGGCCCGGAAGTGGCCCGGAAAGTGGCCGGAAAGTGGCCCGGAAAGTGGCCCGGAGAGTGGCCCGGAAAGTGGCCCGGAAAGTGGCCCGGAAAGTGGCCCGGAAAGTGGCCCGGAAAGTGGCCCGGAAAGTGGCCCGGAAAGTGGCCCGGAAAGTGGCCCGGAAAGTGGCCCGGAAAGTGGCACGGAAAGTGGCCCGGAAAGTGGCCCGGAAAGTGGCCCGGAAAGTGGGCCGGAAAGTCGCCCGGAAAGTGGCCCGGAAAGTGGCCCGGAAAGTGGCCCGGAGAGTGGCCCGGAGAGTGGCCCGGAGAGTGGCCCGGAGAGTGGCCCGGAGAGTGGCCCGGAGAGTGGCCCGGAACTGGCCCGGAAGGGGCCCGGAAGGGGCCCGGAAAGTGGCCCGGAAAGTGGCCCGGAAAGTGGCCCGGAAAGTGGCCCGGAAAGTGGCCCGGAAAGTGGCCCGGAAAGTGGCCCGGAAAGTGGCCCTTAACTGGCCCGGAAAGTGGCCCGGAAAGTGGCCCGGAAAGTGGCCCGGAAAGGGGCCCGGAAAGTGGCCCGGAAAGTGGCCCGGAAAGTGGCCCGGAAAGTGGCCCGGAACTGGCCCGGAAGTGGCCCGGAAGGGGCCCGGAAGGGGCCCGGAAGGGGCCCGGAAAGTGGCCCGGAAAGTGGCCCGGAAAGTGGCCCGGAAAGAGGCCCGGAGAGTGGCCCGGAGAGTGGCCCGGAGAGTGGCCCGGAGAGTGGCCCGGAGAGTGGCCCGGAGAGTGGCCCGGAGAGTGGCCCGGAACTGGCCCGGAAAGTGGCCCGGAAAGTGGCCCGGAAAGTGGCCCGGAAAGTGGCCCGGAAAGTGGCCCGGAAAGTGGCCCGGAAAGTGGCCCGGAAAGTGGCCCGGAAAGTGGCCCGGAAAGTGGCCCGGAAAGTGGCCCGGAAAGTGGCCCGGAAAGTGGCCCGGAAAGTGGCCCGGAAAGTGGCCCGGAAAGTGGCCCGGAAAGTGGCCCGGAAAGTGGCCCGGAAAGTGGCCCGGAAAGTGGCCCGGAAAGTGGCCCGGAAGGTGGCCCGGAAGGTGGCCCGGAAGGTGGCCCGGAAGGTGGCCCGGAAGGTGGCCCGGAAGGTGGCCCGGAAGTTGCCCGGAAGGGGCCCGGAAGTGGCCCGGAAGTGGCCCGGAAAGTGGCCCGGAAAGTGGCCCGGAAAGAGGCCCGGAGAGTGGCCCGGACGGGGCCCGGACGGGGCCCGGAAAGTGGCCCGGAAAGTGGCCCGGAGAGTGGCCCGGAGAGTGGCCCGGAGAGTGGCCCGGAGAGTGGCCCGGAGAGTGGCCCGGAGAGTGGCCCGGAGAGTGGCCCGGAGAGTGGCCCGGAGAGTGGCCCGGAGAGTGGCCCGGAGAGTGGCCCGGAGAGTGGCCCGGAGAGTGGCCCGGAGAGTGGCCCGGAGAGTGGCCCGGAGAGTGGCCCGGAGAGTGGCCCGGAGAGTGGCCCGGAGAGTGGCCCGGAGAGTGGCCCGGAGAGTGGCCCGGAGAGTGGCCCGGAGAGTGGCCCGGAGAGTGGCCCGGAGAGTGGCCCGGAGAGTGGCCCGGAGAGTGGCCCGGAGAGTGGCCCGGAGAGTGGCCCGGAGAGTGGCCCGGAGAGTGGCCCGGAGAGTGGCCCGGAGAGTGGCCCGGAGAGTGGCCCGGAGAGTGGCCCGGAAAGTGGCCCGGAGAGTGGCCCGGAGAGTGGCCCGGAGAGTGGCCCGGAGAGTGGCCCGGAGAGTGGCCCGGAGAGTGGCCCGGAGAGTGGCCCGGAGAGTGGCCCGGAGAGTGGCCCGGAGAGGGGCCCGGAGAGGGGCCCGGAGAGGGGCCCGGAGAGGGGCCCGGAGAGGGGCCCGGAGAGGGGCCCGGAGAGGGGCCCGGAGAGTGGCCCGGAGAGTGGCCCGGAGAGTGGCCCGGAGAGTGGCCCGGAGAGTGGCCCGGAGAGTGGCCCGGAGAGTGGCCCGGAGAGTGGCCCGGAGAGTGTCCCGGAGAGTGTCCCGGAGAGTGTCCCGGAGAGTGTCCCGGAGAGTGGCCCGGAAAGTGGCCCGGAAAGTGGCCCGGAAAGTGGCCCGGAAAGTGGCCCGGAAAGTGGCCCGGAAAGTGGCCCGGAAAGTGGCCCGGAAAGTGGCCCGGAAAGTGGCCCGGAAAGTGGCCCGGAAGGGGCCCGGAAGTGGCCCGGAAGTGGCCCGGAAGTGGCCCGGAAGTGGCCCGGAGAGTGGCCCGGAGAGTGGCCCGGAGAGTGGCCCGGAGAGTGGCCCGGAGAGTGGCCCGGAGAGTGGCCCGGAGAGTGGCCCGGAGAGTGGCCCGGAAGTGGCCCGGAAGTGGCCCGGAAAGTGGCCCGGAAAGTGGCCCGGAAAGTGGCCCGGAAAGTGGCCCGGAAAGTGGCCCGGAAAGTGGCCCGGAGAGTGTCCCGGAGAGTGTCCCGGAGAGTGTCCCGGAGAGTGTCCCGGAGAGTGTCCCGGAGAGTGTCCCGGAGAGTGGCCCGGAAAGTGGCCCGGAAAGTGGCCCGGAAAGTGGCCCGGAAAGTGGCCCGGAAAGTGGCCCGGAAAGTGGCCCGGAAAGTGGCCCGGAAAGTGGCCCGGAAAGTGGCCCGGAAGGGGCCCGGAAGTGGCCCGGAAGTGGCCCGGAGAGTGGCCCGGAGAGTGGCCCGGAGAGTGGCCCGGAGAGTGGCCCGGAGAGTGGCCCGGAAGTGGCCCGGAAGTGGCCCGGAAAGTGGCCCGGAAAGTTGCCCGGAAAGTTGCCCGGAAAGTGGCCCGGAAAGTGGCCCGGAAAGTGGCCCGGAAACTGGCCCGGAAAGTGGCCCGGAAAGTGGCCCGGAAAGTGGCCCGGAACTGGCCCGGAAGTGGCCCGGAAGGGGCCCGGAAGTGGCCCGGAAGTGGCCCGGAAGTGGCCCGGAAGTGGCCCGGAAGTGGCCCGGAAGTGGCCCGGAGAGTGGCCCGGAGAGTGGCCCGGAGAGTGGCCCGGAAAGAGGCCCGGAGAGTGGCCCGGACGGGGCCCGGAAGTGGCCCGGAAAGTGGCCCGGAAAGTGGCCCGGAGAGTGGCCCGGAGAGTGGCCCGGAGAGTGGCCCGGAGAGTGGCCCGGAGAGTGGCCCGGAGAGTGGCCCGGAGAGGGGCCCGGAGAGGGGCCCGGAGAGGGGCCCGGAGAGGGGCCCGGAGAGGGGCCCGGAGAGGGGCCCGGAGAGGGGCCCGGAGAGGGGCCCGGAGAGGGGCCCGGAGAGGGGCCCGGAGAGGGGCCCGGAGAGGGGCCCGGAGAGGGGCCCGGAGAGGGGCCCGGAGAGGGGCCCGGAGAGGGGCCCGGAGAGGGGCCCGGAGAGGGGCCCGGAGAGGGGCCCGGAGAGGGGCCCGGAGAGGGGCCCGGAGAGTGGCCCGGAGAGTGGCCCGGAGAGTGGCCCGGAGAGGGGCCCGGAGAGGGGCCCGGAGAGGGGCCCGGAGAGGGGCCCGGAGAGGGGCCCGGAGAGGGGCCCGGAGAGGGGCCCGGAGAGGGGCCCGGAGAGGGGCCCGGAGAGGGGCCCGGAGAGGGGCCCGGAGAGGGGCCCGGAGAGGGGCCCGGAGAGGGGCCCGGAGAGGGGCCCGGAGAGGGGCCCGGAGAGGGGCCCGGAGAGGGGCCCGGAGAGGGGCCCGGAGAGGGGCCCGGAGAGGGGCCCGGAGAGTGGCCCGGAGAGTGGCCCGGAGAGTGGCCCGGAGAGTGGCCCGGAGAGTGGCCCGGAGAGTGGCCCGGAGAGTGGCCCGGAGAGTGGCCCGGAGAGTGGCCCGGAGAGTGGCCCGGAGAGTGGCCCGGAGAGTGGCCCGGAGAGTGGCCCGGAGAGTGGCCCGGAGAGTGGCCCGGAGAGTGGCCCGGAGAGTGGCCCGGAGAGTGGCCCGGAGAGTGGCCCGGAGAGTGGCCCGGAGAGTGGCCCGGAGAGTGTCCCGGAGAGTGTCCCGGAGAGTGTCCCGGAGAGTGTCCCGGAGAGTGGCCCGGAGAGTGGCCCGGAGAGTGGCCCGGAGAGTGGCCCGGAAAGTGGCCCGGAAAGTGGCCCGGAAAGTGGCCCGGAAAGTGGCCCGGAAAGTGGCCCGGAAAGTGGCCCGGAAAGTGGCCCGGAAAGTGGCCCGGAAAGTGGCCCGGAAGTGGCCCGGAAGTGGCCCGGAAAGTGGCCCGGAAAGTGGCCCGGAAAGTGGCCCGGAAAGTGGCCCGGAAAGTGGCCCGGAAAGTGGCCCGGAAGGGGCCCGGAAGTGGCCCGGAAGGGGCCCGGAGAGTGGCCCGGAGAGTGGCCCGGAGAGTGGCCCGGAGAGTGGCCCGGAGAGTGGCCCGGAGAGTGGCCCGGAGAGTGGCCCGGAGAGTGGCCCGGAGAGTGGCCCGGAGAGTGGCCCGGAGAGTGGCCCGGAGAGTGGCCCGGAGAGTGGCCCGGAGAGTGGCCCGGAGAGTGGCCCGGAGAGTGGCCCGGAGAGTGGCCCGGAGAGTGGCCCGGAGAGTGGCCCGGAGAGTGGCCCGGAGAGTGGCCCGGAGAGTGGCCCGGAGAGTGGCCCGGAGAGTGGCCCGGAGAGTGGCCCGGAGAGTGGCCCGGAGAGTGGCCCGGAGAGTGGCCCGGAGAGTGGCCCGGAGAGTGGCCCGGAGAGTGGCCCGGAGAGTGGCCCGGAGAGTGGCCCGGAGAGTGGCCCGGAGAGTGGCCCGGAGAGTGGCCCGGAGAGTGGCCCGGAGAGTGGCCCGGAGAGTGGCCCGGAGAGTGGCCCGGAGAGTGGCCCGGAGAGTGGCCCGGAGAGTGGCCCGGAGAGGGGCCCGGAGAGGGGCCCGGAGAGGGGCCCGGAGAGGGGCCCGGAGAGGGGCCCGGAGAGGGGCCCGGAGAGGGGCCCGGAGAGGGGCCCGGAGAGGGGCCCGGAGAGGGGCCCGGAGAGGGGCCCGGAGAGGGGCCCGGAGAGGGGCCCGGAGAGGGGCCCGGAGAGGGGCCCGGAGAGGGGCCCGGAGAGGGGCCCGGAGAGGGGCCCGGAGAGTGGCCCGGAGAGTGGCCCGGAGAGTGGCCCGGAGAGTGGCCCGGAGAGTGGCCCGGAGAGTGGCCCGGAGAGTGGCCCGGAGAGTGGCCCGGAGAGTGGCCCGGAGAGTGGCCCGGAGAGTGGCCCGGAGAGTGGCCCGGAGAGTGGCCCGGAGAGTGGCCCGGAGAGTGGCCCGGAGAGTGTCCCGGAGAGTGTCCCGGAGAGTGTCCCGGAGAGTGTCCCGGAGAGTGTCCCGGAGAGTGTCCCGGAGAGTGTCCCGGAAAGTGGCCCGGAAAGTGGCCCGGAAAGTGGCCCGGAAAGTGGCCCGGAAAGTGGCCCGGAAAGTGGCCCGGAAAGTGGCCCGGAAAGTGGCCCGGAAGGGGCCCGGAAGTGGCCCGGAGAGTGGCCCGGAGAGTGGCCCGGAGAGTGGCCCGGAGAGTGGCCCGGAGAGTGGCCCGGAGAGTGGCCCGGAGAGTGGCCCGGAGAGTGGCCCGGAGAGTGGCCCGGAGAGTGGCCCGGAAAGTGGCCCGGAAAGTGGCCCGGAAAGTGGCCCGGAAAGTGGCCCGGAAAGTGGCCCGGAAAGTGGCCCGGAGAGTGGCCCGGAGAGTGGCCCGGAGAGTGGCCCGGAGAGTGGCCCGGAGAGTGGCCCGGAGAGTGGCCCGGAGAGTGGCCCGGAGAGTGGCCCGGAGAGTGGCCCGGAAGTGGCCCGGAGAGTGGCCCGGAGAGTGGCCCGGAGAGTGGCCCGGAGAGTGGCCCGGAGAGTGGCCCGGAGAGTGGCCCGGAGAGTGGCCCGGAGAGTGGCCCGGAGAGTGGCCCGGAGAGTGGCCCGGAGAGTGGCCCGGAGAGGGGCCCGGAGAGGGGCCCGGAGAGGGGCCCGGAGAGGGGCCCGGAGAGGGGCCCGGAGAGTGGCCCGGAGAGTGGCCCGGAGAGTGGCCCGGAGAGTGGCCCGGAGAGTGGCCCGGAGAGTGGCCCGGAGAGTGGCCCGGAGAGTGGCCCGGAGAGTGGCCCGGAGAGTGGCCCGGAAAGTGGCCCGGAAAGTGGCCCGGAAAGTGGCCCGGAAAGTGGCCCGGAAAGTGGCCCGGAAAGTGGCCCGGAAAGTGGCCCGGAAAGTGGCCCGGAAAGTGGCCCGGAAAGTGGCCCGGAAGTGACCCGGAAGTGGCCCGGAAAGTGGCCCGGAAAGTGGCCCGGAAAGTGGCCCGGAAAGTGGCCCGGAAAGTGGCCCGGAAGGGGCCCGGAGAGTGGCCCGGAGAGTGGCCCGGAGAGTGGCCCGGAGAGTGGCCCGGAGAGTGGCCCGGAGAGTGGCCCGGAGAGTGGCCCGGAGAGTGGCCCGGAGAGTGACCCGGAGAGTGGCCCGGAGAGTGGCCCGGAGAGTGGCCCGGAGAGTGGCCCGGAGAGTGGCCCGGAGAGTGGCCCGGAGAGTGGCCCGGAGAGTGGCCCGGAGAGTGGCCCGGAGAGTGGCCCGGAGAGTGGCCCGGAGAGTGGCCCGGAGAGTGGCCCGGAGAGTGGCCCGGAGAGTGGCCCGGAGAGTGGCCCGGAGAGTGGCCCGGAGAGTGGCCCGGAGAGTGGCCCGGAGAGTGGCCCGGAGAGTGGCCCGGAGAGTGGCCCGGAGAGTGGCCCGGAGAGTGGCCCGGAGAGTGGCCCGGAGAGGGGCCCGGAGAGGGGCCCGGAGAGGGGCCCGGAGAGGGGCCCGGAGAGGGGCCCGGAGAGGGGCCCGGAGAGGGGCCCGGAGAGGGGCCCGGAGAGGGGCCCGGAGAGGGGCCCGGAGAGGGGCCCGGAGAGGGGCCCGGAGAGGGGCCCGGAGAGGGGCCCGGAGAGTGGCCCGGAGAGTGGCCCGGAGAGTGGCCCGGAGAGTGGCCCGGAGAGTGGCCCGGAGAGTGGCCCGGAGAGTGTCCCGGAGAGTGTCCCGGAGAGTGTCCCGGAGAGTGTCCCGGAGAGTGTCCCGGAGAGTGTCCCGGAGAGTGTCCCGGAGAGTGTCCCGGAGAGTGGCCCGGAAAGTGGCCCGGAAAGTGGCCCGGAAAGTGGCCCGGAAAGTGGCCCGGAAAGTGGCCCGGAAAGTGGCCCGGAAAGTGGCCCGGAAAGTGGCCCGGAAGGGGCCCGGAAGTGGCCCGGAAGTGGCCCGGAGAGTGGCCCGGAGAGTGGCCCGGAGAGTGGCCCGGAGAGTGGCCCGGAGAGTGGCCCGGAGAGTGGCCCGGAGAGTGGCCCGGAGAGTGGCCCGGAGAGTGGCCCGGAGAGTGGCCCGGAAGTGGCCCGGAAAGTGGCCCGGAAAGTGGCCCGGAAAGTGGCCCGGAAAGTGGCCCGGAAAGTGGCCCGGAAAGTGGCCCGGAGAGTGGCCCGGAGAGTGGCCCGGAAGTGGCCCGGAAGTGGCCCGGAGAGTGGCCCGGAGAGTGGCCCGGAGAGTGGCCCGGAGAGTGGCCCGGAAAGTGGCCCGGAAGTGACCCGGAAGTGGCCCGGAAAGTGGCCCGGAAAGTGGCCCGGAAAGTGGCCCGGAAAGTGGCCCGGAAAGTGGCCCGGAAGGGGCCCGGAAGTGGCCCGGAAGTGGCCCGGAGAGTGGCCCGGAGAGTGGCCCGGAGAGTGGCCCGGAGAGTGGCCCGGAGGTGGCCCGGAAAGTGGCCCGGAAGTGGCCCGAAAGTGGCCCGGAAAGTTGCCCGGAAAGTGGCCCGGAAAGTGGCCCGGAAAGTGGCCCGGAAAGTGGCCCGGAAAGTGGCCCGGAAAGTGGCCCGGAAAGTGGCCCGGAAAGTGGCCCTTAACTGGCCCGGAAAGTGGCCCGGAAAGTGGCCCGGAAAGTGGCCCGGAACTGGCCCGGAAGGGGCCCGGAAGGGGCCCGGGAGTGGCCCGGAGAGTGGCCCGGAGAGTGGCCCGGAGAGTGGCCCGGAGAGTGGCCCGGAGAGTGGCCCGGAGAGTGGCCCGGAGAGTGGCCCGGAGAGTGGCCCGGAGAGTGGCCCGGAGAGTGGCCCGGAGAGTGGCCCGGAAAGTGGCCCGGAAAGTGGCCCGGAAAGTGGCCCGGAAAGTGGCCCGGAAAGTGGCCCGAAAAGTGGCCCGGAAAGTGGCCCGGAAGTGGCCCGGAAGTGGCCCGGAAAGTGGCCCGGAAAGTGGCCCGGAAAGTGGCCCGGAAAGTGGCCCGGAAAGTGGCCCGGAAAGTGGCCCGGAAAGTGGCCCGGAAAGTGGCCCGGAACTGGCCCGGAAGTGGCCCGGAAGTTGCCCGGAAAGTGGCCCGGAGAGTGGCCCGGAGAGTGGCCCGGAGAGTGGCCCGGAAAGAGGCCCGGAGAGTGGCCCGGAGAGTGGCCCGGAGAGTGGCCCGGAGAGTGGCCCGGAGAGTGGCCCGGAACTGGCCCGGAAGTGGCCCGGACGGGGCCCGGAGAGTGGCCCGGAGAGTGGCCCGGAGAGTG
Source organism: Lampetra fluviatilis (assembly GCF_964198595.1). Taxonomy (NCBI): domain Eukaryota; kingdom Metazoa; phylum Chordata; class Hyperoartia; order Petromyzontiformes; family Petromyzontidae; genus Lampetra; species Lampetra fluviatilis. The sequence continues at coordinate 26,605 of NC_136296.1, forward strand.
GCCCGGAGAGTGGCCCGGAGAGTGGCCCGGAGAGTGGCCCGGAAAGTGGCCCGGAAAGTGGCCCGGAAAGTGGCCCGGAAAGTGGCCCGGAAAGTGGCCCGAAAAGTGGCCCGGAAAGTGGCCCGGAAAGTGGCCCGGAAAGTGGCCCGGAAGTGGCCCGGAAAGTGGCCCGGAAAGTGGCCCGGAAAGTGGCCCGGAAAGTGGCCCGGAAAGTGGCCCGGAAAGTGGCCCGGAACTGGCCCGGAAGTGGCCCGGAAGTTGCCCGGAAAGTGGCCCGGAGAGTGGCCCGGAGAGTGGCCCGGAAAGAGGCCCGGAGAGTGGCCCGGAGAGTGGCCCGGAGAGTGGCCCGGAGAGTGGCCCGGAGAGTGGCCCGGAACTGGCCCGGAAGTGGCCCGGACGGGGCCCGGAGAGTGGCCCGGAGAGTGGCCCGGAGAGTGGCCCGGAGAGTGGCCCGGAGAGTGGCCCGGAGAGTGGCCCGGAGAGTGGCCCGGAGAGTGGCCCGGAGAGTGGCCCGGAGAGTGGCCCGGAGAGTGGCCCGGAGAGTGGCCCGGAGAGTGGCCCGAAAAGTGGCCCGGAAAGTGGCCCGGAAAGTGGCCCGGAAAGTGGCCCGGAAAGTGGCCCGGAAAGTGGCCCGGAAAGTGGCCCGGAAAGTGGCCCGGAAAGTGGGCCGGAAAGTGGGCCGGAAAGTGGGCCGGAAAGTGGGCCGGAAAGTGGGCCGGAAAGTGGGCCGGAAAGTGGGCCGGAAAGTGGGCCGGAAAGTGGGCCGGAAAGTGGGCCGGAAAGTGGGCCGGAAAGTGGGCCGGACGGGGCCCGGAAAGTGGCCCGGAAGGGGGCCCGGAAGGGGGCCCGGAAGGGGGCCCGGAAGGGGGCCCGGAAGGGGGCCCGGAAGGGAGCCCGGAAGGGGGGCCCGGAAGGGGGCCCGGAAGGGGGCCCGGAAGGGGGCCCGGAAGGGGGCCCGGAAGGGGGCCCGGAAGGGGGCCCGGAAGGGGGCCCGGAGAGGGGCCCGGAGAGGGGCCCGGAGAGGGGCCCGGAGAGGGGCCCGGAGAGGGGCCCGGAGAGTGGCCCGGAGAGTGGCCCGGAAATTGGCCCGGAAAGTGGCCCGGAAAGTGGCCCGGAAAGTGGCCCGGAAAGTGGCCCGGAAAGTGGGCCGGAAAGTGGGCCGGAAAGTGGGCCGGAAAGTGGGCCGGAGAGTGGCCCGGAGAGTGGCCCGGAGAGAGGCCCGGAGAGTGGCCCGGAGAGTGGCCCGGAGAGTGGCCCGGAGAGTGGCCCGGAACTGGCCCGGAACTGGCCCGGACGGGGCCCGGAGAGTGGCCCGGAGAGTGGCCCGGAGAGTGGCCCGGAGAGTGGCCCGGAGAGTGGCCCGGAGAGTGGCCCGGAGAGTGGCCCGGAGAGTGGCCCGGAGAGTGGCCCGGAGAGTGGCCCGGAGAGTGGCCCGGAGAGTGGCCCGGAGAGTGGCCCGGAGAGTGGCCCGGAGAGTGGCCCGGAGAGTGGCCCGGAGAGTGGCCCGGAGAGTGGCCCGGAGAGTGGCCCGGAGAGTGGCCCGGAGAGTGGCCCGGAAAGTGGCCCGGAAAGTGGCCCGGAAAGTGGCCCGGAAAGTGGCCCGGAAAGTGGCCCGGAAAGTGGCCCGGAAAGTGGCCCGGAAAGTGGCCCGGAAAGTGGCCCGGAAAGTGGGCCGGAAAGTGGGCCGGAAAGTGGGCCGGAAAGTGGGCCGGAAAGTGGGCCGGAAAGTGGGCCGGAAAGTGGGCCGGAAAGTGGGCCGGAAAGTGGGCCGGAAAGTGGGCCGGACGGGGGCCCGGAAGGGGGCCCGGAAGGGGGCCCGGAAGGGGGCCCGGAAGGGGGCCCGGAAGGGGGCCCGGAAGGGGGCCCGGAAGGGGGCCCGGAAGGGGGCCCGGAAGGGGGCCCGGAAGGGGGCCCGGAAGGGGGCCCGGAAGGGGGCCCGGAAGGGGGCCCGGAAGGGGGCCCGGAAGGGGGCCCGGAAGGGGGCCCGGAAGGGGGCCCGGAAGGGGGCCCGGAAGGGGGCCCGGAAGGGGGCCCGGAGAGGGGCCCGGAGAGGGGCCCGGAGAGGGGCCCGGAGAGGGGCCCGGAGAGTGGCCCGGAGAGTGGCCCGGAAAGTGGGCCGGAAAGTGGGCCGGAAAGTGGGCCGGAAAGTGGGCCGGAAAGTGGGCCGGAAAGTGGGCCGGAAAGTGGGCCGGAAAGTGGGCCGGAAAGTGGGCCGGAAAGTGGGCCGGAAAGTGGGCCGGAAAGTGGGCCGGAAAGTGGGCCGGAAAGTGGGCCGGAAAGTGGGCCGGAAAGTGGGCCGGAAAGTGGGCCGGAAAGTGGGCCGGAAAGTGGGCCGGAAAGTGGGCCGGAAAGTCGCCCGGAAAGTGGCCCGGAAAGTGGCCCGGAAAGTGGGCCGGAAAGTGGGCCGGAAAGTGGGCCGGAAAGTGGGCCGGAAAGTGGGCCGGAAAGTGGGCCGGAAAGTGGCCCGGAACTGGCCCGGAAAGGGCCCGGAAGGTGGCCCGGAAGGTGGCCCGGAAGGGGGCCCGGAAGGGGGCCCGGAAGGGGGCCCGGAAGGGGGCCCGGAAGGGGGCCCGGAAGGGGGCCCGGAAGGGGGCCCGGAAGGGGGCCCGGAAAGGGGCCCGGAAAGGGGCCCGGAAAGGGGCCCGGAAAGGGGCCCGGAAAGGGGCCCGGAAAGGGGCCCGGAAAGTGGCCCGGAAAGTGGCGCGGAAAGTGGCGCGGAAAGTGGCGCGGAAAGTGGCGCGGAAAGTGGCGCGGAAAGTGGCGCGGAAAGTGGCGCGGAAAGTGGCGCGGAAAGTGGCCCGGAAAGTGGCCCGGAAAGTGGCCCGGAAAATTTGCCTGGAAAGTGGCCCGGAAAGTGGCCCGGAAAGTGGCCCGGAAAATTTGCCCGGAAAGTGGCCCGGAAAGTGGCCCGGAAAGTGGCCCGGAAAATTTGCCTGGAAAGTGGCCCGGAAAGTGGCCCGGAAGGTGGCCCGGACGGTGGCCCGGACGGTGGCCCGGAAGGTGGCCCGGAAGGTGGCCCGGAAAGTGGCCCGGAAAGTGACCCGGAAGCCTACAGGATGGCTCCTCATGCGGCAACCGGATTTTCGCCCTTCTTCTTAATGTATGGTAGTGAGGCTGAACCGCCTGTCGCGACCCAGCTGCGCCGCATGCTAAATCCAAATTGGCCAACCATGTCAAGTTCAACATCTCTAAATTTGGCAGAGGCGCGGGAGGCGGCCATCCAAAATTCAGACCTCCGCCAAAAGGCGAATGAAATGCTCAAGCTGGGCCGGGTACATGTGCACCGGTGGAAGCCGGGCGACAAAGCGTGGTTGCATTGTCCCCAAGTTCCGCTGGCAACCTCGTCGAAACTGTTGCTGCCGTGGAGGGGGCCCATGGAAGTGGTGCAGGTCTTGCGGCCACAATGTGTCCGTATTCAGTGGGGGAAGCGTCGTTGGTTCGTGCACCCCTCGCGGTTGAAACCGTTTGTTGCGCCCCATGTTCCTACTCCACACACACATGGCCGAACATGTGAGGTGTCCACTGACTCCCGGAGTCCGACTTCGCTGCATGCGCCTGATTTACCATTGACTCTTCCACTTCCAGGTGCACCGGGACTGACGCGCTCGCAACCGCCAACCCCTCCCGGGGGGGTCGGGGGTCGCTCGTCCGCGAAGCCAGACGCTCTCGCACCCGAACTGTTGACACGCACCGCTGGGCCGACCGGGGTTGCCCCTTGTGACGGTCCCGCTGCAAGAACGCGTGCCAAAACGCGCCGACTTTCATGAGGCCGGCCTCTTGTGTGGCCCTTGCTGCGGTCACGGGGGAAATCCGTTCGGGGTGGGAAGACTTGTATTGTATATATGTTGGTTTCTTTATGGGATGGGGTATTTATTGGGGGTACGTCGGTTTTTTTTCGGTGTTGTTATTGTTGTTGCTGTTATTAATGCGAGGCACACGGTTTTGGGGGGTTTCATCTTTTATTGTTGAATTTTGTTGCAGCCGGGACGGCTGCGGGCTATACAGGGGGGGGGGGGGGGGTGATGTAGGGGTGTTACGGGAGGGCAAACAAACACACAAGGGATGTTTGCGCCCGCAAGCGTAAGGGTGCCTACATCCACGTCTGCAACGGTTAGCCCTGGGGGGCTGTAACGGCGCTGTGATCCCCTACAGGCCCAACCCCTCAGGGGGAGTGGCTATATAAGGCGGGGAGCCGGTGGGCTCGGGGTCTAGTATTACAGCTTAACCAGCGAAGAATGAAGACCAGCAGGATAGGCCCTGGGACTCCCCTGGCTCGCTGTCCTTCTAAGGATGGCACCTCGAGGATGGTGAGTTAACAGTGACCTAGATGACTAGAAATCCTGCCCCTGAAAGTGTGTTGCAGGCAGTCCACTGCAGTTGCAAGCATAGCAAATGTGAGACTGGAAGATGTTCCTGTATGTCTGCAAGACTGTCTTGTACTGATTTATGTCGGTGCCAAAATTGTGCAAATGTTTCACAGGAAACAGAAGAAAGACCTACATTTGATGATGGCTCTGATAGTGATAAGGATGATACCGATGAGTAAATATGCGCTGTGTTATAATTTAAGGTGATTTTGAGCTGTAAAGAATCTGTGGTAGAATTGTAATTTTTTTTGGCAGCATTCCAAAACAAGGGGACAGTGTAGCATTTCGAGTCATTTCAGCCAACTTGGGCCAAAGTGTGCTTATATTTGTATCTTTCTGTGATTACACAGTACCTACTGAAAATTTTGATGTACAAAACATCACAGTTTTGCAAAATTTAAAATGTTTATGGTTAATTTTGCTTAGTGCCAATCCGTGAAGTTGAAACATATTTTCTACAAATTTTCCATATTTCATGGTCTACATTCACACTTGAGTATATAATGCACCAAAACCTGTCTCAAGTGTTTAGGTACATGTATAAGTGTCAGTTTGAGAGATATTTGGTGTTGCTAAAATGTATATAAATAAAGTTACAAACAAAACCAGCAGCATAAGATTTTCGTTTTTTCCAATTCACAATTATATACATTTATGGATTTTGAAAAAAAACTGCAGGGTATTTTGCGGAGAACTTTTAACATAAAGTCGAAAATGGTTTTGTCTATGAAAAAATTCATTTAAAAAGTAGTTCCCAGGTGTGGGAACGAAAATCATTTTCTAGCCACTTTTTCCTAGTTCACCTTACGGCCTATCTGGGTTAGACCACATAATGATTGCGGCCATATCTTCACCATGTAACCCTCCATCCACCGTGATATGTTGGCAGACTAAGGCCTGTTGTTTCCAGGCCAGCTGCCAAGTTGCCTTGTAATGCACAGAGACAGCTACCACTGGGGTGTCCAATTTCAAATGCATTGAGATGAGAGATGCGAGATGTGAGTGGCTCATCGCGTGCAATGCACTCTGAGATGCCTTCGACGTCAAGGGAGGCGGCTCTGTCTACCACAAATCACTGTCAGATATCTTTCCGAAATCGTGGATGGGTTGACGCAGCCAAAAGGTAGCACACTCATAGTTCACCACTTACAGTTCAGATCTTGCTTCTCGCCCTTGCTATTACTGCCACCGCATTAACCACAAAGATACACATCCATTCCATCACAGCAGACTTTCAAAATCTCCACCCATATGTTCAAGGGATTAATTAGAATATAGATATAAACAATAATTTCACGACAAATTATTCAGCTAAATTTACACAGCAACGCCACCCAGTACTTTGAAACTACAGCAGTCTGTGTGAGACACAGCTGCACCTATCTCAAGGATAGCCTTGAGCTATGAGAATGACAGCGCCAATACAAGCATACTCACTGGTCATGTCGTTATTGCTGTTTATATTAAGCTCAGATAAATCCGCCACACATTCCACACACGGACGATGGAGAGATGGCGATGTCTGCCGTAGCAGATTTGAACCAGCGCAGCCCTCCTCCTCACTCATCCAGGCCTTTGAAGCAAAGACAAAGGTTATGGAGGAGACAAAGGAAGAGGTGAAGGAGGAGGTGAAGGAAGAGATGATGGAGGATGAGGTAGAGGCAGAGGAGGAAAATTCGAAGGAAGAGAAGACAAAGTAGGACGAGATTGTGATGGAGACAATGGAGGAGAACACAGAGGGAGAGGATAAAGACAATATGGAGGTGGAGGACCAGGACAAAACAAAAGATGAACAGATGGTCGTGGTGGGGGAGATGGAGGAGATGGACAAAGGGGAAACAATGGTGGTGGAGGAAGAGAAGACGGTGGTGATGGTGTGGCAGCAAGATGAGGAGATGATGAAGAGATGGTGGTCGGGAAGGGGGAGAAGATGGAGAAGACAAAGGTGGAGCAGGAAGAGAAGAAGGTAGAGAAGATGGTGGTGAATGATGAACAGAAGGAGGATGAGACAGAGGAGGAGAATATGTAGGAGGTGCAGGAGGTGGTGATGCACGAAAAGAAGAGGAAGCGAGGAGGCTTCGTTCACATGGCAAGAGCAATCACCTCACTCCTCCGCCGCGTGCTGCTTTGTGGCGGTAGGTCCACCGCCCAGTAGGGGTGGTCGTGGATTGGTGCCAACCATGACCGCTATCACCACACTACTCACCCACCCCATGATACACGCCACACACACACCACACGGTTCCCCAGAGAGACGTTGCCACTGGGACCACAGCTGGGAAATGAAGCTGAGCAGCCAGGACTACAGGGGAGAATGACTGCTACCAGGACACCTCACATTACACACACACACGGGACTATCCCAATAGCACAGCCAACCCCACACTGGGCCCCTTCCATGCTGGTTTTCATCCAGGCAGTCCTCATGGGATGACCTTGCCATAGTTTCCAGGACATGGAAGGGGCAGCTGATCCAGGGTGAGAGCTGGAGGGGTCAGATGCAGACAATGAACAAAACCTGCACGTGCCAAGTTTCAAGGCCACCCTGTTAAGAATTAGGATAAATACTATTGTTGTTACTATAAACTTTGAGAAATCAACCTTTGAGGACACAGCATAACGTTGCATTGCTTGTGAGTGCTTCCTGGGTTGGTTAAATGGGCCTTGGCTTGTGTGTGCAGTGTCCCGGCTGTGTGTGCGGCGGTACAAGAACACATATATAATGAGACGTTTTGGGAAATGGTCCTTCTTCAGAGCACATACAAGCGGTGATGGAAACACATTCAGGTGATTTGCCTTCTTAACGACAAATCCGCCCCTCCTCTGCCCCATGAATCAACTGTTCCACTGCTCCACTGCCACATTGCTTCACTCTCCCATTGCCCCACGGCCCCTCTGCTTCACTGCCCTTCTGCTCCACTGCCCCACTGCTCCACCATCTGGCACAGCAGTTGAAACTAATTATTGAGTATCTTAAATCCCCCTGCCTGTCCAACCAAGCAGTGAAAATGGGTGTGCAACAATCGTGCGGCAAGATGTGTGTGGTGGATTAAAGAGAAAGCGGATTTTCAAGTCTAGCGAGTTAATGGTCTCAGCCTGGTCGTCATTGCACAAAATAAACCATCACCTGGCTGTAATGTGGTTCTCCATGTAATTGATAAATTCCAGCTGTAAGATGTAACAACATTATTATAGATCAGTGTCTCTTACATAGACACTCATCCCAGAAACATGTCTGTACACATACAAAGACCCCTTATATAGCCCTCACGAGACTTTTAGGGAAAGTGTTGTTAGCAAGCACAACTACGAAGCGGGTGGCCAGCACAACGTTCAATCCCTAGTGGCGATGTTTACACAGCACGCGATGTACTCCTTTAAGGTTGAATCGACCTAGGGGAGGCCCTAGACCAAATCAAATAATCGTCACTGCGATTAGCCATGGGTGGGATCCAAAATCGGGTCAACGGGTTCGTAGCCCAGAGCAGTAACCGCTATGCCACCACTCCCTACATAGACACCTACAAACACAAAGATCCCCTTTATAGTCTTAGTTCTTTCGGTAAAGTCAAGTAGGTAAAAAAATGAAATAAAAATTAATAAAAATAAAACAATAAAAATCACGACGTTTCGGAGGCAACACAAGCTTCTGTCTTCAGGTGAAACCGTCACAGCAAAATATCTGTACCTTATATAGTGGTGTACCTTATATAGTGGTTACCGAAAGAACTAAGAGTATGAATCCTTGCAGTCACGAAAGCTTCAAATCTAGAATCCCCTTTATAGCTTTAACAAACTGTTGAGGCAAGTGCCTTTAGTGAGCAACACCTATGAAAGCTGAGACGGCACACGAAGGGGTGGGTGGACAGCACCACGCCCCACCGCCATTGTCGCCGGAGTGCTGATTGTTACACACCACACGTAGGATAAGCCTAAGCCCAGTTCATATAAATCACCACCGAAATTAAACGTGAGCCGTGGCCAGCAATCAAACTTGGGCTCCCAGGTTTGTAGCACAGCGCCCTACCACTGCACTACCGCTCTTCACGCAGACAACCGGGTTGGTGGGTCCAACCCGACTCGGAGTAAAACAAGTACCCGATGCGGTGCGTAAACATACGCACCTTCAAGACAAAGAAAATCTGGCGTAGTGCTGGCCACAGCTCTAATGCACCATGCCGGCCTTCATGGTGCTCGCTAACAGCACTTGCCAACTCAGAACTGCTGCTTGCATGCTCACCATGCCTGGGTACAGGGGGTAACACGCTTCATGACGCGGCTCCTCCGCCCGGCCCATCCAGCACCCTGTGGGGCCGAGACTCGCGGCGCCGGCGTCACGCGATGCTCCGCCACCACCACCACCACCAGCTGTGCCAATGTGCGATTTGGGATGGAGTGGCAGAGGACCTAGGGCTTTGTTACAAACACACAGGGGGTTAATGTTCAGTAGCTGGTGAAATAAGTCAACTTTGCCATCATCATCTTCATCAACCATCATCTGCTGAATAAAGGCCTCCGAGTCATCACCTGTGATGCAACACAGGACCATTTAGCTCCTGTACAGCGGTTAACACACCGCCTTATGAACCCAGCAAATCAACGTTGGATTCTTGGCCAAGGTCAACATCAGAGATGAGCGATGTCTAAACTGGTCCCGAGTCAGCAGCTTCCCCCACCCTCCCACACAGAGTGACATGGCAACATTTAGTCAACTAACCTCGACCTGCACGGCGTGGGGAGGTCCACGTCAAACAATGGATTTACCAGGTCTGCAATGTGTACGCGAGCATTGGGGGGCCCTACGCTTCAATATCATGGAGGAGTCAGATGCAATACTTCCGGTCGAGTTTGAAGGCGTCGGGGGGCCCACACTGTGATTTGCCCGAGGCCTCACACCCTGTATGGACGGCCTTGTTTTATTTTTCAGTCTGTCACATGCCTTTGCCACACATATTATGGATAATGAAAATAAGACGCATCACAGGACTGTGTAGGGCCTGGAGTCTGAGCCGTGTTGCTCTCTGAAGTGCTTTCGGGTTAAACCGCGTGTTGTTCGGCAATACTTCAGTGTTGATGACGGGAGGATGAGCAGCAACAGTGAGACAGACCCGGATAAGTGTGGGTAGAGAGGTGAGTGACAGTGAGACAGACCCAGGTGAGTCAGTGTAGGTAGAGAGGTGAGTGTGACAGTGAGACAGACCCAGGTGAGTGCGTGTGGTAGAGAGGTGAGTTTGATAGAGACAGATCCAGATGAGTATGGGTAGAGACAGGTGTGTAAGTAGAGGTGAGTGTGATAAGGAGACAGACCCAGGTGAGTAAGTTTGAGTAGAGAGGTGAGTGTGACAAAGAGACAGGCCCATCACAACAGCAACATTCATCAGTCACCACCAACCACCACCACCATTGCATCATCTCAATCACTGTATGATGTTACAGTCATCACCATCATCACACTGGAGCACTATTAGACATCACCATCATGCTCATAATTATATAAAAAAAAGATCCCCCGTATATACTTAACTAACAGACTGTTGAGGCAAGTGCTGTTCGTGATCACCTATTAATGCCGGCACGGTACACGACGTTTGGTGGGAAGCAACACGCCTTGGTCGCATTTTTCTCCCCAGTGAAAATGTTTACACAATCTGTCTCTATGCGATTCTGTGGGTCTTTTTGTAAGTACATTGTCCCTGTGTGAGTCCATAGGGCTGTGTGTGTGTATTGGTCCGGCAAAACAACCTCCTACCTCCTCGCGGTGCCGGACGGGCAACACTGTCGTGGGCAGTGCTGTGGGGGGAGGGCCAATGCCCATTGGCCTCTCCCCTCATGGCGTCTGTGACCACCACAGTGGCTAAACGGGGGCTCTGGACGGGTGTGAGGGGCTGGTAACCCCTCCACCTTCAATTAACCACCACTAAACTACGAATTAAACATAAACCTGTAATTAATAAGCTTGTGCCGGAGGCCCCGGGGGGTCAGGCTTTTATGACGTCTCCTGGCCAAACCCCATTTGGCGGAGCCAGGAGATTGAATTTTAACCCTCGGGGCTCCTCCAGAAACAACGAAAAACCATTGCGGATGGCCACGTGGAATGTTCGAACGCTCACTGCGGAGGAGAGGCTGCCACTCCTCTGTCGGGAGCTGGACCGGTACCGCCTGGATCTCTGTGGCATTCAGGAGGTCCGGTGGACCGGTTCTGGCTCCTGCCACCATGAGGGGTGGACAGTCCTCTACTCGGGGCAGGAGACTGCCAAACAACAGGGTGTGGCTCTTCTTCTGAACAAAAGAATGAAGGGGGCGTGGGAGCGGGGCGGTGAGGTGTGGGAAGCTGTAAGCCCCAGGATACTTTGGGCTCGCCTTCCCATCAACCAGAGGCGAGGAGTGGTGGTCGTGGTTACTTATGCCCCCACCGAAGACGAACATCCGTGGAGGGATGCAGGCAAAGCCGATGAGTCGGACGCTTTCTATGACCTCCTGTCACAGGTGCTGGCTAAAGTGGCCACTCGGGACAGAGTCATCTTGTTGGGTGACTTCAATGCCCGAGTTGGTTATGATGCTGGCACCTGGTCTGGAGTGATTGGAAGGCATGGGCCAGATCAGCTCAATAATAACGGTAGGAGGCTGCTAGATTTCTGTGCAGCCCATGGGCTTGTAATTACCAACACGCTCTTCCGGCATCGGCGCATCCACACAACATCATGGATGCATGCCGGGTCCAAGCAAGAACATCTGCTGGACTACGTAGTGACGGACCAGCGGATGCGAGCCCATGTCCTTGACACCAGGACCTACCGTGGAGCTGATCTGCCCTCTGACCATCGACTAGTCATCTGTAAGATGCGCCTGCCATTCTTCCACTCCGGTGGTGGGTGTACACCCAGGATCCCATTCCAACCAAAAGTGGCCTGGTCTAAGTTAGCTGATGAAAGTTGCAAGCGAGAATTTCATCATCGCTTGCAGCTGGGGTTGGCATCGTCCCCCACTCCACCTGATGTCGAGGGTAAATGGGCGAGGTTTAAGACTGTGACTCATGCAGCTGCAATGGCTGCTTTGGGTACGCGGTCCAGACCTCCCCGGGAACCCTGGCTGACGGAGGAGGTGTTCAGGTTAATTGAGAAAAAGCGACAGGCCCACTCTCATCGCCTACAGCATCCCACGTCAGAGAATGAGGAGGTTTACCGCAGTCTTCGCTCGGAGGTTCGGAGAGCCGTGAGGCGCTGCAAGGATGGGTGGTGGTCGCGGGTTGCTGAGGAGATGGAGTCTGCCTCAGTAGCCCGCGATCACAAATCACTATTTAACTCCATCAAAAAAGTAACCTGCAGCGCCACACCTATTACCATCATTAGAGGAAAAAACGATGATCCAATCTCCGACCCCCAGGAACAGATTTGCAGATTTGCTGAGCATTTCTGTGAGGTCCTGGGGGAGGGAAAATCTCTCAGCCAGGAAAACATCATGGCACAAAGTGGGGATAACCCTGCTGAGGCTGCGGTGCCTCAAATATTGGAAGAGGTCACCCCCTGTGAGTGGCTGGCTGAGGTTCCAGCTGTTGAGGAAGTACTGAGGGCAATCCGGAGTCTGAGACCAGGGAAGGCACCGGGCAGAGATGATCTCCCAGGCGAAATGCTGAGGGAGGGTGGCGTTTGTGCACAGACTGCCCTATATGACATCATAACAAGTCTGGACCACTGGACGGGTTCCGCAGGACTGGAAGGATGCCCTGGTGGTCCCCCTCTTTAAGAAGGGGGACCGTACCGACTGTAACAACTACAGGGGCATCTCACTCCTCAGTGTGCCGGGTAAGGTCCTGGCAAGGATTATTCAACATCGCCTTGCTAGGCATGCTGAGGAGAGGCTTGCGGAGCCCCAATGCGGTTTCAGGAAAGGGCGGTCCTGCACAGATGCCATATTTTCTGTCCGTCTGCTACAGCAGAGGTGTAGGGAATTCCAAAAAGACCTACATCTCTGCTTTATTGACCTGGTCAAGGCCTATGATACCATCAGTAGGACTGGGCTTTGGGTTGTTCTTCGTGCTTTCGGAGTCCCTGACCCTCTGCTCACGATCATTAAGGACCTTCATGATGGTGAGCGGGCCCGGTAAAACTACGTGGCCGGGAGTCGGAGCCTTTCCCTGTACACCTTGGGGTGCGACAGGGATGTCCTCTGGCTCCCACATTATTTAACATCTATTTCGACTGCGTAGTTCGTGAAGCCTTCAATAGCTGTACCGGGGGAATTACCATTTGGTACAGATATAATGGGAGGCTGATCGACGCCCGGGTGCGATCAAGGGATGGCTCCCTATTGGTCAACCACGTTATGTATGCCGATGATTTGGTAATAGCTGCTCATTCAGAAGAGGAGTTGGAGACGCTGCTGCTGAGACTGGAGTGTGCCACTAAGAGGTGGGGCCTTACCATCAGCCCCACCAAAACTAAGCACCTGCCTGGGTATTTTGTACCATCGGGCACTCCACCCCCACAACTCCCAATCGGTGATGGGGCAGTTGTGGAGAGAGTAGAGAGTTTCCCATACCTGGGCAGTGTGCTCATGACCGGCTCCAGTTTATCAGCAGAGGTCTCACTCCGAATCAGTCGAGCGGCAATATCTTTTCATCGGTTGCGTAACGCTGTGTGGAAGCTACCTGGTCTGTCGCTCCGCACGAAGCTTCAGGTCTTCTCGGCCACGGTCATTCCCTCCCTTCTCTACGCTTGCGAAACGTGGACCCCCCTAGTGGAGCATCTTCGCCGGTTGGAAACATTTAGGCTGGCCTGCCTACGATCCATCCTGGGTTTAACCAGGCTGGATTGTGTGAGCAGCTCACAAGTCCTTGAAAGATCTGGGCAAAGTCCCATCAGTGAGCTCCTCCGGCAGGCAAGGCTGCGTTGGCTGGGTCATGTAGCCCGCATGCCCAGCCACCGCATGCCTAAACAGCTTCTGTTCGGCCGGATCGAGGGGGCTAAACGGGCGCGGCATGGGCTAGAGAAGAGATGGAGTGATGTGGTACAGGAGGACGTGGAGCTGAGTGGACTTGCCGATGACTGGTACCAGCGGTGTCAAGATCGGCCTCAGTGGAGGAGGCTCGTGAAGGACGCTACTGGGCAGTTGGAGGCAGTCGCCCTCCAACAACAACGGAGGGCGGAGGAGCGACGCTCACAACAACGAGCGGAGCGCCGGGTGGCTAAAGCACAGCAAGTTGGCACAGTAGGGGGCACAGGTGGTGCATCAGCCAGTCATCTCAGTCATCTCGGTCATCTCGGTCAGTCGACCCGTGGCACCTGGGTCTGCCCCGTGACCTCCTGCCAGCGGGCGTTCGACACTTCACGTGGCCTCAGGGTGCACATGGCCTGGCACAAGCGTCGTAGTGACGTCACCGCCACTTAGTGGCGAATGGCGGTTGTTGTTGTTGTTGTGTGTGTATGTGTCTCTGTGTTATGCAATGTTTTTTTGTGAAAGTATATTGTTTCTGTGTGAGTTTATGGGTCTCTGTGTACAGTATGTCTATGGGTGTCTATGGGTATCTGTGCGAGTACGTGTCTCTGTGTGTGTCTTTGGATCTCTGTATGATCATATAGGTCATTGTGCAAGTGTAATGCGAGCGTAAACGGGGTTCGCTGCTGGGCTCTGGCCCAATCATACGGCCCGGGGTATATGAGAGGGCCCGCCGTTCACCTCGGGTCCAATCGGAAGCGAGGTGAATGGGGGTGGAGCCAGCAGGGCACTATGGAAAGGCCGGATCTGACGATCCGGAAGGGGAGGAGTCAGGATCACGTGGTGAAGGGGATATAGGTGGGAGCCCGGAAGGGCTCCGGGTCAGTTGCTGAAGTGAAGAAGCTGAACCACGTTGGGTGGCCGGAGGGGATCTGCGCCATCAGCCACGTGGCTGGAGGAGCTTCGGCACACCGTCGGCCAGCGGTGTGCAGAGTGGGGGAGCGGAAGAGCTGACGAGGGAGCGCGTGCGGGGCGTGCACGAGGAGACGCTGGTCTGCTGTCAGGACCAGCGGGGTGCGAGAAGGAAGCTAAATAAAAGAGCAACGGAGACCAGCAGTGTGTGACGAAGTCTTTTATTACATTGGGGTCAGAAGTGCTTCGAAATGTCAAAACATCTCAAGAAGAAAAATCTACCTACGCCTTCTTCAGAGGACGAGGAGGACCTTCCTCCAGCGGTGGCGGTCCCGAACCCTGAGGGTGCGGGCGGGTCGGCGGCGAGCGACACGACAGGGGTACAAGATGTCGTCGCGGGAGCCGGGCCGTCTGCGTCTTCGGGCGGCGAGGACGGCTGGTGGCTCGTGGCGGAGCAAATTGATTCGCTGCGGGCCGTTTTGCTGAACTTGCGTTACCCTGGTCGCGCCAGCGACGATGCCGGGACAGCCACGGGTCAGGCCTCTCCGGGGGGAAACTTCGGGTGGGGCCGAGACATCCGCCATTGCGACCTCTGTGAGGCTTCCCGCCTTCCCCGACACGCGGAAAGACGCCGCCATCTTGGGCGCAGCCACGACTGACTGGCGGGAAGCTGCCATCTTGTCACCGCCACGTGGGGCGCCCGCTTCGGGTGACTCGCAGCCACCGACTGACGACTATTAAAGAATTTACCGTCGGCGGGGATTGGAGCGCATTCACTTGGCGCTTTGAATTGGCTGTCCGCTCCGCCAAGTGGACGGATGCGGAGGCCTTGGAGGTTCTGCCAACACTCCTCGATGACAAGTCCTTAAAATGTTTCCGCTCCATCACGGCCGCGAAGAAGGCGATGCTGAAAGGGGCTTTTGACGAGATGGCGGAAGCATACGAGCCTCCGGACGACGCACACCGTCGATTTGTCCAAAGACAACGGGCACCGGAGGAATCACCTGTGGCCTTCCGTGGCGCTGTGGTTGCGCTGGCCATGGCCGCGTATACCGAGACCGACTTGTTGGAGCCCTTGATACTGGGGAAGATGTTGGAACTGTCCAAGGACCTGGGCATTCCACTGCCCGTGTGCGGCCATGAGCAGCTGACCTCCCGGTTGGCTGCCAAGTGCCTCGACGCGCAGTTTAACTTGCGCCGTTGGGCGCAGATGGCCGCCTGGACGGGGGGTCCGACCACGGAGGGGAAGGCCGTGGGTTGGACACCGTCGAAGGCCGTATTCGTCCCGAACGAGGCGGGGCCTGGCGATCTCACTGCGGCGGCGGCCCAGTGGGTTCCACGGGGGGGAACGGTGTCGCACTCGGGGCCCTCGTAGGTGGATCGCCGGGACGCCGGGGGAGCCGGGCGATGGGCCGACTTGGCGTGTTACCGCTGCGGACGTCTCGGACATTTCGCGCGTGACTGCCGGAGTCGCCCTCGTCCACCTCTTCGCCCGGAGTCCCCGACCAAGGACGCGCCATCGACGTCGGACGGTGACCCGTGTCAGGCAAGTCGGTACGCATCAGACACCCGCCAAGGCCTGTCACCTCATTCATCGTTGTCGGAGTACGTTCCGGGGGCCTGTTCTAAGGGATCCGCGTCGGACGATGACACAGTAGCGGAAACTGGCTCGCAGGGTCGTTGCAGCCGCCACTGGATCTTCAACCGTGCCGGACTCTATACAAGGGATTGACGTGCAGATTTTAGTCGATTCAGGCGCGTCCGCCACTATCATCTCGGACGTTATATTCCATCTCCTATCCATTCCGCCGTCGCGGGTACGTCCGGTTTTCGATTTGTGTGTTGCTGCTAACGGGGGGAGTATGGGCATCGTGGGTCAGGTGGAAGTACGCATTTCCGGTGGGGATTTGTCGGCTTCGGGGACGGTGTTGATCTCCAGGTCCCTCGCTGTGCCTTGCTTATTGGGGACCGATTTCCTGGCGAAGATGCCGATTCAGAAAAGGGTCGATCAGGGTTGCATTGAGTTACCGGCGGGCCGTAAGATTTTCTTTTTGCCATCGCCGTGGGGCCGGTCCACCCCGGACCTCCAGGTGCAGGCGCTGTCCGACGTTTTGGTCGACATTCCGCCGGGCTCGCAGATGCTCATTCCACTGCGCTATCGGAAGCCCGTGCCTGGGGTTGAGGGGGCGGCGGGTGTGTTGTTGTCGCCGTCCAACGCTGTTACGGGCGGCCTGGCGCTGGTCGCAGCCCGGACGATTGTTCGGCTGGGTCAGCCTCTGTTTTTGCAAGTGTAAACGGAGGCGCGGACAATGTTGTGGTGCCGGCCGGTACGGTCCTGGCCCATGCCACGACCGCTTTCACGGCCCATGATGATCCAGATCGCCAGGGTCTCGTGGCGGGGGTTTCGGCCTCTACGTCGCAGGACGATCGATGGATCGCGCGCTGCTGTCCAAATATTCCGACGTCTTTAGCAAAGATGATTTCGATCTGGGACGCACCTCGCTGCTCTCCCATCACATTGATACCGGGGATGCTAGTCCTATTCGGATGAATCCGCATCGGTTGAGCCCAGCGGAGAGGGATCATGTCCGCGGCGCAGTAGATAATATGCTGGCCGCCGACATTATCTCTCCGTCCAACAACCCATGGGGGCGCTCCGGTGGTGCTGGATGGTAGCTTGCAATTTTGTGTTGATTTTCGGAGGTTAAACAATGTGTCGGTTGCAGACGCTTACCCCCTGCTGCGTATGGATGATTCCCTCGATGCCTTGTCTCGGGCGAAATTTTTTCGACTCTTGACCTCTCTTTGGGGTTCTGGCAGCTCCCCCTGGACGAATCGTCGAGGGCAAAGACGGCTTTCCGTACGCCGCAGGGCCTGTTTCAGTTTAATAGTCTCCCCATGGGTTTGAACACCGCCCCTGCTACGTTCCAGAGGTTGATGGAACTCGTGTTGACCAGCCTGCAGTGGGACACGTGCCTGATATATTTGGACAACGTTATTGTTTTCAGCCGCACGTTTGAGGAGCATCTTCAGAGATTGGATGTTGTTTTTGCTAGAGTACGTTCCGCCAATTTGAAATTTAAGCCCAAGAAGTGTCAACTTTTGCAAAACTATTTGGGTCACATTGTTAGCCCTGATGGTGTGGCCACGGACCCGGAAAAAGCGGCGTGCGTTCGGGACTGGCCGACTCAGGCCACGGTGATTTGTTCCAAATTTTGCTACGATCGCTAGGCCGCTGCACCTCCTTATGGCAAAGAACCAGAGGTTCAGATGGGGGCCGGCGGAGGAGGCGGCGTTTCACGGCCTACGCGATCACTTGGCGTCAGCGCCGACGCTGGATTACCCTGATTTTGCTCTGCCTTTTATTTTGGATACCGACGCTAGTGACACGGGTATTGGCGCCGTCCTATCGCAGTGTAAAGGTGGCGTCGAGCGCGTTGTGGCTTACGGGAGCCGCGTTCTCTCTCCGGCGGAGACCCGCTATTGCGTCACCCGGCGGGAATTGTTAGCTATTGTGCATTTTGTCCGACAATACCGCCCGTATTTGTATGGCCGGAAATTCATTGTGCGCACGGACCATGCGGCCTTGCAATACTCCCTGAAAGTTGACCAGCCATCTGGCCAGCTGGCACGATGGCTGGAAACTTTGCAGGAGTTCTCGTTTGATGTTCAATACCGTAAGGGCTCGCGTCACGCTAATGCGGACGCGCTCTCCCGACTGCCGCAGGAGTCCACCTGCGCGTGTGCCTCTGGCACGAATAGGTGCACGTGGGTGCCACAGCCCCCGCGGCCTGTCGTGTCCGCTGTGGAGATGCCCGTGGCTTCCACGTGTCCGGAACCGGCTGACGGGGTTTTGAATTTGCCGCGTTCCGTGTGGGTTCGTGAACAATTTCTCGATGACTTGCTTGGGGCCTTGCGGAGTCAGGCTGCGAAGTCGAAGGGGTTATCCGTCATCTGATGGGATGCCGGGTGCAGCTCTCCGTGACGGGTTGTTGATGTGGAGAGAGGGCTTTCAGGGTCGCTGGCGTCTTGTTGTGCCGTCGTCGTTGCGATACGAGTTGATTCGGATTCTGGACGCCGAGAAGTTGTTACATCTCGGGGTGCAAAAAACCTTGTTGACGTTGCAACGTCATTATTTTTGGCACGGCATGACGACTGACGTCGTCGGGCACATTCGGGCGTGCTCCGACTGGGCCCGGCAGAAGCCGCCCAAACAACCGTATGTTCCCCCGGTGCAGTCGATTAAAGTAACGCGGGTAAACGAATTGGTGGCGTTGGACATTCTGGGCCCCTTTCCCCCGTCCGCTCGGGGGAACAAATTTTTGCTGGTCGGGGTCGAATATCTTTCGCGATGGCCAATGGCTTGGCCTTTGCCCGACCAGTCGGCGTCGTCTATCACGGAGGCATTCCTGTTCGGGTACGTCATGGACAAGGGGGCGCCGGAAAGGCTGCTTACGGACCAAGGGCGAAGTTTTTCTTCACACCTATTGCGGGATGTGTGCGACGCACTGGGAACTAAGAAAGTTCGGACCTCACCCTACCATCCACAAACTGATGGGATGGTTGAACGGTTGAACCGGACCCTGTCGGCCATGCTCTGCCATACGGTTAGTGAGAAGCAGGCCGATTGGGATTTGCATATCCCGAGAGTGCTATCCGCTTACCGGATGGCACCACATGCGTCGACGGGGTATTCACCTTTCTTTTTGATGTACGGTCGCGAGAATGTGCCGCCTCTGGAGGTGCAACTTGACACGCGGGCGAAGGGTCCTGTTAAACCCCTCCCCAAGTATATTCGCGAATCCGTTCGGCGCGTGGCGGAGGCGCGGGACGCGGCCCGATTGGCTACGGCCAAGACCCAGGCCCGGAACGAATGGTGCGCCCGGCGCTCTCATCGTGGGTCCCCTTGGCGAGTGGGGGACATGGCCTGGCTCCACTGCCCACAGGTGCCGGTAGGGACCTCCCCTAAGTTGCACAAACCCTGGCAAGGGCCGGTGGTGCTGATTGAGGTCCCTAGCCCACAGTATGCACACGTTCGGGTCGGGTCGCGAAGTTGGTAAGTTCACACGTCTCGATTGAAACCCTACGTTGTTCAGCGTGTCGATGCGTCATCTCCTAACGTTGCCTTGCCGGTGTCTGTCGCGTCCGACAAATCCAAATTGGCCAACCATGTCAAGTTCAACATCTCTAAATTGGCAGAGGCGCGGGAGGCGGCCATCCAAAATTCAGACCTCCGCCAAAAGGCGAATGAAATGCTCAAGCTGGGCCGGGTACATGTGCACCGGTGGAAGCCGGGCGACAAAGCGTGGTTGCATTGTCCCCAAGTTCCGCTGGCAACCTCGTCGAAACTGTTGCTGCCGTGGAGGGGGCCCATGGAAGTGGTGCAGGTCTTGCGGCCACAATGTGTCCGTATTCAGTGGGGGAAGCGTCGTTGGTTCGTGCACCCCTCGCGGTTGAAACCGTTTGTTGCGCCCCATGTTCCTACTCCACACACACATGGCCGAACATGTGAGGTGTCCACTGACTCCCGGAGTCCGACTTCGCTGCATGCGCCTGATTTACCATTGACTCTTCCACTTCCAGGTGCACCGGGACTGACGCGCTCGCAACCGCCAACCCCTCCCGGGGGGGGTCGGGGGTCGCTCGTCCGCGAAGCCAGACGCTCTCGCACCCGAACTGTTGACACGCACCGCTGGGCCGACCGGGGTTGCCCCTTGTGACGGTCCCACTGCAAGAACGTGTGCCAAAACGCGCCGACTTTTATGAGGCCGGCCTCTTGTGTGGCCCTTGCTGCGGTCACGGGGGAAATCCGTTCGGGGTGGGAAGACTTGTATTGTATATATGTTGGTTTCTTTATGGGATGGGGTATTTATTGGGGGTACGTCGGTTTTTTTTCGGTGTTGTTATTGTTGTTGCTGTTATTAATGCGAGGCACACGGTTTTGGGGGGTTTCATCTTTTATTGTTGAATTTTGTTGCAGCCGGGACGGCTGCGGGCTATACAGGGGGGGGGGGGGTGATGTAGGGGTGTTACGGGAGGGCAAACAAACACACAAGGGATGTTTGCGCCCGCACGCGTAAGGGTGCCTACATCCACGTCTGCAACGGTTAGCCCTGGGGGGCTGTAACGGCGCTGTGATCCCCTACAGGCCCAACCCCTCAGGTGGAGTGGCTATATAAGGCGGGGAGCCGGTGGGCTCGGGGTCTAGTATTACAGCTTAACCAGCGAAGAATGAAGACCAGCAGGATAGGCCCTGGGACTCCCCTGGCTCGCTGTCCTTCTAAGGACCGACCAGGGCAAGCCAGCGGCGTGGCCCTGAGAGCCCAGAGCCGATGCTCTTGTAAGAGCCGGTCTGGTTGGCTAAGGGTGCCGAGATCCTAGCTTGGCTAGAGCTGGATCAGTTAGCCTCCCCTAGCTCTCTAGTGGAGGACCTGGGAGCAGACAAGCCGGGCTAGCGCTAAGGGTGTCTCCCTGTTAGACGGGTGAAGGGGCCGTTACTCCTTCAAGTATTGTATTCTGCCCTTTGGTTGAATAAATAAGTGTGCCTCCGACTATGTCGTCTATGTCTCCTTGAACTCACTACACTATTATTAAACTAATCAGTTGGGGCAAATCTTACTATAATAATGTTAGTGTGCAGATAAGTAACTCAGGTTCATTATTTACTATTGTAGAGAAGTCCCGACGGACGTACTCGGAGACAGAGGTAAGTTAAGGGCTTCCTCCAGGGTTTATTAAAGCTTATCAATAATACACAGGGTACACAACTCCCAGGGGCTAGGGGTCCTACTCTGAGTCCGGGTCCCTGCCGGCTAGCTCCGGTTTCTCTCTCTCGTGTCGGATTGTAGACTCTGCCGACTCCACTGACCGGAGAGAGAAGCACCTCTACGGCTACCACCGGCTTCTCCCCAGACTCCCTATTCGATCCCTCTCTCTACCCCTGGTTCCCTCTTCACCCTGCTTACTTTACCCGTTCCCACAGTGACCCCGCTTACATCACGGGGTATCCCTTAAGTACCCTAGGAGACGTGACATCATAGCACTGAAAGGCACACCTGACGTCACGTCCCCATTTTACTCCTCTACACTATTATGAAAGAAGTTGACAGATGTTACAATAATTATGTTTGTGTACAGATAACTCAGCTGCATTGTTTACCATTATGAAACAAGTTGACAGATGTTACAATAATTATGTTTGTGTGCAGATAACAACTCAGGTTCATTGTTTACTATTATGAAACAAGTTGACAGATGTTACAATAATTATGTTTGTGTGCAGAAAACTAATATTTCATTATTAGGTTCCTAAATTTCTTCTTTTTTACCTGTGTTTTTCTTACGCTGCGATGGTGTACTGCCAGTCTGCGATGTGGCCTGCTGATTAATTAACGTCAGTGCACTGCCCATTATGAGTGTATGCCAGTCTATAATTTGTTGCCTGCTTCTTTACCTCACTAAGTGTACTGCCAACATTTCATGTCCACTGTATTCATCTTTTTCAGCTGCTGCCCGTATTGCAAGCTTTTTATGTCGAATGTAGCAATGCTTATGTCATTGAGTCGGCGTACTAGCAATCTATAATCTAGACTGTAGCCTGCTTCTCTACTTACCTGTGCGCACTTCTGCTCTTAAATTTACACTCATTTGAACTAATTTCTTCTATGCATTTCTATTTCGATTGCTCACGTCACGCTATTTACTCATACGTTGTACTGCGATGCTGATAGCTGTGCCATCATCTGGGATTGCTGTGCACGTCCATGTGTGTGTGTGGGTGAGTAGATGTGTGCGTGTTTGAGTCGATATGTGTGTGCATGTAGGTCAATGCGTGTGTTTAAGTCCATGTGTGTCTGTCTTTTTAGAACGGACAACGCCCAATGTGTGTCTGTACGTCTAAGTGTTTGTGTGTCACAGTCCAAGTGTGCGTGTCAGTCCATTTGTGTGCGTATCAGTCGCTGTGTGTGTGTTAGTGTGCGTATCAGTCGCTGTGTGTGTGTTAGTCCATGTGTGCATGTTCGAGTGGAGTTTCCCATACCTGGGCAGTGTGCTTATGACCGGCTCCAGTTTAACAGCAGAGGTCTCACTCCGAATCAGTCGAGCGGCAATATCTTTTCATCGGTTGCGTAACGCTGTGTGGAAGCTACCTGGTCTGTCGCTCCGCACGAAGCTTCAGGTCTTCTCGGCCACAGTCATTCCGTCCATTCTCTACGCTTGCGAAACGTGGACCCCCCTAATGGAGCATCTTCGCCGGTTGGAAACATTTAGGCTGGCCTGCCTACGATCCATCCTGGGTTTAACCAGGCTGGATTGTGTGAGGAACTCATAAATCCTTGAAAGATCTGGGCAAAGTCCCATCAGTGAGCTCCTCCGGCAGGCAAGGCTGCGGTGGCTGGGTCATGTAGCCCGCATGCCCAGCCACCGCATGTCTAAACAGCTTTTGTTCGGCCGGATCGAGGGGGCTAAACGGGTGCGGTATGGGCTAGAGAAGCAATGGAGTGATGTGGTACAGGAGGACGTGGAGCTGAGTGGACTTGCCGATGACTGGTACCAGCGGTGTCAAGATCGGCCTCTGTGGAGGAGGCTCGTCAAGGACGCTACTGGGCAGTTGGAGGCAGTCGCCCTCCAACAACAACGGTGGGCGGAGGAGCGACGCTCACAACAACGAGCGGAGCGCCAGGTGACTAAAGCACAGCAAGTTTGTACAGTAGGGGGCACAGGTGGTGCATCAGACAGTGATCTCGGTCATCTCAGTCGACCCGTGGCACCTGGGTCTGCCCCGTGACCTCCTGCCAGCGGGCGTTCGACACTTCACGTGGCCTCAAGGTGCACATGGCCTGGCACAAGCGTCGTGGTGACGTCACCGCCACTTAGTGGCGAATGGCGGTTGTTGTCGTTGTTGCATGTTCGTCGACGTGTGTGCATGGCTCCATCTGAGTGTGTAAGTTAATGTGTGTTTGTGTCTGTGTGTCAGTCGATGTGCGTGTGTACATCGATGTGTATGTGTGTGTCAGTCCATATGTGTTAGTCCACATGTGTGTGTAAGTCCATACATGTGTGTGTCACTCGATGTGTGTGTGTGTGTAAGTCAATGCGTGTGTGTCGATATGTGTGTGTTAATCCATGTGTGTGTATCTGTAATGGGTTCCGAAGACACTTGTAGAGGTAACTTCTTTATTACAATACAACACTCCAACAGTCCTGATACTCTGTTACAGCCTAGGGACACAGCCTAGGGACACAGCCTAGGGACACAGCCTAGGGACACAGCCTAGGGACACAGCCTAGGGACACAGCCTAGGGACACAGCCTAGGGACACAGCCTAGGGACACAGCCTAGGGACACAGCCTAGGGACACAGCCTCCTCCTAGCGTACCTGACCCTGGCTACTCTCTGGGGTCCTCCGGCTACAATTACCCTAAGGGAGGCTACCTGACCCGACCCAGCCAAGGTGCGGGTCTAGACTATGGCTTCCTTGAAACTCGCCCTGACAAGGACGTAAAGCCGGGAGTCCCAGAGTCCCACCACTGGCCCGCACAGCATCCCGGCCCTTACAAGGACAAGCGGGACGAGGGGGTCCAGGGTCCTAAGCTGGCTGGTCTTGGGTCTTGTTGGGTATATGCCCCTTTTTCAAAAATTAATATTAAGAATAATTCTGCCAATAATATATATTTTTAATAGACACGGGGGAAACTTGGTAGCAAACAAAGGAAAATAAAAAAAACCTGTTTTCCCGCTTCCACGGGCAGGTGCACGCACACCTCGCTTCAAAAGGCCAGAGAGCATGAAAGAGACAGCCATAAAATGTCACAAACCCTCCCCGAATTGCACACAAGAGGAAAAGGGGGGGGGGGGGAATTGCAAAAGGGTGTTAAAACCATACCCACACTACAAAAGGCCCCCTCACAATACAAGTGTAATAATGTTCCAGGAGACTGGACGCCGGGGTTTGGAGGCACACGTATTTATTCCGTGTCGGTACAGCACAACACTGACATACAACACTGGAGGGGGTATCGGCCCCCTTACCCGTCTAACTGGAGATACACTCTCTAGCTACGCCTAGCCTACCTCTGGGTCCTCCACTAACGGGCTAGGGGAGGCTAGCTAGCCCGACACTGGTAAGTCGGGCTCACGGTACCCGGAGTCCCAGACCAGCTCTTACAAGAGCACCGGCTCTGGCTCTCGGGACCACGCCGCTGGCTCGATCCTGTTCGGCCCTAATAAGGGCGGCGATCCAGGGGAGTCCAGGGCTCTATCTACGACGATCTTCAGCCTTCACTGGTTAGCTTCAACATCTCTCCCTGAGCCCTCCGGCTCATCCCCTTTTATACCAAAACCCCCGCTGAGGGGTGGGGCCCCGGGGGATCCCAGCTCCGAGTCAGCCCCCCAGGCTGCCCGATGCGGACGTCGCTGGGAGCACCTTCCCGTGCACCGACATAGCCACGCCCACTGTGTTTCTTTCCCATCTGATCCCATTCTATAACAGCCCCTCGGTAACACCCCTACACAAGCAATAGGCGCCACGAGACATACATAATTATTATTATTTTTGGTTAAAAGTAAAAAAAAAAAATTGGCAACAAGGAAGTAAACAGACGGGTATTTGAGCCATATTAGTTAAACAAAGTTACCAACTTAGCCATGAAGATTAAGCAAACATTATCTATCCTCACTCCAATTGAAAACCAGACTACAGTCTGCACCAGGGGGTCGTGAGTCCTCATTTGTGAATTCAATACTGATATTATTTACCTTTAATAATTCTCTACGCGGCCTGACCGAAGCATCAAAGAATAATTATAGCAGTCAGGGTCGCTCCTAAGCCAAAAACAAATTCCCTAGCCCCGGGATATCAGATAAAAATAATAACAGGCTAAGTCACAAATCGTGAATAAACACAAAACCAAATAATAAGTATGAAGTCTATCATAACTAACCAACATGTAACACTCCAGGGAAAGGGGGCTCACAGCCGTCTTTGTCTTCCCAAGAGGAACGGCCAGCAGGCACAAACAAAGCAGGGAAATGGCCCTCATAAAAAGTTTCATGGCGAGCGGGGAAGGTGCCCACGGACAACCGGCTCGAGAAAGGAATTCAACAGATGTCCCTATAAAAAACACACGCGCAAGCATGGGTGCAGGACTGCAGTGTGCTCTGGGGAGAGGGAGCCGGACCATCTTCGTCTTCCCGCAGCACGGACAGCAAGATTTGTGCACACGAGCAAATAACATCTCCCCATAAAGAAATCAAACCACGATGGAAATACCGTGAACACGGCTACAACATACCTTGAATCACTTACAATCAAATGACAATTATACAAAGCAGTAAAATGAGGCTCATTTTAACTTCCAAACCAAACGAACAGCTTAAAGCTGTGTGAAACAAAGGATAACGCCCAGAGCGAGGGAAGGGATTATATAACTCGCTTAACGCGTAGGCTTTCGCGACCAATTTTATTCATAATACAAACCCAAACGTTGATTATGATTTTGTAAATCTCGGTGCGAACACGAATCGTCAGTCTGGTTTAGCCTGATGACCCATATGTGAAGCCGTTTCGCGAGGAACCCCCCCCCCCTCCTTCCAGAATTATTACGGACAGCTGCTTCTTTAAAGAACTTTATTCCTCCAATAAATCGCACACACGGACACACACACACGACACATACGGACGCAGCTGTGTCCACGCACACAAACAAAAAATAATTATATGGTTCCGGCCTTTTGAACAACTCGAAAAAAACAGAGTGGATTTTCCCGATATAAGCCAAGGCACAATCCCAACAACGATATACCACCGGGGGTCAGCGTCCCACCCAGAGTCAGCGTCCCACCGGGGCTCAGCCCCTCACCTCGTCTCGTCACCGCCAATGAAGGAGCTCTCTCGTCATCCAGAATGGCGATGTTCGCGGAGTAGCGACGTGCATTGACAAGCTGAGGTCTGCACCACCGAAGAAGAATCGCTACACTGAGCCGCCGAGATGCGAGTGAAACTGACGGAGATTCCAGTTATCATTCTCGAGCCAACGAAGACATCCAACGTCCACCCAGCAACGAACAAAAGCATCGTTCATCGCCAGAGCGACAACCAGCAAGCAACCTGGAGAAAGGGCGGAAATCGCCAAGCGTCGACCAAGCGTCGACCAAGCGAGCAAAGCAGAGAGCACGAAGCAGTGGAGAAAGCCTGATCGAACGGCCGTGAGGAAGAGGACGACAGCGCCAGCGCATGCGCCGTGTGTTTAATACACACACACAGATCGACCAGCACCAACGAGAACCAACTCGTCATCCAGCAGTGGAGAGAGAGAACGAGCCACCGCGCCGTCAGCTACAGAGAACGAGCCACCGCGCCGTCAGCTACAGAGAACGAGCCACCGCGCCGTCAGCTACAGAGAACGAGCCACCGCGCCGTCAGCTACAGAGAACGAGCCACCGCCGACGCCGCTCATCTCCCAGCAGAGAAAGTCGCGGCTGCAACCCGCACGGGCGAGAGGAAATCTCCGAGTCGGTCGTATCACCTCTCCCACTCACAAACCCAAGGAAGCACATACACACACACACATCTACATTCCCCGGGGCATGCAATAATTTATCCAAGAGACAATCCACCTCTCTCACCGACCCTAGACAATCATCAGAAGACTAATTATAAAGTTTGAACACCAGCTGGCCGTGAGAATCGTGGCCCATCGTGTGATTAAGAATCCGTCGGTTATAAGTGTGAAGTTTTCTTCTCTTGCCTTTTCACTTGTTTCTCTTATCGCATAAACGACCAATAGATTCGTCGATGCAAACTAAAACTCTCGAAATCCTCATTACGAATCGACACGTTTACAGAGAGAATATCGTGTCAAACCTGTTTCTTTGTCATAGAGTCTCGCCGAAGAATTAATTAAAGCAGAGCCAGATACGCTCTCCCACAAACACACGCACCCACCCACCATTGTCTCAAACATTTCGTTAACAAATATAATCTTGCCGATGAATCTATTGACGTATACTTTTGCCTTTGCATATTAGAGTGTCATGTTTGTTTAGAATTAAAATTGCTTAACACCAAGTGTTCGAGCGCTTCTTTCCAAGTCCATGCAAAACTGTCTTATTCATAAGAACTGTAACCTGCGTTGAGATATGAATTTGGAGACCTAACATAACATAAAACACACTAAGATAATCAGTAAATGTTTAATCAAATAATCGTTTTATCCTGATTGATACAACTCTGGATGACGAAGCTAAGCTTAATTATCATAACTGCATACATTATCATAATTGCAAGCATCCGCATTAATTACAACGATTATCTCCGCGATTATCATAAGTTATGCATATAATTACATACATTAACATAATTTATGCGATTTGCACATTTTTTTTTGCATTTCTTTAAATTGTATTATTTTTATCAAAATTTCATAATCCGGCATATACAACAGTCTTGAGCTGCGACTGGCCCCGATCGGCTAGGGAGCGGCCCTTTTATCCCTCTTGCCCATCGAGGGGTGGGGTTGTGTGGGGTCCCAGATACCCCACAGCCCCCCGTTGGTGGCGCCAAGGGGCTTAGCTGTCTGGGTTGTCTGGGATCCTAGAGCCCGGCGCCGAGGGCTTAGCTGCCGAGGATCCTAGAGCCCCCAGCAGCCCCCCCCCCCCTTGGGCTGGCACAGTGGCCCCTCCCCTGGGGTCCGAGGTACCTGCAGATAGGCCCTGTCCACCACTGCCGGTGTTGACCATCTATGGCACTACATATCTAAAGTAGATGTCTGTGTGTCACAGTCCATATGTGTATGTGTGTAGGGCAATGTGTCTTAGTCCATATGTGTGTGAGAGTCCACGTATGTCTGTGTGCGAGTCGATTTGTGTGTGTGTGAGTCGCTGTATGTGTGTATGTCAATATATGTGTGTGTAACTCCATGTGTATCTAAAGTGGATGTCCATGTGTGTGTCTAAGTGCATGTGTTTGCGTGAGTCGATGTCTGTGCGTGTCAGTCCATGGGCGTGTGTTAGTCGCTTTGTGTGCGTGGCTCCATGTGAGTCAGTGTAAGTTCATTTCTTTGCGTGTCTGGAGGTGCATGTGTGTGTGAATGTATGTGTTCTCTTGACCTGCTCAAGGCCTACGATACCATCAGTAGGCCTGGCCTCTGGGTTGTTCTTCATGCTTTCGGAGTCTCTCACCCTTTACTCACGTTCCTTAAGGACCTTCATGCTGGTGAGCGGCCCCGCGTCAAACTACATGGCTGTCAGTCAGAGCCATTTCCTCTACACCTTGGGGTGTGACAGGGATGTCCTCTGGCTCCCACATAATTTAATATATCTTTTGACCACGTAGTTCGTGAAGCATTCAAAGGCTGTACCGCAGGAATTACCATATAGTACAGATACAATGGGAGGCTGATCGATGCCCAGGTGCGGTCAAGGGATGGCTCCCTATTGCTCAACCATGTTATGTATGTCGATGCTCTGGTGATTGCTGCTCACTCAGAGGAGAAGTTCGAGGCGCTGCTGCTGAACCTGGAGCTTGCCACTACGAGGTGGGGCATTACCATCAGCTCCACCAAAACTAAGCACCTGCCTGGGTATTTTGAACCATCGGACAATCCACCCCCACAACTCACAATTGGTGATGCGGCAGTTGTGGAGAGATTACAGAGATTCCCATACCTGGCCAGTGTGCTCATGACCGGCTCCGGTTTAACAGCAGAGGTCTCACTCCGAATCAGTCGAGCGCCATTATCTTTTCATCAGTTGCGTTACACTGTGTGGAAGCTACCTGGTCTCTCACTCCCCATGAAGCTCCAGGCCTTCTCGGCCACGGTAATTCCCTCCCTTCTCTACGCTTGCGAAATGTGCACACCCCTAATGTAACATCTTCGCCGGTTAGAAACATTTAGGCTGGCCTGCTAACGATCCATCCTGGGTTTAACCATGTGTGTGTGTGTGTGTATCTAAGTCGATGTGTTTCTATGTGTGTGGGTCGATGTCTGTGTGTAAGTCCATGTGTGTGTCTGCCTTTTTTGTCCGAGCAACGCCAGGTACTTACCGTTAGTTTATTATATTAACGCAATCTAACCCAAAAACCTCTTTTATGAACATTGGTCATGAAAGCCTGCTATGTTTCGATTTAAAGCTTTAGTGACTGCAGGGATTCATCTTCTTGGTTCTTTCGGTAAAGTCACGTAGAAGGGAGAATTGTATTATTTTATTATGTTTTATTTTTATTATTTTATTATCTCCCTTCTACGTGACTTTACCGAAAGAACCAAGAAGATGAATCCCTGCAGTCACGAAAGCTTTAAATCGAAATTTAACCGCCACTACGGGGTGGGATTCCACATAACTTTGAGATCCTTCAACAAACTCCGGGATAAGAAGGTTCAGCTAATCGAGTCTCTCACCTTTCTGAAGAGATGCCGCGACTCTAAGGTAATACCAATCGCATTTACTAATCCCATATCTGCATTTTCCATAAATATGCTAAATTCCTGTTGATATGCAAATTCCTTTGTCAAGGCGCTCTTCCCCCCCTAACCCAGCTTAAATATACACTGCCAAGTTTGGCGGTGTTCATTAAGACGCTGTCTTTCCGACAGACCTGTTCTTCACCTGAGGACGGATGCTTGCGTTGTGGCCGAAACGTCGTGAGAATTTTATTATTTTATTATGTTTTATTTTTATTATTTTTTTATCTCCCTTCTACGTGACTTTATCGAAAGAACCAAGAAGATGAAAGCCTGCTATGTGTTCAACTGACAGCTTGGTAATTTACCATTAACATGTCAAGCAGCGACCTTTTCTAAAAGAGAAAGCGTACAAAGAGATGGCATCACCGTTTGTCCCTCTCTGATTGCTTGCCAAATACAAGAAAACTATTGATAACGTGATAGAGTGAGTAAAACTCGTCACTGCAAATCACAGACAGATGCAAGCGACATCTTGTGTCGTTGACTCGCATTCATCCATTCTGGACACTTGCAAAATGTATTTGACAATTCCTGGAAAACTTAGTTTTCACTGTTAACAAATTAATCTTTGGCTCATATTTGCAGGTTGTTTTATCCATTGCAGAAGCACCCAGTTACGCCACTGGGGGCTTCACACGAAACCAGCCGGGAGGCGTTTTGATGACACGTTCACATAGAAAAGACAAAGATTCCCCGTGTAGCCCATAGTGAGTAGCATCTATGAAGGCCGGCACAGCATGAGGGGGTGTGTGGCCAACATCAAGCCCGGCCGCTTTGTCTCCCCAGTGGCGGTGTTTACACACCGTACGACAGGCATGTCCAAAGTCCGGCCCGCGGGCCAATCACGGCCCGCGGTCAGATTTCATACGGCCCGCAGCTTCAGTCTTATAATGTGTTATTTATGGCTCACTAGCTCTGTCAGAATAAATAAATCATAAAACTTTAAAGATGCAATTCCTCCTTCCGCCACACGGTGGCAGCACCATTCTAATGCTCTCTGGCTCTGCATCCGTGCCGCGAACCCTTCTCGAATCATTTCTGCCATGGCGACTGCAAAAAAAAAAAGAAAAAAGTTGACAGTGAGGGCCGCCGCTTTCAGGAGCGGTGGGAGTTACAATACTTCTTCACTGGAAATCGAGGAAATTGTGTTTGTCTAATTTGTAAAGAGACGGATGCCTTGTTTAAGGATTTCAACGTAAAGAGACACTACGAGACTAAACATGCTACAACATACGACAAGCTAACAGGGAGTGACCGCGCTGAAAAAGTAAGGCAACTCCAAGCTGTCTGGCATCGCAACAGCGATTCTTCACGCCGGCCTGTGAGTCAAAGGAAAACATCACCAAAGCCAGCTACAAAGTGGCCATGTTAATAGCTAAACATGGCAAACCTTTTACTGAAGGTGCGTTTATCAAAGACTGTGTCATGAAAATGGTGGAGAACATTTGCCCCGAGAAGAAGCAAGAATTTATGAATGTTTGCCTGGCACGCAACACTGTGGCACGGAGAGTTGAGGACATATCGTCAGATATTCAGTGACAACTGGGGGACAGGGGAGTGGCTTTTGATGATTTCTCATTAGCCTGCGATGAAAGCACCAATGCATCTGACACTGCACAACTACTTATTTTTTTTAAAGGAGTTGATGACAACATGAACGTGACAGAGGAGCTGCTTGACCTCAAAAGCCTTAAAGGGCAAACCAGACCGGGACCAATATCATCGTGAAGTCGCACACGCCGTTAGGCAGCACTAAAGAAGAAGAAGAGGAACAGATGTATTCGTTTCTGTTTGTGAAGCTGTTGATGATATGAAACTACCATGGAGTAAAGTTTCTGGGATCATTACCGATGGTGCGCCTGCCATGGCTGGTGAGCGAAGTGGATTGTCCACAATGATCTGCAATAAAGTCAGCGAAAAAGCAGGCAACACTATTAAACTTCACTGTATCATTCACCAGCAGGCTCTCTGCGCCAAACATCTCAAATTTGACGATGTTATGAAACCAGTGGCAAAGGCAATAAATTATATTCCCTCTAAAGCTCTATACCACCGACAGTTTCAGCAGTTCTTGCGTGACATCCAGGCTGAATACGGTGACGTAATATATCACAACGACGTGAGGTCGCTAAGTCGGGGGTCCGCACTGCAGCGATTTTTCTCTCTCAAAAAGGAAATTGGACATTTTTTGGGTGAGAAGAGACAACCAATGGAAGAACTGTCCGATCCTGTATGGCTGGCAAATCTGGCTTTTTTGGTTGACATAACGAAACATCTAAATGCGCTGAATGTTAATC
Source organism: Lampetra fluviatilis (assembly GCF_964198595.1). Taxonomy (NCBI): domain Eukaryota; kingdom Metazoa; phylum Chordata; class Hyperoartia; order Petromyzontiformes; family Petromyzontidae; genus Lampetra; species Lampetra fluviatilis. Next base: position 58,580 of record NC_136296.1, read on the forward strand.
TTCAAGGGAAAGATGCAGTGGTGAGCCAGCTATATGCTCACATCAAGGCCTTTGGAACCAAACTGCAACTTTTCCAAAGACACTTGTCCCAAACAGAGCCCTGCACCGCGCACTTCCCAGCTTTGAAAAAGGTCATTGACAGTTTCCCACAGGACATCGGTGCGCAAATGAAGCGTTATGCAACAGCTGAGGAATTTAACAAACGCTTTCGGGACTTCGCAGTTATAAGGACATGTTGCTTTTCTCTTCTCCCTTCTCCGTGGACCCTGATGATGCTCCTCCACAGCTGCAGCTGGAGCTCATTGAGCTGCAGTTTGACGATGAGTGCCACGGGAAACACCAGCAGTGTTCTCTTGTTAACTTTTACCGGCAGCTGGACAAAAGCAGGTTTCCAGAAATGCGGTCATTTGCTAAGAAAATGCTGAGCTTATTCGGCTCCACATATTTGTGTGAGCAAACATTCTCAGTCATGAACTTAAACAAGAACCGATTGAGGTCAAGGATGAGTGACTCCCACTTGCGTGGCATTTTACGCATCTCAACCACTGCCCTCAAGCCAGAACTGGTCTCTTTATTGAAATCTAGATCTCAGTATCACCCTTCTCATTAGTGTCAGCAAGTTATCTGTTCCTTGATCAATCTGAAATTGAGTGTTTTGAACGGTAACATGTCACTATTAACAGTGAAAAGCCTAAAGCACACTAATGCACTTGGACTTATGGCACTTGTTTTTATGAAACTCTTGAATAAGATTTGGTTATAACTGTTGATGTTATGTACCTGTAGATGTGAAACAAACTCTTGCTTTCTGAAAGATCTTGTAAAAGACAAGGGCAAAATTCACTTGTTTTAAAGTTTAATGATAACAGACCACTTTGCATTACTTATAACTCCTGTTTAAAATGTTCATGAGGCAAATATATTTAACTCATGGAAATTTAAGGTATTCTATACAGTTTGTTCAATGTTATCTGACTAAATGAAAGGCAGAATTGTGTTTTTAGAGTTGTTCACATCTGCCTGAGTGGCTTATATTTGGTTACATTGTCATTTGAAAAATAAAGGTAATTGTGACAATGATAATTGTTTTATAACAGTGTGTTTTCACGTAACTTTAGTGGTAAAAATGTCGGAAGGAACTATTGGCCCCCGGGCATCTTCACTTTATCAAATTGGGCCCTCTTTGCAAAAAGTTTATTCACCCCTGCCGTACGAGGTACTTATTTGAGGCCGAGTCAACCTAGGGGAGGTCCAGTACCGGTTCATATAATCGTCACCGGTGTTGGCGGCCGTGAGCGGGAATCGAACTCGGGTTGCCGGGTTCGTAGCGCTAACCGCTGCACTATTGTGCACATGCAGGCAGATACACACAAACACCCTTACATATGTAGAGGTGTTACGGAGGGCAAACAAACACACTGGGCGTGGTTATGCCCGTACGCCGAAAGGTGCTTACATCCACGTCCGCACCGTTTAGCATGGGGGGCTAACACGGCGCTGGGATCCCCCACGGCCCCACCCCTCAGTGGGGGAGTTGCTATATAAGGCGGTGAGCCGGAGGGCTCGGGGTTCAGTGTTCAGCCTTAACCAGAGAAGCAAGAAGACCTGCTAGATAGGCCCTGGGACTCCCCTGGATCGCTGTCCTTCTCAAGACCGACCAGGGCAAGCCAGTGGCGTGGCCCCAAGAGCCCAGAGCCGATGCTCTTGTAAGAGCCGGTCTGGGGACTCGGGGTGCCGTAATCCCAGCTTAACCAGAGCTGGGTTAGCTAGCCTCCCCTAGCCCTGTAGTGGAGGACCTAGGAGTAAGGCTAGCTGTGACATAGAGTGTTGATCTCCCTGTTAAATGGATGAAGGTGCCGATACCCCTTCGAGTGTTGTACATCTCGGCCTGTTATGTACTTTGTGCTTAATAAATAAGTGTGCCTCCAACTACGTCGTCCAAGTCTCCTGGAACCTACTACACATACACTCGTACGCGCGTGTGCACATAACATGGCCATACGGTTGTCGTAGCTGTACCTTGCAGGTCGGGCACACAAACTCGCAGCCCGCGCGTGTGCCTTTGTCCTGCAGGCATGCTCCACACAAGACGCGTGTCCGCACACCAGCAGGTAGGGGCGGCTGTGTAACGTCCCAGGCTCCACTGGGAAACAGACAAATTTAAAATCCCAACCAAGGCATGGGATCAGAACAAGTGCTAAGGCAGCACCTGACGCGCAAAGACAGCGTCGACTTTTCCCATTTGAAAGCGACGACTCCTCGTCATCATCACAGATTAAGGACTTATGACGATAGACCTGATTTTCATTCAATCAAGTCTACGATTGAATGACAATCGTCGACCTGATTTTCATTCATTTAAGATTTTCTTTGGACGTCAGCAAATAAAGTACAGTAGATTATCGATTATCCGTGCTAATGACGGGGAGGACAGCCGCGGATAATTCAAAATCGCGGACATTAGATTAAAACATTTGAACTATAAACTTCATACATTAATAGTACATCTAGCAACTAATTTACCCGGTGGTATTGAAACAATTCTTACCTGCTTGTGTTGAACCAATGCTGCTTGAAATGATACAATAACAGGCTTTGACGATGAGAAGCGTAAAAAACTATTCTGAGTTTATTGTCCGCTTATTTTATGGCCTACTCAGATCTTCTTTCGGGGACTCAATTCGCTACTTTTAGCTCTGAAAATCAAGCGTAGTGAGTGAGCCTCTATGAAGGCCAGCAGCGTGCTGTTAGTGGCCGTGTAAGCAGCAACACATCCGTCTTTGTCTCCCGTATCTACACTCGCAATGAACCGAGCACTCATTTAAGGTCGAGCTGACCTAAGGGAGGCTCCCAAGAATGGATCATATTCGAGTTGCCGCTGTTTCTCCCCGTCAGAAATTAAATTCCCTTCACGCATCTTCATGTGGCGTCTCCATGAGACGACTGTAAATGCACGAGCTAAAGGCGTGTCTTTCTGTAATCGCCACACTGCCTTACGCGAGACTTTAATTTTACATTTTCCATCATCGACTCCTTTAACGGATGTAGAAACTTGAACTTATTTCGCACCGTACGTAGCCAACGGTGCTAATCCGATGTGCGGAGCAAGGACACTAAAACACAAAATGCGCGCGCATGGAGGCCGTGCTATAAACAATTACCTTTGATTTCCTGTCCGGGCAAGGACGATACAGTCCACTAAAACTACGAGCACGCGGCACACCACCAGTGGACCGTATCCTGCCGCGTGTGCAGGCGGTGCAACTGCACGGGCCCACACGGGTGAGGAGTTGCTGCGGTGCCATGCCACGTGAGCAGAGGGGGACATTGGCAGGTTTCATTCTTGTGTTTCTTGCACCAGGCCCAGACTCTCACACAGAGACCGAGACTCTCACAGAGATCCACAGACTCACCACACAGAGACCCACAAACTCACCACACAGAGAGACCCACAGACTACCACACAGAGACTCACCACACAGAGACCCACAAACACACCACACAGAGAGACCCACAGACTCACCACACGCAGAGTCCCGTGTAGGTACCTTCAGGCTGCGTCGACCTAGAAGAAGGCCAAATAGGATTCAGATTTTCCCGCCACCGCCTCCAATCGCCCCGACCCGAAAGTAGACGTGGGGGGTGGTGGGTGGGTGCCCAGGGGAGAAGCTGTCGGTTGGGCGTGGTCGCGTTGTATGACGTCACTCGACGGGGCGTGGCTATAGGGGGCGTGGTCACGTCATTCACGCTATTACGTCACCTGTGACGTTACTTCAGAATTTGAGACGGGTGTGAAGGAGACGGCTGCTTCTGAATCTTCAGCTGCTTCATCTTCATCATCTTCATCATCAACTTTCGAACGGCTTCTGCCGAAGCCATCCAATCGAAAATCTTTACGAGGTGAGCTGTGTGGGTTCGTGGTGAGTATGTGGGTCCGTGTTGTGGGTTCGTGGTGAGTGTGTGGATCCGTGTTGCGGGTTCGTGGTGAGTGTGTGGGTCTGTGTTGTGGGTTCTCGGTGAGGGTGTGAGTCCGTAGTGAGGATGCGGGTTCGTGGTGAGGTTACAAGTTCGTGATGAGGATGTGGGTTCATAGTGAGTGTGTGGATCCGTAGTGAGAATGTGGGTCCGTAGTGAGGATGTGGGTTGGTGGTGAGGATGTGAGTTTGTGGTGAATGTGTGAGTCCGTGTTGACGATGTGAGTCCACTTGTGATAGCGGTGACATCGCCCTCCACTGACTCTCCTCTGTCCCTCTCTCCACTCTCCACGCAGAGACGCTGAGAGATTTACGGAGCACAACAACGCTACTCTCAGAATTAGCGCCATGGTATGCGTGACCCCCTTCACTCAATATATGAACCACACCAGGACTTACAAACACCACCCACACTGATGAACACCCTCACTTACAAACACCACACCAACACCCTCACTGACGAGCACCTCACTGACGAACATCCTCACTTACGAACACCACTCACACCTACAAACACCACCCACACTTACGAACACCAACACTAACGAACACCACCCACACTTACGAACACTACCCACACTTACGAACACTACCCACACCTACGAACACCCACAATTACGAACACTACCCACACTTATGAACACCCACACTTACAAACACCCACACCTATGAACACATTTTTGTTACAGCCTCAAGGGGACCGTTGTCTTTGTGTGTGTGTTGACGAGTCTACTGCACCTTTGTCTATGTGTGTGTATGTGTGTATGTGGGGAGCGGTAGTGTAGCCGTTTGCGCACTCTGCCACGAACCTGGCGACCCGGGTTCGATTCCCGCTCACGGCCAACACCAGTGACGATTATTTGAACCGGTCCTGGGCCTCCCCTAGGTCGACTCAGCCTCAAATGAGTACCTGGTGTGGTGTGTTAACATCGTCACTGTGGAGACAAAGGTGCTGCTCACCCACCCCCTAGTGTGCCGTGATGGCCTTCTTAGGTGCTCGCGAACAGCACTTGCCCCAACAGTCTGTTACAGGCTATACGGGGGGTCTTTGTATGTGTGTATGTGTTTGTACGTGTGTGTGTATGTATGTGTGTATGTGTGTGTGTATATGTATGTGTGTAGACGAGTCGAGCTGGAGCCAGTGGGAGGCAGCCTCCGTCTATCACCACGTGGAGTGCGTTCACCTCCGGGACCGGATTAATCCGCAGCAAATCACCCAAAGGTGAGAGAGAGGAGCAGAAACATCATCAAAGTCTAAGAATGATAGCAGCTCAAATAGCAGCAGCTCAACCAAGTGGCCTGATATCAAATCATCAGCATTGTAATCGCTTGGAAATGCACAGCAGCAGCGAAAAACATATTCTTGGTTCTTTCGGTAAAGTCACGTAGAATGGAAATAATAAAATAATGAAAATTAAACATTAATAAAATTAAATTCTCACGAAGTTTCGGCCACAAAGCAAGCAGCCATCCTCAGGTGAAGAACAGAGCTGTTGGAAAAACAGCGTCCTAATGAACACTGATAAGTTTCGATTTAAAGCTTTCGTGACTGCAGGGATTCATCTTCTTGGTTCTTTCGGTAAAGTCACGTAGAAGGAAAATAATAAAATAATAAAAATAAAACAATCAAATAATTCTCACGACGTTTCTGCCACAACGCAAGCAGCCGTCTTCAGGTGGAGAACAGGTCTGTCAAGTAGACAGAGTCTGAAAACGGCTGCTTGCGTTGTGGCCGAAACGTCGTGAGAATTATTTTATTATGTTTTATTTTTATTATTTTATTATTTTCCTTCTACGTGACTTTACCGAAAGAACCAAGAAGATGAACACTGCTAAGCTTGGCAGCGTATTTTAAGCTGGGTGGGAGGAGGAGAGCGCCTTGACAAAGGAGTTTACATATCAACGGAGGAATTTAGCATATAGATGACAAATGCCGATATGGGGTTAGTCACTCCTTGTGGAATGTGGAGGCGGTGGGGGGTCTCAAAGTCATATTATGCTTGTGTATTATGTAGGATGAGCAGTAATAAAGGGGAGGAAAATTTTAATAATAAATAACTGCAACAGCCCAAACCACCGCGTATCAAGCTAGTGCATTACGTGGAAAACAAAAAAGGAGTTTCTAAAGAACTGCAAATACCCTACTACCATACAATAAACCGATGTGAAAAAACTAAATATAAACTACATCAATATAATCAATGTACTCAATGTACTCTCCAATAAGCTGAGCTATTAACATTAAGTAACTGGGTATATACTACACAAAAAAATGACTACCATATAGTAAACTGATAAAAAAACTTTAATATAAACTACATCAATATAATCAATAAGCTCAATATACTTTCTAATAAGCTGAGCTACTAACAATAAGTCATTATACATTACACTTCTATGTCGAAAAAAGTAGCGTTTTTTCCTTAACGTTAGCACCACGGAAAGCAGCAAGCGTTGTTCAGACGGACGAGTCCATCTATGCTCGGAAGGGAGGAGGGGGGAGAGAGAGAGAAACAACCACAGTGTTGTGCTACTCTGTCCTGTGCTGCGTTACAACAATGCTATAAACTAGACTTCTATAATTCTAGATTTGAAGCTTTCGTGACTGCAAGGATTCATATTCTTAAGTTTTTTTCGGTAAAGTCACGTAGGTAAAAAATTAAAATTAATAAAAGTTAAATAAAATAAAAATCACGACGTTTCGGAGGCAACACAAGCTTCCGTCTTCAGGTGGAACCGTCACAGCCCAACAGCTGTATCAAGTAAATGTGAGATTACAGGAGATACCACTCCGTATATATAATGGTTGAGGGGGGGGGGGCCAGGAATGGCCCACTTTTTATTATTATGGTAAGGTGCGGCTTGAGACTATGAATAGACTGCATAACAAAAGACTGAGCCTTTATTATGGAGAGGTTCGGTTTGTGACTACGCCTAGCCTACATAACAAAAGTGTGAAAAAGAAAGCTAAACCTGGTAGAAAGCTAAACCTGGTAAAACAACAATGGCTGTCCATCAGTAACCTGCAATAGTTTTCTATCAAATAAGATGGTCCAAATAAGTGTAGTTAAATCTTTTTTTGCATGGTTAATCACATCTTTCCAATGATTAAAGGTGTGGTTTGAGACTATGAATAGACTGCATAACAAAAGACTGAGCCTTTATTATGGAGAGGTTCTGTTTGTGACTACGCCTAGCCTACATAACAAAAGTGTGAAGAAAGAAAGCTTAACCTGGTAGAAAGCTAAAACATGGTAAAACAAAACTGGCTGTCTATCACTAACCTGTAATAGTTTTCTGTCAAATAAGATGGTCCAAATAAGTGTAGTTAAATCGTTTTTGCATGGTTAATCACATCTTTCCAATGATTACTGAGTTTGTAACCATCATCACGGTTGAAATTATGTCTGTGTTTGTATATTTGTATGGCTTCGTGTACAAACCTTTGATGGTAGCCAGGAGGTTTGCAGAGCACTTTGGTCTCGGAATAGACAATTTCATGAGAGCCCACAGAGTTGTAGTAATGATCGGCAACGGCCGAAGAATCAGTTCTGCCGTGTTTCAAATCTGACTTGTGCTCGCGGACACGATCAGAAACATGACGTTTCGTTTCTCCAATGTAGCAATCACCACAACTGCAACTCAATTTGTAGACTCCAGGATACTGTAAGTCAGGAACGACATCCTTCACAGATGGAATCAGATCACGGATTTTATGCACTGTACTGAATCGGACATGGATCTTATGTTTGTTTAGAATTTTGGAGATCTTTTTGGTCACGCCTGCTATGTATGGTAACGTGATAGTTTTGGTCGGAGTTTCATGTGGCTGTTTCTGTATGGTGGGAGAAACAGCTTGGCGGATGGTGCGGTCAGAGTATCTGTTCATCCTGAGGGCCCGATGTACATGTCTTAATTCACCGGCCAGGTGGTGTTGGTCAGAAATGCCATGGGCTCTGTGGTATAGCGTTTTGATGAGAGAATTATTTTGAGATGGGTGGTGGTGGGAATCCGGTTTCAAGTAGGATTCTGTGTGGGTGGCTTTCCTGTAGACAGAATGTCCCAAGGATCCGTCAGGTCTCCTCTCAAACAGAATATCCAAGAATGGTAGTTTACCATCTTTCTCCACTTCCATGGTGAATCTAATGGATGGGTGTCTAGAATTGATGTGGTCCAAGAAGTGGTTCAATGCTGGGAGGCCATGTGGCCAGATGACGAAAGTGTCATCCACATACCTCTTCCACAGGGAAGGACGCAGGGTGGATGTCTGGATGGCGTCTGATTCAAACTTTTCCATGAACATGTTGGCTATAACTGGTGACAAGGGGGAGCCCATAGGGGTACCCTCATTCTGTTTGTAGAAGGTGCCATTCCAGGTAAAATAGGTGTTGGTGAGGCAATGCCTAACCAGCGCAGGTACATCAGAATTCAATTCATGTTGGACTAAGTCCTCAATTATTGTTAGGGTGTCCGGTACTGGGACTTTGGTAAACAAAGATACTACACCAAAACTGACGAGGATGTCATCAGGAGATAGTGTAATAAACGACTGGACCACGATGTCTGGCTCAGTGTCCTTTATTATTCGGTTCGTGCTGTACACCCACACGGCTGTCTTTACTCTGTAGCTTCTCCACGGTGCTGACTCCAATGTCGGCCCGATCCACAACAGCAGCTCCGCTGCTGTTTCTCTCACACAGCCCCTCTTGGCTGTACTCGCTGCTGCTCTTCTCCCTCCGCAGCTCTCACAGCTTCTTGCTCTCTCTCTCTCTCTCCGCAGCTCCTCCTGGCAGCCACACCGCTGCCTCTAACAAGCAGCCCCCTCTCTCTCTCTCTCCGCAGCTCCTCCTGGCAGCCACCCCGCTGCCTCTAACACGCAGCCCTCCTGGCTGTCTCCTCCCCAGCTGCACACCACTCCGCAGCTTCCTCTTATCTTCGGGGTTGGCTCCCGATGGCCGTCGGCGCCCCCCCTCTCCACACTTGCCCGCGTGGCCTCACTCTTTTCCGCTCACACCCCGACTACCTTCCCCTTCCGGTTTACCCGCTTAAAAGCCCCGAACCTTACCCCCACGTCACATGACTCCACCCCCCGTGACGTCACCTCCGGAAGGTCGCTTACGCCCGCATTACACCACCCTCCCCCGTAGAAAAATCCCAGCCGACCTCGGCTGACCAATAGCAAATCGTAATGCGGCGAACCGAGCTTCCCCCCCTAAAGGACACTAAGCATATAATGTAACAGCAAAAACAACAACAACGCAATCAACATCAACGATCGTACAAAAGCATGCAATAAATACAACTGTAAGAAGAAAATAACAAGACAACAACACTCAACGAAACGTAAGCGATTTGGAACGTGTGCGGGTCGCCGGCCCGTCCCGGACGGTCGGCGGCCCACTCGCAGAACGGGAACGCGATGAAAGTCGAGGAACGACAGGGGGTAATCCCCCTGTCGCAGCTGGAAGTCCACCGCCGTCCCGTGTCTCTAAAGAGTTAGTCTTGGGCTTGTCCTGTGACCGTGCCCGCAGCTGGGTCGGAAGGGCTGCAGGGCTCGAAGGTCCCGCAGACCTGGCAGGCGTCCTCTGAGCAGGGCCCCTCGTCCCCCGCAATGTCACGGCCGGCCTGTCTGGAACAGGTACGACAGGCGCTCTAGCAAAATCAATGGACGCAGGCAGGGGAGAGTCAGCAGCAACAGACCCCGGCAAGGCAACATTGGGGGATGACGCATCATGTAAGGGAGCAACATATGGTTTCAAGCGCGACGTATGCACAACCCAGCGACGAGACCCAATCTGGACGCGTGCTGTCTGTGGGTTGGGAACAGCAATGAGGCGTACGGGACCATGCCAGGGTTTGTGCAATTTCGGCGAGGTCCCCGGACGTACCTGTGGACAATGAAGCCAGGCTAGGTCCCCAACCTTCCAAGGGCACTCCCCCTCAGACCGTCGCGCATATCGCTCGTTCCGGGCCTGGGCTTTGGCCGTAGCCACGCGGGCATTCTCCCGCGCCTCCGTGACTCGGCGAACCGTGTCCTGAATGTATTCAGGAAGTGGTTTCCGAGGTCCCTTCACCCCAGTTCCCAATTGCACATCCACCGGCGGCACGTTTTCCCGACCATACATAAGGTAAAACGGCGAATATCCCGTAGCCGCATGAGGCGTCATCCTGTACGCCGAAAGCACCCCGGGGATGTGCAGATCCCAATCTGATTGTTGTTCACTCACGGTATGGCAAAGCATGGCAGACAATGTCCTGTTCAGCCGTTCAACCATACCATCCGTCTGCGGGTGGTATGGGGATGTCCGTACTTTCTTAGTCCCAAGGCCCGCGCACACTTCCGCCAATAATTTAGAAGAGAAATTCCTGCCCTGGTCCGTGAGGAGTCTCTCAGGCGCCCCCTTATCCATAATATACCCAAACAAAAAGGCGTCGGTAATGGCCGCGGCCGACTGATCAGGCAACGGCCAGGCCATCGGCCAACGGGAGAGGTACTCAACCCCTACCAGCAAATATTTATTACCCCTCGCCGATGGTGGAAAAGGTCCCAATATGTCCAGTGCCACCAATTCATTGACTCGAGACACCTGAATCGACTGGAGAGGCGGCACGTAAGGATGTTTCGGCGGCTTACGTTGTGCACACGCAGGGCACGCGCGCACGTGCCCTACGACATCTGTCGCCATGCCGTGCCAAAAATAATGACGTTGCAACGTCAACAAGGTCTTCTGCACCCCTAAATGTAAGAGAGTGTCACAATGGAGGGTTCTAATCAACTCGAACCGCAAGGACGTTGGTACCACCAGGCGCCAACGTTCCTGGAACCCCTCCCGCCACATAAGCAGACCATCTCGGAGAGCGGTTTGCGGCCCCACAGCCGTACTCGGACTCCCATTGTCCTTAGCAGACCGCTTCCGCAAGGACACCAATGACTCATCCATCATCTGTTCCCGGATCCAGACAGACCGCGGCAGATTCAAAACCCCGTCAGCCGGTCCCGGTTCCATCGGAGTGTCCGACTTCTCGACGGCCAACGTGAGCGGCTGAGGGGGGTTTGGAATCGGCGAACACCTATGCGTCCCCGACTCACATTTACAAGGGGCGCGCCGCGGTAATCTGGAAAGTGCGTCAGCGTTCGCATGGCGCACACCCTTCCGATGTTGAATTTGGAAGGAAAATTCCTGTAGCGTGTCCAACCAACGTGCCAACTGTCCGGATGGCTGGTCAATTTTAAGGGCATATTGCAAGGCCGCATGATCCGTACGCACAATAAAAGAACGACCGTAGAGGTATGGTCGAAATTGCCGTAGGAAAAAAACAACCGCCAATAGTTCTCTGCGAGTGACACAGTAGCGGGTTTCCGCAGGAGACAAGACTCGGCTACCATACGCCACGACACGCTCTACACCCCCTTTAGACTGTGATAACACCGCCCCAATACCTGTGTCACTCGCGTCCGTATCAAGAATGAATGGGTGATCGAAATCGGGATAATCCAATGTTGGGGCCGTGGCCAATAGATCACGCAGACTCCGAAAGGCCGCCTCCTCCGGCTGTCCCCAACCAAACTTCCGTCCTTTACCCGTAAGGAGATGCAAAGGCCTCGCAATCGTCGCAAAACCCGGCACGAATCTTCGGTAATACGAGGCAAATCCCAAAAACCGCCGAACATCCCCCACGGTGGCCGGAGTCGGCCAATCCCGGACGCACGCCGTCTTTTCCGGATCCGTGGACACTCCCTCAGCGCTCACAATGTGCCCCAAATAGCGGACGGACCGTTGCAGTAGGTGACATTTCTTTGGTTTGAATTTCAATTTGGCAGAACGCATCCTCGTGAACACTGTCTCCAGCCGCGTCAAATGTTCATCGAATGTGCGGCTGAAGACAATGATATCGTCCAAATATATAAGACATGTCTCCCACTGCAACCCCGTCAAAACGAGCTCCATCAATCTTTGAAATGTAGCAGGGGCCGCATTCAATCCCATCGGGAGACAGTTGAATTGAAATAACCCCTGCGGCGTACGGAATGCGGTTTTCTCCCGTGAGGACTCGTCAAGGGGAAGCTGCCAAAATCCCGAAGAGAGGTCCAGTGTGGAAAAGAACTTAGCCCCCGACAATGCGTCGAGGGAGTCATCCATACGCGGCAGGGGGTACGCATCTGCCACCGATATCTTATTCAACTTGCGGAAATCAACACAAAATCGCAATTTGCCATCCTTCTTCTTAACCAAGACGACTGGAGCGCCCCATGGGCTGTTAGATGGCGATATAATGTCCGCAGCCAACATGTCTTCCACTGCCCCCCGTACGTGTTCTCGCTCCGCAGGACTCATCCGATGCGAATTTAATCGAATAGGGGCAGCATCGCCCGTCTCAATGTGATGGTAAAGCAAGGAAGTGCGGCCCAAATCCAAATCATCGGAGCTGAACACATCGGAATATGTCAACAACAATTTACGCAGCGCACCACGTTGCTCCATGGACAGGGAAGAATTTTCGTCACATAATTGAGCAACCCAACGATCATCCGAACTCCTTGGCTCGGAAACCCCAGCAACAACTCCCCGGCTATGTGGACAATCATGGGTCGCAAACGCCGTAGTGGCATGTGCCACAACCGTACCGGCCGGGACACGGACGTTTTCTCCCCCCGCATTAAGCACCTGTAAAAACGGTAATTGATCCGGCCGGACGATGGTCTGTGCCCCCACTAACGCCAACCCGGTTGTTATCGTGGCGGACGGTGACAACAAGACCCCTACTGCTCCTAGCCGATCAGGCAGGGGCTTCCGATACCGCAAGGGTATAAGCATCTGTGTACCAGGTGGAATGTCCACAGATGCGACGGACAGCGCCTGCACTTGTACGGCCGAAGCAGGTCGCCCCCAGGGCGACGGCAGAAACGAGATTTGACGGCCCCCCGGCAGTTCAATACAATTCTCATTGATTTTGATCAAAATGGGCATCTTAGCCAAAAAATCGGTGCCTAACAAACAAGGAACCGCCAAAGATCTCGATATCAACACAACACCCGAGGCCGACACATCCCCAATAGATATCTTAGCATCCACCTGACCCACGATGCCCATGCTACCCCCGTTCGCAGCGACGCACGACCCATAAACCGGACGCACAGCCCCCGACGGAATGCCCAACAGATGGAAAATGACATCCGATATAATAGTCGCAGACGCCCCCGAGTCGACCAAAATGCGCACGTCCACACCTTGTATGGACCCCGGTACAGTGGACGAACCCGTAGCGGCCGCGACAACTCTCCGTGCCAATTTGCGCCACTGCGTAACTGAATGACAAGGCCCCGTCGATGGCCTTTCTTTAACAACAACAATAGGATCGCGCAACACAGGTGGTGGGTGAGGTGGAAAGCCTTGCCGAGTGTCTGGTGCGTGCCGACATGCCTGTTTCGGAGGATCTTTAGCCGACTTGACCGGTGCCGAGGCCTCCTGCTGCGGCGGAGCCGGGAAGCGGGCCCAGCAGTCTCTGGCGTAGTGGCCCCTACGCCCGCAGCGGAAACATTCGGCCTCGTTGCGCCGAAACGCAGGCCTCGCCTCCTGACGGCCCCGTTCTGGTAGCACCGCGCGCGGTCTCGGCCCGCCGCGTCCCGTCCATGGAGCGGAGGCGGCCGTCAGTTGTTGAGGGCCCCGGTCATCCGGAACATAGACGGCCTGCGCAGGGTCCCACCCCAGCGCATCCCCTTCTTTGACGGGCCCCCCCGTCCACGCCGTCACTTGTTTCCAGCGACGGAGGTTGAATTGCGCATCGAGACACTTAGCAGCCATCCGGGAAGTTAGCTTCTCATGCCCACACACAGGCATGGGGATCCCTAGATCCCGAGACAACTCCAACATTTTCCCTAATATGAGAGGCTCGAGCAGGTCCTGTGGCGTCTCAGGATAAGCTGCCATGGCCAGCTCCAGCACCGCACCCCTGAACGCCACGGGCGACTCCTCTGGTGCTCGTTGTCGTTGAGCGAATCGCCGATGCGCATCATCTGGTGGCTCATAAGCATCGGCCATTTCTTGAAAAACACCACGTAAAGTTGCCTTCTTATCGGTCGCTATGGAACGGAAGAATCGGACAGATTCGTCGTCCAGAAGAGTCGGCAACACCTCCAAAGCCTCCGCATCGGTCCATCTTGCTGTGCGTACCGCCGCCAAGAAGCGGCAGGCGAACGCGCTCCAGTCCCCACCGACGGAAAATTCTTTAACTGTTGTAAGGTGGCGACTCCGACTCCTCTTCCCGCCGTCTTCCAATGGTGGTGGTTGTGATGGCAAATTCAAAATGGCGTCGGCCCGCGGCGTGGCCAAGATGGCGGTTTGGCGCCACGGAGCGCGCAAAATGGCGGCCTCTTGCCGCGTGGGCAATGGCGGCGGCAGGACAGGCAACGTGGCGGCCCGCGGAGCACCACTTGCATCATCCATCGTCCCTGGCGCGACGAGATGGCATAGATGCGCCAGGACGTCCTGAAGTGCCTCCAGTTGTACCGCCATCGCTTGCCATCGTTGATCCGCGTCTGATGATGTCGACGGACCCGCCACCGCGCCAACATCCTCCACTCCCGTTCCCGTGGTCGCCTCAGCCGGGCTCTCCTCCACCACCCCAACAGGATCCGCGGTTGGAGGGAGTTCGTCATCGTCGGACGAAGAAGCCGATGCAGGCGCCGGATTAACTTTCTTCCTCACTTGTTTCGACATGCCGTTGCACTTCCGACACCAGTGTAATAAACGACTGGACCACGATGTCTGGCTCAGTGTCCTTTATTATTCGGTTCGTGCTGTACACCCACACGGCTGTCTTTACTCTGTAGCTTCTCCATGGTGCTGACTCCAATGTCGGCCCGATCCACAACAGCAGCTCCGCTGCTGTTTCTCTCACACAGCCCCTCTTGGCTGTACTCGCTGCTGCTCTTCTCCCTCCGCAGCTCTCACAGCTTCTTGCTCTCTCTCTCTCTCTCCGCAGCTCCTCCTGGCAGCCACACCGCTGCCTCTAACAAGCAGCCCCCTCTCTCTCTCTCTCCGCAGCTCCTCCTGGCAGCCACCCCGCTGCCTCTAACACGCAGCCCTCCTGGCTGTCTCCTCCCCAGCTGCACACCACTCCGCAGCTTCCTCTTATCTTCGGGGTTGGCTCCCGATGGCCGTCGGCGCCCCCCCTCTCCACACTTGCCCGCGTGGCCTCACTCTTTTCCGCTCACACCCCGACTACCTTCCCCTTCCGGTTTACCCGCTTAAAAGCCCCGAACCTTACCCCCACGTCACATGACTCCACCCCCCGTGACGTCACCTCCGGAAGGTCGCTTACGCCCGCATTACAATAGTACCATATCCTTAACCATAGAGACTTATTGGGTTGAGTTGAGTACTGCCGAAGAGGTCTTGCCTGTGAGGGAAGCAGAGTATCTGATAGAAAACGGGCTAGTTTGTAGGTAGGATAGTTTATCATCGACACGATGGGTCATAGCGGGGTGCCTTCTTTATGGATTTTGGGAAGACCATAGAGTCTGGGAGGTCTAGCCGCCGATGGTTTAAGAGAGGGACGTTTGCTTGGTTCGATTAGGGAAGTCGAACTCGTGATGATACTGTTGGTTTTTGTCGTTAGGCTTTTAGTGGGATCGTTTTTAATTTTGGAGTAACTCCCATCATTAAGAAGGTCCAGGATTTTGTTGTTGTATGAATCAAAAGTCAAAAAAAAAAATCTTTATCCATGATGACCGTGGCATTGCCCTTGGCTGCCGAGAGGATGACTATATCATCTATTTCAGCTGAAATAGCTACTATTCTTAAGAATCATAATCAACGATTTTTGGGTTTAGATCGCGTTATTTATAAATGTGTCGTAACCCTCCACCACCCGACACGGCCAATCAGTAAAAAAAAGTGTCACGTTGACAAAAGACAAATAGTTCACTGCTTTAGCCCACCGGTGTGTTGAAGCGTGAAACCACAACATTTACAATTTGAGTACGACGTTTCGCTGGTAATTGCATCCAGCATCATCGGGCAATTCGCCAGAATGGTGAGGCTCTGCTGTGTCTCCCGTTCTTATATAGAGCAGCAGCAGGGTGACGTCATCATTAACTCATTAACTCATCAGGTGCAAAGATTTGAGGGGGGGGGTTATTGTAATTATATACTTGATTAGTAATAAGGCTATTGTTACGATGCGAGTTGTAGATTAGTAATCAAGTAGTCGTTGATTATGAACAATATTGGTCGCGAAAGCCTACGTGTTATTCTTAAGAATGCTAAGAAACCCACTAGTAACATCAGCAAAAACGAACGTTCTGAACTCGCGGACCTAAAAAAGAGAGATGATATAGTCATCCTCTCGGCAGACAAGGGCAATGCCACGGTCATCATGGATAAAGATTCATACAACAACAAAATCCTGGACCTTCTTAATGATGGGAGTTACTCCAAAATTAAAAACGATCCCACTAAAAGCCTAACGACAAAAACCAACAGTATCATCACGAGTTCGACTTCCCTAATCGAACCAAGCAAACGTCCCTCTCTAAAACCATCGGTGGCTAGACCTCCCAGACTCTATGGTCTTCCCAAGATCCATAAAGAAGGCACCCCGCTACGACCCATCGTGTCGACGATAAACTCTCCTACCTACAAACTAGCCCGTTTTCTATCAGATACTCTGCTTCCCTTCACAGGCAAGACCTCTTCGGCAGTACTCAACTCAACCCAATTAGTCTCTATGGTTAAGGACATGGTACTATCTCCTGATGACATCCTCGTCAGTTTTGATGAAGCATTCTGTTTGAGAGGAGACCTGACGGATCCTTGGGACATTCTGTCTACAGGAAAGCCACCCACACAGATTCCTACTTGAAACCGGATTCCCACCACCACCCATCTCAAACGAATTCTCTCATCAAAACGCTATACCACAGAGCCCATGGCATTTCTGACCAACACCACCTAGCCGGTGAATTAAGACATGTACATCGGGCCCTCAGGATGAACGGATACTCTGACCGCACCATCCGCCAAGCTGTTTCTCCCACCATACAGAAACAGCCACATGAAACTCCGACCAAAACTATCACGTTACTATACATAGCAGGCGTGACCAAAAAGATCTCCAAAATTCTAAACAAACATAAGATCCAAGTCCGATTCAGTACAGTGCATAAAATCCGTGATCTGATTCCATCTGTGAAGGATGTCGTTCCTGACTTACAGTATCCTGGAGTCTACAAATTGAGTTGCAGTTGTGGTGATTGCTACATTGGAGAAACGAAACGTCATGTTTCTGATCGTGTCCGCGAGCACAAGTCAGATCTGAAACACGGCAGAACTGATTTTTCGGCCGTTGCCGATCATTGCTACAACTCTGTGGGCTCTCATGAAATTGTCTTTTCCGAGACCAAGGTGCTCTGCAAACCTCCTGGCTACCATCAAAGGTTTGTACACGAAGCCATACAAATATACAAACACAGATATAATTTCAACCGTGATGATGGTTACAAACTGAGTAATCATTGGAAAGATGTGATTAATCATGCAAAAAAGATTTAACTACACTTATTTGGACCATCTTATTTGACAGAAAACTATTACAGGTTACTGATAGACAGCCAGTTTTGTTTTACCATGTTTTAGCTTTCTACCAGGTTTAGCTTTCTTTTTTCACACTTTTGTTATGTAGGCTAGGCGTAGTCACAAACCGAACCTCTCCATAATAAAGGCTCAGTCTTTTGTTATGCAGTCTATTCATAGTCTCATGCCGCACCTTTAATCATTGGAAAGATGTGATTATCTTCTTGGTTCTTTCGGTAAAGTCACGTAGAAGGGAAGTAATAAAATAATAAAAATAAAACATAATAAAACAATTCTCACGACGTTTCGGCCACAACGCAAGCAGCCATCCTCAGGCGAAGAATGAAACACCCCAAGCTTGGAGCGTATATTTAAGCTGGGTTAGAGGGGGGGGAGGTGGGAAGAAGAGCGCCTAAACAAAATAATTTGCATATCAAGAGGAATTCAGCATATGGAAAATGCGTAGGAGGTGGGCGGGGGGGGTTCCAAATCAATACTATGCCCGTGCATTATGCAGGATTAGCAGCATCAAAGGGGGGGGGGGGGAAGGGGGGGAGCATTAACAAAGGAAAGGAATGTTAATAGTATGTAGCTGTAGTTACTAAACAACCACGTAAAAAACTACAGTATAAACTGCATGACAAACTAAAGTATAAACTACATAGCATCATCAGTAAACTTACTATACTCTACAATAAGCTGAGTTACTAACAGTAAGTAATACATGAAAAATTCTACGTTGTAAAAAATTATATAATATGCTTCCATCTAAACTTTATTCTCTTACATCACACGCGTCTATACCGTACTATATACTTCCATAGGCAAAACCAACATTAAATTACATACTGTATTGCTATAAACCACCCTATACCTTATACATTTTTAATATAACACTATGTATTATTCTACCCACCCTAATGTGTATCAAAATGGTTTATTACGTCCTTCCAGTGATTGCTAAGCCAGAATCCATCTTCTCGGTTAAAATTGTCTCTGTGTTTGTAAATGTGGATCGCCTCATGTACGAATCTCTCATGATAGCCAGATGGCTTGCAGAGAACCTCTGTCTTGGAGAAGTCAATGTCATGTGAGCCCACTGAGTTGTAACAGTGATCTGCCACGGCTGAGGTGTTTGTCCTACAGTGTTTCAGGTCAGCTTTATGTTCACGGATGCGGTCCGAGACATGTCGTTTGGTTTCCCCAATGTAACTGCTACCACAGAGGCAACTTAGTTTGTAGACACCAGGGTACTGTATGTCTGGAACCACATCTTTTACAGACGGTACCAGATCACGGATTTTATGTACTGTGTTGAATCGGACCTGGATCTTGTGTTTAATCAGGATTTTGGAGATCTTTTTTGTGACCCCAGCAATGTAGGGTAAGGTGATGGTCTTGAAAGGCTCCTCAACAGGATCCTTCTTGGTGGTTGGAGTGATGGCTTTGCGGATTGTGTAGTCGGAGTAACCATTAGCCTTAAGAGCTTGGCGTACGTGTTTGAGTTCACTGGAAATGTGTTCATGGTCGGAGATGCATTGGGCTCTATGATATAGAGTCTTGATGAGGGAATTCTTCTGGGATGGATGGTGGTGGGAATCCGGTTTTAGATAAGCATCCGTGTGGGTGGCTTTCCTGTAGACAGAGTGGCTCATTGAACCATCAGGTCTCCTTTTGATTAGGACATCCAAAAAGGGTAGCTTGCCATCATTTTCGACTTCCATGGTGAATCTGATGGCTGGGTGTATGGAATTGATATGGTCGAGAAATTGGTCTAGAGCAGGCCGGCCATGTGGCCAGATGACAAAAGTGTCGTCTACGTACCTCTTCCATAAGGTCGGGCGTAGAGTGGCAGTCTGGATGGCGTCCGTCTCAAATTTCTCCATGAAGATGTTGGCTACAACCGGAGATAAGGGGGAGCCCATTGGGGTGCCCTCAATTTGCTTGTAGAAGGTTCCATTCCAGGTGAAGTATGTATTGGTTAAGCAGTGTCTCACCAGGGGGGGTACCCCAGCATTCAGTCCTTGATGAACCAAGTCTTCAATGATTGCGATGGTGTCAGGCACAGGCACCTTGGTGAACAAGGAAACCACATCAAAACTGACAAGCAGGTCGTCTGGGGACAGGGCAATCCCCTTGATTGTTGATACCAGGTCAGTAGAGTTTAGTACTGCAGAGGTGGTTTTTCCAGTGAAAGGCCGTAGGATTTCGGACAAAAAACGAGCCAGTTTGTCAGCCGTGGCAGATCACTGTTACAACTCAGTGGGCTCACATGACATTGACTTCTCCAAGACAGAGGTTCTCTGCAAGCCATCTGGCTATCATGAGAGATTCGTACATGAGGCGATCCACATTTACAAACACAGAGACAATTTTAACCGAGAAGATGGATTCTGGCTTAGCAATCACTGGAAGGACGTAATAAACCATTTTGATACACATTAGGGTGGGTAGAATAATACATAGTGTTATATTAAAAATGTATAAGGTATAGGGTGGTTTATAGCAATACAGTATGTAATTTAATGTTGGTTTTGCCTATGGAAGTATATAGTACGGTATAGACGCGTGTGATGTAAGAGAATAAAGTTTAGATGGAAGCATATTATATAATTTTTTACAACGTAGAATTTTTCATGTATTACTTACTGTTAGTAACTCAGCTTATTGTAGAGTATAGTAAGTTTACTGATGATGCTATGTAGTTTATACTTTAGTTTGTCATGCAGTTTATACTGTAGTTTTTTACGTGGTTGTTTAGTAACTACAGCTACATACTATTAACATTCCTTTCCTTTGTTAATGCTCCCCCCCTTCCCCCCCCCCCCTTTGATGCTGCTAATCCTGCATAATGCACGGGCATAGTATTGATTTGGAACCCCCCCCGCCCACCTCCTACGCATTTTCCATATGCTGAATTCCTCTTGATATGCAAATTATTTTGTTTAGGCGCTCTTCTTCCCACCTCCCCCCCCTCTAACCCAGCTTAAATATACGCTCCAAGCTTGGGGTGTTTCATTCTTCGCCTGAGGATGGCTGCTTGCGTTGTGGCCGAAACGTCGTGAGAATTGTTTTATTATGTTTTATTTTTATTATTTTATTACTTCCCTTCTACGTGACTTTACCGAAAGAACCAAGAAGATGAATCCCTGCAGTCACGAAAGCTTTAAATCGAAAAAAAGATGTGATTAACCATGCAAAAAAAGATTTAACTACACTTATTTGGACCATCTTATTTGATAGAAAACTATTGCAGGTTACTGATGGACAGCCATTGTTGTTTTACCAGGTTTAGCTTTCTACCAGGTTTAGCTTTCTTTTTTCACACTTTTGTTATGTAGGCTAGGCGTAGGAAAAAACCGAACCTCTCCATAATAAAGGCTCAGTCTTTTGTTATGCAGTCTATTCATAGTCTCAATCCGCACCTTACCATAATAATAAAAAGTGGGCCATTCCTGGCCCTTCCCCCCCCTCAACCATTATATATATGGAGTGGTATCTCCTGTAATCTCTCATTTACTTGATACAGCTGTCGGGCTGTGACGGTTCCACCTGAAGACGGAAGCTTGTGTTGCCTCCGAAACGTCGTGATTTTTATTTTATTTTACTTTCATTAATTTTAATTTTTTACCTACGTGACTTTACCAAAAAAACCTAAGAATAGACTTCTATACATTACAATATTATACCTTACAATCTAAACTACACTGTATAATATCGTATACGCAGCCCAGTATAAGCTCTAACATTATGCATTATATTGATATGCCTCCAACTAAACTTTTTTCTACATCACACCACTATACACCGTACTATACACTGCCATAGACAAACCCCAACATTGAATTATACACTGCGTTACTATACACTACCCTATAACTTAGACTATACATTGTAATATTACACTATGTATTATTCTACAAACCCTACTGTATACCACACTGCTGTCTATTCACGATACATTACGATACTATATATTACCTTATACATTCTATTAAACATTACACTATTGTACTATTTATTAATATACAATCTACTATACACCATACCATTGACCGTCGCGTGAAAGGTACTAAGAGGAGGCAAAGAAATATGTAAGTGGGAGAGTGGTAGCAGGAAACTTGCAGCGGAGCAAAGACTCCGATCCGTGAAGAGAATACAAAAGCAATATAGTCAATGCCAGCGAATTGAATGCGGTCTGAAAGTCACCGTAAACGTGAACACAATCAATCAAGACCCGAAATGGTTCATCACATCCTTCCAATGATGGCTGAGCCAGAATCCATCTTCTCGGTTGAAATTGTCTCTGTGTTTGTATATGTGGATGGCCTCATGAACGAATCTCTCATGGTAGCTGGATGTCTTGAAGAGAACCTCCATCTTTGAGAAGTCAATGTCATGTGAGCCCACTGAATTATAACAATGGTCTGCCACGGCTGAGGTGTTGGTCCTACCGTGTTTCAGGTCTGCTTTGTGTTCACAGATGCGGTCCGAGACATGTCGTTTGGTTTCCCCAATGTAACTGCTATGACAGAGGCAACTTAGTTTGTAGACACCAGGGTATGTCTGGAATCACATATTTTACAGACGGGACCAGATCACGGATTTTATGTACTGTGGTGAATTGGACCGGGATCTTGTGTTTATTCAGGATTTTGGAGATCTTTTTTGTGACCCCCGCAATGTAGGGTAAGGTGATGGTTTTGAATGGCTCATCAAGATGGTCCTTCTTCATAGTTGGAGTGATGGCTTTGCGGATTGTGTAGTCGAAGTAACCATTAGCCTTGAGAGCTTGGTGTACGTGCTTGAGTTCACTGGCAATGTGTTCCTGGTCGGAGATGCATTGGGCTCTATGGTGTAGAGTCTTGATGAGGGAATTCTTCTGGGATGGATAGTGGTGGGAATCCGGTTTTAGGTAAGCATCCGTATGGGTAGCTTTCCTGTAGACAGAGTGGCTTATTGAACCATCAGGTCTCTTTTTTATGAGGACATCCAAAAAGGGTAGCTTGCCATCTTTTTCGACTTCCATGGTGAATCTGATGGCTTTGTGTATGGAATTGATGTGGTCGAGGAATTGGTCTAGAGCAGGCCGGCCATGTGGCCAGATGACACAAGTGTCACCCACGTACCTCTTCCATAAGATTGGGCGTAGAGTGACAATATGGATGGTGTCAGTCTCAAATTTCTCCATGAAAACGTTGGCTACTACCGAAGATAGGGGGGAGCCCATTGGGGTGCCCTCAGTTTGTTTGTAGAAAGTTCCATTCCAGGTGAAGTATGTATTGGTTAAGCAGTGTCTCACCAGGGGGGGGTACCTCAGTTTTCAGTCCTTGATGAACCAAGTCTTCAATGATTGCGATGGTGTCAGGTACAGGAACTTTGGTGAATAAGGAAACCACATCAAAACTGACAAGCAGGTTGTCTGGGGACAGGTAAATACCATTGATTGTCGATGCCAGGTGAGTAGAGTTTAGTACCGCAGGTGTTTTTTCCAGTGAAAGGCCGCAGTATTTCAGACAAAATACGAGCCATCTTCTTGGTTCTTTCGGTAAAGTCACGTAAAAGGGAAGTAATAAAATAATAAAAATAAAACATAACAAAATAATTTTGAGAATTAGTTTACCGAAAGAACCAAGAAGATGAATCCCTGCAGTCACGAAAGCTTTAAATCGAAATAAAATACGAGCCAGTTCGTAGTTGGGGAGTTGATAGTAGAGACGATGGGACGAAGGGGTGTATCTTCTTTATGTATCTTTGGTAAGCCATATAATCTTGGTAGCCTGGCCGCAGAAGGTTTCAACGAGAACTGTTTGCACCATTGGAACCTCATTTGCCAGTAAATATATGATAATTGTTTTTTTACCCTTCTATCTGGCAACAAAACTGACACCTTTTTTTACAAGGAGTCATGTTTACATAGACCACAATACCTGCAGTCATAATGCAAACAAAAAACACAACTCTGATAATGTGCACTGTCCTTGAAGTTGATTGGTCCACACCCGAGTCAGCTTTCCTTAGAGCCTAGTCTCACATGGGTTGGACCAGATGACGCCAAAAGGCGCACAACTCAAAGACAATGCACCATCAGAGTATGAGAGCTCGGGGTAAGCATTTACACCATTGGAACCTCATTTGCCAGTAAAAATATGATAATTGTTTTTTTACCCTTCTATCTGGCAACAAAACTGACACCTTTTTTACAAGGAGTCATGTTTACATAGACCACAATACCTGCAGTCATAATACAAACAACAAACATAACTCTGATAATGTGTACTCTCCTTGAAGTTGATTGGTCCACACCCGAGACAGCTTTTCTTAGAGCCTAGTCTCACATGGGTTGGACCAGATGACGCCAAAAGGCGCACAACTCAAAGACAATGCACCATCAGAGTATGAGAGCTCGGGGTAAGCATTTACACCATTGGAACCTCATTTGCCAGTAAAAATATGATAATTGTTTTTTTTATCCTTCTATCTGGCAACAAAACTGACACCTTTTTTACAAGGAGTCATGTTTACTTAGACCACAATACCTGCAGTCATAATGCAAACAAAAAACACAACTCTGATAATGTGCACTGTCCTTGAAGTTGATTGGTCCACACCCGAGACAGCTTTCCTTAGAGCCTAGTCTCACATGGGTTGGACCAGATGACGCCAAAAGGCGCACAACTCAAAGACAATGCACCATCAGAGTATGAGAGCTCGGGGTAAGCATTTATACCATTGGAGCCTCATTTGCCAGTAAAAATATGATAATTGGCTTTTTACCCTTCTATCTGGCAACAAAACTGACACCTTTTTTACATTGTCTTTGAGTACATGGCCCCGTCCATCGTCCCTTTGATGCGGTGAAGTTGTCCTGTCCCCTTCGCAGAAAAACACCCCCAAAGCATAATGTTTCCACCTCCATGTTTGACGGTGGGGATGGTGTTCTTGGGGTCATAGGCAGCATTCTTCCTCCTCCAAACACGGCGAGTTGAGTTGATGCCAAAAAGCTCCATTTTGGTCTCATCTGACCACAACACTTTCACCCAGTTGTCCTCTGAATCATTCAGATGTTCATTGGCAAACTTCAGACGGGCATGTATATGTGCTTTCTTGAGCAGGGGGCCCTTGCGGGCGCTTTGTGTAGGTCTACAATCTTGTTCCTGACAATCTTGGAGAGCTCTTTGGTCTTGGCCATGGTGGAGAGTTTGGAATCTGATTGATTGATTGCTTCTGTGAACAGGTGTCTTTTATACAGGTAACAAGCTGAGATTAGGAGCACTCCATTTAAGAGTGTGCTCCTAATCTCAGCTCGTTACCTGTATAAAAGACACCTGGGAGCCAGAAATCTTTCTGATTGAGAGGGGGTCAAATACTTATTTCCCTCATTAAAATGCAAATCAATTTATAACATTTTTGACATGCGTTTTTCTGGATTTTGTTGTTGTTATTCTGTCTCTCACTGTTCAAATAAACCTACCATTAAAATTATAGACTGATCATATCTTTGTCAGTGGGCAAACGTACAAAATCAGCAGGGGATCAAATACTTTTTTCCCTCACTGTATAATGTAATATATAGTATCGTAATGTATCGTGAATAGACAGCAGTGTGGTATAAAGTAGGGTTTGTAGAATAATACATAGTGTAATATTACAATGTATAGTCTAAGTTATAGGGTAGTGTATAGTAACGCAGTGTATAATTCAATGTTGGGGTTTGTCTATGGAAGTGTATAGTACGGTGTATAGTGGTGTGATGTAGAAAAAAGTTTAGTTGGAGGCATATCAATATAATGCATAATGTCAGAGCGTATATTGGGCTGCGTATACGATATTATACAGTGTAGTTTAGATTGGAAGGTATAATATTGTAATGTATAGTAGTCTAGTTTATAGTATAGTTGTAACGCAGCACAGGACAGAGTAGCACAACACCGTGGTTGTTTCTCTCTTTCTCCCCCCTCCTCCGTTCCGAGCATAGATGGACTCGTTCGTCTGAACAACGCTCGCTGCTTTCCGTGGTGCTAACGTTAAGGAAAAAAACGCCACTTTTTTCTACATAGAAGTGTAATGTATAATTACTTATTGTTAGTAGCTCAGCTTATTGGAGAGTATATTGAGTTTATTGATTATATTGATGTATTCTAGATTTGAAGCTTTCGTGACTGCAAGGATTCATATTCTTAGGTTTTTTCGGTAAAGTCACGTAGGTAAAAAAATTTAATTAATAAAAGTAAAATAAAACTAATTAAAACATTAAAAAATTCACGACGTTTCGGAAGCAACACAAGCCTCCGTCTTCAGGTGGAACCGTCACAGCCACGACAGCTGTATCAAGTAAATGAGAGATCACAAGAAAATGTAAATTTTTTTACCTACGTGACTTTACCGAAAAAACCTAAGAAAAAAACCTAAGAATATATTAATGTAATTTATATTTTAGTTTTTTTATCAGTTTACTATATGGTAGTAATTATATAGTGTAGTGTATACCCAGTTACTTAATGTTAATAGCTCAGCTTATTGGAGAGTATATTGAGTACATTGATTATATTGATGTAGTTTATATTTAGTTTTTTCACATCGGTGTATTGTATGGTAGTAGGGTATTTGCAGTTCTTTAGAAACTCCTTTTTTGTTTTCCACATAATGCACTAGCTTGATACGCGGTGGTTTGGGCTGTTGCAGTTATTTATTATTAAAATTTCCCTCCCCTTTATTACTGCTAATCCTACATAATACACAAGCATAATATGACTTTGAGACCCCCCACTGCCTACACATTCCACAAGAGGTGACTAACCCCATATCTGCATTTGTCATCAATATGCTATATTACTCTGTTGATATGTAAATTCCTTTGTCAAGGCGCTCTCCTCCTCCCACCCAGCTTAAAATGCGCTGCCAAGCTTAGCAGTGTTCATTAGGACGCTGTCTTTCCAACAGCTCTGTTCTTCACCTGAGGACGGCTGCTTGCTTTGTGGCCGAAACTTCGTGAGAATTTAATTTTATTATGCTTATTTTCATTATTTTATTATTTCCCTTCTACGTGACTTTACCGAAAGAACCAAGAATATGAATCCCTGCAGTCACAAAAGCTTTAAAGCGAAAAAACACTTTGATAAAAGCGTGGCGATGGTGATCCCTCAAAATATGAAGGGGAACAAATCCACGCAGTGACCACCACAGAGACCCACAGAGACACCCATATACACAGAGACCCACAGACACCCACAGAGACACACATAGAGACCCTTAGACCCACAGAGACACCTATAGACACATCGAGACCCACAGATATACCCATAGATACAGAGACACCCATAGAGACCCATAGACACACAGAGGTACCCAAGGAGACCCCAAAGACACATAGAGACACCCTAAGAGACCCATAAACACACAGAGACACCCCACAAAGAACTAGCTACGTGCAGTGTGAACGAAGTTCATTATCCGTACATGCATCCTGTACCGCTCAGTGGGTCTCTGAGTATGGGTCTCTGTGGGTCTCTGGTTCTCTATGAATATGGGTCTAAGTGGGTCTCTGAGGATCTTTGTGGTTCTCTGAGTCTCTACGAGTCTGTATCCACGTGCACTTAGAGCATATGGCTGCCACATGGCGATGACGATGATGACGACGACAATGATACTGATGATGACGATGATGATGATGACGATGATGATGATGACGGTGATGATGATGACGACGACGATGACGTTGATGACGATGTTGATGATAATGATGATGACGACGACGACCACGATGATGACAACAATGATGATGACAACGATGATCATGACGACGATGATGACAATGATGACAATATTGACATTGATGATGACGATGACAGTGATGACGATGACGATGACGACGATAATGATGATGATGACGACGACGACGATGATGATTACGATGATTATACCAGCCACTTCGGTGGGAGGCTTAACCTGGTGTGTGCATAAACAAAATTAGTTTAAAGTTTAAGTTGTTGTTGTCACGTGTGCAGCGATCCTTAGTCTCTTCAAGCCTCACCTGACTGAGCGCCAGAAGCTGGAGCTGGCCGCCATGCAGGAAGTTTGGTTCTTCACTCTGGATGGGGAAGGAAGCTCACGAGGGGGAGTGAAGAACGGAGAATTTGATGACGACGACAAAAACTACATCCTTGTGAGACTCACACACAGACACACACAAAGATACAGACACACAGACAATAACAACAACCGCCATTCGCCACTAAGTGGCGGTGATGTCACCACGACGCTTGTGCCAGGCCATGTGCACCTTGAGGCCACGTGAAGTGTCGAATGCCCGCTGGCAGGAGGTCACGGGACAGACCCAGGTGCCACGGGTTGACTGACTGAGACGACTGACTGATGTACCACCTGTGCCCCCTACTGTGCCAACTTGCTGTGCTCTAGCCACCCGGCGCTCCGCTCGTTGTTGTGAGCATCGCTCCTCCGCCCTCTGTTGTTGTTAGAGGGCAACTGCGTCCAACTGCCCAGTAGCATCCTTCACGAGCCTCCTCCACGAGCCTCCTCCACAGAGGCCGATCTTGACATCGCTGGTACCAGTCATTGGCAAGTCCACTCAGTTCCACGTCCTCCTGTACCACATCACTCCATCTCTTTTCTAGCCCGTGCCGCGCCCGTTTAGCCCCCTCGATCCGGCCAAACAAAAGCTGTTTGGGCATGCGGTGATTGGGCATGCGGGCTACATGGCCCAGCCAACGCAGCCTTGCCTGCCGGAGGAGCTCACCGATGGGACTTTGTCCAGATCTTTCGAGGAATTGTGAGCTCCTCACACAATGCAGCCTGGTTAAACCCAGGATTGATTGTAGGTAGGCCAGCCTAAATGTTTCTAACCGGTGGAGATGTTCCATTAGGGGGGTCTACGTTTCGCAAGCGTAGAGAAGGGAGGGAATGACTGTGGCCGAGAAAACCCGAAGCTTCATACAGGGCGATAGACCAGGTAGCTTCCACACAGCGTTAAGCAACCGATAAAAAGATAATGCCGCTCGACTGATTCGGAGTGAGACCTCTACTGTTAAACCGGAGTCGGTCATTAGCACACTGCCCAGGTATGGGAAACTCTCCACTCTTTCCACAACTGCCCTATCACCGATTGGGAGTTGTGGGGGTGGAGTGCCCGATGTTACAAAATATCAGGCAGGTGCTTCGTTTTGGTGGGGCTGATGGTAAGACCCCACCTCTTAGTGGCACACTCCAGTTTCAGCAGCAGCGCCTACAACTCCTCCTCTGAGTGAGCCGCAATTACCAGGTCGTCGGCATACATAACGTGGTTGACCAATAGGGAGCCATCCCTTGACCGCATCCGGGCATCGATCAGCCTCCCATTGTATCTGTACCAGATGGAAATTCCTCCAGTACAGCTACTGAAGGCTTTACGAACTACGTGGTCGAAATGGATGTTAAATAATGTTGGAGCCAGAGGACATCCCTGTCGCACCTAAGGTGTACAGGGAATGGCTCTGACTCCCGGCCACGTAGTTTTACCCAGGCCTGCTCACCATCATGAAGGTCCTTAATGAGCGTGAGCAGAGGGTCAGGGACTCCGAAAGCACGAACAACAACCCAGAGCCCAGCCCTACTGATGGTATCATAGGCCTTGACTAGGTCAATAAAGCAGAGATGTAAGTCTTGTTGGAATTCACTACACCTCTGCTGTAGCAGACGGACAGAAAATATGGCATCTGTGCAGGACCGCCCTTTCCTGAAACCGCAATGGGGCTCCGCAAGCCTCTCCTCAGCGTGCCTAGCAAGGTGATGTTGAATAATCCTTGCCAGGACCTTTCCCGGCACACTTAGGATTGAGATGCCCCTGTAGTCCCCCTTCTTGAAGAGGGGGACCACCAGGGCATCCTTCCAATCCTGCGGAACCCATCCAGTGGCCCAGACTGTTGTGATGATGTCATGTAGGGCAGTCTGCGCACAAACGCCACCCTCCCTCAGCATTTCGCTTGGGAGATCATCTCTGCCCGGTGCCTTTCCTGGTCTCAGACTTTGGATCGCCTTCACTACTTCCTCAACGGATGACACCTCAGCCAGCCACTCACAGGGGGTGACTTCCTCCTTCAATATTTGAGGCACCGCAGCCTCAGCAGGGTCATCCCTACTTTGTCCCATGATGTTTTCCAGACTGAGGGATTCCCCCTCCCCCAGGACCTCACGGTAATGCTCAGCAAATCTGCAAACCTGTTCCTGGGGGTCACAGATTGGATCACCATTCTTTCCCCATTCATTCCCCTAATAAGGTGTGGCACTGCAGGTTACTTTTTTGATGGGAGTTAAATAGGGATTTGTGATCGCGGGCCATTGAGGCAGACTCCATCTCCTCAGCAAACCGCGACACCACCCATCCTTGCAGCGCCTCACGGCTCTCCGAACCTCCGAGCGAAGGCTGCGGTAAGCCTCCTCATTCTCTGACGTGGGATGCTGTAGACGATTAGAGTGGGCCTGTCGCTTTTTCTCAACCATCCGGAACACCTCCTCTGTCAGCCAGGGTCTCTGGGGAGGTCTGGACCGTGTACCCAAAGCAGCCATTGCAGCTGCATGAGTCACCGTCCTAAACCTCGCCCATTTACCCTCGACATCAGGAGGAGTGGGGGACGATGGCAACCCCAGCCACAAGCGATGATGAAATTCTCGCTTGCAACTTTCATCAGCTAGCTGAGACCAGGCCACCTTAGGTTGGAATGGGGTCCTGGGTGTACACCCACCACCGGAGTGGAAGAATGGCAGGCGCATCTTACAGATAACAAGTCGATGGTCAGAGGGCAGATCAGCTCCACGTTAGGTCCTGGTGTCAAGGACATGGGCTCGCATCCACTGGTCCGTCAATAAGTAGTCCAGCAGATGTTCTTGCTTGGACCCGGCATGCATCCATGATGTTGTGTTGATGCGCCGATGCCAGAACAGCGTGTTGGTAATTACAAGCCCATGGGCTGCACACAAATTTATTAGCCTCCTACTGTTGTTATTCAGCTGATCTGGCCCATGCCTTCCAATCACTCCAGACATTGAAGTCAGCCAACACACTCACACACACACAGACACAGAGGCACACAGAGGCACTCAGACACACACAGACACAACCACACTCATTCTAGATTTGAAGTTTTCGTGACTGCAAGAATCCGTACTCTTTAGTTCTTTCGGTAAAGTCACGTAGGTGAAAATAAAAATATAATAATAATAATAAATAACACACTCATACCCACACTAATACCCATAGAGACCCACAGAGACATCCACAGAGACTCATAGAGACCCAGACCCATAGAGACCCATAGAGACACCCACAAAGACCCACAGAAACCCAGACCCACAGAGATGCACAGAGACCCACAGTTACCCACACAGAGACACTGATACCCATAAAGCACCACAGATTGGCTACGTATGGTGCGAAATAAGTTGAACATACACACATACAGAGACACCCAGACACATAGAGACACCCACAGACACCCACAGACACCCACAGTGACCCACAGATTAGCACTGTTGGCTACGTGTGACCTCCCCGTGACCCCCACCCTGACCTCCCGTGACCTCCCCGTGACCCCTGCAGGTCCAGAACGAGCACTTCTATTACCGCTTCCAGCTGGACAGGAAGATTGGGCAGGGTGGGCAGAGCGTGGTGGTAAGGTGTCTAGACCACAAGACTCGGACGATGGTGGCTCTCAAGATTCTCGCCCAGCCCTCCACGTGAGTGGGCCCTGGCGCAGCAGTGCAGTCAACAACAACAATAACACCACCAACAACAAGAACAATAAACAAACACACACTATGGGACTGCTGCTGGCTGTGAACCACAACAACAAACAATGACTGAACATCCTTTAATTGACTCTCCACCACCTCCCCACCACCACCTCCACCTCCCCACCACCCTCACCGCCACCACTGGTTGTGTGTTGGAGACTAACCCCACCACAACACTGACAATTGACTTTGACACTTTCCAACACAACAACCGGTTAAGTGCTGAGCAAGTAGCGAGCTGGCCAAGCATTTTTTGTTTAGGTGACAAACCACCTCAACCAATTGGGCGTGTGTCAGGTGGCGGATTTAACGACACAACATTTATATTTACATCATCCAACCCAAACTCACCTATATTGTGGATACTATTGGTCGCGACAGACCCACTACTACTACTCAGTGTTACACACACAGACCCACTACTACTGCTCAGTGTTACACACACTGACACACTACTACTACTCAGTGTTACTCACACAGACCCACTACTACTACTCAGTGTTACACACACAGACCCACTACTACTGCTCAGTGTTACACACACAGACCCACTACTACTCAGTGTTACACACACAGACTCACTACTACTACTCAGTGTTACACACACAGACCCACTACTACTAAGACTTCTCAGTGTTACACACACAGACCCACTACTACTGCTCAGTGTTACACACACAGACCCACGACGACTACTCAGTGTTACACACACAGACCCACTACTACTACTCAGTGTTACACACACAGACCCACTACTACTACTCAGTGTTACACACACATACCCACTACTACTACTCAGTGTTACACACACAGACCCACTACTACTGCTCAGTGTTACACACACAGACCCACTACTACTCAGTGTTACACACACAGACTCACTACTACTGCTCAGTGTTACACACACAGACCCACTACTACTACGACTTCTCAGTGTTACACACACAGACCCACTACTACTGCTCAGTGTTACACACACAGACCCACGACGACTACTCAGTGTTACACACACAGACCCACTACTACTCAGTGTTACACACACAGACCCACTACTACTCACTGTTACACACACAGACCCACTGCTACTACTCAGTGTTACACACACAGACCCACGACTACTGCTCAGTGTTTCACACACAGGCCCATTACTACTACTCAGTGTTACACACACAGACCCACTACGACTACTCAGTGTTACACACACAGACCCACTACTACTAATCAGTGTTACACACACAGACCCACTACTACTACTCAGTGTTACACACACAGACCCACTACTACTGCTCAGTGTTACACACACAGACCCACTACTACTACTAAGTGTTACGCACACAGACCCACTATTACTACTCAGTGTTACACACAGACCCACTACTACCACTCAGTGTTACACACACAGACCCACTACTACTACTCAGTGTTAGACACACAGACCCACTACTACTACTCAGTGTTACACACACAGACCCGCTACTACTACTCAGTGTTACACACACAGACCCGCTACTACTACTCAGTGTTACACACACAGACCCACTACTACTACTCAGTGTTAGACACACAGACCCACTACTACTACTCAGTGTTACACACACAGACCCACTACTACTACTCAGTGTTACACACACAGACCCACTACTACTACTCAGTGTTACACACACAGACCCACTACTACTACTTAGTGTTACACACACAGACCCACTACTACTCAGTGTTACACACACATACCCACTACTACTATTCAGTGTTATGCACACAGACCCACTACTACTGCTCAGTGTTACACACACAGACCCACTACTACTACTCAGTGTTACACACACAGACCCACTACTACTACTCAGTGTTACACACACAGACCCACTACTACTACTCAGTGTTACACACACAGACCCACTACTACTACTCAGTGTTACACACACATACCCACTACTACTATTTAGTGTTATGCACACAGACCCACTACTACTGCTCAGTGTTACACACACAGACCCACTACTACTACTCAGTGTTACACACACAGACCCACTACTACTACTCAGTCTTACACACACAGACCCACTACTACTACTCAGTGTTACACACAGACCCACTACTACTACTCAGTGTTACACACACAGACCCACTACTACTACTCAGTGTTACACACACAGACCCACTACTACTACTCAGTGTTACACACACATACCCACTACTACTATTCAGTGTTATGCACACAGACTCACTACTACTGCTCAGTATTACACACACAGACCCACTACTACTACTCAGTGTTACACACACAGACCCACTACTACTACTCAGTGTTACACACACAGACCCACTACTACTACTCAGTGTTACACACACAGACCCAATACTACTGCTCAGTGTTACACACACAGACCCACTATTACTAAGTGTTAAGCACACAGACCCACTACTACTGCTCAGTGTTTCACACACAGACCCACTACTACTCAGTGTTACACACACAGACCCACTACTACTACTCAGTGTTACACACACAGACCCACTACTACTACTCAGTGTTACACACACAGACCCACTACTACTACTCAGTGTTACACACACAGACCCACTACTACTGCTCAGTGTTACACACACAGACCCGCTACTACTACTCAGTGTTACACACACAGACCCGCTACTACTACTCAGTGTTACACACACAGACCCACTACTACTACTCAGTGTTACACACACAGACCCGCTACTACTACTCAGTGTTACACACACAGACCCACTACTACTACTCAGTGTTACACACACAGACCCACTACTACTACTCAGTGTTACACACACAGACCCGCTACTACTACTCAGTGTTACACACACAGACCCGCTACTACTACTCAGTGTTACACACACAGATCCACTACTACTACTCAGTGTTACGCACACAGACCCACTACTACTACTCAGTGTTACACACACAGACCCACTACTACTCAGTGTTACACACACAGACCCACTACTACTACTCAGTGTTACACACACAGACCCACTACTACTACTCAGTGTTACACACACAGACCCACTACTACTACTCAGTGTTACACACA
The DNA here is from genome assembly GCF_964198595.1 of Lampetra fluviatilis. Lineage (NCBI taxonomy): Eukaryota > Metazoa > Chordata > Hyperoartia > Petromyzontiformes > Petromyzontidae > Lampetra > Lampetra fluviatilis. The sequence goes on from NC_136296.1 coordinate 92,981, forward strand.
CAGACCCACTACTACTCAGTGTTACACACACAGACCCACTACTACTATTCAGTGTTATGCACACAGACCCACTACTACTGCTCAGTGTTACACACACAGACCCACTACTACTACTCAGTGTTACACACACAGACTCACTACTACTACTCAGTGTTACACACACAGACCCACTACTACTGCTCAGTGTTACACACACAGACCCACTACTACTACTCAGTGTTACACACACAGACCCACTACTACTACTCAGTGTTTCACACACAAACCCACTACTACTACTCAGTGTTACACAGAGACCCACTACTACTACTCAGTGTTACACACACAGACCCACTACTACTACTCAGTCTTACACACACAGACCCACTACTACTACTCAGTCTTACACACACAGACCCACTACTACTACTCAGTGTTACACACACAGACCCACTACTACTACTCAGTGTTACACACACAGACCCACTACTACTACTCAGTGTTACACACACAGACCCACTACTACTACTCAGTGTTACACACACAGACCCACTACTACTACTCAGTGTTACACACACAGACCCAAAACTACTGCTCAGTGTTACACACACAGACCCACTACTACTCAGTGTTACACACACAGACCCACTACTACTGCTCAGTGTTACACACACAGACCCACGACAACTACTCAGTGTTACACACACAGACCCACTACTACTACTCAGTGTTACACACACAGACCCACTACTACTACTCAGTGTTACACACACAGACCCACTACTACTACTCAGTGTTACACACACAGACCCACTACTACTACTCAGTGTTACACACACAGACCCACTACTACTACTCAGTGTTAGACACACAGACCCACTACTACTACTCAGTGTTACACACACAGACCCACTACTACTACTCAGTGTTACACACACAGACCCACTACTACTACTCAGTGTTACACACACAGACCCACTACTACTACTCAGTGTTACACACACAGACCCACTACTACTCAGTGTTACACACACAGACCCACTACTACTACTCAGTGTTACACACACAGACCCACTACTACTACTCAGTGTTACACACACAGACCCACTACTACTACTCAGTGTTACACACACAGACCCACTACTACTCAGTGTTACACACACAGACCCACTACTACTATTCAGTGTTATGCACACAGACCCACTACTACTGCTCAGTGTTACACACACAGACCCACTACTACTACTCAGTGTTACACACACAGACTCACTACTACTACTCAGTGTTACACACACAGACCCACTACTACTGCTCAGTGTTACACACACAGACCCACTACTACTACTCAGTGTTACACACACAGACCCACTACTACTACTCAGTGTTTCACACACAAACCCACTACTACTACTCAGTGTTACACAGAGACCCACTACTACTACTCAGTGTTACACACACAGACCCACTACTACTACTCAGTCTTACACACACAGACCCACTACTACTACTCAGTCTTACACACACAGACCCACTACTACTACTCAGTGTTACACACACAGACCCACTACTACTACTCAGTGTTACACACACAGACCCACTACTACTACTCAGTGTTACACACACAGACCCACTACTACTACTCAGTGTTACACACACAGACCCACTACTACTACTCAGTGTTACACACACAGACCCAAAACTACTGCTCAGTGTTACACACACAGACCCACTACTACTCAGTGTTACACACACAGACCCACTACTACTGCTCAGTGTTACACACACAGACCCACGACAACTACTCAGTGTTACACACACAGACCCACTACTACTACTCAGTGTTACACACACAGACCCACTACTACTACTCAGTGTTACACACACAGACCCACTACTACTACTCAGTGTTACACACACAGACCCACTACTACTACTCAGTGTTACACACACAGACCCACTACTACTACTCAGTGTTAGACACACAGACCCACTACTACTACTCAGTGTTACACACACAGACCCACTACTACTACTCAGTGTTACACACACAGACCCACTACTACTACTCAGTGTTACACACACAGACCCACTACTACTACTCAGTGTTACACACACAGACCCACTACTACTCAGTGTTACACACACATACCCACTACTACTATTCAGTGTTATGCACACAGACCCACTACTACTGCTCAGTGTTACACACACAGACCCACTACTACTACTCAGTGTTACACACACAGACCCACTACTACTACTCAGTGTTACACACACAGACCCACGACGACTACTCAGTGTTACACACACAGACCCACTACTACTACTCAGTGTTACACACACATACCCACTACTACTATTCAGTGTTATGCACACAGACCCACTACTACTGCTCAGTGTTACACACACAGACCCACTACTACTACTCAGTGTTACACACACAGACCCACTACTACTACTCAGTCTTACACACACAGACCCACTACTACTACTCAGTGTTAAACACACAGACCCACTACTACTACTCAGTGTTACACACACAGACCCACTACTACTACTCAGTGTTACACACACAGACCCACTACTACTACTCAGTGTTACACACACAGACCCACTACTACTACTCAGTGTTACACACACAGACCCACTACTACTACTCAGTGTTAAACACACAGACCCACTACTACTACTCAGTGTTACACACACAGACCCAATACTACTGCTCAGTGTTACACACACAGACCCACTACTACTCAGTGTTACACACACAGACCCACTACTACTGCTCAGTGTTACACACACAGACCCACGACGACTACTCAGTGTTACACTCACAGACCCACTACTACTACTCAGTGTTACACACACAGACCCACTACTACTGCTCAGTGTTACACACACAGACCCACTACTACTCAGTGTTAAGCACACAGACCCACTACTACTGCTCAGTGTTTCACACACAGACCCACTACTAAGTGTTACACACACAGACCCACTACTACTACTCAGTGTTACACACACAGACCCACTACTACTACTCAGTGTTACACACACAGACCCACTACTACTCAGTGTTACACACACAGATCCACTACTACTACTCAGTGTTACGCACACAGACCCACTACTACTACTCAGTGTTACACAAACAGATCCACTACTACTACTCAGTGTTACACACACAGACCCACTACTACTCAGTGTTACACACACAGACCCACTACTACTACTCAGTGTTTCACACACAGACCCACTACTACTCAGTGTTACACACACAGACCCACTGCTACTACTCAGTGTTACACACACAGACCCACTACTACTTCTCAGTGTTACACACACAGACCCACGACGACTACTCAGTGTTACACACACAGACCCACTACTACTCAGTGTTACACACACAGACCCACTACTACTGCTCAGTGTTAGACACACTGACCCACTACTACTACTCAGTGTTACACACACAGACCCACTACTACTCAGTGTTAAGCACACAGACCCACTACTACTGCTCAGTGTTTCACACACAGACCCACTACTACTCAGTGTTACACACACAGACCCACTACTACTGCTCAGTGTTACACACACTGACCCACTACTACTACTCAGTGTTACACACACAGACCCACTACTACTCAGTGTTAAGCACACAGACCCACTACTACTGCTCAGTGTTTCACACACAGACCCACTACTACTACTCAGTGTTACACACACAGACCCACTACTACTCACTGTTACACACACAGACCCACTGCTACTACTCAGTGTTACACACACAGACTCACTACTACTACTCAGTGTTACACACAGACCCACTACTACTACTCAGTGTTACACACAGACCCACTACTACTACTCAGTGTTACACACACAGACCCACTACTACTACTCAGTGTTACACACACAGACCCACTACTACTCAGTGTTACACACACAGACCCACTACTACTACTCAGTGTTACACACACAGACCCACTACTACTACTCAGTGTTACACACACAGACCCACTACTACTCAGTGTTACACACACAGACCCACTACTACTACTCAGTGTTACCCACACAGACCCAATACTACTGCTCAGTGTTACACACACAAACCCACTACTACTCAGTGTTACACACACAGACCCACTACTACTGCTCAGTGTTACACACACAGACCCACGACAACTACTCAGTGTTACACACACAGACCCACTACTACTACTCAGTGTTACACACACAGACCCACTACTACTATTCAGTGTTATGCACACAGACCCACTACTACTGCTCAGTGTTACACACACAGACCCACTACTACTACTCAGTGTTACACACACAGACCCACTACTACTACTCAGTCTTACACACACAGACCCACTACTACTACTCAGTGTTAAACACACAGACCCACTACTACTACTCAGTGTTACACACACAGACCCACTACTACTACTCAGTGTTACACACACAGACCCACTACTACTACTCAGTGTTACACACACAGACCCACTACTACTACTCAGTGTTACACACACAGACCCACTACTACTACTCAGTGTTAAACACACAGACCCACTACTACTACTCAGTGTTACACACACAGACCCAATACTACTGCTCAGTGTTACACACACAGACCCACTACTACTCAGTGTTACACACACAGACCCACTACTACTGCTCAGTGTTACACACACAGACCCACGACGACTACTCAGTGTTACACTCACAGACCCACTACTACTACTCAGTGTTACACACACAGACCCACTACTACTGCTCAGTGTTACACACACAGACCCACTACTACTCAGTGTTAAGCACACAGACCCACTACTACTGCTCAGTGTTTCACACACAGACCCACTACTAAGTGTTACACACACAGACCCACTACTACTACTCAGTGTTACACACACAGACCCACTACTACTACTCAGTGTTACACACACAGACCCACTACTACTACTCAGTGTTACACACACAGACCCACTACTACTGCTCAGTGTTACACACACAGACCCGCTACTACTACTCAGTGTTACACACACAGATCCACTACTACTACTCAGTGTTACACACACAGACCCACTACTACTCAGTGTTACACACACAGATCCACTACTACTACTCAGTGTTACGCACACAGACCCACTACTACTACTCAGTGTTACACAAACAGATCCACTACTACTACTCAGTGTTACACACACAGACCCACTACTACTCAGTGTTACACACACAGACCCACTACTACTACTCAGTGTTTCACACACAGACCCACTACTACTCAGTGTTACACACACAGACCCACTGCTACTACTCAGTGTTACACACACAGACCCACTACTACTTCTCAGTGTTACACACACAGACCCACGACGACTACTCAGTGTTACACACACAGACCCACTACTACTCAGTGTTACACATGTAGTGACATAAGAAGGGAGGGGCTGCTGGGGGCTCTGGGTTCCCAGGTGGGTCCAGACGCTAAGCCTCTGGGCGCCAGGCGTTGAGTTCCCAGGGGGTCCAGACGCTTAATCCCCTTGGCGCCGCCAAAGGGGGGGGCTGTGTGTGCTCTGTGGGATATCTGGGGGCGCACACGGCCCCACCCCTCGTTGTACCAGGCATAAAAGGAGAGCTCCCTGGACGATCGGGGCCCAGTTGTAACTCAAGACCCAAGACCCACGACCAGCCATCTGAAGACCCGGGGATGCTGTGAGAGCCAGCGCTGGGACTCTGGAACTCCCGACTCTACGACCTTGTGAGGGCGAGTTCCGGAGCGTAGCCAGAGTAGAGTATCTAGGCTGTGTAGCTAGGCTGTGTACCTAGGCTGTAACAGAGTATCAGGACTGTTGGACTGTTGGACTGTTGGAGTGTTGTATTGTAATAAAGAAGTTACCTCTACAAGTGTCTCCGGAACCTGTTACATTTGGCGTCAGAAGTGGCAATGGAGACAAGAAGTAAGCCACGTACCTTCAGTCCTGACGGCGATGTTGAGGAGCAAGCGGCGACGGGGCAGCCAACTCGGGCCGACAGCGACGCTGCACCGCCGGCTCAGCAGTCGTCCACCATACCTGCCGATCTTCCTCCAGCGTCGGGAGCAGCAATGGAGGAAACGCTGCTTCGCCTCACCGAGCTGCTCCACGCCACCGTCTCCATCCTGGACGACATGCGTCGCTCACAGGCGGAGACAGCAGGGAGAGAGGAGGCGCAGCGGCCGCACCATCCCGCCGGCTCCCACACAAAGATGGCGGCCGTTCCCGCCGCAAATACATCCGGGTGTGTCGTCACTTCTGCGGGGGGAGCAGTGGCCGCTGGGAGCGACGTCACTTCCGGGCCCAGCGTGGGCCAACCCGATGACGCCGCGTCATCAGCGCTGCGTCCCTCACCGCCGGGTGACAGCGCTGCGAACGCGAAGCCAGCTTCAGCCGGGTTGCCAGGCAACGAAAGCTTGGCTCACGTCCAGCAACGCCTGCCGGCACTCAAGGCATTTTCTTCAGAGGGGGGTGAGTGGGCAGCGTTCGAACGCCGGTTCGTCTCTCTTATAGAGACGTCCGGCTGGTCGGAGTATGAAGCGCTCCAAGGCCTCCCGGCCATGCTCGACGACGACTCCCTCGCAGCACTCCTTACTGTGCCACGCGCAAAACGTGCCACGCTCACGGATGCCCTTCATCAGATGCGGCTGATTTATGGACCCCCATCCGAAGCACGTCACCGCTTCGATGCGAGGAGGAAGAAGGCCTCCGAGTCGGCGATGGGGTACCGCAGCGCGCTGCTGGCCATGGCAAAGGTTGCCTACCCTCGCATGGATGAAGACGCTGTGGAGTCACTCGTGCTGCAGAAGCTCATGAGCTTGGCCCGCCAGCTTCGAGTTGCCATGCCGACAGCCGACGACGACGACGACTTCACGTCGCTACGTGCTGCCAGGTGCATCCAAGCACACCTACATTGCGATGAGGACACGACCATCGCCGCCTGCGCAGGCCCACCTGATGCACAAGCCTATGACGTGCATTCGGGGCCTCATCAGGCCTTCGCAGCAACAGAAAATCGCGGATCGTCCAACTGGCGATCCCAGCGAGATCACCACCAGCGGGACCGGCCAACCTCGCGCCAGGACGGAGCGTCCATCGTCTGCCACAACTGTGGCCTTCGGGGCCATGTGGCGTCCGGCTGCCGGGTCCCCCGACGCCGGACTTCAGGACCTCCGGCGCCTCGGCCACCACCGTATCCTCGGCATACCCAGGCGAGTCACGACACCTCGCACTCTCGGCCCCCACTTACAACAAGCACGCACCCTCACACCACACAGGGGGGTCATGCTTCTGAGGAGGGGGATTCGGGCCCATCATTGAACAACCGGGCGCTCGGACCGGGTCAATGGTCCGAGTTGGCCCATAGGGTCGTTGCCGCTGCGGCAGGGTCCTCTGCCGTAGTGGGTTCCATCGAGGGCGTTGATGTTCGTATGTTGATCGATACGGGTGCGTCGGCGACCATCATTTCAGACATAATTTATAACATTTTGCCCGATATATGCCGTCCCTTGCAGCCAGTTGATGTGCCATGCTATGCCGCAAATGGGGGTTCGTTGGGCATCACCGGACGGATCAATGCTCAGATCCGCATTGCTGACGTCCAATTAGTTGGGCCCATTTTGGTCTCATCAACCCTCGCCGTTCCGTGCCTCCTCGGAACAGATTTCTTGGGGAAGATGCCCATTAAAATTCTCATTAACAAAGGGTGTATTGAGCTCCCCTCCGGCCGACGCATGGCCTTCCTACCCACACCCACTCGGTTGCACTCCGCATCTACGACGGTGCAGGCGTTGGCGGCGTGCACAATTCACATTCCTCCTGGCTCTCAGATGTTAGTTCCCCTCCGGTTTCGTAAACCCCTTGATTACGACGCGTTCATGGGGGGTGCTGTGATCGGGCCTTCGCGTTCAGCTGAGCGGGTGTCGGACCTCGTGTGTGCACAAACGCTCGTGCGAAGCGACCACGACCCCTTTATCCAGGTCCTTAACGCGGGATTGGAAACGGCCGTTATCTGTCAGGGAATGGTGCTTGCTCACGCGACGCCAGCCCCGCCAGAAGATGTGATCGTGGGTCACGTAGGGGGCGAGTTCTCTTCCGTTGCCAAGCCAGGTCCTGACACAGGATGGCTCGACGCGCTTTGCTCCACTTCTGCCGATTTGTCACCATTACAACATGCTAAATTACGCACGCTGCTGAGCGATTTCGCCGACGTTTTCAGTCAAAGCAAATTCGACATTGGCTGCACTAAATTGCTAAGCCACCACATCGACACGGGTGATGCCGCTCCAATTCGTCAAAACCCATTCCGGTTGAGCCCGGCCGAAAAGGAACATGTACGGGTGGCCGTCAACGATATGTTGGCGGCCGATGTCATTGCGCCATCAAATAGCCCATGGGGGGCGCCGATCGTTCTTGTTAAGAAGCACGACGGGAGCCTCCGCTTTTGTGTTGACTTCAGGAAACTTAATAAGATTTCGGTGGCCGACGCCTACCCGCTTCCCAGGATGGACGAGTCGCTCGATGCCTTAGCAGGTGCGCATTACTTCTCCACCTTGGATCTCCTCTCGGGGTTTTGGCAGCTACCCCTTGATGACGCATCCAAACCAAAGACGGCCTTTCGCACGCCGCAGGGACTGTTCCAATTCAACAGACTTCCCATGGGTCTTCACTCGGCCCCGGCGACGTTCCAGCGCCTGATGGAGCTGGTCCTCGCTGGGCTCCAGTGGGATTCTTGCCTAATCTACCTCGACGATGTAATCGTGTTCAGCAAAACTTTTGATGAACACCTCACGCGATTGAAGGCAGTTTTCCTTAAAATGCGAGCGGCTAACCTCAAATTCAAACCGCAAAAATGCCACCTCATGAGGGATTCGGTTCGTTATTTGGGCCATATTGTCAGCCGCTCGGGAATTGCCACGGACCCCGAAAAGACAAATTGCGTGCGCTCATGGCCAACTCCTACCTCTGTTGGGGAGGTGCGGAGTTTTATCGGCTTCGCCTCATATTATCGACGATTTGTTGCGGGATTCGCATCTATTGCGAAGCCCCTCCACGCATTAACGGCCAAAGGGGTCAAATTCCGATGGGGAGAGTTAGAACAGGCATCATTCAATGCCGTCCGAAAAGCACTGGTCGATGCTCCTACCCTGTCTTATCCAGATTTTACCACTCCGTTCATTCTGGATACAGACGCCAGCAACACCGGAATTGGAGGGGTGCTGTCGCAAATTGTCAATGGAGTGGAGCGCGTCGTCGCCTATGGCAGCAGGGTGCTGTCGCCCGCGGAGCAACGTTACTGCGTGACGCGCCGCGAATTGCTTGCTATCGTTTTTTTCATAAAGCAGTACAGGCCATACGTGTATGGCAGGCATTTCACAGTACGCTCCGACCACGCGGCGCTACAATACGCCTTGCGAGTGGACCAACCATCTGGACAGCTCTCGCGTTGGCTCGAGATCCTCCAGGACTTTGCGTTCACTGTCATTTACCGCAAGGGGATTCAACACGGGAACGCCGACGGGTTGTCGCGACTGCCGAACAATGGGCGCTGTGCTTGTTTTTTGGGTGCGGGGCGTTGTAGGCAGCCTGACGGGGTACCGCCCCCATCCCTTGCGGCCGCGGCCGGGGATGGGGTCGGGGACCACGGGGCTCCCTCCACGCAAGTTCCGCAGGACGCATTGCTGGGCCTCGGGTTGGACGACTGGGGACGTCTTCAGATGGAAGACGTCTCCCTCCTCAAATTGAGACGCCGCGCTAGGGATGCCGAGGGTCACAGGGGGCAGGGGGGCCCCGTATCATATGTCATCCGGGAAGGCGTCCTCATGCATTGGGATGGGGGGTCCCAATCCCACACATTGGTGGTGCCCACCTCCCTGCGGGGGCGACTTGTGTGGGAAACCCACAGTCGCCTCTTGCACTTGGGTGTTCAGAAAACACTAGCTAAAATCCAATTGGAATTTTTCTGGCCGGGCATGGCAAACGATGTGGCTGACCTTGTGCAAGGTTGCACAGAATGTGCACGGCGGAAACCACCTGCTAGGCCGTCCTGCCCGCCGCTCCAATCCATTAAAGTTTCCCGGGTCAATGAGATCGTCGCATTGGATATTTTGGGTCCGTTTCCCGCTACTCCTCGGGGTAATAAGTACCTTTTGGTTGGGGTCGAATATTTTACCCGATGGGCCATGGCCTGGCCACTCCCCAACCAGTCTGCAGCAGCCATTACAGAGGCCTTTTTCCAGGGCTACGTCCTGGACAAGGGTGCTCCCGAACGCCTGCTGACCGACCAAGGGAAAAATTTCTCTTCCACCCTGTTGCGGGATGTGTGCAACCTGCTAGGGACACACAAAATTCGCACCTCGCCATATCACCCCCAGACTGACGGTATGGTCGAGCGATTACATAGGACACTTACCTCCATGCTAAGCCACCAGGTGTCTGAGTCACAGACTGATTGGGATCTCCACATACCTGGTGTCTTGGCCGCCTATAGAATGGCGCCCCATGCTGCCACGGGGTACTCGCCATTCTATCTAATGTATGGTAGGGAGGTTTGCCCCCCAATCGACGTACAATTGCACATTAAACAGCCCGCACCTAAGGCTAAGATTGCCGACCACATCCGTGCTAATGTGCGTCGTCTCGTAGATGCCCGGGAGGCTGCTCAAAATAACTCAGAAGCCCGTCAGCTTGCCAACGAGCGGTTGCGGAATCTCCGCACATCCCGCCACGTTTGGGTAGAAGGGGACCGCGCCTGGCTCCACTGCCCGCAGGTACCATTGGCTACTTCCTCAAAACTGCTTAAGCCTTGGAGAGGGCCGGTTGTTATTATTCGCGTTCTCCGCCCGCAGTGTGTCAGGATCCAGCATGGCAAGCGACGTTGGTTCGTGCACCCGTCACGTCTAAAACCTTACATTCAACCCTACACACCTCCTTCACATCTCCGGGGCCGAGAGCGCGACATGTCTGACGAGTCGCGCCGCGATGATGCTGCTTCTAACTCTCGGGCAGGTCCCGCTGCCCCGCCCTCAGGTGCCTTGGGAATGAAATCCGCCACGGCCGACCCAGCGGGAACAAGCTTGCCCGCGGGATCAGCGACCCAGGACACAAGCGCAACAGCGGGTCGTCGGTCCCCTCCTGCCTCCGTCGCGACCGATGGACCTGCCACTCGGACTCGCTCAAAACTCAAACGATTTTCATGACCCCCGCCCACGAACTCTCGTCCCAACGCGACGCCACTCACTTTTCCATCATGTATAGTGGGCGATTGGGGCGTGCGTTCATCCTGCATATATGTGTTTATACAGTGTTGTTCTGCATCGGTGACCACAGGAGGGGGAGAGGCGCTTTCTTCTCATTTTTTTTTCTTGATTTGTCACACACTCATTCTGATGGTTAACAAATAATTTCTTGTACAATTGTATTTTTTTTTGACAGCCGGGTCGGCTGGAGGCTACGTAGAGGGGGGTAATGTAGTGACATAAGAAGGGAGGGGCTGCTGGGGGCTCTGGGTTCCCAGGTGGGTCCAGACGCTAAGCCTCTGGGCGCCAGGCGTTGAGTTCCCAGGGGGTCCAGACGCTTAATCCCCTTGGCGCCGCCAAAGGGGGGGGCTGTGTGTGCTCTGTGGGATATCTGGGGGCGCACACGGCCCCACCCCTCGTTGTACCAGGCATAAAAGGAGAGCTCCCTGGACGATCGGGGCCCAGTTGTAACTCAAGACCCAAGACCCACGACCAGCCATCTGAAGACCCGGGGATGCTGTGAGAGCCAGCGCTGGGACTCTGGAACTCCCGACTCTACGACCTTGTGAGGGCGAGTTCCGGAGCGTAGCCAGAGTAGAGTATCTAGGCTGTGTAGCTAGGCTGTGTACCTAGGCTGTAACAGAGTATCAGGACTGTTGGACTGTTGGACTGTTGGAGTGTTGTATTGTAATAAAGAAGTTACCTCTACAAGTGTCTCCGGAACCTGTTACACACACACAGACCCACTACTACTGCTCAGTGTTAGACACACTGACCCACTACTACTACTCAGTGTTACACACACAGACCCACTACTACTCAGTGTTAAGCACACAGACCCACTACTACTGCTCAGTGTTTCACACACAGACCCACTACTACTCAGTGTTACACACACAGACCCACTACTACTGCTCAGTGTTACACACACTGACCCACTACTACTACTCAGTGTTACACACACAGACCCACTACTACTCAGTGTTAAGCACACAGACCCACTACTACTGCTCAGTGTTTCACACACAGACCCACTACTACTACTCAGTGTTACACACACAGACCCACTACTACTCACTGTTACACACACAGACCCACTGCTACTACTCAGTGTTACACACACAGACCCACTACTACTACTCAGTGTTACACACAGACCCACTACTACTACTCAGTGTTACACACAGACCCACTACTACTACTCAGTGTTACACACACAGACCCACTACTACTACTCAGTGTTACACACACAGACCCACTACTACTACTCAGTGTTACACACACAGACCCACTACTACTACTCAGTGTTACACACACAGACCCACTACTACTACTCAGTGTTAGACACACAGACCCACTACTACTACTCAGTGTTACACACACAGACCCGCTACTACTACTCAGTGTTACACACACAGACCCGCTACTACTACTCAGTGTTACACACACAGACCCACTACTACTACTCAGTGTTACACACACAGACCCACTACTACTACTCAGTGTTAGACACACAGACCCACTACTACTACTCAGTGTTACACACACAGACCCACTACTACTACTCAGTGTTACACACACAGACCCACTACTACTACTCAGTGTTACACACACAGACCCACTACTACTACTCAGTGTTACACACACAGACCCACTACTACTCAGTGTTACACACACATACACACTACTACTATTCAGTGTTATGCACACAGACCCACTACTACTGCTCAGTGTTACACACACAGACCCACTACTACTACTCAGTGTTACACACACAGACCCACTACTACTACTCAGTGTTACACACACAGACCCACGACGACTACTCAGTGTTACACACACAGACCCACTACTACTACTCAGTGTTACACACACATACCCACTACTACTATTCAGTGTTATGCACACAGACCCACTACTACTGCTCAGTGTTACACACACAGACCCACTACTACTACTCAGTGTTACACACACAGACCCACTACTACTACTCAGTGTTACACACACAGACCCACTACTACTACTTAGTGTTACACACACAGACCCACTACTACTACTCAGTGTTACACACACAGACCCACTACTACTACTCAGTGTTACACACACAGACCCACTACTACTACTCAGTGTTACACACACATACCCACTACTACTATTCAGTGTTATGCACACAGACTCACTACTACTGCTCAGTATTACACACACAGACCCACTACTACTACTCAGTGTTACACACACAGACCCACTACTACTACTCAGTGTTACACACACAGACCCACTACTACTACTCAGTGTTACACACACAGACCCAATACTACTGCTCAGTGTTACACACACAGACCCACTATTACTCAGTGTTAAGCACACAGACCCACTACTACTGCTCAGTGTTTCACACACAGACCCACTACTACTCAGTGTTACACACACAGACCCACTACTACTACTCAGTGTTACACACACAGACCCACTACTACTACTCAGTGTTACACACACAGACCCACTACTACTACTCAGTGTTACACACACAGACCCACTACTACTGCTCAGTGTTACACACACAGACCCGCTACTACTACTCAGTGTTACACACACAGACCCGCTACTACTACTCAGTGTTACACACACAGACCCACTACTACTACTCAGTGTTACACACACAGACCCGCTACTACTACTCAGTGTTACACACACAGACCCACTACTACTACTCAGTGTTACACACACAGACCCACTACTACTACTCAGTGTTACACACACAGACCCGCTACTACTACTCAGTGTTACACACACAGACCCGCTACTACTACTCAGTGTTACACACACAGATCCACTACTACTACTCAGTGTTACGCACACAGACCCACTACTACTACTCAGTGTTACACACACAGACCCACTACTACTCAGTGTTACACACACAGACCCACTACTACTACTCAGTGTTACACACACAGACCCACTACTACTACTCAGTGTTACACACACAGACCCACTACTACTACTCAGTGTTACACACACAGACCCACTACTACTCAGTGTTACACACACAGACCCACTACTACTATTCAGTGTTATGCACACAGACCCACTACTACTGCTCAGTGTTACACACACAGACCCACTACTACTACTCAGTGTTACACACACAGACTCACTACTACTACTCAGTGTTACACACACAGACCCACTACTACTGCTCAGTGTTACACACACAGACCCACTACTACTACTCAGTGTTACACACACAGACCCACTACTACTACTCAGTGTTTCACACACAAACCCACTACTACTACTCAGTGTTACACAGAGACCCACTACTACTACTCAGTGTTACACACACAGACCCACTACTACTACTCAGTCTTACACACACAGACCCACTACTACTACTCAGTCTTACACACACAGACCCACTACTACTACTCAGTGTTACACACACAGACCCACTACTACTACTCAGTGTTACACACACAGACCCACTACTACTACTCAGTGTTACACACACAGACCCACTACTACTACTCAGTGTTACACACACAGACCCACTACTACTACTCAGTGTTACACACACAGACCCAAAACTACTGCTCAGTGTTACACACACAGACCCACTACTACTCAGTGTTACACACACAGACCCACTACTACTGCTCAGTGTTACACACACAGACCCACGACAACTACTCAGTGTTACACACACAGACCCACTACTACTACTCAGTGTTACACACACAGACCCACTACTACTACTCAGTGTTACACACACAGACCCACTACTACTACTCAGTGTTACACACACAGACCCACTACTACTACTCAGTGTTACACACACAGACCCACTACTACTACTCAGTGTTAGACACACAGACCCACTACTACTACTCAGTGTTACACACACAGACCCACTACTACTACTCAGTGTTACACACACAGACCCACTACTACTACTCAGTGTTACACACACAGACCCACTACTACTACTCAGTGTTACACACACAGACCCACTACTACTCAGTGTTACACACACATACCCACTACTACTATTCAGTGTTATGCACACAGACCCACTACTACTGCTCAGTGTTACACACACAGACCCACTACTACTACTCAGTGTTACACACACAGACCCACTACTACTACTCAGTGTTACACACACAGACCCACGACGACTACTCAGTGTTACACACACAGACCCACTACTACTACTCAGTGTTACACACACATACCCACTACTACTATTCAGTGTTATGCACACAGACCCACTACTACTGCTCAGTGTTACACACACAGACCCACTACTACTACTCAGTGTTACACACACAGACCCACTACTACTACTCAGTCTTACACACACAGACCCACTACTACTACTCAGTGTTAAACACACAGACCCACTACTACTACTCAGTGTTACACACACAGACCCACTACTACTACTCAGTGTTACACACACAGACCCACTACTACTACTCAGTGTTACACACACAGACCCACTACTACTACTCAGTGTTACACACACAGACCCACTACTACTACTCAGTGTTAAACACACAGACCCACTACTACTACTCAGTGTTACACACACAGACCCAATACTACTGCTCAGTGTTACACACACAGACCCACTACTACTCAGTGTTACACACACAGACCCACTACTACTGCTCAGTGTTACACACACAGACCCACGACGACTACTCAGTGTTACACTCACAGACCCACTACTACTACTCAGTGTTACACACACAGACCCACTACTACTGCTCAGTGTTACACACACAGACCCACTACTACTCAGTGTTAAGCACACAGACCCACTACTACTGCTCAGTGTTTCACACACAGACCCACTACTAAGTGTTACACACACAGACCCACTACTACTACTCAGTGTTACACACACAGACCCACTACTACTACTCAGTGTTACACACACAGACCCACTACTACTCAGTGTTACACACACAGATCCACTACTACTACTCAGTGTTACGCACACAGACCCACTACTACTACTCAGTGTTACACAAACAGATCCACTACTACTACTCAGTGTTACACACACAGACCCACTACTACTCAGTGTTACACACACAGACCCACTACTACTACTCAGTGTTTCACACACAGACCCACTACTACTCAGTGTTACACACACAGACCCACTGCTACTACTCAGTGTTACACACACAGACCCACTACTACTTCTCAGTGTTACACACACAGACCCACGACGACTACTCAGTGTTACACACACAGACCCACTACTACTCAGTGTTACACACACAGACCCACTACTACTGCTCAGTGTTAGACACACTGACCCACTACTACTACTCAGTGTTACACACACAGACCCACTACTACTCAGTGTTAAGCACACAGACCCACTACTACTGCTCAGTGTTTCACACACAGACCCACTACTACTCAGTGTTACACACACAGACCCACTACTACTGCTCAGTGTTACACACACTGACCCACTACTACTACTCAGTGTTACACACACAGACCCACTACTACTCAGTGTTAAGCACACAGACCCACTACTACTGCTCAGTGTTTCACACACAGACCCACTACTACTACTCAGTGTTACACACACAGACCCACTACTACTCACTGTTACACACACAGACCCACTGCTACTACTCAGTGTTACACACACAGACTCACTACTACTACTCAGTGTTACACACAGACCCACTACTACTACTCAGTGTTACACACAGACCCACTACTACTACTCAGTGTTACACACACAGACCCACTACTACTACTCAGTGTTACACACACAGACCCACTACTACTCAGTGTTACACACACAGACCCACTACTACTACTCAGTGTTACACACACAGACCCACTACTACTACTCAGTGTTACACACACAGACCCACTACTACTCAGTGTTACACACACAGACCCACTACTACTACTCAGTGTTACCCACACAGACCCAATACTACTGCTCAGTGTTACACACACAAACCCACTACTACTCAGTGTTACACACACAGACCCACTACTACTGCTCAGTGTTACACACACAGACCCACGACAACTACTCAGTGTTACACACACAGACCCACTACTACTACTCAGTGTTACACACACAGACCCACTACTACTATTCAGTGTTATGCACACAGACCCACTACTACTGCTCAGTGTTACACACACAGACCCACTACTACTACTCAGTGTTACACACACAGACCCACTACTACTACTCAGTCTTACACACACAGACCCACTACTACTACTCAGTGTTAAACACACAGACCCACTACTACTACTCAGTGTTACACACACAGACCCACTACTACTACTCAGTGTTACACACACAGACCCACTACTACTACTCAGTGTTACACACACAGACCCACTACTACTACTCAGTGTTACACACACAGACCCACTACTACTACTCAGTGTTAAACACACAGACCCACTACTACTACTCAGTGTTACACACACAGACCCAATACTACTGCTCAGTGTTACACACACAGACCCACTACTACTCAGTGTTACACACACAGACCCACTACTACTGCTCAGTGTTACACACACAGACCCACGACGACTACTCAGTGTTACACTCACAGACCCACTACTACTACTCAGTGTTACACACACAGACCCACTACTACTGCTCAGTGTTACACACACAGACCCACTACTACTCAGTGTTAAGCACACAGACCCACTACTACTGCTCAGTGTTTCACACACAGACCCACTACTAAGTGTTACACACACAGACCCACTACTACTACTCAGTGTTACACACACAGACCCACTACTACTACTCAGTGTTACACACACAGACCCACTACTACTACTCAGTGTTACACACACAGACCCACTACTACTGCTCAGTGTTACACACACAGACCCGCTACTACTACTCAGTGTTACACACACAGATCCACTACTACTACTCAGTGTTACACACACAGACCCACTACTACTCAGTGTTACACACACAGATCCACTACTACTACTCAGTGTTACGCACACAGACCCACTACTACTACTCAGTGTTACACAAACAGATCCACTACTACTACTCAGTGTTACACACACAGACCCACTACTACTCAGTGTTACACACACAGACCCACTACTACTACTCAGTGTTTCACACACAGACCCACTACTACTCAGTGTTACACACACAGACCCACTGCTACTACTCAGTGTTACACACACAGACCCACTACTACTTCTCAGTGTTACACACACAGACCCACGACGACTACTCAGTGTTACACACACAGACCCACTACTACTCAGTGTTACACACACAGACCCACTACTACTGCTCAGTGTTAGACACACTGACCCACTACTACTACTCAGTGTTACACACACAGACCCACTACTACTCAGTGTTAAGCACACAGACCCACTACTACTGCTCAGTGTTTCACACACAGACCCACTACTACTCAGTGTTACACACACAGACCCACTACTACTGCTCAGTGTTACACACACTGACCCACTACTACTACTCAGTGTTACACACACAGACCCACTACTACTCAGTGTTAAGCACACAGACCCACTACTACTGCTCAGTGTTTCACACACAGACCCACTACTACTACTCAGTGTTACACACACAGACCCACTACTACTCACTGTTACACACACAGACCCACTGCTACTACTCAGTGTTACACACACAGACCCACTACTACTACTCAGTGTTACACACAGACCCACTACTACTACTCAGTGTTACACACAGACCCACTACTACTACTCAGTGTTACACACACAGACCCACTACTACTACTCAGTGTTACACACACAGACCCACTACTACTACTCAGTGTTACACACACAGACCCACTACTACTACTCAGTGTTACACACACAGACCCACTACTACTACTCAGTGTTAGACACACAGACCCACTACTACTACTCAGTGTTACACACACAGACCCGCTACTACTACTCAGTGTTACACACACAGACCCGCTACTACTACTCAGTGTTACACACACAGACCCACTACTACTACTCAGTGTTACACACACAGACCCACTACTACTACTCAGTGTTAGACACACAGACCCACTACTACTACTCAGTGTTACACACACAGACCCACTACTACTACTCAGTGTTACACACACAGACCCACTACTACTACTCAGTGTTACACACACAGACCCACTACTACTACTCAGTGTTACACACACAGACCCACTACTACTCAGTGTTACACACACATACACACTACTACTATTCAGTGTTATGCACACAGACCCACTACTACTGCTCAGTGTTACACACACAGACCCACTACTACTACTCAGTGTTACACACACAGACCCACTACTACTACTCAGTGTTACACACACAGACCCACGACGACTACTCAGTGTTACACACACAGACCCACTACTACTACTCAGTGTTACACACACATACCCACTACTACTATTCAGTGTTATGCACACAGACCCACTACTACTGCTCAGTGTTACACACACAGACCCACTACTACTACTCAGTGTTACACACACAGACCCACTACTACTACTCAGTGTTACACACACAGACCCACTACTACTACTTAGTGTTACACACACAGACCCACTACTACTCAGTGTTACACACACATACCCACTACTACTATTCAGTGTTATGCACACAGACCCACTACTACTGCTCAGTGTTACACACACAGACCCACTACTACTACTCAGTGTTACACACACAGACCCACTACTACTACTCAGTGTTACACACACAGACCCACTAGTACTACTCAGTGTTACACACACAGACCCACTACTACTACTCAGTGTTACACACACATACCCACTACTACTATTCAGTGTTATGCACACAGACCCACTACTACTGCTCAGTGTTACACACACAGACCCACTACTACTACTCAGTGTTACACACACAGACCCACTACTACTACTCAGTCTTACACACACAGACCCACTACTACTACTCAGTGTTACACACAGACCCACTACTACTACTCAGTGTTACACACACAGACCCACTACTACTACTCAGTGTTAGACACACAGACCCACTACTACTACTCAGTGTTACACACACAGACCCACTACTACTACTCAGTGTTACACACACAGACCCACTACTACTACTCAGTGTTACACACACAGACCCACTACTACTACTCAGTGTTACACACACAGACCCACTACTACTCAGTGTTACACACACATACACACTACTACTATTCAGTGTTATGCACACAGACCCACTACTACTGCTCAGTGTTACACACACAGACCCACTACTACTACTCAGTGTTACACACACAGACCCACTACTACTACTCAGTGTTACACACACAGACCCACGACGACTACTCAGTGTTACACAGACAGACCCACTACTACTACTCAGTGTTACACACACATACCCACTACTACTATTCAGTGTTATGCACACAGACCCACTACTACTGCTCAGTGTTACACACACAGACCCACTACTACTACTCAGTGTTACACACACAGACCCACTACTACTACTCAGTGTTACACACACAGACCCACTACTACTACTTAGTGTTACACACACAGACCCACTACTACTTACTCAGTGTTACACACACATACCCACTACTACTATTCAGTGTTATGCACACAGACCCACTACTACTGCTCAGTGTTACACACACAGACCCACTACTACTACTCAGTGTTACACACACAGACCCACTACTACTACTCAGTGTTACACACACAGACCCACTACTACTACTCAGTGTTACACACACATACCCACTACTACTATTCAGTGTTATGCACACAGACCCACTACTACTGCTCAGTGTTACACACACAGACCCACTACTACTACTCAGTGTTACACACACAGACCCACTACTACTACTCAGTCTTACACACACAGACCCACTACTACTACTCAGTGTTACACACAGACCCACTACTACTACTCAGTGTTACACACACAGACCCACTACTACTACTCAGTGTTACACACACAGACCCACTACTACTACTCAGTGTTACACACACATACCCACTACTACTATTCAGTGTTATGCACACAGACTCAATACTACTGCTCAGTATTACACACACAGACCCACTACTACTACTCAGTGTTACACACACAGACCCACTACTACTACTCAGTGTTACACACACAGACCCACTACTACTACTCAGTCTTACACACACAGACCCAATACTACTGCTCAGTGTTACACACACAGACCCACTATTACTCAGTGTTAAGCACACAGACCCACTACTACTGCTCAGTGTTTCACACACAGACCCACTACTACTCAGTGTTACACACACAGACCCACTACTACTACTCAGTGTTACACACACAGACCCACTACTACTACTCAGTGTTACACACACAGACCCACTACTACTACTCAGTGTTACACACACAGACCCACTACTACTGCTCAGTGTTACACACACAGACCCGCTACTACTACTCAGTGTTACACACACAGACCCGCTACTACTACTCAGTGTTACACACACAGACCCACTACTACTACTCAGTGTTACACACACAGACCCGCTACTACTACTCAGTGTTACACACACAGACCCACTACTACTACTCAGTGTTACACACACAGACCCACTACTACTACTCAGTGTTACACACACAGACCCGCTACTACTACTCAGTGTTACACACACAGACCCGCTACTACTACTCAGTGTTACACACACAGATCCACTACTACTACTCAGTGTTACACACACAGACCCACTACTACTCAGTGTTACACACACAGATCCACTACTACTACTCAGTGTTACGCACACAGACCCACTACTACTACTCAGTGTTACACACACAGATCCACTACTACTACTCAGTGTTACACACACAGACCCACTACTACTCAGTGTTACACACACAGACCCACTACTACTACTCAGTGTTACACACACAGACCCACTACTACTACTCAGTGTTACACACACAGACCCACTACTACTACTCAGTGTTACACACACAGACCCACTACTACTCAGTGTTACACACACAGACCCACTACTACTATTCAGT
Organism: Lampetra fluviatilis; assembly: GCF_964198595.1. Lineage (NCBI taxonomy): Eukaryota > Metazoa > Chordata > Hyperoartia > Petromyzontiformes > Petromyzontidae > Lampetra > Lampetra fluviatilis. The sequence goes on from NC_136296.1 coordinate 115,341, forward strand.
GTTATGCACACAGACCCACTACTACTGCTCAGTGTTACACACACAGACCCACTACTACTACTCAGTGTTACACACACAGACTCACTACTACTACTCAGTGTTACACACACAGACCCACTACTACTGCTCAGTGTTACACACACAGACCCACTACTACTACTCAGTGTTACACACACAGACCCACTACTACTACTCAGTGTTTCACACACAGACCCACTACTACTACTCAGTGTTACACAGAGACCCACTACTACTACTCAGTGTTACACACACAGACCCACTACTACTACTCAGTCTTACACACACAGACCCACTACTACTACTCAGTCTTACACACACAGACCCACTACTACTACTCAGTGTTACACACACAGACCCACTACTACTACTCAGTGTTACACACACAGACCCACTACTACTACTCAGTGTTACACACACAGACCCACTACTACTACTCAGTGTTACACACACAGACCCACTACTACTACTCAGTGTTACACACACAGACCCAAAACTACTGCTCAGTGTTACACACACAGACCCACTACTACTCAGTGTTACACACACAGACCCACTACTACTGCTCAGTGTTACACACACAGACCCACGACAACTACTCAGTGTTACACACACAGACCCACTACTACTACTCAGTGTTACACACACAGACCCACTACTACTACTCAGTGTTACACACACAGACCCACTACTACTACTCAGTGTTACACACACAGACCCACTACTACTACTCAGTGTTACACACACAGACCCACTACTAATACTCAGTGTTAGACACACAGACCCACTACTACTACTCAGTGTTACACACACAGACCCACTACTACTACTCAGTGTTACACACACAGACCCACTACTACTACTCAGTGTTACACACACAGACCCACTACTACTCAGTGTTACACACACAGACCCACTACTACTCAGTGTTACACACACATACCCACTACTACTATTCAGTGTTATGCACACAGACCCACTACTACTGCTCAGTGTTACACACACAGACCCACTACTACTACTCAGTGTTACACACACAGACCCACTACTACTACTCAGTGTTACACACACAGACCCACGACGACTACTCAGTGTTACACACACAGACCCACTACTACTACTCAGTGTTACACACACATACCCACTACTACTATTCAGTGTTATGCACACAGACCCACTACTACTGCTCAGTGTTACACACACAGACCCACTACTACTACTCAGTGTTACACACACAGACCCACTACTACTACTCAGTCTTACACACACAGACCCACTACTACTACTCAGTGTTAAACACACAGACCCACTACTACTACTCAGTGTTACACACACAGACCCACTACTACTACTCAGTGTTACACACACAGACCCACTACTACTACTCAGTGTTACACACACAGACCCACTACTACTACTCAGTGTTACACACACAGACCCACTACTACTACTCAGTGTTAAACACACAGACCCACTACTACTACTCAGTGTTACACACACAGACCCAATACTACTGCTCAGTGTTACACACACAGACCCACTACTACTCAGTGTTACACACACAGACCCACTACTACTGCTCAGTGTTACACACACAGACCCACGACAACTACTCAGTGTTACACTCACAGACCCACTACTACTACTCAGTGTTACACACACAGACCCACTACTACTGCTCAGTGTTACACACACAGTCCCACTACTACTCAGTGTTAAGCACACAGACCCACTACTACTGCTCAGTGTTTCACACACAGACCCACTACTAAGTGTTACACACACAGACCCACTACTACTACTCAGTGTTACACACACAGACCCACTACTACTACTCAGTGTTACACACACAGACCCACTACTACTACTCAGTGTTACACACACAGACCCACTACTACTGCTCAGTGTTACACACACAGACCCGCTACTACTACTCAGTGTTACACACACAGATCCACTACTACTACTCAGTGTTACACACACAGACCCACTACTACTCAGTGTTTCACACACAGACCCACTACTACTCAGTGTTACACACACAGACCCACTGCTACTACTCAGTGTTACACACACAGACCCACTACTACTTCTCAGTGTTACACACACAGACCCACGACGACTACTCAGTGTTACACACACAGACCCACTACTACTCAGTGTTACACACACAGACCCACTACTACTGCTCAGTGTTAGACACACTGACCCACTACTACTACTCAGTGTTACACACACAGACCCACTACTACTCAGTGTTAAGCACACAGACCCACTACTACTGCTCAGTGTTTCACACACAGACCCACTACTACTCAGTGTTACACACACAGACCCACTACTACTGCTCAGTGTTACACACACTGACCCACTACTACTACTCAGTGTTACACACACAGACCCACTACTACTCAGTGTTAAGCACACAGACCCACTACTACTGCTCAGTGTTTCACACACAGACCCACTACTACTACTCAGTGTTACACACACAGACCCACTACTACTCACTGTTACACACACAGACCCACTGCTACTACTCAGTGTTACACACACAGACCCACTACTACTACTCAGTGTTACACACAGACCCACTACTACTACTCAGTGTTACACACAGACCCACTACTACTACTCAGTGTTACACACACAGACCCACTACTACTACTCAGTGTTACACACACAGACCCACTACTACTACTCAGTGTTACACACACAGACCCACTACTACTACTCAGTGTTACACACACAGACCCACTACTACTACTCAGTGTTACACACACAGACCCACTACTACTACTCAGTGTTACCCACACAGACCCAATACTACTGCTCAGTGTTACACACACAAACCCACTACTACTCAGTGTTACACACACAGACCTACTACTACTGCTCAGTGTTACACACACAGACCCACGACAACTACTCAGTGTTACACACACAGACCCACTACTACTACTCAGTGTTACACACACAGACCCACTACTACTACTCAGTGTTAGACACACAGACCCGCTACTACTACTCAGTGTTACACACACAGACCCGCTACTACTACTCAGTGTTACACACACAGACCCGCTACTACTACTCAGTGTTACACACACAGACCCACTACTACTACTCAGTGTTACACACACAGACCCACTACTACTACTCAGTGTTAGACACACAGACCCACTACTACTACTCAGTGTTACACACACAGACCCACTACTACTACTCAGTGTTACACACACAGACCCACTACTACTACTCAGTGTTACACACACAGACCCACTACTACTACTCAGTGTTACACACACAGACCCACTACTACTCAGTGTTACACACACATACACACTACTACTATTCAGTGTTATGCACACAGACCCACTACTACTGCTCAGTGTTACACACACAGACCCACTACTACTACTCAGTGTTACACACACAGACCCACTACTACTACTCAGTGTTACACACACAGACCCACGACGACTACTCAGTGTTACACACACAGACCCACTACTACTACTCAGTGTTACACACACATACCCACTACTACTATTCAGTGTTATGCACACAGACCCACTACTACTGCTCAGTGTTACACACACAGACCCACTACTACTACTCAGTGTTACACACACAGACCCACTACTACTACTCAGTCTTACACACACAGACCCACTACTACTACTCAGTGTTACACACAGACCCACTACTACTACTCAGTGTTACACACACAGACCCACTACTACTACTCAGTGTTACACACACAGACCCACTACTACTACTCAGTGTTAAACACACAGACCCACTACTACTACTCAGTGTTACACACACATACCCACTACTACTATTCAGTGTTATGCACACAGACTCACTACTACTGCTCAGTATTACACACACAGAGCCACTACTACTACTCAGTGTTACACACACAGACCCACTACTACTACTCAGTGTTACACACACAGACCCACTACTACTACTCAGTGTTACACACACAGACCCATTACTACTGCTCAGTGTTACACACACAGACCCACTACTACTCAGTGTTACACACAGACCCACTACTACTGCTCAGTGTTACACACACAGAACCACGACGACTACTCAGTGTTACACTCACAGACCCACTACTATTACTCAGTGTTACACACACAGACCCACTACTACTGCTCAGTGTTACACACACAGACCCACTACTACTCAGTGTTAAGCACACAGACCCACTACTACTGCTCAGTGTTTCACACACAGACCCACTACTAAGTGTTACACACACAGACCCACTACTACTACTCAGTGTTACACACACAGACCCACTACTACTACTCAGTGTTACACACACAGACCCACTACTACTACTCAGTGTTACACACACAGACCCACTACTACTGCTCAGTGTTACACACACAGACCCACTACTACTACTCAGTGTTACACACACAGACCCGCTACTAGTACTCAGTGTTACACACACAGACCCGCTACTACTACTCAGTGTTACACACACAGATCCACTACTACTACTCAGTGTTACACACACAGACCCACTACTACTCAGTGTTACACACACAGATCCACTACTACTACTCAGTGTTACGCACACAGACCCACTACTACTACTCAGTGTTACACACACAGACCCACTACTACTACTCAGTGTTACACACAGACCCACTACTACTACTCAGTGTTACACACAGACCCACTACTACTACTCAGTGTTACACACACAGACCCACTACTACTACTCAGTGTTACACACACAGACCCACTACTACTACTCAGTGTTACACACACAGACCCACGACGACTACTCAGTGTTACACACACAGACCCACTACTACTTCTCAGTGTTACACACACAGACCCACGACGACTACTCAGTGTTACACACACAGACCCACTACTACTCAGTGTTACACACACAGACCCACTACTACTGCTCAGTGTTAGACACACTGACCCACTACTACTACTCAGTGTTACACACACAGACCCACGACGACTACTCAGTGTTACACACACAGACCCACTACTACTCAGTGTTACACACACAGACCCACTACTACTGCTCAGTGTTAGACACACTGACCCACTACTACTACTCAGTGTTACACACACAGACCCACTACTACTCAGTGTTAAGCACACAGACCCACTACTACTGCTCAGTGTTTCACACACAGACCCACTACTACTCAGTGTTACACACACAGACCCACTACTACTGCTCAGTGTTACACACACTGACCCACTACTACTACTCAGTGTTACACACACAGACCCACTACTACTCAGTGTTAAGCACACAGACCCACTACTACTGCTCAGTGTTTCACACACAGACCCACTACTACTACTCAGTGTTACACACACAGACCCACTACTACTCACTGTTACACACACAGACCCACTGCTACTACTCAGTGTTACACACACAGACCCACTACTACTACTCAGTGTTACACACAGACCCACTACTACTACTCAGTGTTACACACAGACCCACTACTACTACTCAGTGTTACACACACAGACCCACTACTACTACTCAGTGTTACACACACAGACCCACTACTACTACTCAGTGTTACACACACAGACCCACTACTACTACTCAGTGTTACACACACAGACCCACTACTACTACTCAGTGTTACACACACAGACCCACTACTACTACTCAGTGTTACCCACACAGACCCAATACTACTGCTCAGTGTTACACACACAAACCCACTACTACTCAGTGTTACACACACAGACCTACTACTACTGCTCAGTGTTACACACACAGACCCACGACAACTACTCAGTGTTACACACACAGACCCACTACTACTACTCAGTGTTACACACACAGACCCACTACTACTACTCAGTGTTAGACACACAGACCCGCTACTACTACTCAGTGTTACACACACAGACCCGCTACTACTACTCAGTGTTACACACACAGACCCGCTACTACTACTCAGTGTTACACACACAGACCCACTACTACTACTCAGTGTTACACACACAGACCCACTACTACTACTCAGTGTTAGACACACAGACCCACTACTACTACTCAGTGTTACACACACAGACCCACTACTACTACTCAGTGTTACACACACAGACCCACTACTACTACTCAGTGTTACACACACAGACCCACTACTACTACTCAGTGTTACACACACAGACCCACTACTACTCAGTGTTACACACACATACACACTACTACTATTCAGTGTTATGCACACAGACCCACTACTACTGCTCAGTGTTACACACACAGACCCACTACTACTACTCAGTGTTACACACACAGACCCACTACTACTACTCAGTGTTACACACACAGACCCACGACGACTACTCAGTGTTACACACACAGACCCACTACTACTACTCAGTGTTACACACACATACCCACTACTACTATTCAGTGTTATGCACACAGACCCACTACTACTGCTCAGTGTTACACACACAGACCCACTACTACTACTCAGTGTTACACACACAGACCCACTACTACTACTCAGTCTTACACACACAGACCCACTACTACTACTCAGTGTTACACACAGACCCACTACTACTACTCAGTGTTACACACACAGACCCACTACTACTACTCAGTGTTACACACACAGACCCACTACTACTACTCAGTGTTAAACACACAGACCCACTACTACTACTCAGTGTTACACACACATACCCACTACTACTATTCAGTGTTATGCACACAGACTCACTACTACTGCTCAGTATTACACACACAGAGCCACTACTACTACTCAGTGTTACACACACAGACCCACTACTACTACTCAGTGTTACACACACAGACCCACTACTACTACTCAGTGTTACACACACAGACCCATTACTACTGCTCAGTGTTACACACACAGACCCACTACTACTCAGTGTTACACACAGACCCACTACTACTGCTCAGTGTTACACACACAGAACCACGACGACTACTCAGTGTTACACTCACAGACCCACTACTATTACTCAGTGTTACACACACAGACCCACTACTACTGCTCAGTGTTACACACACAGACCCACTACTACTCAGTGTTAAGCACACAGACCCACTACTACTGCTCAGTGTTTCACACACAGACCCACTACTAAGTGTTACACACACAGACCCACTACTACTACTCAGTGTTACACACACAGACCCACTACTACTACTCAGTGTTACACACACAGACCCACTACTACTACTCAGTGTTACACACACAGACCCACTACTACTGCTCAGTGTTACACACACAGACCCACTACTACTACTCAGTGTTACACACACAGACCCGCTACTAGTACTCAGTGTTACACACACAGACCCGCTACTACTACTCAGTGTTACACACACAGATCCACTACTACTACTCAGTGTTACACACACAGACCCACTACTACTCAGTGTTACACACACAGATCCACTACTACTACTCAGTGTTACGCACACAGACCCACTACTACTACTCAGTGTTACACACACAGACCCACTACTACTACTCAGTGTTACACACAGACCCACTACTACTACTCAGTGTTACACACAGACCCACTACTACTACTCAGTGTTACACACACAGACCCATTACTACTGCTCAGTGTTACACACACAGACCCACTACTACTCAGTGTTACACACAGACCCACTACTACTGCTCAGTGTTACACACACAGAACCACGACGACTACTCAGTGTTACACTCACAGACCCACTACTATTACTCAGTGTTACACACACAGACCCACTACTACTGCTCAGTGTTACACACACAGACCCACTACTACTCAGTGTTAAGCACACAGACCCACTACTACTGCTCAGTGTTTCACACACAGACCCACTACTAAGTGTTACACACACAGACCCACTACTACTACTCAGTGTTACACACACAGACCCACTACTACTACTCAGTGTTACACACACAGACCCACTACTACTACTCAGTGTTACACACACAGACCCACTACTACTGCTCAGTGTTACACACACAGACCCACTACTACTACTCAGTGTTACACACACAGACCCGCTACTAGTACTCAGTGTTACACACACAGACCCGCTACTACTACTCAGTGTTACACACACAGATCCACTACTACTACTCAGTGTTACACACACAGACCCACTACTACTCAGTGTTACACACACAGATCCACTACTACTACTCAGTGTTACGCACACAGACCCACTACTACTACTCAGTGTTACACACACAGACCCACTACTACTACTCAGTGTTACACACAGACCCACTACTACTACTCAGTGTTACACACAGACCCACTACTACTACTCAGTGTTACACACACAGACCCACTACTACTACTCAGTGTTACACACACAGACCCACTACTACTACTCAGTGTTACACACACAGACCCACTACTACTACTCAGTGTTACACACACAGACCCACTACTACTACTCAGTGTTACACACACAGACCCACTACTACTACTCAGTGTTACCCACACAGACCCAATACTACTGCTCAGTGTTACACACACAAACCCACTACTACTCAGTGTTACACACACAGACCTACTACTACTGCTCAGTGTTACACACACAGACCCACGACAACTACTCAGTGTTACACACACAGACCCACTACTACTACTCAGTGTTACACACACAGACCCACTACTACTACTCAGTGTTAGACACACAGACCCGCTACTACTACTCAGTGTTACACACACAGACCCGCTACTACTACTCAGTGTTACACACACAGACCCGCTACTACTACTCAGTGTTACACACACAGACCCACTACTACTACTCAGTGTTACACACACAGACCCACTACTACTACTCAGTGTTAGACACACAGACCCACTACTACTACTCAGTGTTACACACACAGACCCACTACTACTACTCAGTGTTACACACACAGACCCACTACTACTACTCAGTGTTACACACACAGACCCACTACTACTACTCAGTGTTACACACACAGACCCACTACTACTCAGTGTTACACACACATACACACTACTACTATTCAGTGTTATGCACACAGACCCACTACTACTGCTCAGTGTTACACACACAGACCCACTACTACTACTCAGTGTTACACACACAGACCCACTACTACTACTCAGTGTTACACACACAGACCCACGACGACTACTCAGTGTTACACACACAGACCCACTACTACTACTCAGTGTTACACACACATACCCACTACTACTATTCAGTGTTATGCACACAGACCCACTACTACTGCTCAGTGTTACACACACAGACCCACTACTACTACTCAGTGTTACACACACAGACCCACTACTACTACTCAGTCTTACACACACAGACCCACTACTACTACTCAGTGTTACACACAGACCCACTACTACTACTCAGTGTTACACACACAGACCCACTACTACTACTCAGTGTTACACACACAGACCCACTACTACTACTCAGTGTTAAACACACAGACCCACTACTACTACTCAGTGTTACACACACATACCCACTACTACTATTCAGTGTTATGCACACAGACTCACTACTACTGCTCAGTATTACACACACAGAGCCACTACTACTACTCAGTGTTACACACACAGACCCACTACTACTACTCAGTGTTACACACACAGACCCACTACTACTACTCAGTGTTACACACACAGACCCATTACTACTGCTCAGTGTTACACACACAGACCCACTACTACTCAGTGTTACACACAGACCCACTACTACTGCTCAGTGTTACACACACAGAACCACGACGACTACTCAGTGTTACACTCACAGACCCACTACTATTACTCAGTGTTACACACACAGACCCACTACTACTGCTCAGTGTTACACACACAGACCCACTACTACTCAGTGTTAAGCACACAGACCCACTACTACTGCTCAGTGTTTCACACACAGACCCACTACTAAGTGTTACACACACAGACCCACTACTACTACTCAGTGTTACACACACAGACCCACTACTACTACTCAGTGTTACACACACAGACCCACTACTACTACTCAGTGTTACACACACAGACCCACTACTACTGCTCAGTGTTACACACACAGACCCACTACTACTACTCAGTGTTACACACACAGACCCGCTACTAGTACTCAGTGTTACACACACAGACCCGCTACTACTACTCAGTGTTACACACACAGATCCACTACTACTACTCAGTGTTACACACACAGACCCACTACTACTCAGTGTTACACACACAGATCCACTACTACTACTCAGTGTTACGCACACAGACCCACTACTACTACTCAGTGTTACACAAACAGATCCACTACTACTACTCAGTGTTTCACACACAGACCCACTACTACTGCTCAGTGTTACACACACAGACCCACTACTACTCAGTGTTACACACACAGACCCACTACTACTACTCAGTGTTTCACACACAGACCCACTACTACTACTCAGTGTTACACACACAGACCCACTACTACTCAGTGTTACACACACAGACCCACTACTACTACTCAGTGTTACACACACAGACCCACTGCTACTACTCAGTGTTACACACACAGACCCACTGCTACTACTCAGTGTTACACACACAGACCCACTACTACTACTCAGTCTTACACACACAGACCCACTACTACTACTCAGTGTTACACACAGACCCACTACTACTACTCAGTGTTACACACACAGACCCACTACTACTACTCAGTGTTACACACACAGACCCACTACTACTACTCAGTGTTACACACACAGACCCACTACTACTCAGTGTTACACACACATACCCACTACTACTATTCAGTGTTATGCACACAGACCCACTACTACTGCTCAGTGTTACACACACAGACCCACTACTACTACTCAGTGTTACACACACAGACCCACTACTACTACTCAGTGTTACACACACAGACCCACGACGACTACTCAGTGTTACACACACAGACCCACTACTACTACTCAGTGTTACACACACATACCCACTACTACTATTCAGTGTTATGCACACAGACCCACTACTACTGCTCAGTGTTACACACACAGACCCACTACTACTACTCAGTGTTACACACACAGACCCACTACTACTACTCAGTCTTACACACACAGACCCACTACTCCTACTCAGTGTTACACACAGACCCACTACTACTACTCAGTGTTACACACACAGACCCACTACTACTACTCAGTGTTACACACACAGACCCACTACTACTACTCAGTGTTACACACACAGACCCACTACTACTACTCAGTGTTACACACACATACCCACTACTACTATTCAGTGTTATGCACACAGACTCACTACTACTGCTCAGTATTACACACACAGACCCACTACTACTACTCAGTGTTACACACACAGACCCACTACTACTACTCAGTGTTACACACACAGACCCACTACTACTACTCAGTGTTACACACACAGACCCAATACTACTGCTCAGTGTTACACACACAGACCCACTACTACTCAGTGTTACACACACAGACCCACTACTACTGCTCAGTGTTACACACACAGACCCACGACGACTACTCAGTGTTACACTCACAGACCCACTACTACTACTCAGTGTTACACACACAGACCCACTACTACTGCTCAGTGTTACACACACAGACCCACTACTACTCAGTGTTAAGCACACAGACCCACTACTACTGCTCAGTGTTTCACACACAGACCCACTACTAAGTGTTACACACACAGACCCACTACTACTACTCAGTGTTACACACACAGACCCACTACTACTACTCAGTGTTACACACACAGACCCACTACTACTGCTCAGTGTTACACACACAGACCCACTACTACTACTCAGTGTTACACACACAGACCCGCTACTACTACTCAGTGTTACACACACAGACCCGCTACTACTACTCAGTGTTACACACACAGATCCACTACTACTACTCAGTGTTACACACACAGACCCACTACTACTCAGTGTTACACACACAGATCCACTACTACTACTCAGTGTTACGCACACAGACCCACTACTACTACTCAGTGTTACACAAACAGATCCACTACTACTACTCAGTGTTACACACACACAGACCCACTACTACTCAGTGTTACACACACAGACCCACTACTACTACTCAGTGTTTCACACACAGACCCACTACTACTCAGTGTTACACACACAGACCCACTACTACTACTCAGTGTTACACACACAGACCCACTACTACTTCTCAGTGTTACACACACAGACCCACGACGACTACTCAGTGTTACACACACAGACCCACTACTACTCAGTGTTACACACACAGACCCACTACTACTGCTCAGTGTTAGACACACTGACCCACTACTACTACTCAGTGTTACACACACAGACCCACTACTACTCAGTGTTAAGCACACAGACCCACTACTACTGCTCAGTGTTTCACACACAGACCCACTACTACTCAGTGTTACACACACAGACCCACTACTACTGCTCAGTGTTACACACACTGACCCACTACTACTACTCAGTGTTACACACACAGACCCACTACTACTCAGTGTTAAGCACACAGACCCACTTCTTCTGCTCAGTGTTACACACACAGACCCACTACTACTACTCAGTGTTACACACAGACCCACTACTACTACTCAGTGTTACACACACAGACCCACTACTACTACTCAGTGTTACACACACAGACCCACTACTACTACTCAGTGTTATGCACACAGACCCACTACTACTGCTCAGTGTTACACACACAGACCCACTACTACTACTCAGTGTTACACACACAGACCCACTACTACTACTCAGTGTTACACACACAGACCCACTACTACTACTCAGTGTTACACACACAGACCCAATACTACTGCTCAGTGTTACACACACAGACCCACTACTACTATTCAGTGTTATGCACACAGACCCACTACTACTGCTCAGTGTTACACACACAGACCCACTACTACTACTCAGTGTTACACACACAGACCCACTACTACTACTCAGTGTTACACACACAGACCCAATACTACTCAGTGTTTAAGCACACAGACCCACTACTACTGCTCAGTGTTTCACACACAGACCCACTACTACTCAGTGTTACACACACAGACCCACTACTACTACTCAGTGTTACACACACAGACCTACTACTACTACTTAGTGTTACACACACAAACCCACTACTACTACTCAGTGTTACACACACAGACCCACTACTACTACTCAGTGTTACACACACAGACCCACTACTACTACTCAGTGTTACACACACAGACCCACTACTACTCAGTGTTACACACACAGACCCACTACTACTACTCAGTGTTACACACACAGACCCACTACTACTCAGTGTTAAGCACACAGACCCACTACTACTGCTCAGTGTTTCACACACAGACCCACTACTACTCAGTGTTACACACACAGACCCACTACTACTACTCAGTGTTACACACACAGACCCACTACTACTACTCAGTGTTACACACACAGACCCACTACTACTACTCAGTGTTACACACACAGACCCACTACTACTACTCAGTGTTACACACACAGACCCGCTACTACTACTCAGTGTTACACACACAGACCCACTACTACTACTCAGTGTTACACACACAGACCCACTACTACTACTCAGTGTTACACACACAGACCCACTACTACTACTCAGTGTTACACACACAGACCCACTACTACTCAGTGTTAAGCACACAGACCCACTACTACTGCTCAGTGTTTCACACACAGACCCACTACTACTCAGTGTTACACACACAGACCCACTACTACTGCTCAGTGTTACACACACTGACCCACTACTACTACTCAGTGTTACACACACAGACCCACTACTACTATTCAGTGTTATGCACACAGACCCACTACTACTGCTCAGTGTTACACACACAGACCCACTACTACTACTCAGTGTTACACACACAGACCCACTACTACTACTCAGTGTTACACACACAGACCCAATACTACTCAGTGTTTAAGCACACAGACCCACTACTACTGCTCAGTGTTTCACACACAGACCCACTACTACTCAGTGTTACACACACAGACCCACTACTACTACTCAGTGTTACACACACAGACCTACTACTACTACTTAGTGTTACACACACAAACCCACTACTACTACTCAGTGTTACACACACAGACCCACTACTACTACTCAGTGTTACACACACAGACCCACTACTACTACTCAGTGTTACACACACAGACCCACTACTACTCAGTGTTACACACACAGACCCACTACTACTACTCAGTGTTACACACACAGACCCACTACTACTCAGTGTTAAGCACACAGACCCACTACTACTGCTCAGTGTTTCACACACAGACCCACTACTACTCAGTGTTACACACACAGACCCACTACTACTACTCAGTGTTACACACACAGACCCACTACTACTACTCAGTGTTACACACACAGACCCACTACTACTACTCAGTGTTACACACACAGACCCACTACTACTACTCAGTGTTACACACACAGACCCGCTACTACTACTCAGTGTTACACACACAGACCCACTACTACTACTCAGTGTTACACACACAGACCCACTACTACTACTCAGTGTTACACACACAGACCCACTACTACTCAGTGTTAAGCACACAGACCCACTACTACTGCTCAGTGTTTCACACACAGACCCACTACTACTCAGTGTTACACACACAGACCCACTACTACTGCTCAGTGTTACACACACTGACCCACTACTACTACTCAGTGTTACACACACAGACCCACTACTACTACTCAGTGTTACACACACAGACCCACTACTACTACTCAGAGCCTCCCCGCTTGGCAGCTCGACAGCTGCCGTCGCTCCTGTAGCCTTTTCCCACTCCGATGCAGCTCCGCTGCAGGCTTCCTTGTGCAGTCTTCCAGCTGCTCTCGCTGCAGCTCCACCGCTGCTCTCCGTTCTACCCGTGCCCGGTCACTGCTGGCCGACGGTGCCGAGTCTCACCGCGTGGCGATCTCGCCACTCTCCACCCTCTGCCCTGCGTGGCCTCACCCTGTCTTTATTCCCACACTCTCCTCCCGTCTCTTCCGTTTCCCGCCCTTAAGAGCTTACCCCTCTCCCCCACGTGACCTAACCCCTCCCCCCGTGACGTCATATCCGTGAGGCCGTTTACGCCCGCATTACACCACCCTCCCCCGTGGAGAAAATTCCAGCCGTCCTTGGCTGAACAATAACAACAACAAGTAATGCGTGCGACCAACAACCATCATACATGCGAGGACAACGAAGCATACAATAAATATAACAATAACAACAAGAACACGAACAGTATAAATCATGAAACGTAAGGGACTTAGACCGCGGGCGGCGACCCCCCTGCAGACCGGGAACGCGACGGGGTTTTAAGAGCGACAGGATCAAGCCTTCCTGTCGCTATTGGAGGCCTGCCAACATCACGGTCCCGTATCCCTGAAGGGCCAGAGTCCGGGGTGTCCCACAATCGTGTCTGCGGCGGGGTCGGAAGGGCGGCGGGGCTCGGTGTCCCCGCAGCCGTGGTAGGCACACCCCGAGCAGAGTCCCCTGTCTCCTGCAGTGTCACGGCCGGCTTGTCTGTAAAAGGCATGACAGGCGCTCTTGCAGGGTCAACAGGCACAGGCAAGGGTGCGTCGGCAGCAACAGACCCCGGCAAGGCAACATCAGGAGATGACGCATCCGTTCGAGGGGCCACATATGGTTTCAAGCGAGACGTGTGAACGTACCAACGCCGAGATCCAAACCGAACGCGTGCAGACTGTGGGTTGGGAACCTCAATGAGGCGAACAGGCCCTTGCCATGGTTTATGTAATTTAGGGGAGGTCCCTGGCCGCACCTGTGGGCAATGCAGCCAGGCCATGTCCCCCACCTTCCAGGGGCACTTCCCCTTCGAGCGTCGAGCGCACCGTTCGTTCCGGGCCTGGGCTTTAGCCGTAGCCATGCGGGCCCCTTCCCGCGCCTCAGTGACACGGCGAACGGTGTCCTGAATGTAATCAGGAAGAGGCTTAATAGGTCCCCTCACTCCTGTTCCCAACTTCACATCCATCGGCGGCACGTTTTCGCGACCGTACATAAGTAAAAACGGCGAATATCCTGTAGATGCATGCGGCGTCATCCGGTATGCCGAGAGTACCCCAGGGATAAGCAAATGCCAATCTGCTTGTTTTTCACTCACCGTGTGACACAGCATGGCGGACATGCTGTTCGACCATACCATCCGTCTGCGGGTGGTAGGGAGATGTCCGTATCTTTTTAGTTCCCAGAGCCGCGCACACTTCCCCCAACAATTTAGAAGAAAAATTTCGGCCCTGATCTGTGAGGAGCCTCTCCGGCGCCCCCTTGTCCATAACGTACCCGAATAGAAAGGCGTCTGTAATGCTGTAATGGACGCCGCCGACTGGTCGGGCAAGGGCTAGGCCATCGGCCAGCGGGAGAGGTACTCCACCCCAACTAGCAAGTATTTATTACCTTTAGCGGATGGCGGGAAGGGTCCCAAAATATCTAACGCCACCAGCTCATTAACTCGAGACACCTGAATAGACTGTATCGGCGGCACATAAGGGTGTTTAGGCGGCTTCCGCCGGGCACAATCGGGACTCGCGTGAACGTGCCCGACGACATCCGTTGTCATGCCGTGCCAAAAGTAATCTCGTTGCAATGTCAATAGGGTCTTCTGCACCCCCAGATGTAAGAGCGTGTCGCAATGCAGAGTCCTAATCAATTCGTACCGCAAGGAATCCAGTACAACAAGACGCCAGCGTTCCTATAACCCTTCCCTCCACATCAGCAGACCATCGCGGAGAGCGGTTTCCGGCGTTCCCCCAGAACCCGGTCCCCCACTCTCCTTCGCAGCCTGACTCCGCAGGGTCCCCAATGAATCGTCCAGCATTTGTTCACGAATCCACACAGCCCTTGGAAGATTCAAAACCTCATCAGCCGGTCCCGGCCCCATTGGAGCCTCAGGCATCTCGACCGCCAACGCAACAGGCTGAGGGGGATGCTGGATCGGCGCACACCTATGCGTCCCGGACACGCACGCGCAAGGGAATCGCTGCGGCAACCTAGAGAGCGCGTCCGCATTCGCGTGACGCACCCCCTTCCGATGATGAATTTGGAAGGAAAATTCTTGCAGCCTGTCCAACCACCGCGCCAGCTGGCCGGATGGTTGGTCCACCTTCAGGGCATACTGCAAGGCCGCATGATCCGTGCGCACAATGAACGAACGGCCGTAGAGATACGGTCGAAATTGGCGGAGAAAGTAAACAATAGCCAAAAGTTCTCAGCAAGTGACGCAGTAGCGGGTTTCTGCGGGAGACAAAACCCGGCTACCGTACGCCACCACACGCTCCACACCGCCTTTGGACTGAGACAACACGGCCCCAATGCCCGTGTCACTCGCGTCCGTATCCAGAATGAAGGGGTGATCAAAATCTGGATAATCCAACGTCGGCGCCGTAGCCAACCGATAGCGCAGGCCTTGAAACGCCGCCTCTTCTGGCGGTCCCCAAGCAAATTTCCGTCCTTTATCCGTAAGGAGGTGCAGAGGCCTCGCGATCGTTGCAAAATTTGGAACAAACCTACGATAATATGAGGCAAACCACAAAAACCGACGCACATCCCCCACCGTGGCCGGGGTTGGCCAGTCACGGACGCACGCCGTCTTGTCCGGATCCGTGGCAACCCCGTCCGCACTAACGATATGTCCCAAATAGCGCACGGACCGTTGCAGTAGGTGACATTTCTTAGGTTTAAATTTCAATTTTGCGGACCGCATCCTGGCGAACACCGCCTCCAACCTCAGTAAATGTTCATCAAATGTGCGGCTGAAGACGATAATGTCGTCTAAATATATCAGACATGTCTCCCACTGCAACCCCGTCAATACCAGTTCCATCAACCTCTGAAATGTGGCGGGGGCAGCATTCAATCCCATCAGAAGACAATTAAATTGGAATAACCCCTGCGGCGTACGGAAAGCAGTCTTTTCCCGCGAGGACTCATCGAGGGGAAGCTGCCAGAATCCCGAAGAGAGATCCAGCGTCGAAAAGAACTTCGCCCCCGACAAGGGATCGAGGGAATCGTCCATACGCGGCAGGGGGTACGCATCTGCCACGAACACTTTATTCAATTTCCGAAAATCCACACAAAATCGCAATTTCCCATCTTTCTTCTTAACCAAGACAACAGGCGCACTCCATGGGCTATTAGATGGAGAAATTATGTCCGCGGCCAACATGTCGTCCACTGCCCCTCGAACATGATCTCGCTCCGCCGGACTCATCCGATGCGAGTTTAATCGAATAGGAGCAGCGTCCCCAGTGTCAATATGATGAGAAAGCAAGGAGGTGCGTCCCAAGTCCAGATCGTCGGAGCTAAACACATCTGAATAATTCAACAATAGCGCACGAAGCGCGAACCGTTGCTCCCCGGAAAGGGAAGAATTTTCCCCGCACAATTCGGCTATCCAGCGATTATCTGGGGCCGCATAGGCCGAAACACCGGCAACCATCTCTCAGATAGTCCTGGGGCGTAAACGCTGTGGTGGCGTGTGCCACCACCATTCCAGCCGGCACACACACATTTTCCGTACTCCCATTAAGCACTTGCAAAAATGGCTGCTGGTCCGGCCGAATAATAGTTTGTGCCCCTACGAGCGCCGATCTGCCCGTTATAGTAGCGGACGGCGATAACAAAACCCCAGTTGCTCCCTCCCGACCAGGTAGAGGTTTCCGATACAGCAAGGGGATAAGCATCTGTGAGCCCAGTGGAATGTCAACAGATACCTCGGACAGCGCCTGCACCTGGCCGACCGGAGGAGGTCGCCCCCAGGGCGACGGCAGAAATGTAATTTTACAACCCCCCGGTAATTCGATACAGTTTTCATTAATTCTAATTAGAATGGGCATTTTGGCCAGAAAATCAGTTCCCAACAAACAAGGAACCGCAAGGGACCTCGAAATTAACACAATTCCCGAGGCCGACACTCCCTCGATAGATATATTGGCGTCCACCTGGCCCACAATGCCCATACTACCCCCGTTCGCCGCAACGCAGGAATCGTAAACCGGACGCACGGCCTCCGGTGGGATGCCCAACAGATGGAAAATTACATCCGATATAATGGTCGCGGACGCCCCGGAGTCCACTAAAATGCGCACGTCAACCCCCTGTATAGAACCAGGTACAGTGGACGAACCAGTAGCGGCCGCGACGACCCGCCGTGCCAATTTACGCCACTGCGTTACCGAGCGACATGGCCCAGTCGATGGCCTCCCGTTATTAACAACACCCGGATCGCGCGACAATGGTGATGAATGAGGTGTCAAGCCTTGCCGGGTGTCTGGTGCACACCGACTTGCCTGTCCTGGAGGATCCTTCCGCGGCACGTCTGCTGTCGAGGCCTCCTGCTGGGGCGGACCTGGGATACGGGCCCAGCAGTCCCTGGCGTAATGGCCCTTACGACCGCAGTGGAAGCAGTCGATGTCGTTGCGCCGCGCCGCAGGCCCCCCATCCCGACGCTCCCGCGTCGGCGGCGCAGATCGCGGCCCCGGTCCACCGCGGGCCGACCACTGAGCAGAGGCGGCTGTCAGCTCCTGCGGGCCCCCCCCCCCGTCAGGAACGTACACCGCCTTCTTGGGATCCCAACCCACGGCACCTCCCTCGATGATGGGCCCCCCCGTCCACGCCGTGACTTGCTTCCAGCGGCGTAGGTTAAACTGGGCATCCAGACATTTTGCGGCCGCCCGGGATGTCAGCTTTTCGTGGCCACACACCGGTATAGGGATCCCCAAATCCCGGGACAGCTAGCTCGAGCATTTTTCCCAAAATGAGGGGTTCGAGTAGGTCAGGCTCCGTCTCCGGGTATGCGGCCATGGCTAACTCCAAGACAGCACCCCTGTATGCCACCGGCGACTCCTCGGGTGCTCGCTGGCGTTGAACAAACCGGCGGTGAGCATCATCCGGCGGCTTGTATGCATCTGCCATCTCGTCGAAAACTCCTCTCAACGTTTTCTTTTTGTCGGCCTTTATAGAACGGAAGAATCGTACCGACTCGTCGTCGAGAAGAGTTGGTAGAACCTCCAATGCCTCTGCGTCAGTCCACCTGGCGGAGCGCACCGCCGCCAAAAATCTGCAGGCGAAAGCACTCCAATCGCCACCGATGGAGAATTCTTTAATGGTTGTCAGATGACGACTGCGACTCCTTGTTGCGCCGTCCTCAGCAGATGACTCATCACACGGCATATTCAAAATGGCGTCGCATCGCAACGTGTCCAAGATGGCGGCCCCCCGCCGCGGAGAGCGCAAGATGGCGGCTTCCCGCCGTTCTTCCCCTGCCACGCCCAAGATGGCGTTTTCGTGCCGCGTGGCAGATGGCGCTGACAGCGCAGGCAAGGCGGCGGCCTGCGGATCACCACCGGGCCTCCCCGACGCCGTCCTCGGCGTGACGAGCTCACACAGTTGCGCCAGCACGATTTTCAAGGTCTCCAGCTGCGCCGCCATCTGTCTCTATCGTAAGTCCGCGTCCTCCGGCGCGGATGGGTCCACCGACGCGGCGACATCTTGTACTCCTGGACCCGTACTCGTTCCCGCACGGATCTCCTCCTCCATCGCAGGCAGGTCCACCGCCTGAGGAAGGTCGTCGTCGTCGGATGATGTAGCAGATGATGGCGCAGGAATATTCTTTCTTCTGAGCTGTTTTGACATGCCGTTTCACTTCTGACACCAGTGTAATAAAGGACTCTTTCACTGTGTCTGTCTCCGTTGTCCTTTATTTGGGTTCTTACAACTTGTCCCACACGGCCCTCACTCAGAGCCTCCCCGCTTGGCAGCTCGACAGCTGCCGTCGCTCCCGTAGCCTTTCCCCACTCCGATGCAGCTCCGCTGCAGGCTTCCTTGTGCAGTCTTCCAGCTGCTCTCGCTGCAGCTCCACCGCTGCTCTCCGTTCCACCCGTGCCTGGTCACCGCTGGCCGACGGTGCCGAGTCTCACCGCGTGGCGATCTCGCCACTCTCCACCCTCTGCCCTGCGTGGCCTCACCCTGTCTTTATTCCCACACTCTCTTCCGGTTCCCGCCCTGAAGAGCTTACCCCTCTCCCCCACGTGACCTAACCCCTCCCCCCGTGACGTCGTATCCGCGAGGCCGTTTACGCCCGCATTACACTACTACTCAGTGTTACACACACAGACCCACTACTACTACTCAGTGTTACACACACAGACCCACTACTACTGCTCAATGTTTCACACACAAACCCACTGCCCGCATAATTGTGGCCATTTGTATATTAAAGTCTAAACTCTCTGTCTCTGTCTGTCTCTCTCTCTCCCTGTCTCTTTCTCTGTCTCTCTCTTGATCTCTGTTTCTTTATGTCTCTGTCTCTTTCTGTTTCGCTCTTTCTCTCTATCTGTCTCTCTGTCTCTCTCTCGTTTTGTGCACTCGCTCACTCGCTCGCAGCTCCAGGGAAGAAAAGCACCAGAGAACGGAGCTGCAGATGTCTATGGAGCTCCAGAGCGACCGTAGCAACGTAGACTATAACGTAGCCAGGGTCCTGGAGACTTTCTACTTTCGAGGACACAAATGCCTTGTCATGGAGCTATTGAAGTACGCACACCACCAGTACCGCTACTACCACTCACTCACTCATTCACTCGCCACCAACACTCACTCACTCGCCCACTCACTAATTCACTCACTCATCATCACCCACTCATTCACCACCACCACCGACTTACTCACCATCACCACCTCCACCCACTCACTCACTCACCACCACTCACCCACTCACTCACCACCACTCACCGCCACTCACCACCACTCACTGACTCACTCACCACCACCACTCACCCATCAACCCACCCACTCAGTCACCAACTCACCCTCCACCACCCACCCACCACACCACCCACCCAACCACCCACCATCACCACATCCACACCCACCCCCCACCACCCATCCACCACCACCCACCACCAAACACCACCACCACCACAACACCACCACCACCACAACACCACCACCACCCATACAGACCCATAGACACCCATACCCATACATTAGCACAGTTGGCTACAAATGGTGCAAAAGAAGTTCAAAATTCGAACATAGAGACCCACAGACACCCAGACCCAGAGACCCACAGACACTAACAGAGACCCATAAAACCACAGAGACACCCATAGAGACCCATACATTAGTACGGTTGGCTACGTATGGTGCAAAATAAGTTCTGCATACGTTTACACACAGAGATCCACAGACAACTAGACACAGAGACCCATTGGGACCCACATAGACACCCACCCAGACACCAATAGAGACCCACACATTAGCACGGTTGGCTACATATGGTGCGACAGAAGTTCAACATACGCACACAAAGATCAAAGATCCCCCATATAGCCTTAACAGATGTAGCGGCAAGGCCGGAACGGCACACGAGGAGGTGGGTGGTCAACACCACGCGCGGCCGCCTTTGTCTCCCCCAGTGGCGATGTTTACACATCGCACCAGGTACTAATTTGAGGCTGAGTCGACCTAGGGTAGGCCCAGGACCGGTTCAGATAATCATCACTGGGTGTTGGCCATGAGCGGGAATCGAGCCCATTTCGCCAGGTTTGCAGCGCAGGACGCTAACCGATGCTGTCACTGATGTCGTCGCTGACGTCGTCGCTGACGTCACTGACGTGGTTGCTGTCTCTCCGCATGGCAGGGCGAAACTCCATTGTGTGCTCAGAGAGATGACGCTGTGGCAAAGTTACGAGGACGCGGTGAGGTCGTACACTAGGTCCATCCTCCACTTCTTGGCCCACACCAAGTCCCGGGGCATCGTACACGGAGACATCAAGCCTGTGAGTGGAGTGCACGCTGTGTATGGGTGTCTGTGTGTATGGGTGTCTCTGTGTGTGGGTGTCTGTGTGTGGGTGTCTCTGTGTGAGTGCGTGTGCTTGTGTGTGTGGGTGTTTGTGTGTGAGTGTGTGTATGTGGGTGTTTGTGTGTGTGGGTGAGTACACGCTGGGGCGCTGATGCTCGCTCTGCAGATTTAAATGCCACTGGTTCTTCACGTTCTGCAGATGTAGATTCCACTGGTTCTTAATGTTCTGCCAATGTAAATGCCACTGATTATTCAAGTTCTGCAGATGTAGATGTCACTGGTTCTTCATATTCTGCAGATGTAAATGCCACTGGTTTTTCATACTATTTGGGTCTTTCGGTAAAGTCACGTAGATAGAAAAAATCAAATATTAAAAAATCACGACGTTTCGATCGCAACACAAGCAATCGTCTTCAGGTTAAAAAATACAGCCGGCGGACTGCTGAGGCAGGAAGAAATATAGCGAGAGAGCTATTGCAGCCATAGGTTATAAAGGTTTGAGATGGGTACTACCCAAGGGTAAGTGGGCGGGGCTAGAGATGGTATTTGCAAATAAATGTAAGATCGCAGAGCTAGGTAAACCTCGGCCATTGCATTGCTAGAGATTAGCATGTCAATCTGATAATGTAACTCCACGGTTACGGTGCTGAAGAAGCCATTGTTTTGCTCGAGATTAGAGATTAGCATGTCAATGTGAGACGGTTCTTCACGTTCTGCAGATGTAGATGTTACTGGTTTTTCACGTTCTGTAGATGTAGATACCACTGATCTAGATTTGAAGTTTTTGTGACTGCAGGGATCCATACTCTTTGGTTCTTTTGGTAAAGTCACGTAGATATAAAATAAAATAAATTAAATCATGACGTTTCGATTGCAACACAAGCAATCATCAGGTGGGAAAACCACAGCAATAATTTTTTTTGCTAAAGTGGGAGAGAGAGTTGCCGTGGTAAGAGGTTATACAGGTGTAGAGGTGTTACGGGAGGGCGAACAAACACACCAGGGGTGGTTATGCCCGCACATGGAAGGATGCTTACATCCACGTCCGCATTGTTTAGCCTGGGGGGCTGAAATGGCGCTGTGATCCCCCACGGCCCCACCCCTCGGTGGGGGAGTTGCTATATAAGGCGGTGAGCTGGTGGGCTCGGGGTTCAGTGTTTAGCTTAAACCAGTGAAGAAGGAAGACCGGCTAGATAGGCCCTGGGACTCCCCTGGATCGCCGTCCTTCTAAGGACCAACCAGGGCAAGCCAGTGGCATGGCCCCGAGAGCCCAGAGCCGATGTTCTTGTAAGAGCCGGTCTGGGGACTCAGGGTGCCGTAATCCCAGCTTGGCCAGAGCTGGGTCAGCTAGCCTCCCCTAGCTCTGTAGTGGAGGACCTGGGAGTAGGCTAGCCGGGATAGATTGTGGGATCTCCCTGTTAGACGGGTGAAGGGGCCGATACCCCTTCGAGTGTTGTATACCTTGGCCTGTATAGAGTGGAATGGTTAATAAATAAGTGTGCCTCCGACTACGTCATCCAAGTCTCTTTGAACCTACTACACAGGCAAGATTGGGGGAGGAGCAAGGGGGGAGAGGGAGGGGTGGGGGTTTGGGGTAGGGGGAGGGGAAGCTCTGCGTGGACACCAGGAGAGGGATGCGAGGCTGGGGGGGAGGGAAGTGGGCGGGGCTGGGAGTGGGAGACCGTGAGATCTGGGGATGCGGAGGGGAACAAAATAGAGTAGTAGTACCCGACAGATATGATAGACGATAACCACTACAAAGCAGTTAGGGTTTTACCTTGTTAATAACATCCTTCCAATAATTGCTCAATTTGTATCCATCTTCTCGGTTGAAGTTATGTCTATGTTTATATATCTGGATGGCTTCATAAACAAACCTTTGATAGTAGCCCGAAGGTTTGCAGAGTACCTTGGTCTCGGAAAAAAACAATATCATGCGAGCCCACAGCGTTATAACAATGGTCAGCTACGGCAGAGGTATTGGTTCTGCCGGGTTTCAGATCTGCATTGTGTTCGCGAACACGGTCCGAGATATGTCGTTTCGTTTCTTCACGTTCTGTAGATGTAGATGCCACTGGTTTTTCATGTTTTGTAGATGTAGATGCCACTGGTTCTTCCCATTCTGTAGGTGCCACAGGTTTTTCCTGTTCTGTTGATGTAGATGCCACAGGTTCTTCACGTTCTGCAGATGTAGATGTCACTGGTTTTTCACGTTCTGTAGATATAGATGCCACTGGTTCTTCACGTTCTGTACATGTAGATGCCACTGGTTCTTCACGTTCTGTAGATGTAGATGCCACTGGTCTGTCACGTTCTGTAGATGTAGATGCCACTGGTTCTTCATGTTCTGTAGATGTAGATGCCATTCGTTCTTCATGTTCTGCAGATGTAGATGCAAATGGTTCTACATTTTCTGCAGATGTAGATGCCACTGGTTCTTCACGTTCTGCAGATATAGATACCACTGGTTCTTCACGTTCTGTAGATGTAGATGCCACTGGTCTGTCACGTTCTGTAGATGTCGATTCCACTGGTTTTTCCTATTCTGTTGATGTAGATGCCACAGGTTCTTCACGTTCTGCATTTGTAGATGCCATTGGTTCTTCATGTTCTGCAGATGTAGATGCCACTGGTTCTTCATGTTCTGCGGATGTAGATGTCCCTGGTTCTTCACGTTCTGCAGATGTAGATTCCACTGGTTCTTCACATTCTGCAGATGTAGATGTCACTGGTTCTTCACGTTCTGCAGATGTAGATGCCACTGGTTCTTCATGTTCTGCCGATTTAGCCACCACTGGTTCTTCAGGTTCTGTAGATCTAGATCCCACTGGTTCTTCACGATCTGCAGATGTATATGTCACTGGTTCTTCACATTCTGCAGATGTAGATGCCACTCATTCTTCGTGTTTTGCAGATGTGGATGCAAATGGTTCTACATTTTCTGTAGATGTAGATGCCACTGGTTCTTCACGTTCTGCAGATGTAGATTCCACTGGTTCTTCACGTTCTGTAGATGTAGATGCCACTAGTTTTTCACGTTCCGCAGATGTAGATGCCACTGGTCCGTCACGTTCTGTAGATGTAGATGCCACTGGTTCTTCACGTTCTGTAGATATAGATGCCACTGGTTCTTGACGTTCTGTAGATGTAGATGCAAATGGTTATACATTTTCTGCAGATGTAGATGCAAATGGTTCTACATTTTCTGCAGATGTAGATGCCACTGGTTCTTCACGTTCTGCAGACGTAGATACCACTGGTTCTTCACATTCTGTAGATGCCACTGGTTCTTCACGTTCTGTAGATGTCGATTCCACTGGTTTTTCATGTTCTGTAGATGTAGATGCCACTGGTTCTTCCCGTTCTGTACGTGCCACAGGTTTTTCCTGTTTTGTTGATGTAGATACCACTGGTTCTTCACGTTCTGGAGGTGCCATAGGTTCTTCATGTTCTGTTGATGTAGATGCCACTGGTTCTTCACGTTCTGTAGATGTAGATGCCACTGGTCCGTCACGTTCTGTAGATGTAGATGCCACTGGTTGTTCACGTTCTGCAGATGTAGATGCCACTGGTTTTTCACGTTCTGTAGATGTAGATGCCATTGGTTCTTCATGTTCTGCCGATGTAGCCACCACTGGTTCTTCAGGTTCTGTAGATCTAGATCCCACTGGTTCTTCACGATCTGCAGATGTATATGTCACTGGTTCTTCACATTCTGCAGATGTAGATGCCACTCATTCTTCGTGTTTTGCAGATGTGGATGCAAATGGTTCTACATTTTCTGTAGATGTAGATGCCACTGGTTCTTCACGTTCTGCAGATGTAGATTCCACTGGTTCTTCACTTTCTGTAGATGTAGATGCCACTAGTTTTTCACGTTCCGCAGATGTAGATGCCACTGGTCCGTCACGTTCTGTAGATGTAGATGCCACTGGTTCTTCACGTTCTGTAGATATAGATGCCACTGGTTCTTGACGTTCTGTAGATGTAGATGCAAATGGTTATACATTTTCTGCAGATGTAGATGCAAATGGTTCTACATTTTCTGCAGATGTAGATGCCACTGGTTCTTCACGTTCTGCAGACGTAGATACCACTGGTTCTTCACATTCTGTAGATGCCACTGGTTCTTCACGTTCTGTAGATGTCGATTCCACTGGTTTTTCATGTTCTGTAGATGTAGATGCCACTGGTTCTTCCCGTTCTGTACGTGCCACAGGTTTTTCCTGTTTTGTTGATGTAGATACCACTGGTTCTTCACGTTCTGGAGGTGCCATAGGTTCTTCATGTTCTGTTGATGTAGATGCCACTGGTTCTTCACGTTCTGTAGATGTAGATGCCACTGGTCCGTCACGTTCTGTAGATGTAGATGCCACTGGTTGTTCACGTTCTGCAGATGTAGATGCCACTGGTTTTTCACGTTCTGTAGATGTAGATGCCATTGGTTTTTCATGTTTTGTAGATGTAGATGCCACTGGTTCTTCCCGTTCTGTAGGTGCCACAGGTTTTTTCTGTTCTGTTGATGTAGATGCCACTGATCCGTCACGTTCTGTAGATGTAGATGCCACTGGTTCTTCACGTTCTGTAGATGTCAATTCCACTGGTTTTTCATGTTCTGTAGATGTAGATGCCACTGGTTCTTCCCGTTCTGGAGGTGCCATAGGTTCTTCATGTTCTGTTTATGTAGATGCCACTGGTTCTTCATGTTCTATAGATGTAGATGCCACTGGTCCGTCACGTTCTGTAGATGTGGATGCCACTGGTTGTTCACGTTCTGCAGATGTCGATGCCACTGGTTTTTCACGTTCCGTAGATGTAGATGCCACTGGTTTTTCATGTTTTGTAGATGTAGATGCCACTGGTTCTTCCCGTTCTGTAGGTGCCACAGGTTCTTCGTGTTCTGTTGATGTAGATGCCACAGGTTCTTCACGTTCTGCAGATGTAGATGTCACTGTTTTTTTTGCGCATATCTCTTAAACGTCCGTAAGTCCAACGTCTGTGAGCGGAGGCAGTCCCCCTGCACAGACGCTCGGTCGTAGACGACACTCACCGCCTTGACCATTCTGGGTGTGAATCGCTCCCCGTCCAGAGCAACGTTCTGTTGACGAACATCGCGGACGGCTTCTTTGTGGACGGCAAAAGTGAGTGGACACCCCCCCACACGCACAAACATGTGTGAGTGGGTGTGGATTGGTGGAGACACCCACACACACCCACCCATCCATCCACCCACTCACTCACCCACCCACTTACTCATCCACCCACTGACACCCACACACACCCACCCATCCATCCACCCACTCACTCACCCACCCACCTACTCATCCACCCACTGACACCCCCACACACCCACCCACCCATCCACCCACCCACCCATCCACCCACCCATCCACCCAGCACATCCACCCACTAATCTACCCACCTATCCACCCACCCACTGACCCATCCACCCACCTGCTTACCCACCCACCCATCCACCCACCTACACATCCATTTGCCCATCAACCCATCTATGCACCCACCCATCAACTCACCCACCGACCCACCATCAAGCCACCCACCCATCCACCCACCCATCCACCCACCCATCCACCCACCCACCCATCCATCTATCCATCCATGCACCCACCCACCCAGCCATCCACCCACCCAGCCACTGACCCATCCACCCACCCACTCACCCACCCATCCATCTATCCATCCATGCATCCACCCACCCAGCCATCCACCCACCCAGCCAGCCATCCACCCACCCACCCACCCATCCACCCACCCACCCACCCACACACCTATCCACCCACACACCCACTCACCCACCCACCCACCCATCCATCCACCCACCCACCCACCCACCCATCCACCCACCCACCCACCCACCCACCCACCCATCCACCCACCCACCCACCCATCCACCCACCCACCCACCCATCCACCCACCCACCCATCCACCCACCCATCCATCCACCCACCCATCCATCCACCCACCCACCCATCCACCCACCCACCCATCCATCCACCCACCCATCCACCCATCCATCCGCTCAAACCCGCCCATCCACCCGCTCACCCACCCACCCACTCACCCACCCAGCCAGCCAGCCAGCCATCCACCCACCCACGCAGCCACTGACCCAGCCAACCAGCCACTGACCCAGCCACCCAGCCACTGACCCAGCCACCCACTCACCCACCCACCCATCCATCTATCCATCCATCCATCCACCCACCCACTCATCCACCCACTCATCTACCCACCTATCCACCCACCCAGCCATCCACCCACCCAGCCATCCACCCACCCAGCCATCCAGCCACCCACTCACCCACCCACTCACCCACCCACCCAGCCAGCCAGCCATCCATCCATCCATCCACCCACCCACCCACCCACCCATCCACCCACCGACTCCCCCATCCAACCACCCACCCACACACCCATCCACCCATACACCCACTCACCCATCCATCTATCCATCCACCTACCCAGACATCCATCCACCCACCCAGCCATCCATCCACACACCCACCCAGCCATCCACCCACGCACCTACCCATCCATCCATCCACCCACCCAGCCATCCAGCCACCCACTCACCCAGCCATCCACCCACCCATCCAGGCATCCACCCACTCATCCACCCAGCCATACACCCACCCATCCATCTATGCACCCACCCACCCATCCACCCACCGACCCATCCAGCCACCCACCCACTCACCCACTGACCTGCCCATCCAGCCACCCACACACCCATCCCCCCACCCACCCACTCACCCACCCACCCACCCACCCACCCACCCACTCACCCACCCACCCACCCACCTATTTATCCATCCACCCACCCAGCCATCCACCCACCCATCCACCCAGCCAGCCAGCCATCCACCCACCCATCCACCCAGCCAGCCATCTACCCACTCACTCACCCACCCACTCACCCACCCAACCATCCACCCACCCACCCACCCAGCCACCGCCCCAGCCACACAACCCACCCACCCACCTACACACACTTACCCACCTACACACACGTACCCAGTCTACATTCATCATCATCATCACTGCTGCTGTTCTTGTCGTCTGCACAGCCTCGCACGTGGGAGCAACCCTCGCATACGTGGCCCCTGAGGTGCTTCTCGGCTACCCGGCGACCTGTGCTGTGGACACATGGTCGCTGGGATGCACCGTAGCCAAGCTGGCCACCGACAGGGACCTCTTCCTCTCGTTCAGCCGCGACGACCACCTGGCATGCTGTATCGAGGTGACTGGAGAGCCTCTCTGGGGGGCATCGAGCGACGACCTGGCCCACAGCCAACCAGTCACCCAGCTAGTCACTCAGTCACCCAACCCTGTCAGCCAGTCACCCAACCAGCCACCCAACCACCCACCCTCCCACTCACCTACCCACCCACCTACCTACCCATCCACTCACTCACCCACACACCTACCCACCCACCCATCTACCTACTTACCCTCCCACTCACCCACCTACTTACCCAGCCACCCACCCACCTACACACCCACGTAACCACCCACTCACTCACCTACCTACCCACCCACTCATTCATCCACCTACCCACCCACTCACCCACCCCTTCACCTACCCACCCACTCACCCACCCCTTCACCCACCCACCCACCTACTCATTGACCCACCCACCTACCCACCCAGTCACCCACCCACCTACACACCCACCGACTTACCCACCCACTCACTCACCCACCTACCCACTCACTCACCCATCCACTCACCCACCCACTCACCCACCCACTCACCCACCCACTTACCCACCCACCTACTCACCCATGATGCCAGATGCGCTGAGCAACAACGATAATGTCACGTTCAGGTCTTCCGTCGTACGGCCGATGAAAAACGTAGCTCAGTGGGGCCTTACCTGGTGAAATAAAAATAATTCAGTTTTAGTGTGGGTCTCTGTGGATTCCAATGATTATATATGAGTCTCTGGACCTCTATGGGTCTCTCTATAGGTCCCCGTGTGTAACACGCGTGTAACATCCGTGTAACATGCGTGTGTCTCTCTGTGTCTCTGTCTTGAAACGGTTGCACAGATCCTGGGCATGCCTCCAAAAGAAATGGTGGAGAAAGCTCGCAAAAGAGCAGCCTACTTTGGTGAGTTGAAGGGTGGTGTGATGGTGGTGTGGTGATGGTGTAGAGGTGGTGTGGTAGTTGTGGTGGTGTAGAGGTGGCAGTGGTGAGGTGGTGGTGGTGAGGTAGTGGTGAGGTCGTGGTGGAGAGTTGTTGGTGGTGGCGATGGTGGTGGTGGTGTGGTGGTGGTGAGGTGGTGGTGTTCTAGGGGTAGCGGTGTGGTGGTGAGGTGGTGATGGTGTGGTGGTAGTGTGGTGGTGGTGGTGAGGTGGTGTTGTAGGGGTAGCGGTGTGGTGGTGAGGTGGTGGAGAGGTAGTGGGGGTGAGGTGGCGATGGTGGTGGTGTTGTGATGGTCCTGGTGGTGGTGTAGAGGTGGCAGTGGTGGTGGTGAGGTGGTGGTGTAGTGGTGGTGGTGATGTGGTGGTGTTGCAGGGGTAGCAGTGTGGTGGTATGGTGGTAGTGGTGGTGTAGAGGTGGCAATGGTGGTGGCGAAGTGGTGGTGAGGTGGTGGTGGTGTAGGGCTAGCGGTGTGGTGGTGTGGTGGTGGTGAGGTGGTGGTCGTGGTTTGGTGGTGGTGTAGAGGTGGTAGTGGTGAGGTGGTGGTGTTGTAGGGGTAGCGGTGTGGTGGTGAGGTGGTGGTACTGGTGGTGAGGTGGTGGGGTGGTGGTGAGGTAATGATGGTGAGGTGTTGGTGGTGGCGATGGTGCTGGTGTGTTGGTTGGGGGGGCCTGGTGGGAGGGAGAGGGAAGAGCTGGGGGTTTGGGCCCACTCAGTAACGACCTGGGTGGGTCGATAAAGAACCGTCGCGTGGGTGGGTAGATGGGTAGATGGGTAGGTGGGTAAGTGTGTGCGTGGGTGGGTAGGTTGTTGGTAGGTTGGTGAGTGGGTGGGTAGGTGGGTGAGTGGGTGGGTAGGTGGGTGGGTGAGTGGATGGGTAGGTGGGTAGGTGGGTAGGGGGGTGAGTGGGTGGGTAGGTGGGTGGGTGGGTAGGTGGGTGAGTGAGTTGGTGGGTATGTGGGTGGGTGAGTGGGTAGGTGGGTGAGTGAGTTGGTGGGTATGTGGGTGGGTATGTGGGTGCGTGAGTGGGTAGGTGGGTGAGTGAGTTGGTGGGTATGTGGGTGGGTATGTGGGTGGCTGAGTGGGTAGGTGGGTGAGTGAGTTGGTGGGTATGTGGGTGGGTATGTGGGTGGGTGAGTGGGTGGGTGGGTGATGTGGTGGTTGGTGACACTGTGCGTGGCTCTCTCTGTGTGTCTCTCTTTCCGTCTCTATGTCTCTATTTCCATCTCTCTGTCTCTGTGTGTATGTGTCTCTCTCTCTGTCTCTCTTGCTCTTTCTCTGTATCTCTGTTTATCTCTCTGTCTCTTTCTCTCTCTGTGTGTATGTATATCTCTCTGTCTCTGTCCTACAGACGAGGCCGGCCAGCCTCACTGCCCGGCCAGGAAACGACTCCCGGCAAGTGTCCCCCTGCATTTGGTGTTGCGGGGATGTGGAGCTCAGCTGGTGGCCTTCATTAGCAGCTGCCTGCAGTAAGAACACAGACAAAGACCCCCCATGTAGCCTCAAGCAGACTGTAGGGGCAAGTGCTGTTAGTAGTAGCGAGTAGCAGCACCTATACACAAAAATCCCCGTGTTGCCTCTAACAGGCTGTAGGGGCAAGTGATGTTATCAGTAGCGAGTAGCAGCACCGCCTATGAAGGCTACTGGCACTGTGGCACACACAGAGGAGGTGGGTGGCCAGCACCACCACGCCCGGCCACCTTTGTCTCGCCAGTGGCGATGTTTACACACCGCTAAACCAGGTACTCATTTGAGGCTGAGTCGACCTAGGGGAGGCCCAGGACCGTTTCAAATAATATAATCGCTGTCAATGGTGTTGGCCATGAGCAGGAATCTAACTCGGGTTTCTGCCGGGTTCATAGCACCACCGCTCTCCATTACACACACACGTACACACGTACAGATGGGAACGTCAAATCCTCACCTCCCCTCTCACCATCCCCCCCGCCCCCCCAGGTGGGATCCAGAACTCCGCATGACACCGGAGCAGGCACTGAGTCACAGCTGGTTCCAGAACCAGGCCACCCCCACCACCATCGAGGCCACCCCCACCACCATCCAGACCACCCCCACCACCATCCAGACCACCCCCACCACAATCGAGGCCACCCCCACCACAATCGAGGCCACCCCCACCACCATCGAGGCCACCCACACCACCATCCAGGCCACCCCCACCACCATCCAGGCCACCCCGACCACCATCCAGGCCACCCCCACCACCATCGAGGCCACCCCAACCACCATCGAGGCCACCCCAACCACCATGGAAGCCACCCCCACCACCATCGAGGTCACCCCCACCACCATCGAGGCCACCCCCACCACCATCGAGGCCATGCCCATCACCATCGAGGCCACCCCCACCACCATCCAGGCCACCCCCACCACCATCCAGGCCACCCCCACCACCATCGAGGCCACCCCCACCACCATCGAGGCCACCCCCACCACCATCCAGGCCACCCCCACCACCATCCAGGCCACCCCCACCACCATCCAGGCCACCCCCACCACCATCGAGGCCACCCCCACCACCATCGAGGCCACCCCCACCACCATCGAGGCCACCCCCACCACCATCCATGCCACCCCCACCACCATCGAGGCCACCCCCACCACCATCCAGGCCACCCCCACCACCATGCAGGCCACCCCCACCACCATCGAGGCCACCCCCACCACCATCCAGGCCACCCCCACCACCATCGAGGCCACCCCAACCACCATGGAAGCCACCCCCACCACCATCGAGGTCACCCCCACCACCATCGAGGCCACCCCCACCACCATCGAGGCCATGCCCATCACCATCGAGGCCATCCCCACCACCATCGAGGCCACCCCCACCACCATCCAGGCCACCCCCACCACCATCCATGCCACCCCCACCACCATCCAGGCCACCCCCACCACCATGCAGGCCACCCCCACCACCATCGAGGCCACCCCCACCACCATCCAGGCCACCCCCACCACCATCCAGGCCACCCCCACCACCATCGAGGCCACCCCCACCACCATCGAGGCCACCCCCACCACCATCGAGGCCACCCCCACCACCATCGAGGCCACCCCCACCACCATCCAGGCCACTCCCACCACCATCCAGGCCACCCCCACCACCATCGAGGCCACCCCAACCACCATCGAGGCCACCCCCACCACCATCGAGTCTATCCCCACAACCATCGAGGCCACCCCCATCACCATCGAGGCCACCACCAGCGAGGCCACCCCCACCATCAGCGAGGCCACCCCCATCAGCATTGAGGCCACCCCCACCACCAGCGAAGCCACCCCCACCACCAGCGAGGCCACCCCCACCACCAGCGAGGCCACCCCCACCACCAGCGAGGCCACCCCCACCACCAGCGAGGCCACCCCCACCACCAGCGAGGCCACCCCCACCACCAGCGAGGCCACCCCCACCACCAGCGAGGCCACCCCCACCACCAGCGAGGCCACCACCACCACCAGCGAGGCCACCACCACCACCAGTGAGGCCACCCCCACCACCAGCGAGGCCACCCCCACCACCAGCGAGGCCACCCCCACCACCAGCGAGGCCACCCCCACCACCAGCGAGGCCACCCCCACCACCAGCGAGGCCACCCCCACTACCAGCGAGGCCACCCCCACCATCAGCGAGGCCACCCCCACCACCATCGAGGCCACCCCCACCACCATCGAGGCCACCCCCACCACCATCCAGGCCACCCCCACCACCATGCAGGCCACCCCCACCACCATCGAGGCCACCCCCACCACCATCCATGCCACCCCCACCACCATCCAGGCCTCCCCCACCACCATCGAGGCCACCCCAACCACCATGGAAGCCACCCCCACCACCATCGAGGCCACCCCAACCACCATGGAAGCCACCCCCACCACCATCGAGGTCACCCCCACCACCATCGAGGCCACACCCACCACCATCGAGGCCATGCCCATCACCATCGAGGCCACCCCCACCACCATCGAGGCCACCCCCACCACCATCCAGGCCACCCCCACCACCATCCATGCCACCCCCACCACCATCCAGGCCACCCCCACCACCATGCAGGCCACCCCCACCACCATCGAGGCCACCCCCACCACCATCCAGGCCACCCCCACCACCATCCAGGCCACCCCCACCACCATCGAGGCCACTCCCACCACCATCGAGGCCACCCCCACCACCATCCAGGCCACTCCCACCACCATCCAGGCCACCCCCACCACCATCGAGGCCACCCCAACCACCATCGAGGCCACCCCCACCACCATCGAGGCCACCCCCATCACCATCGAGGCCACCACCAGCGAGGCCACCCCCACCATCAGCGAGTCCACCCCCACCACCATCGAGGCCACCCCCACCACCATCGAGGCCACCCCCACCACCATCGAGGCCACCCCAACCACCATCGATGCCACCCCAACCACCATCGAGGCCACCCCAACCACCATCGAGGCCACCCCCAACACCATCGAGGCCACCACCAGCGAGGCCACCCCCACCACCATCGAGGCCGCCCCCATCACCATCACCATCGAGGCCACCACCAGCGAGGCTACCCCCACCATCAGCGAGGCCACCCCCATCAGCATCGAGGCCACCCCCACCACCATCGAGGCCACCCCCACCACCATCGAGGCCACCCCCACCACCATCGAGGCCACCCCCACCACCATCGAGGCCACCCCAACCACCATCGAGGCCACCACCATCGAGGCCTCCCCCACCACTAGCGAGGCCACCCCCACCACCAGCGAGGCCACCCCCACCACCAGCGAGGCCACCCCCACCACCAGCGAGGCCACCCCCACCACCAGCGAGGCCACCCCCACCACCAGCGAGGCCACCCCCACCACCAGCGAGGCCACCCCCACCACCAGCGAGGCCACCCCCACCATCAGCGAGGCCACCCCCACCACCATCGAGGCCACCCCCACCACCATCGAGGCCACCCCCACCACCATCCAGGCCACCCCCACCACCATCCAGGCCACCCCCACCACCATCGAGGCCACCCCCACCACCATCCATGCCACCCCCACCACCATCCAGGCCACCCCCACCACCATCGAGGCCACCCCAACCACCATGGAAGCCACCCCCACCACCATCGAGGCCACCCCAACCACCATGGAAGCCACCCCCACCACCATCGAGGTCACCCCCACCACCATCGAGGCCACCACCATCGAGGCCATGCCCATCACCATCGAGGCCACCCCCACCACCATCGAGGCCACCCCCACCACCATCCAGGCCACCCCCACCACCATCCATGCCACCCCCACCACCATCCAGGCCACCCCCACCACCATGCAGGCCACCCCCACCACCATCGAGGCCACCCCCACCACCATCCAGGCCACCCCCACCACCATCCAGGCCACCCCCACCACCATCGAGGCCACCCCCACCACCATCGAGGCCACCCCCACCACCATCCAGGCCACTCCCACCACCATTCAGGCCACCCCCACCACCATCGAGGCCACCCCAACCACCATCGAGGCCACCCCCACCACCATCAAGGCCACCCCCATCACCATCGAGGCCACCACCAGCGAGGCCACCCCCACCATCAGCGAGGCCACCCCCACCACCATCGAGGCCACCCCCACCACCATCGAGGCCACCCCCACCACCATCGAGGCCACCCCAACCACCATCGAGGCCACCCCAACCACCATCGAGGCCACCCCCAACACCATCGAGGCCACCACCAGCGAGGCCACCCCCACCACCATCGAGGCCGCCCCCATCACCATCACCATCGAGGCCACCACCAGCGAGGCTACCCCCACCATCAGCGAGGCCACCCCCATCAGCATCGAGGTCACCCCCACCACCAGCGAGGCCACCCCCACCACCATCGAGGTCACCCCCACCACCATCGAGGCCACCCCCACCACCATCGAGGCCACCCCAACCACCATCGAGGCCACCACCATCGAGGCCACCCCCACCACCATCGAATCTATCTCCACAACCATCGAGGCCACTCCCATCACCATCGAGTCCACCACCAGCGAGGCCACCCCCACCACCAGCGAGGCCACCCCCACCACCAGCGAGGCCACCCCCATCACCATCGAGGCCACCCCCATCACCATCGAGGCCACCCCCATCACCAGCGAGGCCACCCCCATCACCAGCGAGGCCACCCCCATCACCATCGAGGCCACCCCCATCACCATCGAGGCCACCCCCACCACCAGCGAGGCCACCCCCACCACCATCGAGGCCGCCCCCATCACCATCACCATCGAGGCCACCACCAGCGAGGCTACCCCCACCATCAGCGAGGCCACCCCCATCAGCATCGAGGCCACCCCCACCACCAGCGAGACCACCTCCATCACCAGCGAGGCCACCCCCATCACCATCGAAGCCACCCCCACCACCAGCGAGGCCACCCCCACCACCAGCGAGGTCACCCCCACCACCAGCGAGGCCACCCCCACCACCAGCGAGGCCACCCCCACCACCATCGAGGCCACCCCCATCACCATCACCATCGAGGCCACCACCAGCGAGGCCACAACCACCACCAGCGAGGCCACAACCACCACCAACGAGGCCACCCCCACCACCATCGAGGCCACCCCCACCACCAGCGAGGCCTTTGGAGCTACGGATCCACGGTGAGACGCCCTCTGTATGCTCAGTGCAGGGTCTCTGAGTATGGGTCTCTGTGGGTCTGTATGGGTCATCTATGAGTATGGGTCTCTGTAGGTCTATGTGGTTCTACACAAGTCTCTGGATATCTATGGGTCTCTATGAGTATGGGTCTCTATGCATCTATATGCATTTAGAGCATTTTGGCTGCCGCTATGAATCCCCACGTGACAATGATGATGATGATGATGATGATATCGGCCACTTGGTTGAGCTGCTTTCATTTGTGATGGCCAGGTCCACTTCTGGCCGTGGAGACCGACTGCGACCGACTGCGACCTCTGGTTGTAGTAGCAGCGTGACGATGATGATGCGCCGCTGTGGTACTGCTGCCTCTCTCTCCACAGAGCTGAGTTGGAGAAGAAGCCCCCATCATCATCATCACTGGAGGAGGATGAGAAAGAGGAGGTGGAGGATAAGGAAAAGGTGGAGGAGGTGGAGGAGGAGGAGGTGGAGGAGGAGGTGGAGGAGGTGGAGGAGGAGGTGGAGGAGGAGGTGGAGGAGGAGGTGGAGGAGGATCAGACCGAGGAGGAGGAAGAGGAGGAGGATGAGACGGAAGAAGAGGAGAAGATGCAAGTGGAGGAGAAGACAGAAGAGGAGGATCAGATGGAAGAGGAGGAAGTGCAACAGCAGCAGCAGGAGAAGCAGAAAAAGAAGCGAGGGGGCCTGGCCCAAATGGGCAGGGCGCTCCGCTCACTCTCCTCGATCTTCCACCTGCTGCTGTGTGGTGGGCGGCCCACGGCAGAGTAACGGTGTGGTGGTGGTGGAGTCGGTGCCAACCACCACGACCACGAGCAGCAGCACTGCACAACCCACCCAGCCACACACACACACTCACCCCACACTCACCCCACACACACACTCACCCCACACACACACTCACCCCACACACACACCCACTTACCACACTCACTATCGTGGGGACCAGCTGTGGAAGACGACTGAAGAGCGGCCGCCAGACATGGACTGGACACAGCCACTCACTGCACTCACCACACGCTCACCCCACCACACACTCACCACACGGGACTAAGCCCAGTAGCTTACCCAGGACCCCCCTTATCTCAGGCTACAACCCTACCACGTGGTGTGTGTTAAAATAGCATTGTACGTGTGTAGTTGTTTTGTATGTTATTATTGTAAATATGATTGTTATCATTATATATGAAGTCACCAGGATGTGAAAAAACGTTGCAGACGATTTTTTTGTGGGGTTTGGTGCCTTCGATCGTCAGTGCCGTGTGGGTCTGGGTTCATAATGTCCAGGTAGGGTGGGTTATAATGGCCAGGTAGGGTGTGTTCATAATGGTCAGGTAGGGTGGGGTTATAATGGCCAGGTAGGGTGGGGTTATAATGGCCAGGTAGGGTGGGGTTATAATGGCCAGGTAGGGTGTGTTCATAATGGTCAGGTAGGGTGGGGTTATAATGGCTAGGAAGGGTGGGTTCATAATGCCCAGGTAGGGTGGGCATCATGGTGGTTGGGCACCTTCCCCACGTAAGATGGTGGTAGGGCAACGTCCCTACCTAAAATGGCAATTGTGCGGCAAAGTCCCTACCTAAGATGGCGGTTGGCCACCTTCCCCTCGTAAAATGGCGGTTGGGTGCCTTCCCTACGTAAAATGGCGGTTGGGCGCCATCCCTACATAATATGGTGGTTGGGCAGCTTCCCTACATAAGATGGTGGTTGGGCGTCTTCCCCATGCAAAATGGCGGTTTGCTGTTTTCCCTACCTAAGAGGGCGTTTGTGCGCCTTTCCTACATAAGATGGCGGTTGGGCGCCTTCCACACGCAATAATGGTGAGTGGCCGCCTTCCCTACCTAAGATGGTGGTTGGGCGCCTTTCCCGTATATATGCTAGATCAGTGGTTCTTAACCTGGGTTCGATCGAACCCCAGGAGTTCGGTGAGTCAGTCTCAGGGGTTCGGCGGAGGTTAAGACACACACCCGACTCATATGATTCGTGATGACACGTCCGGCTTGGCCATCATTGACTGCAAGTGATCACGCTACATCGCTTGGCCTATCTGTGCTGCAGGGAATTTGGTGCGCTCGGTAGTCGACTTGTGACTGTCGTGATGGTACGTCGTGTGATTTCTTTCTTAATATTTTAATCCCTTCATACTAACTATGTCGAGCAAAAAAAGAAAGTGGTCGGACGAATATGTACAATATGGATTCACATGTATAACGGAACGTGATGGGAGTCAGCATCCTAACTGCATGATTTGCAATGCCAAGTTGAGCAATTCTAGTCTAGCACCGGCAAAACTAAGGGAACACTTCCTTAAGCTGCATGGAGATGGGGAATACACAACGCTCGCTGAATTCAAGGTGAAGAGAGCCAGATTCGATGAAAAGGCTACTCTGCCTGTTCTCGGCTTTGTACCCATCAACAAACCGATCCTCACAGCATCGTACGAAGTTGCTTACCTGATCGCAAAGCAGGGAAAACCACACACCATTGGTGAAACACTCATAAAACCAGCTGTGTTGAAGATGGCGAATATGCTGGGAAAAGCGGCTGAAGTTATCCCAAATTCCTCTTTCAAATGACATCATCAGCGACAGAATAGAGGACATGAGCAAAGACATCTTGGCTCAAGTAATTGCAGATCTGATTTCAAGCCCGGCAAAATTCAGCCTGCAACTCGACGAGACCACAGACGTTTCCAATCTAAGCCAGCTTGCTGTATTCGTGCGCTATGTGAAAGACGACGTGATAAAGGACATTTTTTTTATTTTGTAAGCCTCTTACAACAACAACTAAGGCAGCCGATGTGAAGAAACTTGTGGATGACTTCTTCAAAGAAAACAATCTTTCGTGGGTTATGGTTTCTGCAGTTTGTTCGGACGGAGCTCCAGTCATGCTGGGAAGAAAGTCTGGTTTTGGTGCGCTAGTGAAAGCTAATGCACCACACATCATTGTTACGCATTGTATTCTGCACAGGCATGCGTTGGCAACAAAAACCTTGCCTCCAAAACTGACAGAAGTATTAAAAATTGTAGTGGAATGCGTGAACTATGTGCGAAATAGTGCTCTGAGGCACCACATCTTCAGTGAGCTGTGTAAAGAAATGGGCTCTGAATTCGAGGTACTTCTGTATCATTCTAACGTTCGGTGGTTATCCCAGGGACAGGTGCTGAATCGTGTTTTGCCATGCGTGTGGAATTAGCCCTGTTTTCGCAAGAGCACCAACATTGTCATGCAGATTGCTTCAAAAATTCTGAGTTCATTCTCATTTTAGCGTACATGGCTGATATCTTCGCAGCTTTCAATCATCTCAATCAGCAGATGCAGGGCGGTGGAGTCAACATCATTGAAGCGGAAGAAAACCTGAAGGCTTTTCAAAAAAAGCTACCGTTATGGAAACGACGAACAGAGAACGATAACTTCGCAAACTTTCCCCTGCTGGACGACTATGTAAGTAAGCTCGAAGATGTATCTGGAATCGGATACATTTCTGTACTCGCGGAACTGAAGCAAGCAATTGCCACGCACTTAGATGAGCTTGCAAAGTCTGTCGACGGATACTTCCCTACAAGAGTCATATCCAGCATGGGTGAGGCAGCCGTTCACGTTTAGTGTTGAGACAGCAGATGTCAATGATGAATACCTCGACGAAATCATTGAAATTTAGCAGAGCCAGGTTCAACAGCAACTCTTCAGAACAACAACGCTCTCAACGTTTTGGTGTCAACAAATGGTAACGTACCCTGTTATTGCTAAGAAAGCCCTGGAGATTTTCATACCGTTTGTTACAACATATCTTTGCGAGCAATCCTTTTCGAGGATGCTGGACATAAAAACGAAGAAAAGGAACAGACTTTGTTGCGAAAATGACATGAGAGTGGCACTTGCCAAGGTGAAGCCGCGCATTTCTGAACTGGTCTCTGAAAGGCAACAGCAGAAGTCACACTGATTTGCAGTAAGTATTCATTATTATGTTTTTGTGTGAAAATCATGTTTTGCCGGTTTTGTTCTTTGAACACAGTGATGTTGATGCACGGTTCATTTTGTGCACCAGTAAAACATATACCTATGTTTTGAATTTGAAAAAAATCACATTTTATTTTTCCAATTAAGAAGGGTTCGGTGAATGCGCATATGAAACTGGTGGGGTTCAGTACCTCCAACAAGGTTAAGAACCACTGCGCTAGATGGTGGTTGGGAGCCTGTACCTCGCAACGATTATCCAAGCTCTGCTGCCCTCTACACATGATGGGTGTTGTCAGATAGAGGAAACAGGAGCACCGGAAGAATTTAACAAACTAAACATGAAACGCAGCTTCTAAAGAAATGAGTTTTCCACCTGTAGAGTTTTCAATCTATGTGAGTCTATAGGTTCTACACAAGTCTATGGCTCTCTGTGAGTATATTGGTCCCTATTCTTAGGTTTTTTGGTAAAGTCACGTAGGTAAAACATCAAAATTAATGAAAATAAAACAAAAATCACGACGTTTCGGAGGCAACACAAGTCTCCGTCATCAGGTGGGACCGTCACAGCCGAATTAGCTGCATCAAGTGAGGCAATGATTCAAGATGTAATCCCTTATAAGCAAGTTGAAGGGGGAGGAGAGGGGGGGGGCTCATCAGAATGTGGTAGCCAATGAATGGAACGTATCGGGAGGGAGGGGGGCGGGGCTCACAGCGTCTGTTGTCAGTCTATGGGTGAGATCTATGACCCTACGGGCGTCTGTGTGAGTCTGTGGGTCCCCCATGTTACGTCGAAACGTCTTTCGCACCCTACACGTAAGCCGAGTGTGCGGTGCAACATCGGGGAGGTGACGGGGAATCGCCTCCCG
Organism: Lampetra fluviatilis; assembly: GCF_964198595.1. Classification (NCBI taxonomy): domain Eukaryota; kingdom Metazoa; phylum Chordata; class Hyperoartia; order Petromyzontiformes; family Petromyzontidae; genus Lampetra; species Lampetra fluviatilis. The sequence continues at coordinate 157,993 of NC_136296.1, forward strand.
TGGACAGGCAACAGGTGGAGTCCACGCCTCGTTGCCGTGTCGCCATCTGGCGAGCCAGGGGGTCGCGCGGCTCCTCGTCGATTGACGCCCACGATGAAGGAAGTTGCAACAGCATCTGTGTGTGTGTGGTGATAATCCATCCCTCACCTGGCTTACAGGAGTCCATCACGACCGGGACTGTTGCACTTCTATAAACCTGCGCTACCCCCTCGAGCCTTCCCCAAATCGCAATGGGACTCATTCACTCACCCACTCAATCACTCACCCCCCCCCGTCTCGCCCCTGCCCTCCGGCGATGGCGGCTGTTTCTGAGTCGTCCTCGCAGCCTCTTCCGCCCGCGTGGGGCCCCAGCGCCGCTTTCGCGCGCCCCATCGCGATACCGCCCTCGAGCACCGTGGGGGCCACGCTGATTGCCATCGACATCGGTAAGGGGGGAATCTGCGTCTCCTTGCTCCTCACCACCCTCACCACCTGGTCAACCTCACCCATCACCTCACCTATAACCTCGTCTCTCCTCACCAACCACCTCATCTGCCTCCTCACCCATCACCTCATCTCGTCTCCTCACCCATCAAGTCACCTCATCTGCCTTCTCACCCATCACCTCACCTCGTCCCCCTACTCACCCATAACCTCACCTCGTCCCCCACCTCAAATATCACCTCACCTCGTCCCCCTCACTCATCCCCTCACCTCGTCTCTCCTCACCCATTACCTGGTCTCTCCCCAATCACCTCACCTCGTCTCTCCTCACCCATCACCTCACCTCGTCTGCCTCCTCACCCATCACCACACCTCGTCTCTCACACATCACCTCACCTCATCCCCCTCCTCACCTATCACCTCAGCTCGTCTGCCTTCTCAGCCATCACCTCACCTCGTCCCCCTCCTCACCCATAACCTAACCTTGTCCCCCACCTCAACTATCATCTCACCTCGTCACCCTCCTCACCCATCCCCTCACCTCGACTCCCTCACCCATTACCTCGTCTCTCCTCACCCATTACCTCGTCTTTGCTCACCCATTACCTCGTCTTTGCTCACCCATCACCTCATCTGCCTCCTCACCCATCACCTCATCGTCTCTCCTCACCCATTACCTCGTCTCTCCTCACCCATCACCTCACCTCTTCTCTAACCCATCCAAACACATCGCCCCCCTTCTCACCCATCACTTCACCTCGTCTCCCTCCTCACCCATCACCTCTTCTCCCTCCTTACCCATCAACTCACCTCGTCTGCCTTCTCACCCATCACCTCACCTCGTCCCCCTACGCACCCATAACCTCACCTCCTCCCCCATCACCTCACCTCGTCTCTCACCCATCACCTCACCTATCACCTCACCTCGTCTGCCTCCTCACCTACCACCTCATCTCGTCTTTCCTCACCCATAACCTCACCTCCTCCCCCTCCTCACACATCACCTCGTCTCGCACCCATCACCTCACTTCGTCCCCCTCCTCACCTATCACCTCATCTCGTCTGCCTCCTCACCCACCACCTCATTTCATCTCTCACCCATCACCTCACCTATCACCTCACCTCATCCCCCTCCTCACCTATCACCTCACCTCGTCTGCCTTCTCACCCATAACATCACCTCGTCCCCCACCTCAAATATCACCTCACCTCGTCCCCCTCCTCACTCATCCCTTCACCTCGTCTTTCCTCACCCATCACCTAACCTCGTCTTTCATCACCCATCACCTAACCTCGTCTTTCCTCAACCATCACCTCACCTCGTCCCCCTCCTCACCTATCACCTCACCTCGTCTGCCTCCTCCCCCACCACCTCATCCCGTCTCTCCTCCATCACCTCACCTCGTCCCCCTCCTCACCTATCATCTCATCTCGTCTGCCTCCTCACCCACCACCTCATCTCGTTTCTCCTCACCCATCACCTCACCTCGTCTACCTCCTCACCCATTACCACACCTCGTCTCACACATCACCTCACCTCATCCCCCTCCTCACCCATAACTTAACCTTGTCCCCCACCTCAACTAGCATCTCACCTCGTCCCCCTCACCCGTTACCTCGTTTCTCCTCACCCATCACATCATCTCGTCTCTAACCCATCCAAACACCTCGTCTCCCTCCTCACTCATCACCTCACCTAGTTTCTCCTCACCCATCACCTCTTCTCCCTCCTTACCCATCAACTCACCTCGTCTGCCTTCTCACCCATCACCTCACCTCGTCTGCCTACTCACCCATAACCTCACCTCGTCCCCCACCTCAAATATCACCTCACTTTGTCCCCCTCCTCACTCATCCCCTCACCTCGTCTCTCCTCACCCATTACCTGGTCTCTCCCCAATCACCTCACCTCGTCTCCCTCCTCACCCATCACCTAACCTCGTCTTTCCTCACCCGTCACCTAACCTCGTCTTTCCTCACCCATCACCTCACCTCGTCTTTCCTCACCCATCACCTCACCTCATCCCCCTTCTCACCTATCACCTCACCTCATCTGCCTCCGCACCCATCACCTCGTGTCTCCTCCCCCATCACCTCACCTCGTCTCTCACCCATCACCTCACCTCGTCCCCCTCCTCACTCATCACCTAACCTCGTCTTTCCTCACCCATCACCTCACCTCGTCTCTCACACACAACTTCACCTCATCCCCCTCCTCACCTGTCACCTCAACTCATCTGCCTCCTCACCCATCACCTCACCTCTTCTCTCCTCACCCATCACCTCACCTCATCCCCCTCCTCACCCATCATCTCACATCATCTACCTTTTCACTCATTACCTCATTTCGTCTCTCCTCACCCATTACCTGGTCTCTCCTCATCCTTCACCTCACCTCATCTCTCTCCTCACCCATCACCTCGTCTCTCCTCCCCAATCACCTCACCTCGTGTCTCACCCATCACCTCACCTTGTCTCTCCTCACCCATCACCTCACCTCATCTCTCTCCTCACCCATCACCTCGTCTCTCCACACCCATACCCTCGCCTCGCCCCCCTCCTCACCCATCACCTCATCTCGTCTGCCTCCTCACCCACCACCTCATCTCGTCTCTCCTCACCCATCACCTCATCTCATCCCCCTCCTCACCTATCACCTCGTGTCTCCTCCCCCATCACCTCACCTTGTCTCTCACTCATCACCTCACCTCGTCTGCCTCCTCACCCACCACCTCATCTCGTCTCTCTTCACCCATCACCTCACATCATCTGCCTCCTCACCCATCACCACACCTCTTCTCTCACACATCACCTCACCTCATCCCCCTCCTCACCCATCCCCTCACCTCGTCTCTCCTCCCAAATCACCTCACCTCACCTCGTCGCCCTCCTCACCTATCACCTCACCTCGTATCTCCACACCCATCACCTCGCCTCACCTCGTCTGCCTCCTCACCCATCACCTCGCCTCGTCTTTCCTCACCCATCACTTCACCTCGTCCCACTCCTCACCCATTACCTCGTCTCTCCTTCCCAATCACCTCACCTCGTATCTCACCCATCACCTCACCTCGTCGCCCTCCTCACCCATCACTGCACCTCGTCTTTCCCCACCCATCACCTCACCTCGTCTGCCTTCTCACCCATCACCTCACTTCGTCCCCCTACTCACCCATAACCTCACCTCGTCCCCCACCTCAAATATCACCTCACCTCGTCCCCCTCCTCACTCATCACCTAACCTCGTCTTTCCTCACCCATCACCTCACCTCGTCTCTCACACACAACTTCACCTCATCCCCTTCCTCACCTGTCACCTCACCTCATCCCCCTCCTCACCCATCACCTCACCTCTTCTCTCCTCACCCATCACTGCACCTCGTATCTCCACACCCATCACCTCACCTCGTCTGCCTCCTCACCCATCACCACACCTCGTCTCTCACACATCACCTCACCTCATCTCCCTCCTCACCTATCATCTCACATCATCTGCCTTTTCACCCATCACCTCATATACTCTCTCCTCACCCATTACCTGGTCTCTCCTCACCTTCCACCTCATCTCGTCTCTGCTCACCCATCACCTCACCTCGTCTGCCTTCTCAGCCATCACCTCACCTCGTCCCCCTCCTCAGCCATAACCTAACCTTGTCCCCCACCTCAACTATCACCTCACCTCGTCGCCCTCCTCACCCATCACCTAACCTCGTCGTTCCTCACCCATCACTGCACCTCGTCTCTCCCCACCCATCACCTCGTCTCTCCTCACCCATCCCCTCACCTCGCCCCCCTCCTCACCTATCAACTCACCTCATCTGCCTCCTCACCGATCACCTTTATCTCATCTCTCCTCCCCCATCACCTCACCTCATCTCTCACCCATCACCTCACCTCGCCCCCCTCCTCACCTATCACCTCAACTCGTCTCTCCTCACCCATCACCTCGTCTCTCCACACCCATCACCTCACCTCGTCTGCCTCCTCACCCATCACTTCACCTCGTCTCTCTCCCATCACCTCTTCACCTCGTCTCCATCCTCACCCATCACCACACCTCGTCCCCCACCACAACTATCACCTCACCTCGTCCCCCTCCTCACCCATCCCCCTCACCTCGTCTCTCCTCACCCATCACCTCACCTCATCCCCCTCCTCACCCATCACCTCGTCTCTCCTCCCCCATCACCTCACCTCGTCTCTCACCCATCACCTCACCTCGTCCCCCTCCTCACCTATCAAGTCACCTCATCTGCCTCCTCACCCATCACCTCATCTCGTCTCTCCTCACCCATCACCTCAACTCGTCCCCCTCCTCACCCATCTCCTCACCTCGTCTTTCCTCACCCATCATCACGGTTGAAGTTATGTCTATGTTTGAATATCTGGATGGCTTCATGCACAAACCTTTCAACCGTGATGATAGGTACAAATTGAGCAATCATTGGAAAGATGTTATTAACCATGTAAAAAAGATTTAACTACGCATATTTGTACCATCTTACTTGACAGGTACTAGTCTATTTTACCGAGTTGATAACATCCCCAGCGTTTAACAGTGCTTCTATATTTTGGTTTTGGAAGCAAGATCGGTCGTAATTCTTGCGGAGGTGCCTTAACCTGTACCTTCTCTTCTATCCCCGCCCACCTGCGCTCCCACCCTCCCAATGCCTGACTGCCACATTTAGACAATTTCCTCCCCCCTCCCTGAACCAGTATATAAGATATTGTCTCTTGGATTTCTCTTCACTTGCTACAGTAAATTTGGCTGTGACGGTCCAACCTGAAGACGGAGACTTGTGTTGCATCTGAAACGTCGTGATTTAATTGAGTTATTTTCATTTATTATTATTTTATTGTATTATTATTATTTACCTACGTGACTTTACCGACAAAACCTAAGAGTATAGAGGAGATCCCTGTCACACCCCAAGGTGTAGAGGGAATGGCTCTGACTGATGGCCACGTAGTTTGACGCAGGGCCGCTCACCATCGAGAAGGTCCTTAAAGATCGTGAGCAAAGGGTGAAGGACTCCGAAAGCATGAAGAACAAACCAGAGGCCAGGCCTACTGATGGTATCATAGGCCTTGACCAGGTCAATAAAGCACATACATTCAGTCACACGTACACATAGACCTACAGACACGCCAAGAAATGGACTTACACTGACTCACATGGAGCCATGCACACAAAGCGACTAACACACATGCCCATGGACTGACACACACGGACATATCGACTCACACACGCATAGACATCCACTTTAGATACAAATGACCCTCACAATTTTCGCACTGACTGGTGTTCTGCGTAATAACCTTAGTGATCACTCCTTCATTTTTGGGGTGAGATCATCAGCCAGACCCAAAGCCCCCCCTAAATTGGTTGAGAAGCACTCCATGAGACACTTCAGCACTCAGGAATTTACTAATGATGTGCTTCACTCGGATATTGACAAGGTCTGTGATATCCCAAACCTGACTACGGCTTGGGAGACTTTCAGGTACACATTTCTCCAAATTCTTACCAAACATGCTCCGTTGGTTAAATTTAAAACTAAAGGCAACCGTCCACCATGGTTTGATCCTTTGATTACAAAGCTCATGAAAACTAGGGATAAGGCTTGGGCATGTGCTCAGAAAACTAATTTGGTCAATGACTGGCTAGAATACAGGATTTTAAGGAATAGATGCTTCAAAAAAATACGGCATGCAAAAAATGACTACTTTTCTTCCACTCTCCTGGAATCACATGGAAATGCCAGGATTTTCTGGAAAACAATCTAATGTATCGAAAAGTCATCCAAAACAGATAATCTGCCAGTTGAGCTTAACCGAAATGGGGAATATTTTTCAGATCCCCAAAAAGTAGTTGACAATTTTAACCTTCATTTTTCTGAAGCTGGTACCCTATTTGATAATGTATTGGGAGTCACCCCTGCTCATGCAAACTCCTACACTCCTATCCAAACATTAAACGAATTTAGTTTTCAGCCAATCCACGAAAGTAATGTTCTAAAACAACTGTCCTACCTCAAAGGGTCCTCCTCTACCGGAGCAGATAGTATTCCCGTCTTTGCTCAACTAACTGTTGGTCACCTAATATACAAACCTACAGCCCATATTTTCAACCTGTCTATCAAAGAAGCATCAGTTCCTCTAGAATGGAAACATTCCTATGTTCGTCCACTTCACAAAGATGATCCAAATAACTACCGACCTATCTCAATGTTGTCCCCGTTGGTGAAAATTTTAGAAAAATTATTGAACTACCAAATTAGCAGTTTCCTGTCCATCAACAATCTATTACATCTAAAACAATTTGGGTTCCGAAAAAAATTACAGCACCACATATGCTGCATTAGACTCTCTGAATCACATTTACAGTAGCCTTGATAATAAGCAGTACTGCGCCTGTCTTTTTCTTGACTTGACCAAAGCTTTTGATACAGTAGACCACAACATCATGCTTAGTAAAATAAGTTGCCTCGGTTTTTCCGAAAACACAGTAAAATGGTTAAAAAATTACCTCTTTTCTCGCACCCAAACTGTATTCACAGATGGTTGGAGGTCAAACAGTGTTAAGATAACAAAAGGGGTTCCACAGGGTTTCATTCTCGGCCCCTCTTGTTCTCTTTTTATGTAAATGACTTGGGCACTGAACTGGATCATTCCAGGGTAAATCTTTTTGCAGATGACACGGTACTGATTACTGCTGGCCGCTCTCCGGATGACGTTATTGCTAAGCTCCAGAGTGATTTCAACAAACTACAACATCAGCTAGTTGCTCTTAAACTAGTCTTAATTCCTGCCAAAACCAAGGTGCTATGCTTCTCACCAGGATTAAAGCGGGAAGTTATTTTCCCCCAATTATATTCCTTAAATAATTATTAAATAGAGCAAGTCAAGATCTATAAGTATATTGGGGTCATCCTGGATTCAAAACTGAATTTTGAAGATTATATTGAGAAAAAGACAAAAAAATAAATTGGTTTTCTGTATCGACACAAGCACTGCTTCCCCCTATGTTCCGTTTGGAATTGATAAAAGCTACCATACTGCCTCTACTTGATTACTGTGACATCGTGTATAAATCAGCCCCAAGTACTGTACTGAAGAAGCTTGACTCAATGTATCACTCGGCCTTAAGATTTGCATTGAACTGCCCATATAGGACTCACCACTGTGATCTCTACATTGGGTCAAACTTAACATATCTGAATATTCGACGGCTTGTGCACCAGATCTTATTTATTCATGATGTACTTACAAAAAAATCCGCAGATTACCTGCTGGATCTCCTCTCTGTTTCAAAGAACAAATATGACCTAAGGTCTACACTCATTTACCAGCTTCATATTCCCTATTGCCGTACATATACTGGAGGAAGGGCCTTTGCTATTGATGCCCCCAGGGTCTGGAATGCTGTTGCTAATAAATTGCAACTTGAGTCACTACCTATGAGATCTTCACTCAAAACTGCTCTAGAGGAGTTGTACACCCCAAGCTGCCAGTGCTATTCAGTGGCCTAAAATAAAATGTTTCGCTCCGGATGATTCGCTGCAAAGTATGATCTGTGTTTTGATTTAGTGTGCTGATCTTAAAGGTGCATTGAAAAATTATAATACTCCGATTGATGCTCCTGCTGTTGTGGAGTGACTCGTGCAGCCAGCTATGGCTGCAGGGTTTTGGTAGTACATGTTGTTAATGTAATTTATTGTGAAAATTCCGTCACAGTTTCTATGATCACTGTTTCATTGCTTTCATGGCTTTATTTTGGTGATTTCGAAAAGTTTACTGGTTTAGCCATGTTTGTTTGTTGTAGTACGGAGTAAGACTGATGGCCTTAATCTAAGTTGTCTTGTGGTTGTTGTTGTTGTTTGATTTGCATCCCACTGGGATTTTTGCACACAGCGTTGGTGTACGGTTTTTTTCTGCAATATTTTGCTGTCTTTTCTTGGATTTTCTGTTTGCACTTAGTCACATATTCACTTTAAGATGTTTTCTTGCTCATGTTTTTGTTTTTTGTTTGTTGCGGTTGCACCCGATTCAAGAGCCGAATGGCTCACAGGGCTATACCTAATAAATTAACTTGAACTTGACCTTAAACACACATGGAGTTACACACGCACATATGGACTAAGACACACACACATGGACTTGCACACACATATGGACCCACGCACTCACATAGACGTATACACACACACACACACATAGACTCACACACACATACATAGATTGATACACACATTGCCCTACACACACATACGGACTCTCACACACAGACATCTACTTTAGATACACACACACGGATGAACACACACATATCGACTGACACACACGCATGGAGTTACACACACCCATCGAGTGACACGCACACATGTATGGACTTACACACACGTGGACTAACAAACACACACATATGGACTGACACACACACATGGACTGACACACATAGACACACAAACTCAAATTGCCTTACACACTCAGAGAGAGTATGCACACACGTCGACGAACACGCACACATGGACTAACACACACACAGAGCGACTGATACGCACACAAATGGACTGACACGCACACTTGGACTGACACACAAACACTTAGACGTACAGACACACACATTGGGCGTTGTCCGTTTGAAAAAGACAGACACATGGACTTAAACACACGCATGGACCTACACGCACACACATATCGACTCAAACACGCACACATTGACGTGCACAGCAATCCCCGATGATGGCACAGCTATCAGCATCGCAGTACAACGTATGAGTAAATAGCGTGACTTGAGCAATCGATATAGAAATGCATAGAAGAAATAAGTTGAAGTGATTGTAAATGAAAGAGCAGTAGTACACACAGGTAAGTAGAGAAGCAGGCTACAGTCTAGAATATAGACTGGCAGTCCACCGACTCAATGACGTAAGCATTGCCACAGTCGACATAAACAGCTGGCAATACGGGCAGTAGCTGAAAAAGCAGGATAGTCGACATGAAAGGGTAGCAGTACACTTAGTGAGGTAAAGAAGCAGGCAACAGATTATAGACTGGCATACACATGATGGGCAAAAGCTAAATTAAGTGTGTAGATAATAGAGTGGCAGTGCACTAATGTTAATGAGCAGGCAGCAGGGCACATCGCAGACTGGCAGTACACTGTCGCAGCATCATAAAAAGACAGGTAAAAAAGAAATTTAGGAACCTAATAATGAAATATTAAATTTCGATTTAAAGCTTTCGTGACTGCAGGGATTCATCTTCTTGGTTCTTTCGGTAAAGTCACGTAGTAGGGAAGTAATAAAATAATAAAAATAAAACATAATAAAACAATTCTCACGACGTTTCGGCCACAACGCAAGCAGCCGTCCTCAGGTGAAGAACATGTCTGTCGATAAGACAGAGTCTGAATGACACGTCCTAGGCTTGGAGCGTCTATTTAAGCTGGGAGGGAGGAGGAAGAGCACCTTGACAAAAGAATTTTCATATGAATAGGAATTTAGCATATTTATGGGAAATGCAGGAATGTGAATAGTGTTAATTGTGAAATGCGTGGGAGGTGGGCGGGGGGTTTTCAAAGTCATATTATGCCCATGCATTATGCAGGATTATCAGCATCAAAGGGAGGGGGCAGGGGCAGCACCAACAAAGGGAAGGAATGTTAATAGTGTGCATCTGCAGCAACCAAACAACCACGTAACAAGCTAAAGTATAAACTACATAGTATCATCAGTATGCCAAATACACTCTCAATAAGCTGAGCTACCAACCGTAAGTAATACATTACAATTCTAGGTCGCAAAAAATATAATATACTTACAGCTAAACTTTTTAAACTTTTTCTTTACATCACACAGGTCTATCCCACACTATATGCTGCCATAGACAAACCCAACACCAAATTGTATACTGTATTACTATACACTACCCTATGTCTTAGAATAATACATATTGTAATATTACGCTATGTATTATTCTACCCACCCAACTGTATACCACCACTGCTGTATATTCACCATACAATCACGATACTATATATTACCCTATACATTGTATTAAACATTACACCTTAATACTATTTATTATTATACAATATGCTATACACTATACCATTGACCGTCGCGTGAAAGGTACCAAGAGGAGCAACGAAATATGTCAATGGGAGAGCGGCAGAGGGACGCTTGCAGCGGAGCAAAGAATCCACTCCCTGCGGAGAACACAAGTCAATGTCAGTGAGTGGAACGTGGTCTGAAAGCCACCATAAACGCGGACACAATCAGTTAAGATCCGAAATGGTTTATTACGTCCTTCCAATGATTGCTAAGCCGGAATCCATCTTCTCGGTTGAAATTGTCTCTGTGTTTGTATATGTGGATCGCCTCATGGACGAATCGCTCATGGTAGCCAGATGGCTTGCAGAGAACCTCTGTCTTGGAGAAGTCAATATCATGTGAGCCCACTGAATTGTAACAGTGATCTGCCACGGCTGAGGTGTTTGTCCTACCGTGTTTCAAGTCTGCTTTATGTTCACGGATGCGGTCCGAGACATGTCGTTTGGTTTCTCCAATGTAACTGCTACCACAGAGGCAACTTAGTTTGTAGACGCCAGGGTACTGTATGTCTGGAACCACATCTTTTACAGACGGGACCAGATCACGGATTTTATGTACTCTGTTGAATCGGACCTGGATCTTGTGTTTAATCAGGATTTTGGAGATCTTTTTTGTGACCCCAGCAATGTAGGGTAAGGTAATGGTCTTGAGAGGCTCCTCAACAGGGTCCTTCTTGATGGTTGGAGTGATGACTTTGCGGATTGTGTAGTCGGAGTAACCATTAGCCTGAAGAGCTTGGCGTACATGTTTGAGTTCACTGGCAATGTGTTCCTGGTCGGAAATTCATTGGGCTCTATGGTATAGAGTCTTGATGAGGGAATTCTTCTGGGATGGATGGTGGTGGGAATCCGGTTTTAGGTAAACATCCGTATGGGTGGGTTTCCTGTAGACAGAGTGGCTCATTGAACCATCAGGTCTCCTTTTATTTAGGACATCCAAAAAGGGTAGCTTGCCATCTTTTTCGACTTCCATGGTGAATCTGATGGCTGGGTGTATGGAATTGTTGTGGTCGAGAAATTGGTCTCGAGCAGGCCGGCCATGTGGCCAGATGACAAAAGTGTCATCTACGTACCTCTTCCATAAGGTTGGGCGTAGAGTGGCAGTCTGGATGGCGTCAGTCTCAAATTTCTCCATGAAGACGTTGGCCTACAACCGGAGATAGAGGGGAGCCCATTGGGGTGCCCTCAGTTTGCTTGTAGAAAGTACCATTCCAGGTGAAGTATGTATTGGTTAAGCAGTGTCTCACCAGGGGGGGGGTACCCCAGCATTCAGTCCTTGATGAACCAAGTCTTCAATGATTGCGATGGTGTCAGGTACAGGAACTTTGGTGAATAAAAAAAAACACATCAAAACTGACAAGGAGGTCGTCTGGGGACAGGGAAATCCCATTGATTGTCGATACCAGGTCAGTAGAGTTTAGTACCGCAGAGGTGGTTTTTCCAGTAAAAGGCAGTAGGATTTCAGACAAAAAACGAGCCAGTTTGTATGTGGGGGAGTTGATCGTAGAGACAATGGGACGAAGAGGTGTATCTTCTTTATGTATCTTTGGCAAGCCGTATAATCTTGGTCGCCTGGCTGTAGAAGGTTTCAACGAGAACTGTTTGGTCTGATCAATTAATGCGGTTGAATCAGAAATGATTTGGTTGGTTTTAGAGACGAGGCCGTTGGTGGGGTCTATTTTTATTTTTGTATAGCTGCCATCGTTGAGTAGTTCTTGAATTTTGTTGTATTCTATTTTGTCCATGATGACAGTGGCATTGCCTTTGTCGGCTGAGAGGATGACAATGTCATCCCTCTTTTATAATTGAGCTAATTCAAAACGCTCATCTTTGCTGATGTTGCTAGCTGGCATCTTTGCGTTTTTGAGGGTTGCAGAGATTTCAGATCTTGCTACGTCTGCAGAGATGTGACTCAGGCCCTTGAGAGCTACATCTACTCTAGCAATTATATCATTAACTGGTATGTGTCTAGGTGTGACTTCAAAGTTTAGTCCTTTAGCTAAAACGGATTTCAGACCTTCAGAAATAGAACTGTTAGTGCGATTAATTACGACTTTGTTAACGTCTAGCTTTTCAATGTGTGGGTCCGGTCTCTTGTTTGAGAGGCGGTTGAATTTGGAAATCAACTTGTCCTTACATTTGGTCGACATAGCGGCAGCTGAAGAGGAAGTAATTTTGTCTACATGTTCCCAATCCGATGTGGACATTATTGCACTCAAAGATAAGTGTGATTTGTAGATTGGCTTGTCTAACTGATCTAGATCGGTGCGCGTAAGTCTTATTTTCTCTGAGATAAGAGCTAAGCTAGTTCTAGACAGAATTCGTTTAGCATTAGAAGAAGTTACAGCAGCAGATGTTAGTGTAAATGCGTTTGGTATTACCTTAGAGTCGCGGCATCTCTTCAGAAAGGTGAGAGACTCGATTAGCTGAGCCTTCTTATCACGGAGCTTGTTGAAGGATCTCAAAGTTATGTGGAATCCCTCCCCGTAGAGGCGGTTAAATTTCGATTTAAAGCTTTCGTGACTGCAGGGATTCATCTTCTTGGTTCTTTCGGTAAAGTCACGTAGTAGGGGATTTCCCTGTCCCCATACGACCTGCTTGTCAGTTTTGATGTGGTTTCCTTATTCACCAAAGTTCCTGTACCTGACACCATCGCAATCATTGAAGACTTGGTTCATCAAGGACTGAATGCTGGGGTACCCCCCCTGGTGAGACACTGCTTAACCAATAGATACTTCACCTGGAATGGTACTTTCTACAAGCAAACTGAGGGCACCCCAATGGGCTCCCCTCTATCTCCGGTTGTAGGCCAACGTCTTCATGGAGAAATTTGAGACTGACGCCATCCAGACTGCCACTCTACGCCCGACTTTATGGAAGAGGTACGTAGATGACACTTTTGTCATCTGGCCACATGGCCGGCCTGCTGTAGACCAATTTCTCGACCACATCAATTCCATATACCCAGCCATCAGATTCACCATGGAAGTCGAAAAAGATGGCAAGCTACCCTTTTTGGATGTCCTAATTAAAAGGAGACCTGATGGTTCAATGAGCCACTTTGTCTACAGGAAAGCCACTCATATGGATGCTTACCTAAAACCGGATTCCCACCACCATCCATCCCAGAAGAATTCCCTCATCAAGACTCTATACCATAGAGCCCAATGCATTTCCGACCAGGAACACATTGCCAGTGAACTCAAACATGTACGCCAAGCTCTTAAGGCTAATGGTTACTCCGACTACACAATCCGCAAAGCCATCACTCCAACCATCAAGAAGGACCCTGTTGAGGAGCCTCTCAAGACCATCACCTTACCCTACATTGCTGGGGTCACAAAAAAGATCTCCAAAATCCTGATTAAACACAAGATCCAGGTCCGATTCAACAGAGTACATAAAATCCGTGATCTGGTCCCGTCTGTAAAAGATGTGGTTCCAGACATACAGTACCCTGGCGTCTACAAACTAAGTTGCCTCTGTGGTAGCAGTTACATTGGAGAAACCAAACGACATGTCTCGGACCGCATCCGTGAACATAAAGCAGACTTGAAACACGGTAGGACAAACACCTCAGCCGTGGCAGATCACTGTTACAATTCAGTGGGCTCACATGATATTGACTTCTCCAAGACAGAGGTTCTCTGCAAGCCATCTGGCTACCATGAGAGATTCGTCCATGAGGCGATCCACATATACAAACACAGAGACAATTTCAACCGAGAAGATGGATTCCGGCTTAGCAATCATTGGAAGGACGTAATAAACCATTTCGGATCTTAAGTGATTGTGTCCGCGTTTATGGTGGCTTTCAGACCAAGTTCCACTCACTGACATTGACTATATATCTTGTGTTCTCCGCGGGGAGTGGATTCTTTGCTCCGCTGCAAGCTTCCTTCTGCCGCTCTCCCATTGACATATTTCGTTGCTTCCTCTTGGTACCTTTCACGCGACGGTCAATGGTATAGTGTATAGCATATTGTATAATAATAAATAGTATTAAGGTGTAATGTTTAATACAATGTATAGGGTAATCTATAGTATCGTGATTGTATGGTGAATATACAGCAGTGTGGTATACAGTTGGGTGGGTAGAATAATACATAGTGTAATATTACACTATGTATTATTCTAAGACATAGGGTAGTGTATAGTAATACAGTATACAATTTGGTGTTGGGTTTGTCTATGGCAGCATATAGTGTGGGATAGACCCGTGTGATGTAAGGAAAACGTTTAAAAAGTTTAGCTGTAAGCATATTATATTTTTTGCGACCTAGAATTGTAATGTATTATTTACGGTTGGTAGCTCAGCTTATTGAGAGTGTATTTGGCATACTGATGATACTATGTAGTTTATACTTTAGCTTGTTACGTGGTTGTTTGGTTGATGCAGCTGCACACTATTAACATTCCTTCCCTTTGTTGGTGCTGCCCCTGCCCCCTCCCTTTGATGCTAATAATCCTGCATAATGCATGGGCATAATATGACTTTGAAAACCCCCCGCCCACCTCCCACTCATTTCACAATTAACACTATTCACATTCCTGCATTTCCCATAAATATGCTAAATTCCTCTTCATATGCAAATTCTTTTGTCAAGGTGCTCTTCCTCCTCCCTCCCAGCTTAAATAGACGCTCCAAGCCTAGGACGTGTCATTCAGGCTCTGTCTTATCGACAGACATGTTCTTCACCTGAGGACGGCTGCTTGCGTTGTGGCCGAAACGTCGTGAGAATTGTTTTATTATGTTTTATTTTTATTATTTTATTACTTCCCTACTACGTGACTTTACCGAAAGAACCAAGAAAATGAAATATTAGTTTTGTGCACACAAACATTATGATTGTAATATTTGGCAACGTATTAGTTTGATAATAGTAAACAATGAACGTGAGTTGTTATCTTCACACAAACATTATATAAATATCTGGCAACTAATAAGTTTCATAATAGTAAACAATGAACCTGAGTTGTTATCTGCACACAAACATTATAATTGTAATATCTGCCAACTTAATTGTTTCATAATAGTAAAGAATGAAAGTGAGTTTTTATCTGCACACAAACATAATGACAGTAATATTTGCCAAGTGATTAGTTGCATTATAGTCAACAATGAACCTGAGTTCTTGTCTGCACAGAAATATTATTATTGTAATATCTGCCAACTGAATTGTTTCATAATAGTGAACAATGATCCTGAGTTGTTATCTGCACACAAACATATAAATATCTGGCAACGAATAAGTTTGATCATAGTGTAATGCGGGCGTAAGCGACCTTCCGGATGTGACGTCACGGGGGGGTGGAGTCACGTGACGTGGGAGGAAGGTTCGGCTCCTTAAGTCGGTAAACCGGAAGGAGAAGGCAGTCGGGGTGTGAACGGAAAAGGGTGAGGCCACGCGGGCGAACGAGAAGAGGGGGGGCACCGTCGGCCAGCGGGAGCCAACCCCGAGGACAGGAGGAAGACAGGGTGGTGTGAAGCTGCAGAGAAAGCAGCCAGAAGGGCTGTGTGTTAGAGGCAGCGGTGTGGCTGCCAGGAGTCGCAGGAGCGACGAAGAGAGAGAGACAGCACGAGGCTGTCAGAGCTGTGGAGTGAAAGAGGGAGAGAGGAGCAGCGGCGAGTACAGCCAAGAGGGGCTGTGTGAGAGTAACAGCAGCGGGGCTGCTGTTGTGGACTGGAGCGACATCGGAGTCAGCACTGTGGGGACTGAACAAGTAGAGACAGCCGTGTGGGAATACAGTACGAACCAAATAAAGGACACTGAGCCAGACATCGTGGTCAAGTCTTTTATTACACTGGTGCCAGAAGTGCAACGGCATGTCGAAGCAAGTAAGGAAGAAAGTTACTCCGGCGCCTGCATCGGCTTCTTCGTCCGACGACGACGATCTCCCTCCAACCATGGATTCTGCTGGGGTGGTGGAGGAGAGCCCTGCTGAGGCGAGCACGGGGACGGGAGTGGAAGATGTCGGCGCGGTGGCGGGTCCGTCGACATCATCGGACGCTGATCGAAGATGGCAACAGATGGCGGTACAACTGGAGGCACTAAAGGACGTCCTGACGCAATTATGTCATCTCGTCACGCCAGGGACGACGGAGGAAGCAGTCGGTGCTCCACGGGCCGCCACGTTGCCTGCCCTGCCGCCGCCATTGGCCACGCGGCAAGAAGCCGCCATCTTGCGCGCTCCGCGGCGCCAAACCGCCATCTTGGCCACGCCGCGGGCCGACGCCATTTTGAATTTGCCACCACAACAACCACCATTGGAAGATGGCGTGAAGAGGCGTCGGAGTCGCCACCTTACCACAGTTAAGGAATTCTCCATCGGGGGCGATTGGAGCGCTTTCGCCTGCCGATTCTTGGCGGCGGTACGCACAGCAAGATGGACCGATGCTGAGGCCTTGGAGGTGTTGCCGACTCTACTGGACGACGAATCTGTTCGATTTTTCCGTTCCATAACGACCGATAAGAAGACAACTTTAGGTGGAGTTTTTGAAGAAATGGCCGACGCTTATGAGCCACCTGATGATGCGCATCGGCGATTCGCTCAACGACAACGAGCACCCGAGGAGTCGCCTGTGGCGTTCAGGGGTGCGGTGCTGGAGCTGGCCATGGCAGCTTATCCTGAGACGCCACAGGACCTGCTCGAGCCTCTCATATTAGGGAAAATGCTGGAGCTGTCTCTGGATCTAGGGATCCCCATGCCTGTGTGTGGGCATGAGAAACTCACTTCCCGGGCGGCTGCTAAGTGTCTCGATGCGCAGTTTAATCTCCGTCGCTGGAAGCAAGTGACGGCGTGGACGGGGGGGCCCATCAAAGACGGGGGTGCGCTGGGGTGGGACCCTGCGCAGGCGGTCTACGTGCCGGATGAGCGGGGCCCTCAACAGCTGACGGCCGCCTCCGCTCCATGGTCGGGACGGGGCGGGCCGGGGCCGCGCGCTGCGCTACCGGAACGGGGCCGTCGGGATGCAAGGCCTGCGCTTCGGCGCAACGATGTCGACTGCTTCCGCTGCGGGCGTAGGGGCCACTACGCCAAGGACTGCTGGGCCCGTTTCCCGGCTCCGCTGCAGCAGGAGGCCTCGGTACCGGACAAGCCGACCAAAGAACCTCCGAAACAGGCATGTCGGCACGCACCAGATACCCGGCAAGGCTTTGCACCTCACCCATCACCTTCGTTGCGCGATTCTAATGTTATTGTTAAAGAAACGTCTTCGGCGGGGCCTTGTCGCTCGGTGACGCAGTGGCACAAATTGGCACGGAGAGTAGTCGCGGCCGCTACGGGTTCGTCCACTGTACCGGGGTCTATACAAGGGGTGGACGTGCGCATTTTGGTCGACTCCGGCGCGTCTGCGACTATTATATCCGATGTCATTTTCCATCTGTTGGGCATCCCACCGGGGGCTGTGCGTCCGGTTTATGGGTCGTGCGTCGCTGCGAACGGGGGTAGCATGGGTATCGTGGGCCAGGTGGATGCTAAGATATCTATTGGGGATGTGTCGGCTTCGGGCGTTGTGTTAATATCGAGATCTTTGGCGGTTTCTTGCTTGTTAGGCACCGATTTTTTGGCTAAGATGCCCATTTTGATCAAAATCAATGAGAATTGTATTGAACTGCCGGGGGGCCGTCAAATCTCGTTTCTGCCGTCGCCCTGGGAGCGACCTGCTTCGGCCGTACAGGTGCAGGCGCTGTCCGTCGCATCTGTGGACATCCCACCTGGTTCACAGATGCTCATACCCTTGCGGTATCGGAAGCCCCTGCCTGATCGGCTAGGAGCAGTAGGGGTCTTGTTGTCACCGTCCGCCACGATGACAACCGGGTTGGCGTTAGTTGGGGCACAGACCATCGTCCGGCCGGATCAATTACCATTTTTACAAGTGCTTAATGCGGGGGTGGAAAACGTCCGTGTTCCGGCCGGTACGGTTGTGGCACATGCCACTACGGCGTTTGCGACGCACGATTGTCCGCATAGCCGGGGAGTGGTTGCTGGTGTTTCCGAGCCAAGGGATTCGGATAATCGTTGGGTTGCTGACTTATGTGACGAAAATTCGTCCCTGTCTATGGAGCAACGTGGTGCACTGCGTAAATTGTTGGTAACGTATTCGGATGTGTTCAGCTCCGATGATTTGGATTTGGGCCGCACATCATTGCTTTACCATCATATTGAGACGGGCGATGCTGCCCCTATTCGACTAAATTCGCATCGGATGAGTCCTGCGGAGCGAGAACACGTTCGGGGGGCAGTGGAAGACATGTTGGCTGCGGACATTATATCGCCATCTAACAGCCCATGGGGCGCTCCTGTGGTCTTGGTTAAGAAAAAGGATGGCAGATTGCGATTTTGTGTTGATTTCCGGAAATTGAATAAGATATCGGTGGCAGATGCGTACCCCCTGCATTGTCGGGAGCTAAGTTCTTTTCCACACTGGACCTCTCTTCGGGATTTTGGCAGCTCCCCCTGGACGAGTCCTCACGGGAGAAAACCGCATTCCGTACGCCGCAGGGGTTATTTCAATTTAACTGCCTTCCGATGGGATTGAATGCGGCCCCTGCTACATTTCAAAGATTGATGGAGCTCGTTTTGACGGGGTTGCAGTGGGAGACGTGTCTTATATATTTGGACGATATTATTGTCTTCAGCTGCACATTTGAGGAACATTTAGCGCGGCTGGAGACAGTGTTCACGAGGATGCGTTAGGCGAAATTGAAATTCAAACCAAAGAAATGTCACCTACTGCAACGGTCCGTCCGTTATTTGGGGCACATTGTGAGTGCTGAGGGGGTGTCCACGGATCCGGAAAAGACGGCGTGCGTCCGGGATTGGCCGACTCCGGCCACCGTGGGGGATGTTCGGCGATTTTTGGGATTTGCCTCGTATTACCGAAGATTTGTGCCGGGGTTTGCGACGATTGCGAGGCCCTTGCATCTCCTTACGGGTAAAGGACGGAAGTTTGTTTGGGGACAGCCGGAGGAGGCGGCCTTTCGGAGTCTGCGTGATCTATTGGCTACGGCCCCAACATTGGATTATCCCGATTTCGATCACCCATTCATTCTTGATACCGACGCGAGTGACACAGGTATTGGGGCGGTATTATCACAGTCTAAAGGGGGTGTAGAGCGTGTCGTTGCGTATGGTAGCCGAGTCTTGTCTCCTGCGGAAACCCGCTAATGTGTCACTCGCAGAGAATTATTGGCGGTTGTTTTTTTCCTACGACAATTTCGCCCGTACCTCTACGGTCGTTCTTTTATTGTGCGTACGGATCATGCGGCCTTGCAATATGCCCTTAAAATTGACCAGCCATCCGGACAGTTGGCACGTTGGTTGGACACGCTACAGGAATTTTCCTTCCAAATTCAACATCGGAAGGGAGTGCGCCATGCGAACGCTGACGCACTTTCCAGATTACCGCGGCGCGCCCTTTGTAAATGTGCGTCGGGGACGCATAGGTGTTCGCCGATTCTAAACCCCCCTCAGCCGCTTACGTTGGCCATCGAGAAGTCGGATACTCCGATGGAACCGGGACCGGCTGACGGGGTTTTGAATCTGCCGCGGTCTGTCTGGATCCGGGAACAGATGATGGATGAGTCGTTGGTGTCCTTGCGGAAGCGGTCTACGAGGGACAATGGGAGTCCGAGTACGGCTGTGGGGCCGCAAACCGCTCTCCGGGATGGTCTGCTTATGTGGCGGGAGGGGTTCCAGGAACGCTGGCGTCTGGTGGTGCCAACGTCCTTGCGATTCGAGTTGATTAGAACTCTCCATTGTGACACTCTTTTACATTTAGGGGTGCAGAAGACCTTGTTGACGTTGCAACGTCATTATTTTTGGCACGGCATGGCAACAGATGTCATAGGGCACGTGCGCGCGTGCCCTGCGTGTGCCCGACGTAAGCCGCCTAAACATCCTTACGTGCCGCCTCTCCAGTCGATTCAGGTGTCTCGAGTCAATGAATTGGTGGCACTGGACATATTGGGACCTTTCCCACCATCGGCGAGGGGTAATAAATATTTGCTGGTAGGGGTTGAGTACCTCTCCCGTTGGCCGATGGCCTGGCCGTTGCCCGATCAGTCGGCCGCGGCCATTACCGACGCCTTTTTGTTTGGGTACATTATGGACAAGGGGGCGCCGGAGAGACTCCTCACGGACCAGGGCAGGAATTTCTCTTCAAAATTATTGGCGGAAGTGTGCGCGGGCCTTGGGACTAAGAAAGTACGGACATCCCCATACCATCCGCAGACGGATGGTATGGTGGAACGGCTGAACAGGACATTGTCTGCCATGCTTTGCCATACTGTGAGCGAACAACAATCAGATTGGGATCTGCACATCCCCGGAGTGCTTTCGGCGTACAGGATGACGCCTCATGCGGCTACAGGGTATTCGCCGTTTTACCTTATGTATGGTCGGGAAAACGTGCCGCCGGTGGATGTGCAATTGGGAACTGGGGCGAAGGGACCTCGTAAACCACTTCCTGAATACATTCAGGACACGGTTCGCCGAGTCACGGAGGCGCGGGAGAATGCCCGCGTGGCTACGGCCAAAGCCCAGGCCCGGAACGAGCGGTATGCTCGACGGTCCGAGGGGGAGTGCCCCTGGAAGGTTGGGGACCTAGCCTGGCTTCATTGTCCACAGGTACGGCCGGGAACCTCTCCTAAATTGCACAAACCTTGGCATGGTCCCGTACGCCTCATTGCGGTTCCCAACCCACAGTCAGCACGCGTCCAAATTGGATCTCGTCGCTGGGTTGTGCATACGTCGCGCTTGAAACCATATGTTGCTCCCCTACATGATGCGTCATCCCCCAATGTTGCCTTGCCGGGGTCTGTTGCTGCTGACTCTCCCCTGCCTGTGTCCATTGATCTTGCTAGAGCGCCTGTCGTACCTGTTCCAGACAGGCCGGCCGTGACACCGCGGGGGACGAGGGGCCCTGCTCGGAGGGCGCCTGCCAGGTCTGCGGGACCTTCGAGCCCTGCAGCCCTTCCGACCCCGTTGCAGGCACATTCGCGGGACAAGCCCAAGACTAATTCTTCAGGGACACGGGACGTTGGTGGACTTCCAGCCGTAGCAGGGGAATTACCCCCTGTTATTCCTCGAGTTCCATCGCGTTCCCGTTCTGCGAGTGGGCCGCCGACCGTCTGGGACGGGCCGGCGACCCGCACACGTTCCAAATCGCTTACGTTTCGTTGATTGTTGCTGTGTTGTTGTTCTTGTTCTTACAGTTGTATTTATTGCATGCTTCTCGTACGTTCGTTGATGTTACTTTGCGTTGTTGTTCTTGCTGTTATATTGTATGCTTAGTGTCCTTTAGGGGGGAAGGTCGGTTCGCCGCATTACGATTGGCTATTGGTCAGCCGAGGTCGGCTGGGGTTTTTCTAAGGGGGAGGGTGGTGTAATGCGGGCGTAAGCGACCTTCCGGATGTGACGTCACGGGGGGGTGGAGTCACGTGACGTGGGAGGAAGGTTCGGCTCCTTAAGCGGGTAAACCGGAAGGAGAAGGCAGTCGGGGTGTGAACGGAAAAGGGTGAGGCCACGCGGGCGAACGAGAAGAGGGGGGGCACCGTCGGCCAGCGGGAGCCAACCCCGAGGACAGGAGGAAGACAGGGTGGTGTGAAGCTGCAGAGAAAGCAGCCAGAAGGGCTGTGTGTTAGAGGCAGCGGTGTGGCTGCCAGGAGTCGCAGGAGCGACGAAGAGAGAGAGACAGCACGAGGCTGTCAGAGCTGTGGAGTGAAAGAGGGAGAGAGGAGCAGCGGCGAGTACAGCCAAGAGGGGCTGTGTGAGAGTAACAGCAGCGGGGCTGCTGTTGTGGACTGGAGCGACATCGGAGTCAGCACTGTGGGGACTGAACAAGTAGAGACAGCCGTGTGGGAATACAGTACGAACCAAATAAAGGACACTGAGCCAGACATCGTGGTCAAGTCTTTAATTACAATAGTAAACAATGAACCTGAGTTCGTATCTGCACACAAACATTATTATTGTAACATCTGTCAACTTGTTTCATAATAGTAAACAATTAACCTGAGTTGTTATCTGCACACAAACATAATTATTGTAATATCAGCAAACTTATTTGATTCATAATAGTAAGCAATGAACATGAGTTATTATCTGCACACAAACATTATAATAGTAATATATGGCAACTGATTTGTTTAATAATAGTAAACAATGAAGCAGAGTTGGTATGTGCACACGAAGATAAATCTTGTAATATCTGGCAACGTATTTTTTTCACAATAGTGTAGAGGAGTAGAGGAGAGTGGTGGCGTCGCGTGCGCTGTCCGGTGCGGTGAGATCACGGGAAGTGGGGTCGCACGCGCCGGGCAGTGCACGTGACGTCTCGCCTCAGAGGGTATTTAAGGGAGACCCCGTGACGTAAGCGGGGTCACTGGAGGAACGGGGATAGTGGAAGGGGTGAAGAGGGAACCCTTATAGTGATACCTGTTAATAAACCCTGGCGGAAGCCCCTAACTCACCTCCGTCTCCGAGTACCTCCGTCTACAACAGCAACAACTACTTAACAACTGGTGTCAGAAGTTTACACCGTCGCCAACATGTCAAAAGCGGGCGCACGGCGTAAGAACCCACCGGCACATGACTTGGAGGGTGCCGAAGGCGGAGAGGAGGCTCCAGCAGTGACCCCGGAGCCCGGGACCCCGGTGACGGTCCCCATGGAGACGAGCGGGCCGGAGCGGGAGGATTCGGCTGCGGGGAGTGCCAGCTCACCGCCGCCGCCAGAGACGGAGAGCGTCCCCGCAGCTCTGCTGCACCAGCTCCTGCAGGCGGTGGGGCAGCTGACCGTCAGGTTGGCCGAGGTGGACGCACGGACGCAGCCAACCGCCCCGCACTCGAGACGGGAGCAACTGTCAACTGCCAACGTTGAAAGCGCCGCCGTTTTCCCAGCGACCACTCCACCGGAAATGGCCATCATGTTGGCTGCGACGCAATCCGCGGCGGCCATGTTGGCTCGGGAGCCGTATGCGGCCGCTACTACGGCTGCGACGCGGCGGCCGGCGGACATGGCTGCCATGGCGACCGCGACGCCGCGTCTCTCCACCGACGCGGCCGGGGTTTCTCGGCACGCCGCTCCTGCGGGACCAGCCGCCGGCGACGACGCGGCTCTACATCAAGCTGCGCCCGCCGGAGGGGCCCCGGGTAAGTACGCGCGTGCCGTCCTCGCCGGGCCGCCGGGGTGGGCAGCGGCGGCTGCCGCTGCCCCGTACATCGCCGTGCCGCCGGAATGGGCCGCGGGTGCTGCCATGGCGACCGCGACGCCGCGTCTCTCCACTGACGCGGCCGGGGTTTTTTGGCACGCCGCTCCTGCGGGACGAGCCGCCGGCGACGACGCGGCTCTACATCAAGCTGCGCCCGCCGGGGGGGCCCCGGGTAAGTACGCGCGTGCCGTCCTCGCCGGGCCGCCGGGGTGGGCAGCGGCGGCTGCCGCTGCCCCGTACATCGCCGTGCCGCCGGAATGGGCCGCGGGTGTGGCCGCGGCTCCACCTGTCGCCGCGCTCACGGGGCCGGCCACCGGCGATGCGTCCCTTGTCATGGATGACGCCGCGGCTCCGTGTTATACCGCCGCGTCTTCGGCGTGGCCCATGGAGGCTGCAACGCCGTGGTGCCTCGCCGCGTCGCGAGAGGTTGCGGCGCCTGCGGCCGCTGTCCCGCACCTCGCTGCGCCGGCGGGGTGGGCCGCGGGGGCCGCCGCAGCTCCGTGTTATACCGCCGCGTCTTCAGCGTGGCCCGGGGAGGCCGCAACTCCGTGGTGCCTCGCTGCGTCGCGAGAGGTTGCCGCGGTTACGGCCGCTGTCCCGCACCTCACTGCGCCGGCGGGGTGGGCCGCGGGGGCCGCTGCAGGCCCGATTTATACCGCCGCGTCTTCGGCAACGCCGTGGTCCCTCGCCGCGTCACGGGACGACGCCGTGGCTTCGTACGCCGCCGCTGACAGGTGGGTCGCGAAAGCGCAGGTGCCTTCACACCTCGCTGCATCTACGGCGTGGCCCATGGGGGCCGCAACTCAGCCGCACTTCGCTGCGCCTACGGCGTGGCCCATGGGGGCCGCAACTCAGCCGCACCTTTCCGTGTCTTCGGCGTGGCCCGCGGGAGCCGCAATGCTGCCACCGCCGCACCACGTCGCGTCCGCCGGGTGGCCCGCAGGTGCCGCTTGGCTTCCACACCTCGCGGCGCCGCGCGGCCAATGGCAGTGCCGGTTACCCGAAGTTGCGCCGTTTGTCGCGCAAGGGGGCGACTGGTCGGCCTTCCAGGACCGGTTCGACGCGGCATACATGTCGGTCGGCTGGTCCATGGAGGAGGCCTTGCCGGCGCTTCCGACCTGCTTGGACGAAAGGGCTCTGCAGGCCTTCAAGTCCATCCATCCGGCCAATCGGGCTACACTCCCGGCGGCCTATATCCAAATGGCCAACGTTTTTGAGCCGCCGTCCACCGCGCAGCTAAAGTTTTCATTGCGGCGGCGGGAGGAGGGGGAACTGCCGCTGGCCTTCCGCTGCTCGCTCCTGGCCCTGGCACAGGCTGCATACCCTGACCTGTACGGCAGGGCACTTGATTCTATGGCCTTGGGGAAGCTGCTTGACCTGGCAAGGGAGCTAGGAATTGCTCTGTCAATCAACAATGATCGGCAGATCACATCCTTGGCGGTCGCCGAAAACATTCAGGCGCACCTCTTTCTCCGCCAACGGCCTCAGATGGCGGCGTGTGCGGGGGTCCCGGCGCCGGACGGGGGGGTCACCTCTCAGGGGGTGGACACCCTCGCGGCCCTGGCGATGCCCGATCGTCGAGGAAGGGGGGCGGGTGGTCGCCGTCCGGAGCAGCGGGGGCGGCCGGGACCTTCCCGTCCACAGGAGGCGGACACGGTGGCCTGCTTCCGCTGTGGTCAGCAGGGCCACATTGAGCGGGGCTGCCGGAATGCCCCGGGGGCCTTTGGAAAAGGGACTCCACCTTCTCCCAGACCCTCCTTGACATCGGGTCCGGGGCCCCAGGCGAGTCGCGACGCATCATCTGCGCGGCCGCTCCCTTCACCTCATGCATCTAGCGGGGCTAGGGCCCATCGTCATGGGGTTGTCCTCGAAGGGTCGGGTGCACCATCGTCATCACCCCCTCAATGGCCCAGACAGACCCGCCACTGGGATGCGCTTGCGCATAGGATGGTGGCGGCAGCTGCCGGCTCCTCAGCGGTGGCAGGATATGTGCAAGGGGTGCACGTTCGCCTCCTGGTGGATACGGGGGCATCGGCCACCATTATTTCTGAGGCCATTTTTGGGCTGCTACCCCGCAGCGTGGGTCCGTTAAGGCCGGTTCGCGGGGCTTGTGTCGCCGCGAACGGCGGCAGTTTGGGCATCTTGGGCCACGTTGTAGCGTCGGTTCGGGTTGACGAGATTGAGTTGGCCGGGCCGATTTTGGTCTCCAGGACCTTGGCAGTGCCATGCCTCTTGGGGACCGACTTTTTGTCTAGGATGCCCATCCGAATTCTCGTTGACCAGGGCTGTGTGGAAATGCCGTCAGGGAGGCGGCTGAAATTCCTACAATCGCCTACCGTCCTGTCTCCCTTGGTCGCCGGTGTACGGGCCTTGAATAAAGTGCCGGTGACCGTACCACCGGCGTCACAAATCCTGATACCCCTTAGGTTGCGCAAACCGCTCGAAATGGGCTCCACGGAGACGGGTATCCTCCTGTCCCCGTCAAGCTACTTTTCAAGGACGAAGGGGTTGGTGGGCGCCTTGACAGCCGTGTCGGGGGGCCAGGACCTTTTTTTGCAGGTCCTCAATTCGGGACCCTTGCCGGTCGTAGTCCCGGCCGGCGCCGTCCTGGCACACGCGACCCCGGCTCCTCCACCCGAGAGCGCTGCCCCGGATGGAGGGGTCGTGGCGGGCGTGATGCGCACGGGGGACCCCGACGCATCATGGATCGCCACGTTGTGCGACGAGAATGCCTCGTTGTCCTCTGGGGAACGTCGGCAACTCCGCGACCTCATCGAGCGGTTCACCGATGTATTCAGCCAAAGTAAGTTTGATCTGGGTCGCACTACTCTTTTGGACCACCACATAGACACGGGCGACGCGGCCCCTATTCGACTTAATTCCCACCGCTTTAGCCCAGCGGAAAAAGATCATGTCCGCTCGGCTGTCGAGGAAATGTTGGCGGCGGACATCATCTCCCCATCTACTAGCCCTTGGGGTGCCCCCATTGTGCTAGTCAAGAAACGGGACGGGAGTCTCCGGTTCTGCGTCGATTTTCGTAGATTGAACAAGATCTCGGTGGCTGATGCATATCCATTGCCTCGCATGGATGATTCCCTGGACGCCCTCTCGGGCGCGCGGTTCTTTTCGACTTTAGATTTGCTCTCCGGCTTCTGGCAATTGCCACTGGATGAGGCCTCTAGACCCAAAACAGCGTTCCGTACACCCCAGGGGTTGTTCGAGTTCAATCGGCTTCCTATGGGTCTCCATTCGGCCCCGGCCACCTTCCAGCGTCTCATGGAGATGGTCTTGGCGGGGCTGCAGTGGGAGTCTTGTCTAATCTACTTGGATGACGTTATTGTTTTTGGCCGTACGTTTGGCGAGCACTTGCAACGCCTTGAGGTGGTGTTCGTCAAAGTGCGTGCTGCTGGCTTGAAATTCAAACCCCAGAAATGCCACTTGCTACAACCATCGGTGAGGTATTTGGGACACATTGTTAGCACGTCAGGTGTCGCCACGGACCCGGATAAAAAGGCTGGTGTCCGGACGTGGCCGACTCCCACATCTGTCGCGGAGGTGCGTAGCTTCGTTGGCTTCGCATCGTACTATCGCCGGTTTGTCCGCGATTTTGCGACCATTGCGAAGCCACTGCACGCCCTTTCCGCCAAAGGCCAAAGGTTTCACTGGGGCGCGGAGGAGGAGGCGGCTTTTGCGGCGCTTCGCACGGCCTTGGCGGATGCGCCGCCCTTGGGGTACCCGGATTTTATGAAACCCTTCCTGCTCGATACCGATGCCAGCGACACGGGAATTGGGGCTGTCCTGGCCCAGGTGGTCGACGGGGTTGAGAGGGTGGTAGCCTATGGCAGTCGCGTTCTGTCCTCGACGGAACAGCGATATTGTGTGACCCGGAGGGAACTTTTGGCCATAGTTTATTTTGTTCAGTTGTATAGACCATATTTGTACGGTAGGCTGTTTACGGTCCGAACCGACCACGCGGCCCTGCAATATTCGCTGAAGATTAGTCAGCCCTCGAGTCAGCTGTCTCGCTGGCTCGAAGTGCTCCAGGATTACCCCTTTGATGTAATCCACAGGAAGGGGACACAGCATGGAAATGCGGACGGTTTATCCCGATTGCCGGCAGGCGGTGGGTGTGCTTGCGCCCTGGGCTCTAGCCGTTGCAAGGCCCCAGGGGACGCCGCGGCCCAGTTGGTCGCGTCGGCCGAGGCGGACACCCCTCCAGGTGCGGCGTCGCCCACGGATTTCGGCCTTGGACTTCCCTGGGAGGTATGGTCCGGCTTGCAGATGGAGGATTCCTCTCTGCTGAAGCTACGGCGCCGTGTCGGACATAAGGCCCGGAGCTCAGCTTCGTCGGCTGCCCCGGAGATCGCCGTGCATGACGGACTACTCATGCGTTGGGATGCCCAATTGGAACGCTATTGTGTGGTTGTGCCCACTAGCCTGCGTGGTAAATTAACCCGAGCCATTCACGAGAAGCTTATGCACCTTGGCTACCACAAGACCTTATTGACCCTTAAGCGGGACTATTACTGGCCGGGTGTTGAGGGTGACGTGGCACTGATTTTAAAGGGTTGCCACGACTGCGCGCGGAGGAAGGCCCCAGTTGTCCGGGACCGGGCCCCGCTGCAGTCCATCCGGGTTTCTCGCGTTAATGAGCTCGTGGCGCTCGACATTTTGGGGCCATTCCCTGCATCCCAACGGGGCCACAAATACCTCTTGGTGGGCGTTGAGTACCTCACACGTTGGCGCATGGCATGGCCTTTGGTCGATCAGTTGGCCTCTTCTATCACCGAGGCCTTCGTCCAGGGGTACGTGTTTGACAAGGGCACGCCGGAACAATTGTTGACTGACCAGGGGCGGAATTTCTCGTCTAGGTTGCTCAAGGAGGTGTGTGACCTCCTTGGCACCAAGAAAATCCGCACCTCGCCCTACCACCCCCAGTCAGACGGGATGGTAGAGCGCTTGAACCGCACCCTTACGTCCATGCTGTGCCACCAGGTGAACATGTCCCAGTCAGACTGGGACCTGTTCGTCCCGGGGGTCTTGGCGGTGTATCGGTTGGCCCCTCATGCCTCCACGGGATTTTCGCCTTTTTATTTGATGTACGGTAGGGAACCGGAGCCCCCGGTGCACGTCCAGATGGACGTTGGCTCCTCCAAGAAGGGGTCGGCGGTGCCGACCCCTTTGAAGGTCGCGCTTGACCGGCTGCGCGAGGCGCGACAGGCCGCTGCCAAGAATTCAGCAAGCCGGCAGGCGGCTAATGAGCGGCTGCCCAAACACCAGGCAGCTGGCCTCCCGTGGATAGCGGGTCAAAAAGCGTGGCTGCATTGTCCCCAGGTCCCCGTTGGCACATCGGCCAAATTGCATCGCCCTTGGCAGGGCCCCGTGGAGGTTGTGGAGGTCCGCCGGCCGCAATGCGTCCGGATTCGGTTCGGTCGCCGGCAGTGGATAGTGCACCCGTCCCGGCTCAAACGTTATGTTCCATCTACCCTGGGGGATCCACCCCCAATTCCGGAGCGGCCGGCTGATGATGTGTCCGGCGTGCCTGACCGGCCGGGTCTCGTTGACGGAGGTGACGTCCGACCTGTGTGTGTGCCCCCAGGCCCCTCCCGAGTGAGGCCGACAGAGACCCCCCGGTCACCGGAGGCCACGGCGGTGGGCCTGTTGCCCACTGACGGGCCACCTGCACGGGAGGCGGACATCATACGGGGGAGCGGGCCAGCAGCGCATACCCGCTCGAGGGGGATGCGGCTCCGGTGACGGCCCTGATGGCCGTTCAGCGGGCCCAGCCCCTGGCGCCCGTTCGGCGCTATCCGGCGGATGAGGCCTTCGGGGTCTATTTGTTTTGTTTTTTGTTGTTGCTGTTCTGCTTGAGGGACCGTGCTGCCCTAAGGTTTAGTTTCTAGCAGCCGGTTATACCTTCAGGCACACGAACTCGTGAATATTCGGTCTTCGGTCCGGTGTGGGGCCCCGCTTGCGGGGTGCTTGCAGCCGGGTCGGCTGTTTTTTTTCACGGGGGGGGGTGATGTAGAGGAGTAGAGGAGAGTGGTGGCGTCGCGTGCGCTGTCCGGTGCGGTGACATCACGGGACGTGGGGTCGCACGCGCCGGGCAGTGCACGTGACGTCTCGCCTCAGAGGGTATTTAAGGGAGACCCCGTGACGTAAGCGGGGTCACTGGAGGAACGGGGATAGTGGAAGGGGTGAAGAGGGAACCCTTATAGTGATACCTGTTAATAAACCCTGGCGGAAGCCCCTAACTCACCTCCGTCTCCGAGTACCTCCGTCTACAACAGCAACAACTACTTAACAATAGTAAGCAATGAAGCAGATTTTTTATGAGCACACAAACATTATGTGTGTTTTACAAAAGTTAACAATGGACTTGAGTTGTTAGCGTAAGAATCAAGGAAATGTGTACTTACCATAGCCGTGTTGAGGCCTAGTGCCATGCATAGCCCCCGTCCTGGCCTACATTGGCTAGGTGGCGGACTTGGCACGTTAGCCAGGCTAGGGGCTGGGCCGCTGCCTCCAACACCACCCCCCCCCAGCATCCCCCGCCCGTGCAAGAATAATGGGATGGAAGCAGTAAAATATTATTATCTACGGAGTCTGTAATATAAACTGGACGCATCGTGTTGGGGGGGGGGGGGGGCGAAGAGGACATCACACTGGGAAGAAATATTCGCAGCTTTATGTGTGTATGTATTGCCTGTAAAACGCATAAAAGGAAATGTCCCCCGTGAGCTGGAGCGAACGCGCATCACTTGGCAGGGTCGGCCCCCCCCCCCCCCACGCAATTTTCGTGAGTTGGTACGGTCGATGTTGCACAATAAGTATATAAATAATAATAGAAACGGCACAAATGTGTTAATTAAACTACTTTAAAGTTTACGGATGGGAAAACGGAATAGCCTATTCCCACCGCGGGGCTTAGGGCCTGCCGCCTGGCAAACATTTTTCTACGTGAAGGCCACCGTCCGAGAGCCAAATACCCCGCAAGCGCGAGCGCGCGAAGACTTTTATATATAAAAGAAAGAAGAAAAGAAGAAAGAAGAGAAGATAAGACCTGCGGTAAGTACCCGGCGTTGCCCGGGCGAAAAAGGCAGACACACACATGGACTTACACACAGACATCGACGTACACACATAGAAACACATGGACTTGCACGCACACACACACATATGGACTCACACACACAGACATCGACTTTAGACACACAATGTAGTTACACACACAAATCGACTCAAACACATAGTTACACACACATATCGACTCACACATACATACATAGACTGAACAACAACAACCACCATTCGCCACTAAGTGGCGGTGCCATCACCACAACGCTTGTGCCAGGTTATGTGCACCTTGAGGTCACGTGAAGTGTCGAACGCCCGCTGGCAGGAGGTCACGGAGCAGACCCAGATAGCACAAGTCGACTGACTGAAACGACTGGCTGATGCAGCACCTGTGCCCTCTACTGTGGCAACTTGCTGTGCTTTAGGCACCCGGCGTTCCGCTCGTTGTGAGCGTCGCTCCTCCGCCCTCCATTGTTGTTGCCCAGTAGCATCCTTCAGGAGCCTCCTTTACATAGGCCGATCTTGACACGGATGGTACCAGTCATCGGCAAGTCCACTCAGCTCCACATGCTTATGTACCACATCACTCCATTTCTTCTCTAGCCCATGCCACGCCCGATTAGCCCCCTCGATCCGGCCAAACAAAAGCTGTTTAGGCATGCGGTGGCTGGGCATGCGGCCTACATTACTCAGGCAACGCAGCCTTGCCTGCCGGAGGAGCTCACTGATGGGACTTTGTCCACATCTTTCAAGGATTTGTGAGCTCCTCACACAATGCAGCCTGGTTAAACCTAGGATGGATCGTAGGCAGGCCATCCTAAATGTTTCTAACCAGCGAAGATGTTCCATTAGGGGGGTCCAAGTTTCGCAAGTGTAGCGGAGGGAATGACCGTGGCCGAGAAGACCTGAAGCTTCGTGTGGAGTGATAGACCAGGTAGCTTCCACACATATTTACGAAACCGATGAAAATATAATGTTGCTCGACTGATTCGGAGTGAGACCTGTGCTGTTAAACCGGAGCTGGTCATTAGCACACTGCCAACGTATGGGAAACTCTCCACTCTCTCCACAACTGCCCCATCACCAATTGGGAGTTGTGGGGGTGCAGTGTCTGATGGTACAAAATACCCAGGCAGGTGCTTAGTTTTGGTGGGGCTGATGGTAAGGCCCCACCTCTTGGTGGCAAGCTCCAGGTTCAGCAGCAGCACCTCGAACTCCTCCTCCGAGTAAGCAGCAATTAGCAGATCATCGGCATACATCACGTGGTTGAGCAATAGGTAGCCATCCCTTGACCGCACCCAGGCATTGATGAGCCTCCCGTTGTATCTGTACCAGATGGTAATTCCTCCGAACTACGTGGTAAAAATATATGTAAAATAATGTGGGAGCCAGATATCCCTGTTGCACCCGAAGGTATAAACTGTAAAGGGAATGGTTCTGACTCACGGCCACGTAGTTTGACGCGGGGCCGCTCACCATCATGAAGGTCCTTAAGAATCGTGAGCAGAGGGTCAGAGACTCCGAAAGCACGAAGAACAAGCGAGAGGCCAGGCCTACTGATGGTACAATAAGCCTTGACCAGGTCAATAAAGCACACACATGGACTAAGACACACACAGGGTCCAAGAGACACGCAAAGAAATGGACTTGCACTAACATGGAGCCATGCACACACAGCGACTAACACACACGCACATGGAATGACACACACGGACATAAATACCCAGGCAGGTGCTTAGTTTTGGTGGGGCTGATGTAAGGCCCCACCTCTTAGTGGCACGCTCCAGTCTCAGCAGCAGTGTCTCCAACTCCTCTTCGGAATGAGCAGCTATTACCAAATCATCAGCATACAAAACGTGGTTGACCAATAGGGAGCCATCCCTTGATCACACCCGGGCGTCGATCAGCCTCCCATTATATCTGTACCAAATGGAGATTCCCCCGGTACAGCTATTGAAGGCTTCACGCACTACTTGGTCAAAATAGATGTTAAATAATGTTCGAGCCAGCGGACATCCCTGTCGCACCCCAAGGTGTACAGGGAAAGGCTCTGACTCCCGGCCACGTAGTTTTACCCGGGCCTGCTCACCATCATGAAGGTCCTTAATGATCGTGAGCAGAGGGTCAGGGACTCCGAAAGCACGACGAACAGCCCAGAGCCCAGGCCTACTGATGGTATCATAGGCCTTGACCAGGTCAATAAAGCAGAGATGTCTTGTTGGAATTCCCTACACCTCTGCTGTAGCAGACGGACAGAAAATATGGCATCTGTGCAGAACCGCCCTTTCCTGAAACCGCATTGGGGCTCCGCAAGCCTCTCCTCAGCGTGCCTAGCAAGGCTATGTTGAATAATCCTTGCCAGGACCTTTCCCGGCACACTGAGTAGTGAGATGCCCCTGTAGTTGTTACAGTCTGTGTGGTCCACCTTCTTAAAGAGGGGGACCACCAGGGCATCCTTCCAATCCTACGGAACCCGTCCAGTGGTCCAGACTGTTGTTATCATGTCGTATAGGGCAGTCTGTGCACAAACGCCACCCTCCCTCAGCATTTCGCTTGGGAGATCATCTCTGCCCGGTGCCTTTTCTGGTCTCAGACTCTGGATCGCCTTCAGTACTTCCTCAACAGATGGCACCTCAGCCAGCCACTCACAGGGGGTGACCTCTTCCAATATTTGAGGCACCGCAGCCTCAGCAGGGTTATCCCCACTTTGTGCCATGATGTTTTCCTGGCCGAGAGATTTCTCCTCCCCCAGGACCCTACAGAAATGCTCAGCAAATCTGCAAACCTGTTCCTGGGGATCGGAGATTGGATTACCGTTTTTTCCCCTAATGATGGTAATAGGTGTGACGCTGCAGGTTACTTTTTTGATGGAGTTAAATAGTGATTTGTGATCGTGGGCCACTGAGGCAGACTCTCCTCAGCAACCCGCGACCATCACCCATCCTTGCAGCGCCTTACGGCTCTCCGAACCTCCGAGCGAAGGCTGCGGTAAACCTCCTCATTCTCTGACGTGGGATGCTGTAGCCGATGAGAGTGGGCCTGTCGCTTTTTCTCAACTAACCTGAACACCTCCTCTGTCAGCCAGGGTTTCTGGGGAGGTCTGGACCGCGTACCCAAAGCAGCCATTGCAGCTGCATGAGTCACAGTCCTAAACCTCGCCCATTTACCCTCGACATAAACTCACACACACATCGACGTGCACAGAAATTCGCGATGATTGCACAGCTATCAGCATGGCAGTACTACATATCAGTAAATAGCGGGACGTGAGCAATCGAAACAATATAAATGCATAGAAGAAATAATCAGAAAGAAGTGTACATAAAATAGCAGCAAGTACATACAGGTAAGTTGAGAAAGCAGGCTACAGTCTAGATTATAGTCTGCCAGTACGCCGACTCAATGGCAATACAGGCAGCAGCTGAAAAAGCAGGACACAGTCGACATGAAAGTCTTAGTGAGATAAAGAAGCAGGCAACAGATAATAGACTGACATACACTCATAATGGACAAAAGCAAAATTAACTGTAGATAGAGTGCCAGTGCACACAGAGCACAGACTGGCAGTACACCGTCGCAGCATCATTAAAACGCACCAAAAAATGGAAATATTTAGCAACCTAATAATGAGAAAAATTTGTGCACACAAACATTATAATTCTAATATTAGCCAACTTCTTAGTTTAATAATAGTAAACAATGAAGCAGAGTTGTTATCTGCACACAAGCATAATGTTTGTAAAATTTGTAAACATTGGTTTAATAATAGTAAAAAATAAACCTGAGTTGTTAGCGAAAGATTCAATAAAATTGTACTTTACATTGGCGTAGTGACGCAGAGCCCGCGGCCTCGCCTCCATTGGCAAGCCGGAGGAGGTGAGACATTGCCAGGCTGCGGGCTGGGCCGCTACCCCACCTCCACCACCCCCCCGCCCAAGCCATAATAATACTATGTTAGTGCTTTAATAAGGACTTTATAGCAGTATCTCACGCATCGTGTTGGGGGGCGAAGAGGACATGAGACTGTGAAGAAAAATCCGCAGCGTTACGTGTGTTTGTGTAGTGCTGAACTTCATGCAGACAACTTCATTTTCTGTCGTCACTTTTTTTTACAAACTCTTCACATTCAACACCTGTAACTTCGGCGTGATTCTCCGCCCTCCGCCGTTCGCTCGCCGCACTCCGCTCGCCTCGCTCGCTCCGCTTCGCCCCGTCTCTCTCTCCCCGACTCTCCGCTCTCTCTGCTCCGACTGACTCTGCTCTGACTGACTCTCGGCATCTCTGTCTCACTCCGATCTCCGTTCGACTGTCTCTCTCTCGGCGTCTCCGTCTCACTCCGACTCTCCGTTCGACTGTCTCTTTCTCGGCGTCGTTGTCTCATTCCGACTCTCCGCTTCATCTCTCACTTGGCGTCTCCGTCTCACTCTTCTCCGTCTCACTCTTCTCCGTCTCACTCTTCTCCGTCTCACTCTTCTCCGTTTCACTCTGCTCTGTTTCACTCTGCTCTGTCTCACTCTTCTCTCGTTCCTGCTCCACTGCTTGTTCCTGCTCCACTGCTAGCCTGTTCTATCTCTCATATCTTCTTCTTGTTCCTGCTCCACCGCTTCTCTCCGACCTTCTCCGTCCAGCTCCCAGCAACAACTCCCCCGTTCCCTCTCTCACGTTTCCGTATATATCCCCGTCCTCATTAATTACCAATTAATTAAGCGGCGTCCCCACCGACGCCCCGCGGCCCCCGCCGCCACCACCCCTATCTCCAGACTTGCTGGCG
This sequence comes from Lampetra fluviatilis, assembly GCF_964198595.1. Classification (NCBI taxonomy): domain Eukaryota; kingdom Metazoa; phylum Chordata; class Hyperoartia; order Petromyzontiformes; family Petromyzontidae; genus Lampetra; species Lampetra fluviatilis. Next base: position 193,595 of record NC_136296.1, read on the forward strand.
CCACCCTGCACCTGCTATATCCACCATCCAATCACCGCCACGCATCTTACAACCACTTATTGGACCGTCTCCCTCCGGCCGCTATCCTCCCAGCAAGGGTGGGGAATGCTCCCTCGTCGACCCTTGATGCGTACCCACCCTCGTGACAGCGATAATCAGCTGGCGTGATCACATCCCGCTCTCGTGTGTCTTGGGGCAGCTCCCGAGGTTGCGGCTGGCCAACCTGCTCACAGCCAGAGAACCTGTCAGTAAGCCCCTTCTGAGTCAATAGTGGCGGTCCTGCAGGCACACGGGGGGCAGACTGCTGAGGCGCGTTCACATGCAACTGTACAACAGGTTCGTCGGACACATACAATACAGGCCGTTCCGTGAAGGGAGATAACGCATCAAATGGAGGCACAAATTTCTTAAGACGCGACGGGTGAACATGCCATGGCGCCGGCCGCAGCGAATTCGTACAGTCTGGTCCCGACGAGTTTCCACAATCTCAACGGGACCCTGCCAGAGTCGATGGAACTTTGGAGATGTGCCCACTGGCACCATAGGGGAGTGCAGACAAGCCCTGTCCCCCACATGGCAGGGCTCTCGCGGAGACTATGTGTCGCGCAGGCGTTCATTGGCTGCCTGCCGTCTCGCGGTGTTACCCAACGAGGCCTCTCTAGCCTCCTTCAGACGGTCTAATGCCACCTGCATGGGGGCAGGTATCGCAGACGACTTCCCCCACGCCCAACCTGACCAGGGCTGGGACCTCTGGTTCCCGCCAGTACATTAAATAGAATGGCGAATACCTCGTCGATGCATGCGGGGCCAACCTGTAAGCGGCTAAGGCTGCCGGAACGTATAGGTCCCAATCATGCTGCGCTGAATTAACCTTCCATCGGTTTGCGGGTGGAACGAAGACGTCCGAATCTTTTTCGTCCCCAGTGAGTCACACACTGCTTTAAGTAGACAGGAGGAAACATGTTTGCCCTGATCGGTGAGCAGGTGCTCTGGGGCGCCTTTATCCAGGACGTATCCCTACAGGAAAGCCTCGGCGATTGACCCCACAGATTGGTCCACCAGTGGCCATGCCATAGGCTACCGAGTGAGGTACTCGACCCCTACGAGCAAATATTTGTGACCCCGCGGGGTGATGGAGAACGGACCCAATATATCCAGGGCAACAATTTCGTTAACACGGGATACGTATCGATTGTAACGGCACCCGATATGGTTGCGCAGGCACCTTCTGCCGCGCACTTGTGGCAGGACTTAACGAATTGGTGAACGTCGTTTTGCATACCCGGCCAATAATAATCTTTGCACAAGGTCAGCGTGGTTTTCTTCTCACTCAAATTCATCAGCTTCTCGTGCGTCTCATGAATGAGCTTGCCCCTCAAACACAACGGAACAACAATACAGAATTTTTGCAGTATGACGTCCCACCGCACGAGGAGATCGTCGACAAGCCGAAGGAAGGGGCGATCCTCCGACCCTCTAGAGCAGGAGGCCCGAAGCCTCATTCTGGACAAGGAGGAATCGTCTACCTGTAGGCACTTCCAAAGAGCCAGTGACAACCCAAATATGCCAGACCCCTCGGCGGGGACTCCATCAGCTGGGACCAAATCGGCTGCGGCGGCCATAGCCGGAACGCCCTGCAGCGGTGGACCACAAGGCAGCGAACCCTCAGCACACCTGCACGAGCCTGATGGCTGAGAACATCGCGATAGAGCATCCGCGTTGACATGACATCCCCTTTCTGTGTTGGATCATAAAGGAATATTCCTGCAGGATTTCGAGCCAATGGGCCATCTGGCCTGAGGGCTGGTCAACCAGCAAAGGAGTATTGCAGCGCCGCGTGGTCAGTGCAAACCAAGAAATCCCTGCCATACAAGTACAGTCAGTACAGATGAACGAAGTGCACAATGACCAGCAGCTCCCTGCGTGTCACACAATATTTTTGCTCTGCCGGAGACAACACGCGGCTGCCGTATGCCACAACCATTTCAACCCCGTCGATATTTTGTGACAAGACGGCGCCTATGCCAGTGTCACTGGCATCTGTGTCGAGAATAAACATCTTGGTGAAATCTGCATATCCGAGCAGCGGCGCGTCTGCTAACGCGTCCCAAAGCATTTCAAATGAACGCTGTTCCTCGTCACCCCAGAGGAACCTTTTACCCTTAGTGGTCAATGTATGCAGCGGCCTCGCAATTGTGGCAAAATCTTTGACAAATCGGCGGTAGTACGATGCAAAACCCACGAAGCTACGCACTTCCGACACCGTCTTCGGCACTGGCCACGTGCATACACGGCTCGTTTTATCCGGATCAGTGGCGACTCCTGATGTGCTAACAACGTGACCCAAATATTTAACAGACGTCCTTAGCAAATGGCACTTTTGGGGCTTAAATTTCAAGTTGGTGTCCCCCACCCGGCCAAACACAGCACGCATTCGCTGCAAATGCCCGTCAAATTCTTTACTGAAAAATTACGTCGTCAAGATATATCAAACACGATTCCTACTGCAATCCAGACAATACGAGTTCCATTAACCATTGGAAGGTGGCCGGCGCGGAGTGTAGCCCCATCGAGAGCACGTTGAAATGGAACAATCCCTGTGCTGTTCGGAACGCAGTTTTCGGCTGAGACTCTTCGTCCAGGGCAATTTCCAAAAGCCCGACAAAGAGGTCGAGGGTCAAGAAAAATTTTGCGCCAGACAGGGCGTCCAATGAGTCATCAATGCGTGGAAGCGGGTATGCATCCGCAACTGAAATCTTATTGAGTTTGCGATAATCGACGCAAAATCGCAGAGACCCTTCACGTTTTTTAACCAGTACGATGGGAGCCCCCCCACAACGCTTATGCCAGGCTATGTGCACCTTGTGGCCATGTGAAGTGTCGAACGCCGGCTGGCAGGAAGTCACGGGGCAGACCCAGATGGCGCAGGTCGACTGACTGAGACGACTGGCTGATGCAGCACCTGTGCCCCCTACTGTGGCAACTTGCTATGCTCCGCTCGTTGTTGTGAGTGTCGCTCCTCCGCCCTCCGTTGTTGTTGGAGGGCGACTGCCTCCAACTGCCCAGTATCGTCTTCCAGGAGCCTCCTCCACAGAGGGCGATCTTGACACGGCTGGTACCAGTCATCGGCAAGTCGACTCAGCTCCACGTCCTCCTGTAGCACATCACTCAATGTCTTCTCTAGCCAGTGTCGCGCCCGTTTAGCCCTCTCGATCCGGCCGAACAAAAGCTGTTTAGGCATGCGGTGGGTGGCCATGCGGGCTACATGATTCAGGCAACGCAGCCTTGCTCGCCGGAGCTCACTGATAGGACTTTGTCCACATCTTTCAAAGATTTGTGAGCTCCTCACACAATGCAGCCTGGTTAAACCCAGGATGGATCATAGGCAGGCCATCCCAAATGTTTCTAACCGGCGAAGATGTTCTATTAGGGGGGTACAAGTTTCGCAAGCGTAGAAGAAGGGAGGGAATGACGGTGTCCGAGAAGACCTGAAGCTTCGTGCGCAGTGATAGAACAGCTTCCACACAGGGTTACACAACCGATGAAAATATAATGCGAATCAGTCGAGCCGCATTATATTTTCTGCTGTTAAACCGGAGCTGGTCATTAGCACACTGGCAAGGTATGGGCAATTCTCCACTATTTCCACAACTGCCCCATCACCAATTGAGAGTTGTGGGGGTGGAGTGTCCGGTGGTACAAAATACCCAGGCAGGTGCTTAGTTTTGGTGGGGCTGATGGTAAGGCCCCACCTCTTGGTGGCAAGCTCCAGGTTCAGCAGCGGCACCTCAAACTCCTCTTCCTAGTGAGCAGCAATTAGCAAATCATGAGCAATAGGGAGCCATCCCTTGACCGCACCCGGGCATCGATCAGCCTCTCATTGTATCTGTACCACGTGGTCCAAGAGGACATCCCTGTTGCACCCCAAGGTGTACAGGGAATGGCTCTGACTCACAGCCACGTAGTTTGACGCGGGGCCGCTCACCATCATGAAGGTCCTTAAGGATGGTGAGCTGTGGGTGAGGGACTCGAAAAGCACGAAGAACAACCCAGAGGCCAGGCTTACTGATGGTATGATAGGCCTTGAACAGGTCAATAAAGCACACACATGGATTAAGACGCATACATGGACCTACAGACACGCGAAGAAATTGACTTACACTAACATGGAGGCATGCACACACAACGACTAACACACGCACATGGACTTAGACACACACATATATCGACACACACACACACAAACACATCGACTTACACACACATATGGACTCTCACACACACATAGACATCCACCTGAGATACACACACATGGAGTTACACACACATATCGACGTACACACATACAGCGACTCACACACACACCGACTCGCACACAGACATACGTGGACTCACACACACATTGACGTAAACACACATATGTACTTACACACACACATATGGACTAAGATACACAGACTTAGACACACACAGATAGACTCACACACACATAGCCCTACACACACATCTGGACTGTGACACACAGACATGGATTAACACACACATATCGACTCACACACACGCATTGACTTACATACAGAGTGACACACACATGTATAGACTTACACACACATGTGGACTAACACACACACATATGGACTGACACACAAATACACATCGACGTACATGCACACATAGACACACAAACACACATTGACTAACACATCAGATGAAGCCATGCACACACATGGACTAACACACACGCATGGAATAACACACACACACACAGTGACTGATACGCAGACAAATGGACTGACACGCACACTAGGACTAACACACACACATGAACACTTTGACGTACACACACACATGGGGCGTTGTCTGTTCAACAAAGACACACACACATGGACTTAAAGACATGCATGGCTCTACACGCACACACATATGGACTAAAAGAGACACACATCGACTCACGCACACACATCGACAGGCACAGCAATCCCCGATGATGGCACAGCTATCAGTATCGCAGTAATACGTATGAGTAAATAGCGTGACGTGAGCGATGGAAACAATAGAAGTGCATTGAAGAAATAAAGAGTAGCGGTACGCACAGGTAAGTTGAGAAGCAGGCTACAGTTGAGATTATAGACTGCCAGTACGCCGACTCAATGACATAAGCATTGCTACAGTCGGCATGAAAGGCTGGCAGTACACTGAGTGAGGTGAAGAAGCAGACAAAAGATTATAGACTGCAATACACTGTAAATGGTGAAAATGAAAATTAGCAGTCGATGATAGGTTGGCAGTGCACTGATACCCGAGTTGTTATACACACACAAACATAATTATTGTATTTCGATTTAAAGCTTTCGTGACTGCAGGGATTCATCTTTTTGGTTCTTTCAGTAAAGTCACGTAGAAGGGAAGTAATAAAATGATAAAAATAAAACATAATAAAACAATTCTCACGACGTTTCGGCCACAACGCAAGCAGCCGTCCTCAGGTGAAAACCAAGTCTGTCGAGGCAACAGCGTCTACGTGACTTTACCGAAAGAACCAAGAAGATAATTATTGTAATATCGGCAAACTTGTTTCATAATAGTAAGCAATGAACGTGAGTTATTATGTGGACACAAACATTACAATAGTAAGATTTGGTAACTGATTACTTTAATAATAGTAAACAATGAAGCAGAGTTTGTATGTGCAGACAAAGAGAAATATTGTAATGTCTGGTAACGTATTTGTTCATAATAGTAAGAAATGAAGCGGTATTTTTTATCAGCACACAAACATTACACTGGTCAACAACAACAAAAAATCTGGCCTGGACTTTTGCAGCTGTTTTAGACTAATTTCAGGGTGCTGATTTTAAATCTGATCTCAGATTTGCTCTATCACATCTTATTTTTATGCTATCAGCATACCCCATTTTCATTGATTTTACCCGAAATTAACTCTGTCACATGATTGCAAGTTGTTGCGAGTCAGTGACTTGCTTTAGTCTTAAAATATGGTGCTGTAGTTTTAGGATAGTGTGTTATAATATAATTTTATGTAGATATCCACATTTATTTTATATTTTTCTTCTGCAGGGCGTGATCTAACAATGGCTACAACATCCGAAAGAAGTAAATGTAGTAATGACCCAGATATCTTCTGATACATCTGTGGCAGCTTCACTTTGCAGGATCAAAGGCGCAACATCAATACCTTTGTCAAGAAGGTTTATCTTGCCTACTTTAAAGTACGACTTGGAGACCAAGGCAAAAATTGGGCTCCTCACAAAGTGTGTAAAACCTGTGTTGAAACTTTGCGATCATGGTCTAAAGGAAAAAATGCTAAGCTGAAGTTTGGTGTGCCAATGGTTTGGAGAGAACCTACAAACCATTTGGATAACTGCTACTTCTGCCTTGTCAATGTAAAATGTTTCAATAAGAAAAACAAACAACACTTACAATACCCAGATATCCCATCTGCCAGAAGACTGTGAGGAAATACCTGTGCCTGTATTTACTGAGCTACCAGAGATTGATGTTGAATCCCACAGTTTACCTGCTTCTACAGATGACGATGATGATGCTCAGATCGAATATACGCCATCTGATGCAGATTGTGATAAAATTTATCTGTTTATATTCTTAGGTTTTTTCGGTAAAGTCACGTAGGTAAAAAATTAAAATTAATAAAAGTAAAATAAAATAAAAATCACGACGTTTCGGAGGCAACACAAGCTTCCGTCTTCAGGTGGAACCGTCACAGCCCGACAGCTGTATCAAGTAAATGAGAGATTACAGGAGATACCACTCCGTTTATATAATGGTTGAGGGGGGGGGGGGGGGAGGGCCAGGAATGGCCCACTTTTTATTATTATGGTAAGGTGCGGCTTGAGACTATGAATAGACTGCATAACAAAAGACTGAGCCTTTATTATGGAGAGGTTCGGTTTGTGACTACGCCTAGCCTACATAACAAAAGTGTGAAAAAAGAAAGCTAAACCTGGTAGAAAGCTAAAACATGGTAAAACAAAACTGGCTGTCTATCAGTAATCTGTAATAGTTTTCTGTCAAATAAGATGGTCCAAATAAGTGTAGTTAAGTCTTTTTTTCATGGTTAATCACATCTTTCCAATGATTACTCAGTTTGTAACCATCATCACGGTTGAAATTATGTCTGTGTTTGTATATTTGTATGGCTTCGTGTACAAACCTTTGATGGTAGCCAGGAGGTTTGCAGAGCACCTTCGTCTCGGAAAAGACAATTTCATGAGAGCCCACAGAGTTGTAGCAATGATCGGCAACGGCCGAAGAATCAGTTCTGCCGTGTTTCAGATCTGACTTGTGCTCGCGGACACGATCAGAAACATGACGTTTCGTTTCTCCAATGTAGCAATCACCACAACTGCAACTCAATTTGTAGACTCCAAGATACTGTAAGTCAGGAACGACATCCTTCACAGATGGAATCAGATCACGGATTTTATGCACTGTACTGAATCGGACTTGGATCTTATGTTTCTTTTGAATTTTGGAGATCTTTTTGGTCACGATCTCCAAAATTTGTTGGATTATGAATTTTTGATTAAAATAATGAAATTGTAATGAAGATTGAAAGAATGCGTAAATCGCGGAAATGATGCTAATTTATGTAATTTTATGCATACATTATGATAATGGCGATAATCGTGTAATAAAAGACTCCGTCAGGCACTGCTGGTCTCCGCTTGTCTTTTATTCAGGTTCTTCTCCGCACCCCACTGGTCTCCTCCACGGACCAGCGTCGTCTCTCACGCGCCCCGCGCACGCTCCCTCTCGTGTGCCACGCACGCTCCTCTGTTAGCTCCTCTACTCCCGTACTCCGCACACCGCTGGCCGACGGCGTGCTGAGGTCCTCGGCCACGTGGCCGATGGCACGGATCTCTCTCTTACCACCCAACGTGGCTCAGACTCTTAACTTCCCCGACTGCCCCGATCTCTTCCGGGCTCCCACTTACATCCATTACCCCCACGTGACCCTGACTCCCCCCTCCCGGATCGTCAGATCCGGCCTTCCCATACTACCCCGCTGGCTCCGCCCCCATTCACCTCACCTCCCATTGGAGCCGAGGTGAACGGTGGCCTCTCCCACACGCCCCTCAGACCAGGCTCCTCCCCCCAATACCCCGGGCCGTGTGATTGGACCAGAGCTCAGCAACAACCCCATTTACGCTCACATTACAATTGTATTAATTTATGCGAATGCTTGCAATTATGCTAATGTGAGTAGTTATGATAATTAGGCTTAGCTTCGTCATCCAGAGTTGTATCAATCGAGATAAAACAATTATCTTTGATTAACATTTATTGATTATCTTAGTGTGTTTATGTTATGCTAGGTCTCCAAATTCATATCTCAACGCAGGATACAGTTCTTATAATTAAGACAGTTTTGCATGGACTTGGAAAGAAGCACTCAAACACTTCTATGTTAAGAAATTTTAATTCTCAACAAAAATATGACATTCTAATATGCGAACTCTCATGCTGAGAAAAAAAATGTCTTGGGGTACGACGTCTTGCTTGGGATACGACGCGCTTGCTAGAACTTGTATGGGTCGGGATGAGTCACCGCGTACCCGCGTATACCCCGTTCACGACTCCTCCCCTTCTTCACCACCATCCTCGGAGGCGATCAACTCCTCTCAGCAAGGTAAAGTGATGTTATATAAAAATGTTATTTCAATTCATTTTAATTTATTTATGCATTTATTTTAATTTATGTATGCATTTTAGTAATAAGTAGAGTCTAAATTATTTTATACAACCCAATTAATGTATAATATGCCATATAAAATATAATTTCTTATACTCTGGAATGTATTGTTTCCTTTCCCTTTATTTCTTATGGGAAAATTCGTTTGGTATACGTCATTTTCGGTATAAGTCCTACCTTCTGGAACGAATTAACGACATATACCGAGCTACCACTGTACTTTAATGTTTACGGATGGGAAAACAAAATAGCCTATTCCCACCGCGGGGCTTAGGGTGTGCCGCCTGCCAACTTTTTTTCTACGTAAAGGCCACCGTCCGAGAGCGAAATCCCCCGCGCGGAGCCTTTTATATATAAGAAGAAGAAAAAGAAAGAAGATACTGTATCTATGTTAGTTGTCGCCAATATCTTTGATAAACTGTGACCATCAGATAGGCCTCGGCAAGGTAAGTTAAAAGTTCAAAGGTAAAAACAACGAGTCTACCTTTACCCTACCTTTTACCTTACCACAATACAATCACTCTACCCTACCTTTTACCCTTTAGCAAGTAAGGTAAAAGGTAAACGGTAAAAAGCAACGAGCTTACCTTTACCCTACCTTTTACCCTTACCGCATACAAATTACCCCATTACAGGGTAATTACTAGGCAACTACTACACATGAACAAGGTTTATAACGGTAAATGCTAGGTAGAGCGCTTTAATCATATAGAATACTCTCGATTATTCCAATTTTACACGCTTTCTTTTAACTCACTCTGGTTGTCGTTGTTGTCGTTATTGTTGTTGTTGTATCCTCATATCTTGAAACTCAAATTTTACCCACTTCCTAATGTGGTATCGACTGCAAACTTGGTATACTTAGGTCATACTGATGACAATACTATATTCTATCATAAAAAATCGATATCTTCTTAAACAATCTTTGTTAAATGTTATGTTTCAGTTTGGGTCTAATTGTCCACGCTCAACTGACGTTGGCTGTAAATCACCACGGTCCCTTACGTTCTGGCAAGCTTCGGGGCCACTTCCTGGAGTCGTGGAGTTCTGCCATTACTCGTACATTTCATAAAAGCGTGTTTTTAATAACGTTTGTTTTAATATTACTTATTAAATGTAGGCCACGGACTGCGCGACGGAGCTTTTAGCGGTAAACAAGGTACCGTATTTACTGGGTAATACTTTGCGCTATCTTTACCCTACCGGGTAATTCTTCCGAGCTACCTTTACCCTACTCTTTACCTTACCCCTTGGCATGTCGACATCTTTACCCTTTACCTTTACCCTTTTACCCGGTAAAAAGGGTAAATTACCTTACCTTGCCGAGGCCTACCGTCAGACCAGAGCAATTGATGTCACACACCAGTATTGACGATGCAGTCTGCTACAGTCTATGAAATAGGCGCTCATATGCTACATATACATATGTAATAAAGGACTCTTGCACTGGGTCTGTCTCCGTTGTCCTTTATTGTGGTTCTTACAACTTTGCCCGCACGGCGTCTCGCTCAGAGTCTCCTCCATCTCCCGCTCGGCAGCCCCACTGCTGCCGTCGCTCCCGCAGACTTGCTGCTGGCTCACAATGCAGCCCCGCTGCTGGCTTTTTACTCAGCCTCTCTGCCTCCGACCTGCAGCCCCACGGCTGCTCTCTATGCAGCCCCGCTGCTGCTCTCCGTCTCCTCCGTGCCCGGACACCGCTGGCCAACGGTGCCGAGTCCTGACCTGTGGCGATCACGCCACTTTCCACCTCCTGCCCTGCGTGGCCTCCTCCTGCCTTTATTCCCACACTCTCTTCCAGCCCTTCCGGTTCCTGCCCTTAAAAGCACTCCCTCTCCCCATGTGACCCAACTCCTCCCACCTGTTTCGTCATATCCGCGAGGCCGTTTACGCTCGCATTACACATATATACACACATATGACAAATATACTTTCCTTTCTAATTTTCCAGACATAGACATAACTTCAACCGAGATGATGGATTCAAATTGAGCAATCATTGGAAGGATGTAATTAACCAAGTTCAACTTTAGCTGCCGTTCAGTTTACTGCTAAACAGGCAGTTTAGATGTATTTTCATAATCATATCTATATTCCCAGTATGTTACCCCCAGCTTCACACACTACCATCACCATTACCACGTTGTTTTTTCATCTTACGCATTTCTAATATACCCCCCCCCCCCCTGCAGCATGACAAAGGCTGCTTAATCTTAGCTTTCTTATCTACTTTCGTCCCCTGCGTCACAAGGCTTCAGTTTGAGCTCCATGCGTTTGCCACCCAGCGCCCTCCCCGTTCCTCACATCGTTGGCTCCCAGTCCACAGCCCGCCCACACACTCACCATGCCCCCCCCCCTTCCTCCATCCCCCGCGACTATATAATTCCTCGTCAGTCATCTCTTGGACACACATAAGCGGTTGTGCTTTCGCTACGTTGTCCCCACCTGAAGGACGCTTGTGTTGCGCCAGAAACGTCGTGATTTATTTTAGTTGTTTTCATTCATTCATACGTGACTTTACAGAAAAAAACAAAGAGTATTCGTTTACCGCTTTAATATTCGAGCAGCTTGTTCCCGACCGCGCTGGTTACCCCACGCTAAGCCGGGGACGAGACTAGGCAAGGCCGATGCTCTGCTCGTACACCGAGAAACCCGCTCGGCCGCACTCAGGAAGCAAAAAAAATTTGTTTAAAAAAACTGGCCGACAAAAATAAACTTCGTCTAGAAAGAGGTCTCGTTGACTCACAGCAAGTTACACGCCACAGGCAGGGTGGGGGGGGGGAGACACTCACCACTGCCCTTGGCTCCAGAAAGAGAAAGTGCAACTTTGCTGTAGACGTGGGCACCCTGCGGTGCCCACAAGCCAGCGGCTGGAGTCGGTGACTCACGTTTGGGGTCACTGCTGGCGACTTCGCTTCCCCCGCACGCACTCTGGTGCTGCCATTCACCATCCTGTCAGAATGATGGCCAGGCCATAGCCTTGCCGGCAAGAATAGGGCTTGGGTTTCAGATGCTGTTCGGTAAAGGATGTTTTGGGTTAAATCGCGTAAATATTAACCCCAAAAAAACTATATTAAGGATATTGGTCGTAAAAGCTTACATGTTAAACCAAAAACTATTCTCTGTCATCATCTTGATACTGGAAAAAGAGGGTCCCGTACACCATCTTCGAACGTCAATAGGCCGCCGCAAACTCAATCACAACTGGAAATTATACGAAAGCTACAGCAGAGCACTCTGAACTCGCAAAATTTAAAAAGAGAGATGACTTAGTCATCCTCTCGGCCAACAAGGGTAATGCTACTGTCATCATGGATAAAACCACGTACAACAGAAAAATCCAGGACCTTCTTAATGATGGAAGTTATACCAAAATCAACAAAGATCCGACGAACAGCCTGGCGACATAAACCAACAATATCATTACCAGTTCGACTTCTCTAATCGAACCATTCAAACGGCTCTCCCTAAAAACTTCTGCTACTAGACCACCCAGATTCTATGGTCTTCCTAAAATCCATGAAGGTACTCCACTCCGGCCTATCGTTTACACTATCAACTCACCTACCTACAAACTGGACAGTTTTCTGTCTGATACCTTGCTTCCATTCACTGGAAAGACTACCTCAGCAGTACGTAACTCAACTCACTTGGTCTCTCTAATCAAGGGCATTTCGCTGTTTCCAGATTATTTTCTTGTCAGTTTTGATGTAGTTTCTGTTCACCAAGGTTCCTGTGCCTGACACCTTAGCAATAATTGAAGATTTAGTCCAACATGGACTGAATCCTGATATTCCTACTCTGGTTAGGCACTACCTTACCAACACTTACTTCACCTGGAATGGTACTTTCTACAAACAAAATAAAGGTGCCCCCATGGGTTCCCCATTATCACCAGTGATAGTGAATGTTTTCATGGAGAAATTTGAAACAGATGCCATCCAGACATCCACCCTACGTCCTTCCTTGTGGAAGAGATATGTACATGACACTTTCGTCAATTGGCCACATGGCCTGCCAGCATTGAACCAATTTCTCAACCACATTAATTCCATACACCTATCTATCAAATTCACCATGGAAGTGGAGAAGGATGGTAAGCTACCATTCCTGGAGGTTTTGTTTGAGAAGAGGCCTGAAGCCTCGTTGGGACACTCTGTCTACAGGAAAGCCACCCACACAGATTCCTATCTGAAACCTGATTCCCACCACCATCCGGCACAGAAGAATTCCCTCATCAAAACACTACACCATAGGGCCCACTGCATTTCTGAGCAACACCATCTGACCAGTGAATAAGAACATGTACACCCAACCCTAAAGATGAATGGATATTCAGACCAGATTATCCGCAAAGCTATTTCTCCAACCATGGAGAGACAACCTCCTGAGACTCCGATCAAAACCATCACGCTGCCATACATAGCAGGCATTACCAAAAAGATTTCGAAAATCTTAAACAAACACAAGATCCAGGTCCGATTCAATACAGTACATACAATTTGTGATCTAATCCCATCTGTGAAGGATGTCATTACTGAAATGCAATATCCTGGAGTCTGCAAACTAAGTTGCACCTGTGTTGGCTGTTACATTGGGGAAACGAAACAACATATCTCGGACCGTGTTTGCGAGCACAAGGCAGATCTTAAACACGGCAGAACCAATACCTCCGCCGTGGCTGACCATTGCTATAACGCTGTGGGGCTCTCATGATATAGTTTTTTCCGAGACCAAGATACTCTGCAAACCTTCGGGCTACTATCAAAGGTTTGTTCATGAAGCAATCAAGATATATAAACATAACTTCAACCGAGAAGATGGATGCAAATTGAGCAATCATTGGAAGGATGTTATTAACCAGATGTAATAAAAGACTCCGTCAGGCGATGCTGGTCTCCGTTTGGCTTTTATTTAGGTTCTTTTCCGCACCCCCCACTGGCCTCCTCTCGGACCAGTGTCGTCTCGCGCGCGCCCCGCGCACGCTCCCTCTCGCGTGCCACACATGCTCTCTCTCGCGTGCCCCGCACGCTCCTCCGTTAGCTCCTCTATTTCCGCACTCCGCACACCGCTGGCCGACGGCGTGCAGAGGTCCTTCGGCCACGTGGCCAATGGCGCGGATCTTTCCTTACCACCCAACGTGGCTCAGCCTCTTAACTTCCCAAACTGCCCCGATCTCTTCCGGGCTCCCACTTATATACATTCCCCCCACGTGACCCTGACTCCTCCCCTTCCGGATCCTCAGATCCAGCCTTCCCATACTACCCCACTGGCTCCGCCCCCATTCACCTCGCCTCCCATTGGAGCCGAGGTGAATGGTGGCCCCTCCCACACGCCCCACAGACCAGGCTCCGATCCCCCAATACCCCGGGCCGTGTGATTGGACCCGAGCCCAGCAACAACCCCATTTACGCTCGCATTACATGACCCCCCTCCCTGATGAAAAAGCCAGCCGTCCCGGCTGCAATAGGACAAAATAATGCGAGCGACAGCATCACAATCAGGAATACCAGACACAATGGAGAGTATAACAACAACACAATTAATGAAAGGGAAGGGATTTGGAACGAGTGCGGGTCGTCCTTCATGAGAGGCGGCGCCCTCAAAGGTCGCAGTCCCGACAGGGTTTTAGGAGCGGCGGAACCGGAACCATCCGCCGCTGGTGGAGGCCTGTCCGTCTCAGCACCCCGTTCCCCAGAGAGGTCTGTAGTCGGGGCCCCCTGCAACTACAACCACGGCGGGGTTGGAGGGGCAGTGGGGCCAAGTGTCCCCTTCGCCGTGGTAGGCCCACCCGGTGCAGGAATCCCTGTGTCCGGCAGGATCACAGCCGGCCCGTCTACAGGAGGCACGACAGGCGCGCTTGCAGGTTGAACAGGCAAAGTCAGTGGCACGTCAGACGCGACAGACACCGGCAAGGCAATGTTAGGAGATGATGCATCCACTCGCGGGGCCACGTAGGGTTATAATCGGGACGTGTGAACGTACCAACGCCGCGATCCGACCCGAACGCGCGCGGACTGCGGGCTAGGGACCTCAATAAGCTCAACTGGCCCCTGCCAGGGTTTGTGCAACTTAGGGGAGGTCCCCACCGGTACCTGTGGGCAGTGGAGCCAGGCCATGTCCCCCACTCGCCAGGGGGACCCACAATGAGAGCGCCGGGCACAACGTTCGTTCTGGGCCTGGGTCCTGGCCGTAGCCAATCGGGCCGCCTCCCGCGCCTTCGCCACGCGTCGAGCGGCATCACGAATATACTCGGGGAGGGGCTTAACAGGACCCCTCGTCCGCGTGCCAAGTTGCACTTCCGCCGGCGGCACATTCTCGCGGCCGTACATTGACGCATGCGGCGCCATCCGGTAAGCGTAGAGCACCCCAGGGATATGCAAATCCCAATCGGCCTGCTTCCCGCTAACCGTATGACAGAGCATGGCCGACAGGGTCCGGTTCAACCGTTCAACCATCCCATCAGTTTGTGGATGGTAGGGAGACGTCCGAACCTTCTTAGTCCCCAGTGCGTCGCACACTTCCCGCAATAGGTTGGAAGAAAAATTTCGCCCTTGGTCTGTAAGCAACCTTTCCGGCGCCCCCTTGTCCATCACATATCCGAACAGAAATGCCTCCGTGATAGACGCCGCCGACTGTTCGGGCAATGGCCAGGCCATCGGCCAACGGGAAAGATATTCAACCCTGACCAACAAAAATTTGTTCCCCCGTGTGGACGGGGGAAAGGGCCCCAGAATATCCAACGCCACCAACTCGTTAACCCACGACACTTGTATCGACTGCACTGGGGGAACATACGGTTGCTTAGGCGGCTTCCGCCGGGCACAGTCAGAGCACGCCCGAACATGCCCCACGACATCAGTTGTCATGCCGTGCCAAAAATAATCCCGCTGTAACGTCAACAAGGTTTTCTGCACCCCGAGATGTAACAACTTCTCAGCGTGCAGAATCCGAATCAACTCATATCGCAACGACGACGGCACAACAAGACACCAGCGATCGTGCAAGCCTTCCCTCCACATCAACAAGCCATCACGGAGAGTCGCTCCCGGCGTCCCATCGGACGACGGATATCCCCTCTCTTTTGCAGCCCGACTCCGTAAGGCCCCCAGCGAATCATCGAGCAATTGCTCTTGAATCCACACGGAACGCGGCAAATTCAAAACCCCGTTGGCCGGTTCCGGACACGTGAAAGCCCCGGGCATCTCCACAGCGGACACGACAGGATGCGGGGGTTGTGGAACCCGCGTGCACCTATTCGTGCCGGAGGCACAGGCGCAGGGGGATCCCTGCGGCAATAGGGAGAACGCGTCCGCGTTTGCGTGACGCGACCCCTTACGATATTGAATCTCAAACAAAAATTTCTGCAAAGTTTCCAACCATCGCGCCAATTGGCCAGACGGTTGGTTAACTTTCAGGGAAAATTGTAGAGCCATACAAATACGGCCGGTATTGACGGACAAAATGCACTATAGCCAACAGTTCCCGGCGGGTAATGCAGTAGCGAGTCTCCGCCGGAGATAAAACGCGGCTCCCGTAAGCCACCACGCGCTCAACGCCACCCTTAAACTGCGATAGGATGGCCCCAATCCCCGTGTCACTAGCGTCAGTATCCAGAATAAAAGGCAGAGTGAAATCAGGGTAGTCCAGCATCGGTGCTGATGCCAAGCGATCGCGTAGGCCATGAAACGCCGCCTCCTCCGCCGGCCCCCAGCTGCACCTCTAGTTCTTTGCCGTAGGGAGGTGCAACGGCATAGCGATCGTGGCAAAATTTGGAACGAACCTGCGATAATAGGAAGCGAACCCGACAAAACGACGCACGTCACCCACCGTGGCCGGAATCGGCCAGTCCCGGACGCACGCCGTTTTCTGCGGGTCCGTGGCCACACCGTCAGAGCTGACTATGTGGCCCAAATAGCGCACGGATCGTTGCAAAAGGTGACACTTCTTGGGCTTAAATTTCAAATTGGCGGAACGCACCTTAGCCAAAACAGCATCCAATCTCTGAAGATGCTCCTCAAACGTACGGCTGAACACAATAACATCATCCAAATATATCAAGCACGTGTCCCACTGCAGACTGGTCAACACGAGTTCCATCAACCTCTGGAACGTAGTACGGGCGGCGTTCAACCCCATAGGAAGACAATTAAACTGAAACAGGCCCTGCGGCGTACGGAAAGCCGTCTTTTCCTTCGAGGACTCGTCCAGGGGGAGCTGCCAGAACCCCGAAAAGGGGTCAAGAGTGGAAAAAAATTTCGCCCCAGACAAGGCATCGAGGGAATCATCCATACGCGGCAGGGGGTAAACGTCTGCAACCAACACCTTGTTTAACTTCCGAAAATCGACACAAAACCGTAATTTACCATCCTTTTTCTTTACCAGGACCACCGGAGCGCCCCACGGGCTGTTGGATGGAGAGATAATGTCAGCGGCTAGCATATCATCCACCGCGCCGCGTATATGATCCCTCTCCGCCGGGCTCAACCGATGTGGATTCATCCGAATGAAAGCAGCATCCCTGGTATCAGTATGGTGGGAGAGCAACGAGGTGCTTCCTAGATCGAAATCGTCTTTACTAAAGACATCAGAATATTTATCCAACAGCGCGCGAAGCGCGGACCGCTGGTCCGTAGTCAAGGACACGTTTTCTTGGCACAACCCGGCGATCCATCGATCGTCCTGCGCCGTCGAGGCCGAAACCCCCCCTACGAGGCCCCGGTGAGCCGGATCGTCATGGGCCGTGAAGGCGGTTGTAGCATGTGCCAAAACCGTTCCGGCCGGCACGATGACATTGTCCACGCCTACATTCAACACTTGCTAAAACGGAGGCTGACCCGGCCGAACAATCGTTCATGCCACGACTAGCGCCAGGCCATCCGAAACCGCATTGGACGGCGACAACAACACCCCCACCGCCCCCTCGACCCCAGGCACGGGCCTCCGATAATGCAGTGGGATAAGCATCTGCGAGCCAGGTGGAATGTCGACCGAAACATCGGATAGCGCCTGCACCTGACGGTCCGGAGCGGACTGTTCCCACGGCGACGGCAAAAATAATCTTCTGGCCCGCCGGTAACTCAATACAATTCTGATAAACCCTTATCTGAATGGGCATCTTTGCCAGGAAATCGGTCCCCAACAAACACGGCACAGCGAGGGACCTGGAGATTAACACCGTCCCGGAAACTGACACACCCCCAACCGAAATACGCGCCTCCACCTGACCAACGATGCCCATACTCCCTCCGTTCACCGCAACACATGAATCGTAAACCGGTCGTACCCGCGACGGCGGAATGGACAGGAGATGGAATATCACGTCCGAGATGATAGTTGCGGATGCGCCCGAATCAATCAAAATCCGCACGTCGACCCCCTGTATCGAACCCGGCACGGTCGACGACCCAGTAGCGGCTGCGACCACCCTCCGTGCCAATTTCTGCCACTGTCAGCGAGCGACGCGGATCCCTTAGAGTCCCCCCGTTAGAACAGGCCCCCGGAACGCATACCGACGGTGATGCATGAGATGACAGGCCTTGACAGATGTCTGATGCATTCCGACTTGCCTGACACGGTTGACTCTCTGGCGTTGACGTCGCGTCCTTTGCCGGGGACTCCGGCTGAAGAGGCGGGCGAGGGCGAGGGCGACTCCGACAGTCCCGCGCGAAGTGTCCAAGACGCCCGCAGTGGTAACACGACGAGTCGGCCCGCCGCCCGACTCCCCCCCCGTCTCGACGATCCCTCAGCGGCAGGCCGGAGCGCGACTCCGCTCCCCCTTGAGGAACCCACTGGGCCGCTGCAGCAGAGAGATCGCCAGGCTCCCTCTCGTCCGGCACAAAGACGGCCTTTGACGGAGTCTACCCGGCGGCGCCTCCCTCCACGGTCGGGCTCCCCATCCGGGAGGTCAGCTGCTCATGGCCGCATATCGGCATCGGAATGCCCAAGTCCTTGGACAGCTCCAACATCTTACCCAGTATCAAGGGCTCCAACAAGTCGGGCTCCGTCTCTGGATACGCGGCCATGGCCAGCTCAAGCACAGCGCCCCGGAAAGCCACAGGCGATTCCTCGGGTGCCCGTTGCCACTGGACGAATCTGCGGTGTGCGTCGTCCGGAGGCTCGTACGCTTCCGCCATCTCTTCGAACGCCCCTTTCAGCATCGCTTTCTTCGCAGCCTTGATGGAGCGGAAGAATTTCAAAGACTTGTCGTCCAGGAGCGTCGGCAGAACTTCCAAGGCCTCCGCATCCGTCCACTTGGCGGATCGGACGGCCGACTCAAAACACCACGCAAATGCGCTCCAATCTCCTCCAATTGAGAATGCTTTAATCGTTGTCAGGCGATGGCTGCGAGTCCCCGAGCTGCTGTCTTCCGATGCAGGCGTCTCCTGCTGCGGCGACAAGATGGCATCTTCCTGCCGTGGCAGCGACAAGATGGCGGCTTCCCGCCGCGGCGGCGACAAGATGGCGGCTTCCCGTCCCGGCGGCGACAAGATGGCGGCTTCCCGCCGTTTGTCCGTGACCACACCCAAGATGGTGGCGTCCTGCCACGTGTCGGAGGGCGGGAAGCATCGCAGAGGCCCCAATGGCGGACGGCTCGGCCCCACCCGAAGGCTCCCCGCCTGAAGGCCCGCCGCGTGGCCGATCCGGCATCGTCGCTGGCGCGACCAGGGTGACTAAATCCAGCAGAACGGCCCGCAGCGAATCAAGCTGGACTGCCACGTGTCGCCAGCCGTCCTCGGCGCCCGTCGACACAGACGACCCGGCCGCCCCGACGATCTTGTACTCCTGTCGTGTCGCTCGCCGCCACTTCGCCCACGCCTTCCATTGTCGGGACCACCACCACTGGAGGAAGGTCCTCTTCGTCTTCTGAAGATGGTGCAGGTATATTCTTTTTCTTGAGATGTTTTGACATCTCTCCATTTGTCTTTTATTTAGGTTCTTCTCTGCATCCCCCACTGGCCTCCTCTCGGACCAGTGTCGTCTCGCACACGCCCCGCGCACACTCCCTCTCGCGTGCCACACACGCTCTCTCTCTCGCGTGCCACGCACGCTCTCTCTCGCGTGCCCCACACGCTCCTCCGTTAGCTCCTCTATTCCCGCACTCCGCACACCGCTGGCCGACGGCGTGCAGAGGTCCTTCGGCCACGTGGCCAATGGCGCGGATCTTTTCTCACCACCCAACGTGGCTCAGCCTCTTAACTTCCCCGACTGCCCCGATCTCTTCCGGGCTCCCACTTATATACATTCCCCCCACGTGACCCTGACTCCTCCCCTTCCGGATCCTCAGATCCGGCCTTCCCATACTACCCCGCTGGCTCCGCCCCCATTCACCTCGCCTCCCATTGGAGCTGAGGTGAACGGTGGCCCCTCCCACACGCCCCGCAGACCAGGCTCTGCCCCCCAATACCCCGGGCCATGTGATTGGACCCGAGCCCAGCAACAACCCCATTTATGCTCGCATTACACAGGTAAAACCTTAACTGCTTTATGGTGTTGCCTTCATATCCGCATCTTCAGTTTCTTCCTCAGCCTCCCACTCCGTGCCCCGCCCACTCCCCCCCCCCCCTCCGGCATTTTGCCTTGCTCCTAATCCATCTAGCAGCGTTCCACTTTCCCCTACCCCACATCCCCCCTCTATATCTCTCCTCCCTGGCTCCTCCCCCCTCTCTTACCTATATAGCCTCTTGTCACGACAGCCCTTTTGCCCACTTCAGCAATTGTTTCTTGCTGTGGTAGTCCCACCTGATGACGGACGCTTGTGTTGCGCCCGAAACGTCGCGATTTAATTTATTTCATACCTACATGACTTTACCGAAAGAACCAAAGGGTATCATGAACTGGGTTGTACCACATAAAACTGACGAAACATCCACATCTTCTCATCACTAACCACATCCACACCACTCTCTCATATCACACCACACTTTCAACACTCATCAGTCTAGACATATACTTAAGTGTAGTGTTGTAAAGGACTGACTTCTAAACTTCTTTATGGCACACAGTTTATTGACTTAATACACAGTCCCTATCACACAAAGGGGTATATGGTCCCCTCACCCGTTACCCTGAGGAGGTACAGCCTCTGGACCGTGTACAGCTCCACACTCACGCTTAGCTCCTATTCTAAGGAGGTACAGCCTCCGGACTTTGCAGGCTATCTAATCTCCCTGCTATCCCAGCGTCCTCTGGCTGGACCTAGGGGATCTCTCCCCGACCACTGGTTACAGAGCCCTAGCCCTGATAAGGGCTGGAGGGCTTGGTCCAGGGTCCTAGATGTCTTCGGCCGACTTGGGTCTTCGTGTAGCAGAACTGGCCAAGAGCTCTCAGCGCTCTGGCTTTTATACCTGTTCGTGGCCGGGTTGTCCAATCCCCGGCCACCTTGTGGAACCCTCCGATTGGTCCTTCCCAATCTGGCGTTTGGATCCTACCTCACCCCATTTGACCCTGACCGTTTGATTGAGCGGGAAAACCTTGTTTACGATCCGCTCTCACAGCTTGCGAACAGCGAGTAGTTATCACCACTACAGAAGTATAATTTGAACGAAATTATTTATTAGTATGCTATTGACGCTCGTAACGATTACGTTCCTTGCAGCTCCCCCGACATGTAAACAAACTAGCCAGCTGACCGAGGGCCTGAAGTGTGTTTTCACTGTTCAGCTAATGCGCGTTCAGTTTTCGCCTTTGTGCAGCGGCTGATTTCAGTTTCAAATACCTTCGTATTCATGCGTCGTATATGTCCTAAGATTATATACACATAGAAACCACACTCCCATTAACTACTGTGTTAAAATAGTAACCCCAATTGAAGGCGATAATATAGAGCTAAAATCGATAACCTTCAAAGTCAGGTAGGTAGATGACGATTGCTTGTGTTGCGATCGAAACGTTGTGATCTATTATTTTTCTACCTACGCGACTTTACCAAAAGAACCAGAGTATGGATTCCTGCAGTCACGAAAGCTTCAAATCAAGCATAAACACCCAGTCGTTCATATAAGTTGAAGGCAGTATAGTACTATAGTATGAGCAAGTACAGAATCACCGAAACGGAATTTATAGCTTGAAAGTGCGGGGCCCGTAGCAATATGCTACTTTTCCCACTAGGATAATCGACTGACCACGGGGAGAACATGCAAACACCAAATATACAGGCATCAGGGTCGGGATATAACCCACGACCTCCTGGAGACCAGGCGAAGTAGTTAACAGCTTGCCACTGTGGCACCCCACCATGGAGATGGAGCGACATCAGCTCATGGACAGGTGCAATACGAGCTGTAGTGTCGCAGGACAACCATGTGGGATGCCAATGATGGTGGAAGGCTGATCCACAATGCTTGATCAGTGGCAACAAGAAATCCAGTCCAGCACTTTATTCTTATAGATGGCCATCGATGTTCATGCTGCGTAACTTTACCAATCAGCCGACAAACGCAGGTGTTGTGCATCCCGAGTCAACCAGCAAGACAACTAGACGTGTCACCCGTTTTTGTTACTGCTGCATTGCTTTTAACAGCAAAAAAAACACTTCACAAATGTTTTGGTGTATTTTTGGTTTAATGCAATGGTCAAATAATTATCAATTTGTTTGCATTCTACACAATGTAAAATTCTGACAACGTATCCTTTATTCATGGTGAGCCTAGACCTCCATGTCTAAAAAAGACAAGGGTATACGCAAGGCTTAACACAACGCAATCAAATTTTAAATTATGTGTTAACAATGGCGCGGTCTCATTGTGTGTGTGTTGAAGTCGGGTCGGTAGTTCGGGCCAATGAGACGTGGTGGGCACAGACACCGCGTCGCTGTGGAGTCCCACTCACATCTCTGGTAAATGGCTGTTATTTCAAAGGGCACAAAGCCACAGGCAGGCGCACACAACGGGGCCTCGAGAACAAGGGAAGAATATTGGTCAAACAGCAATTACCATACAAGGAGAATATTAGGGCCTAAAAATGACACTTGCTTCACACAGTGGATGTTTAATCTCCCGTGATGTTAAATAAAAGACAGTCGGGCTCGAGGGCTGGCTGCGTGTTCCAAATTTGCCGCAAGTAAAAAAATGGCACTGAAACTTACTCAATTGGGATTACAGGTAGCAACATTGCCCCTTACTGCAAAACTACAGCAGACTGTGAAACGTAGCGATATTCTTGCACTATGAGATTGGCACAAATACCCAATACGCTAATGATTTGAATTGACCATTTAAGTGTATGTTTGCATAGCCATTAAATATTTATTTAAATGTATGAGTATGAATTTCAAAGTGAAAGGGCAAAAATTTACGTGTGAAGACCACGTGAATGCGTATGAGTGAACAAATGCACATTCATCTTTGCACAACCATGCGTAGAAATATTACCCAAACACAGGCTTCAAAACAAACGCGTTTCACAGATCATTCCCTGCAACCAGCACGATGAGCTCCTCTTCACGCATGAAATCTCTGACATAGGCCCCTCCAGGTTAATATGCTAGGTGATGCTTCCCATGGGTGCCCCGTCACGGTGGGTTCTGTCTGTTGCCTGCACCGAATGCGAATCCCACACACAATGCAGACTGCATTTGGCAAGCACGATCAAGTCGTTGAGCACGAATATCACACGAGCACACGGGAGAGAATGCAGATTTTAAAAAAACGTATGACCGTGTGGGTGCATGCAGGTATAGGAGACATGGGAATTCCCTCTGCTCCCTTCAGGCACAACACACCGAATGACGGGGCGAGTGTGCGCACAGTGCATCACTTTCCCAGCTGCTCCGGCATGCTGAACGCCTCGTACACGTTCGCCGCAAAGTTGCGCACGGTCTCCATGGTCAGCAGTTCCTAGAAACATAAACGGGGTACAGGAGCAGGCCTTCAAAAAACCAGGCAAACTCAAACTCTGCAAATATGGGTTGGTTCGGCACCGATTTGTGGTACTTCCACACTCGAGGTACACGCACCATGCCCGGCCACGGGCTGACACTGATGAAGACGATGAAGGGAAAGTGTCGATGAGCAGATAGTTCTACGCCTGCATAGAATTCTCACCTTCAATCCACAACCACCACCAACCACCACATTCACTGTCACATCCCTACTGGGTCACACTTCTTCAGCTCCTCACACTAAAGTCACCAACAGCACCTCTACCTCATTCCCACATGAGTTTAATAATCTCCTTTTGACTCCCAAGCCTCGCATGCTTCGGACTCCCTTCACCTTCTTCTTGGTTCTTTCGGTAAAGTCACGTAGAAGGGAAATAATAAAATAAAGCAAATAAAACATAATAAAATGAAATAATAATAATGTAATTTTTTTATTGTTTTATTTTTATTATTTTATTACTTCCCTTCTACGTGACTTTACCGAAAGAACCAAGAAGATGAATCCCTGCAGTCACGAAAGCTTTAAATCGAAAAATCCCTTCACCTTGTCAGGTCACTATAAACCGCATCTGTTATTGTAAAGAGTGGCATAAGGGTCTTACTTTTATGCTTTTTTTCTAGATTAGAATTTATTATAACTGAGGATCCAAAAATTTAAATGCCACCCAACACTATCGACCAAATCTGCAGACATTATATCTAGACATGGATTGGGGGACTGCCTACTTGAACATCAGGGGGCTCATTTGGAAATGTAATGCTTTTAACCCGGGATTTAACAACCTTAGTCTGTACATGTTCTGAGACTTGACTAGAACATCACATTCCTGAAAGTATAGTTCGAACAGACGATTACAGACTTTTTAGATTCAATGTATGTATGCAGAACTTCTTTAGCACCGTACATAGCCAACCGTGCTAATCAGAGGTGCGGGAGCAGGACAAGAGGTGCAGTGGTCACCATTTATGTTCACATACATGCAAACCAGGCATTACCTTGATGTGCTGCTGTAGACCTCCAAACAGCTCGGCAACAAGCGTTTGTCTGGAACGTATTATGGGTCTTCTTCCAAAAGGGCAAATTTACCATTATAGCGATCTTATTAGGAATTCGATCAATATTGCACCAGAGGCACAAGAATTTGCGAATATAATTTAGAGCAAATAATCTCTTCTGCCACTCAAGCGAATAACAGTAACTCGGAGAAATTATTGATATTTTAACCCATTCTTCAAAAATACTCTCCCAAGGTTGATGCCATTGGAAATCATCAAGCACTCCAAAATACTTAAACTGCTCAAGTCATATCTATGGGACCTTATTACCAGTACCTAAAATGATGGTAATAACACAAGTGTAAAGATGTTCAAACACCAAATATATACATTTTAAACTAGATTCGAAGCTTTCGTGACTGCAGGAATTATTCTTTGGTTTTTTCGGTAAAGTCACGTAGAAATAAATAAAATAATAATAGAATACGACGTTTCGATTACAACACAAGCAACCATCATCAGGTACAAATGAATGGGAAAACAAACATAGTAAATTTGGAAATATAGTGCAATACAACAGTCGGCCAGCAAAACAGTCAACACCCCACCTGGTTGATTACGTTCTTCCAAAGATTGCTAAATTTGAGAGAGAAATAAAACATAGACACGGAGACACACAGACAGACACACAAGCAGAGAGAGACTCACACAGAGACAAACAGAAAGACAACGTCTCTGTGTCCAGGCCTTAAATAGAGAGAGAGGGGGAGGGTTAGGGCAGAGGGGGAGTGGAATTCTTGCCCATAGGGGACGGACGAGCTGGACACTGGACTTCTAAACAAACAAGCACGGAGTGTTGTGTGGAATTACTGCCCATAGCGGCCGGAGAAGAGAATGGACCCATAAACAAGCACGTAAGAAAGCAAATTTAGTAAAACCAGGAAGTGTAATGCAATGCAACACAGAGTCGGTTAGCGCACGGTTAACGCATAGCCTGGTTGATTACGTTCTTCCAAAGATTGCTAAATTAGAAGTTAAGTGTGAAACAAACAAGCACGGCAAACCCTCCCCATAGAGGTGGTTCAAACTAGATTTGAAGCTTCTCTGTGTTAGTCTCTCTCTGCTTGTGTGTCTGTCTGTGTGTCTCCGCGTCTATGTTTTGTCTCTCTCTCAAATTTTGCAATCTTTGAAAGAACGTAATCAACCAGGTGGGGTGTTGACTGTTGTGTTGGCCGACTCTCTGTGTTGTATTGCACTATATTTCCAAGTTTACTATGTTTGTTGTTTTAATCATTTGTACCTGATGGTTGCTTGTGTTGCAATCGAAACGTCGTATTTTGTTATTAATTAATTAAATTTCTTTCTACGTGACTTTACCGAAAGAACCAAAGAATATATACGTTTTGTCACGCATCAAGTCTGCATTAACCACACATACTCGTGGCAAGACAATGCATATATTACCAGATATTTGTTTGCATGTTTTGCCACAAGTACGTGTGGTTAATGAAGACTTGATGTCTTGCTAAAGGTATCTATTTGGTGTTTGAACATCTTTACACCTGTTCTATTTCCAGAAAGGCTAAAAGCTATTATTTTCCCCAATCACAACATTTTTTCTCCAAAACTGACGCCCACATTAAATTTTCCATTGCGATTTGTGACACTGCTCGTAAAATGGCAGTGCTCGATAATGCCTGGTATTATTTTAACAAATAAATTCCCGGTATTATTTTAAAATGCCTGCTATTATTTTAACAAAGTCTGGTTTTATTGAAATAATGCCTGTTATTATTTTAATAATGCCTGGTCTTATTTTAATAATGCATTGTATTATTTTTTAAATAATGACTGGTATTATTTAAAAAATAATGCCTGGTATTATTTTGAAGCCTGGTAATATTTGAATAATACCTGGTATCATTTTAAAACCCAGTTTTGTTTAACACGTAGGCGTTCGTGACCAATATTTTGGGACCTAATAACTGTTAATTACCCAAACAATAATATACATCCATTGTAATTTATATTACATTAACCCCCCCTCCCCCACTCCTTTGGTCTTTGCACCTGATTGGCTCACAAGTGACATGACATTTATCCCTCTATTTACCGGGGAAACGTCATGGTACTTGAATTGTAAATGTTGTGGGTTTACTCTCGAACACACCGGTGTGCTGAACTAGTCACTAATTGCCACGTTTAGTTTACGTAACAAACTGTACTAATTGGCTGTGTTGGGTGGTGGCGGGTTTAACGACACATTTATATTTATGCAATCTAACCCAAAAAAACCTCTTTTATTGAAAACCCAGTTTCTAAAGTTATTTGATAAACATGCCCCCATGAAAGAGATTAGGATTAGGGGCACTAGGCCACCTTGGTTTCATGCATTAGTTGCCAAACTGATGAAGTCTAGAGACCATGTGTTGACTATTGCCAAAACAAACAATCGCTCTTTTGATTAGTCCAATGACAGAACCCTAAGAAATCGTTGTACAAGATAAATAATAAACACGAAATACAAATACGACCGAGATGCTCTTCTCTGCTCTCAAAATGACCCAAAGGTCTTCTGGAAAATTCTAAAAAGATTTTAAATAAAGGTAACCATCATGGGATTCCTACTGGACATGTGAATAAGAGCTTCACAGCCCATCAGATTCCTCCAGTATAAATAAATATTCAGAATTTAGGGGTAAAATCTTGGTTGATGAACAGGAAATTATAAATATCCTAAATAAAAATTCTGGTCTACCAGGTCACATTTCCGATTGCACAATTCAATGACCCAAAGATCAGTGGTTGCACTCAACAGGATAAGACCCGAATGTTGATATTCAAAATAAACGACTGTCCGCCATCCCATGGGGATCATGAGTTTTTTTGACAGGGTATCTAAAATCAACACCCTGCGCAATGTTATGAAGTTGAAAATGTCTTCACCCCAGAGTGGACGGCATTCCCGCGTTCGCCGTGAGCGGCAGTGGGCGACACGACCTGCAGATCTCTCACTCAGTTGTTGCAGCTTATTCTTTTGCAATGGAACGTCCCAATTATGAGAAAGACAGCTATTGTTCATCTGTTGAATACCGTCGATGCGACAGAAGATCCTAACAATTGAAGGCCTATACCGATTCTCTCAACACTTATTCGAGTTTTTTAGACACATTTTAAGACTCGCATAGTTAGTTTTATCTCAAAATACAATGTATTCAATCACAGCCAGGCTTAAATATAATACAACCACAGCAGTAATTACGGCCGTTAACAGTCAGAAATCAGGTCACGAATCAATTTTCAAGGGCTTTATTCTTTGAACTCTGAAGTTTTTTAATCTGTTGATCAGAAAATTGGGTTAAATTCCCTTGCAGAACTAGACTTATCTGGAAGTGCCATATACGGTTTAAGTAGCTACCTCTCAGACCATCACCGGAATGCTTACATGTGTAATGGTTCGACAGAGGCGCACTCGTGTGGAGGGAACTCTATTTATTTAACACAACTGCAACAACACACCCTATACATAAGGTGGTGACCACCGTCCTACTCTCACTAACACTCGGTACTACTTGGCGTGGCCAAGCCAGGAGGCTACTGCTTGGCCACGATGACTGGAGGCGTGTGTCTTCAGAGTCTTCATACAACGGCTTCATCCCAGGCACCAACAGCCCCACTCCGCGCGCTAAGCCCGCTTATAAGCCACTCCGGCGTGGCCGGCCACGCCCTGGCCACGCCCCCTTCTCGAACCCTCGAGAAGGCTCCACTGCCTGACCACGTGACCCCCGGGGTCCCCCAGGCCCCCCTCTTGGATTCCAGCCTCCATACCGAACAGGCAGTGACGTCACGCCTGCAGACCCAACATGGCAGTGACGTCATGTGTATACAGGCCCGACATAGTAGTGAAGTCATATGTCGCTACATCACCCCCACCCCCCCGTGTAACATACAGCCGTCCCGGCTTTGCCCCACAACAACAGAACGTCAATAAATAACCGGAAAACGACAATAAATTACACGACTAACATATGTACACAATAGAGAGAGAGAGAGAAAAAATACAACAACCATGTGTAGGGGTGTTAGAAAGAGCCCGTTATGCATGGCAGCCTATGGTAAACAAACACAGTGGGCGGGGCTACGTGAGTGCACGGGCAGGTGCCCTCTACGACGTCCGCGCTTCGGACGTTACGATCCCCCGGGGCCCCACCCCTCAGGGAGGGGGGAGTATAAAAGGGGAATGTATCGGGGGGCTCGGGAGTGATGTGTTAGCTAAGAAGAGAAGACGGAAGACGTCCTAGATAGAGCCCTGGTCTCCCCCTGTTACGCCGTCCTTATCAGAACCGCGCAGGCTCGAGCCAGTGGCGTGGTACCAGAGCCAGAGCCAGTGCTGGTCTGGACTCTGGGTACCGGGCCCGACTGACCAGTGTCGGGCCAAGATAGCCTCCCCTAGTCCACGAGTGGAGGACTCTGAGGCAGGCTAGGGTTAGCTAGGAGGTGTGTCCTCAGATAGACGGGTGAGGGGGCCGATACCCCCTCAAGTGTGTATGTCACAACGTATGGTGTTAAATAAACCAGTGTGCCTCCAACTATCCGGTGTGAACGAGTCGTGAGCGTTACCACATCTGGCGTCAGAAGTGAAACAAAGTACGAACATGGATACACGCCGGATGACTCGAGTCGGGGTACCAGAGGCAGAAGACACCACTGCAGTCGGAGGGCCCGACACGGCTGAAGATGCCATCGACCAGCCGGGGCTGGGCGCATCCACGCCACAGCAGCTGCAGGAAGGGGAGCCGTCGATGGAGGGGCTGAGGCAGGCGCACGCGAAGCTGGCCGAGCTGCTGTACGCCGCAGCCGCCATGCTCGACACCATCACGCAGCTGGGGGCTGCGGGACCGCCACGGGGCAACGGCAGCCGACGACCACAGCGCCTTCCCGCCATTTCCACGGAGCAACATTTTGAAACTCCCGCCATCGCCGCAGCTGCTGTTGAGGGCGTGGCCGCTCTAAGCATCGCGTCCAACGGCGGGAGTACAGTACCTGCCGCGTCGCCACCAACGGGCGGAACGTCACCACGGGTGCGACCGGCGATGCCATCGCTGGTTCGTGCCGACGCTGAGTTGAGTGAGGCGGACGAGGGAGTGCGTTCTTCCTCTGCAGCCGCTGCCTTACATCAGCGGCTACCTCCACTCAAGGAATTTGTGGGCGAGGATGGCGACTGGGGCGGCTTCCAGCGGCGCTTCCTTGCTCACCAGGAGATGGCACAGTGGACAGACGCCGAGGCTCTCCGCGCGCTGCCAGCACTCCTCGACAGCGACGCCCTCGCCACTCTAACATCGGCTCCGAAGGAGAGGCGCTCGACGCTGCGGAAGGCGATGCAGGTGCTATCTGCAGTATATGGTCCACCATCGGACTGTCGCCAACTCTTTTACGATCGCCAGCGGGGGACGAAGGAGTCGCCCCTGGCGTACCGCACAAGCCTCCTGGCACTGGCGAAGGAGGCCTTTCCACGAATGGACGACGAGGGTGTCGACGCCATGGTGACAGAGAAGATACTTTTGCTGGCGGACGACTTAGACATCGTCATTGTCGCACAGGATGATGCAGAGATGTGCTCCCTCCAAGCGGCCCGTCTTCTCCACGCAAACCTGTCCTCTCAACGACGGAAGGCCAGCAAGGCAGCGAGCGGGCGTGCCGTCGCTGCGGCCACCCTCCCGGTGGAAGCGGTTTGCGCCATCGACCATCGACGGCAGCATGGAGCGGGAGTACGGGAGGACCGGGCCGGTTCAAGCCGTCTACAACATCCATCGTTGTCACCAGCGCTTCCACGCTGTTACAACTGCGGCATCCGGGGCCACGTCGCCTCGGGGTGCCGCTCTCCTCGGCAGCGCGGGACGACACCTCAACCGGACGCCGGCCCTCGTCACAAGCTCCACCATCATAATCCGGCGAGTCGCGGCACCCCTCATGTTTGGCCCACGCACACGCCCGTCACACACTCAAACACCGCAGCGAAGGGGGGGCCAATATCGCGTACCATGGCACCAACACGCACCGCTCTGGGTACTCACATTGAACCCAGCCAGTGGTCCGTGTTGGCCCATCGGGTTGTAGCCGCGTCGTCGGGGTCGTCGGCCGTTGTGGGTCACATCGATGGGGTCGAGGTGCGCATCCTGGTCGATACAGGAGCATCGGCGACCATTATTTCGGAGTTGATTTATAACATTCTCCCTGCCCAGAGCCGTCCTTTGATGCCTGTTAATGTGCCATTCTTTGCTGCTAACGGGGGTTCACTTGGCATCATCGGACAAATTCGAGCCCAGATTTGTGTCGGGGATATTAAATTATCTGGGCCGATTTTTGTTTCCTCCTCGCTGGCGGTTCCGTGCCTGCTGGGGACGGACTTCCTGGCCAAAATGCCGATTAGGATATTAATCGACCAGGGATGCATTGAGCTTCCATCGGGCCGACGCATGGCGTTTCTGCCATCCCCCGCTACGAGCCGGACGGCGTTCGCGACGGTGCCGGCGTTCGTAGATAGAACGGTGCGCGTTCCTCCGGGGGCGCAAATGTTGATTCCTTTGAAACTTCGGCGGCCCTTCGCTAAGGGCATTGGGGCTCAAGGGGTTCTGCTGGGACCGTCTAGGGCCGGGGTCAGTGGACCTAATTTACTCCCGGCCCAGACCATAGTGAGAGGGGAAAGAGAACCCTTCATCGCGGTCCTCAATGTGGGCTCGCAGACGGTGGTGGTCCCACAGGGGACCGTGCTTGCTCACGCAACGCCGGTGCCCTGTGAGGAACCCGTCGCGAGTCATGTCGGCGCTGTCCCTGCACCGCGACCACATTCGGACAGCGATGAAGGGTGGCTCGAGGCGCTTTGCGCGGGATCGACGGACCTGTCAAATTTAGAGCGCCAACGTCTTAAGACACTACTGAGGGAATTTTCCGACGTTTTCAGTCAAGATAAATACGATTTGGGCTGCACTCATCTGCTGCGTCACCATATTGATACGGGTGACAGCGCGCCAATACGCCAGAATCCTTTTCGGTTGAGTCCCGCCGAAAAGGACCATGTCAAATCGGCTGTTGATGACATGCTAGCCGCCGACATCATTTCTCCCTCCAACAGCCCTTGGGGAGCGCCGATCGTCCTGGTTAAGAAGCAGGACGGTTCGTTGCGGTTTTGCGTTGACTTTCAGCGCCTTAATAAAATTACGGTTGCCGACGCATACCCGCTCCCACGGATGGACGAATCGCTTGACGCCTTGGCGGGAGCGCGATTCTTCTCCACATTGAACTTACTTTCGGGATTCTGGCAGCTTCCTCTGGACGATGATTCAAAGCCTAAAACTGCTTTCCGTACTCCGCACGGCCTGTTTCAATTCAACCGGTTGCCGATGGGCTTACACTCAGCGCCGGCAACTTTCCAGCAGTTGATGGAATTGGTTTTGGCTGGATTGCAATGGGAGTCGTGCCTGATTTATTTGGATGACGTCATTGTCTTTGGCAAAACTTTTGATGAACATCTCCAGAGGTTGCGGGCGGTTTTCCTAAAGATGCGGGCTGCTAATTGGAAATTTAAGCCCCAAAAATGCCATTTGTTACGCGAGTCGGTGCGTTATTTGGGGCACATCGTGGGGCGCTCAGGTATTTCTACCGATCCCGCCAAAACGCAGTGTGTAAGCTCCTGGCCGACTCCCACCTCAGTGGGAGAGGTTAGGAGTTTTATTGGGTTTGCGTCGTATTATAGACGCTTCGTCGCTAATTTTGCGACTATCGCCAAACCCCTACATGCTTTAACATCTAAAGGGGTTCGGTTCTGCTGGGGTCAGGAGGAGGAAGCTGCTTTTTGCTCCCTTCGGGACGCTTTGGTAAACGCTCCTCCCCTGATTTACCCTGATTTTTCAAAACCGTTCTTGCTCGACACCGATGCGAGCAACACGGGTATTGGGGGCGTGCTCTCCCAGGTGGTTGACGGCGTGGAACGTGTGGTTGCGTACGGCAGTCGGGTGTTGTCTCCAGCGGAGCAACGATATTGTGTCACCCGTAGGGAACTGTTGGCAATTGTCCATTTCATCCAACAGTATCGCCCATATCTGTACGGTCGGCATTTCACCGTCCGCACAGATCATGCGGCACTGCAGTACGCCCTGAGGGTTCAACAGCCATCGGGACAATTGTCCCGATGGTTGGAGGTCCTCCAGGATTACGATTTCCAAACCACATACCGTAAGGGCGTTCGCCACACCAACGCGGACGCTTTGTCGCGCTTGCCAACCACCTCCGAGTGTGCATGCCTCCTGGGGTCTGGACGTTGCAGGCCTCCAGGGGACACATCGGTACCTGTCTTGGCGGCCGCCAACGACGACGATACAGTGGTTCCTAATTCGATCGAACAACAGGGCAAAGATTGCCTGTTGGGGTTGCCCGTCATTGAATGGGGGCGCCTCCAGATGGAGGATGTCTCCCTCCTCGGGTGGCGACGTCGCGTTGGCGGTGCGGCGGGGGGAAAAAAGAGGTGGTTCCGACGCATGGGAAATGTGCCAAGGTCTGCTGATGCATTGGGACGGGAAGTCACGTCGACATCGGCTGGTGGTCCCTACTGGGTTGCGGGGCGGGGTGGTATGGGCCGCTCATGAGCGCCTCCTACACCTGGGGACCCAAAAGACTCTCGCCTTGCTGCAACTTGATTTTTATTGGCCTGGCATGACGAGGGATGTTGGGGATTTGTTGGGATCATGCCCTCAATGTGCACAACGCAAACCGCCGGCACGGGAGTCTAACCCGCCCTTGCAATCGATCAAAGTGTCCAGGATAAACGAGCTGGTCGCTCTGGACATTTTAGGACCATTCCCCGCCACCCCCAGGGGGAATAGATATTTGTTGACTGGTGTCGAGTATTTTACACGCTGGCCTATGGCCTGGCCTCTGGCCAACCAGTCGGCAGCAGCCATCGTGGAGGCCTTTGTTCAGGGTTATGTCCTGGACAAAGGTGCTCCGGAGAGGCTGCTGACCGACCAGGGCAGAATTTTTTCCGGTAAACTACTCAGACAAGTCTGCGATCTCCTGGGCACAAAGAAAATTCGGACCTCCCCATATCACCCACAAACTGACAGGATGGTCGAACGTTTGCATCGCACCATCTCGTCCATGTTATCACAACAAGTTTCGGACTCGCAAACGGATTGGGACCTACAAATTCAGGGGGTCTTGGCGGCGTACCGGATGGCACCCCATGCAGCTACGGGGTTTTCTCCCTTTTACCTCATGTACGGCCGAGAACCAGACCCGCCTGTTCGTGCCCAGTTGCGGATCCCCATGCCGCAGGGAAAAACTAATCTGGCTGACCACGTTAAATTTAATCTGGACAAATTGACCGAGGCACGGGATGCTGCAATGCAAAACTCTGACCTCCGTCAGAAGGCGAATGAGCGCCTCAGATTGAGTCGAGCGCACATGCTGCAGTGGAAGCCGGGGGACAAGGCATGGTTGCACTGCCCCCATGTGCCACTGGCAACCTCCTCTAAACTGGTGCGGCCGTGGCGGGGCCCTGTGGAAGTGGTGGAGGTGTTACGTCCGCAGTGCGTGCGCATCAAGTGGGGGAAGCGGCGATGGTTCGTACACCCCTCCAGATTAAAACCCTTCGCTGCGGTACACAACCCCACTTCACACGCGCGTGGCCAAACATGTGGGGGGTCGGCCGACTTGCTGGGTCCGTCTCCGTCGCTCTCACCTAATGCCTTGCCGGCTGTGCCACCTTCAGGAGCATCAGGAGTGACGGGCTCACGCCCGATCACCCCTCCTGCGGATACCGAGGGTCACGCGGAGTCGGATGAATGCTCACCCCAAGACGGACAGTCGCCACCTGATGGTCCGCCACGCGCGGTTACCCCGTGTGAGGGGCCCGCTGCAAGGACGCGCGCTAAAATGCGCAAACTGTTGTGAGGCCGGAAAATGTGTACATAGCTGTTGTGTTCATTGGGTGTTGTGTGGGTGGTGTGTTCCCCGCTCCTCGGATGTACATATGTTGGGTTCACCGTGTGTTGTGTGTGCGTGGTGGGTTCCCTGCTGATTGTATATAGGCTGTTTTTTTTTACGGAATTCGTATTTATTCGGGGGGGGGGGGGGGGGTGCGACGGGTTGTTTTCTCATCTTGCTGTTGCGTTCTTGTTCTGGTTCCTGTTATTGTTCAAAAATAGTGAGGCACACGCGCGGTCAGGGGGTGAAGGCACCTTTATTGTCAAATTTTTGTATGTTGGCAGCCGGGACGGCTGCATGCTATGCGGGGGGGAGTGATGTAGGGGTGTTAGAAAGAGCCCGTTATGCATGGCAGCCTATGGTAAACAAACACAGTGGGCGGGGCTACGTGAGTGCACGGGCAGGTGCCCTCTACGACGTCCGCGCTTCGGACGTTACGATCCCCCGGGGCCCCACCCCTCAGGGAGGGGGGAGTATAAAAGGGGAATGTATCGGGGGGCTCGGGAATGATGTGTTAGCTAAGAAGAGAAGACGGAAGACGTCCTAGATAGAGCCCTGGTCTCCCCCTGTTACGCCGTCCTTATCAGGACCGCGCAGGCTCGAGCAAGTGGCGTGGTACCAGAGCCAGTGTCGGGCCAAGATAGCCTCCCCTAGTCCACGAGTGGAGGACTCTGAGGCAGGCTAGGGTTAGCTAGGAGGTGTGTCCTCAGATAGACGGGTGAGGGGGCCGATACCCCCTCAAGTGTGTATGTCACAACGTATGGTGTTAAATAAACCAGTGTGCCTCCAACTATCCGGTGTGAACGAGTCGTGAGCGTTACTACACATGCATGAAGCAGTCAGTTCACAGGAGCTCCTCCATCCCCGGTGCACCCCTGTAAAATCATGCACACACCGAACAATAAACAACCCGAGTGACAACATACACGTGTGAGAGTGTCATTTAAAGCGCGCGGTTTTTGAACGGGTCCGTGTGGCTGGAGCCCCAGGCGAGGTGGGCCGAAGCTCCCTGGAAGGTCCGGGAGAATCGTCAGCGCTGGCGGGCGAGTGTGGCCCCTCCGACACGGGGTCGTCGACGGGAGGTGGTCAATCGCAAGCTGTTCTGCGCACCGCGGGGCGTCCGCAGAAGCAGCAGCCGGTAGCGCCGGGTTCTTCACGAGCTCCGATCCTGCGGACTTTACCACAGAATCACCCTAAGCAACTACCTCCACGGGTGCACCCCCCAGCTCATCCGGCACACCTGACACTCGGCCTGTGGGATTTGGAGATGAGGGGACTTGACGGGGATGAATAAACGGCTTAAGGCGCGAGGGATGAACAAACCTATTCTGGCGGCCGAACCGGATTTTAACACACTGTGGCCAGTCGGCCAGCACCACTTCGACCGGGCCCCGCCAAGGCTTATACAGCTTGGGGGATGTGCCGACAGGCACTTGCGGACAGTGCAACCAAGCCTTGTCACCCGGAGCCCACCGTTTGCCCGACTTGCGACGACCCCTCAACCGCTCGTTGGCCAACTGGCGGGCAGCGGAATATTCAATGGGGGGGGGGGGGGGGGGTTCGGTTCCCGCCCATACATCAGAAAGAAAGGCGAGTAGCCAGTCGAAACGTGCGGAGGCATTCTGTAGGCTGCAAGCACACCAGGGATGCGCAAATCCCAGTCTTTCTGAGACTTATCGATCTGCTGACTCAGCATTGACGTCAGCGTTCTATCGAGCCATTCCACCATCCCATCCATTTGAGGATGGTAGGGCGAAGTCCCCAAAAGGTCGCACACCACCTTCAGCAATTTAGCCAAAAATGTTTTCCCTTGATCGGTGAGGAGGCGTTCCGGGGCCCCCTTATCCAGCACGTACCAGTGCAGGAACGCCTCAGTAATACTGGCAGCCGATTGATTTGGGAGCGGCCAAGCCACAGGCCAGCGGGAAAATTATTAAATGCCCACAAGCAAGTATTTGTTATCCCAGGCCGTAGTGGGGAAGGGTCCCAAGATATCCAGGGCCACCAGCTCATTGATGCGGGACACCTTAATCGACTGCAAGGGTGGGCAGCACTTGACAGGCGGTGGCTTACGGCGGGTGCACGGCACACAGCCCTTCAGGACGTTTCTCACGTCTGCCGCCATGGAGGGCTAAAAATAATCAAGCCTGAGGGTGGCCAGGGTCTTATGGACCCCCAAATGCATCAGGCGTTCATGGGTTTCTACAATCAGCCTGCCTCTGAGGCACGTGGGTACGATATCATATCGTTGCATGCCGCCATCCCAACACATTAACAGACCCCCCTTTAAAACGACGGGAGCAACCTTGCATCGCCCAGAGCCGTCAACCGACTTTTCGGCACGACGTCGCAACTTCAACAGTGAGGCGTCCTCCGCCTGGAAGCGGACCCATTCGGAATGACTCAGACCGAGGACAGGGTCCTGCGCCACGGAACCACTGGGCTCCTGGGGGTGAAGCGTTGATGCCGACACGACAATGGGGGGAGCAGCAACCACGCCCGACGATTAACAACAGGACGAGCCCGTGAGACACGCGCATTCGCCGTCCGGGGGAAGCCGCGACAGCACGTCAGCATTAGCGTGCCGCGTAGCCTTACGATAAGACACCCAGAACGAGTAATCCTGCAGGATTTCTAACCAGCGTGAAAGCTGGCCCGATGGTTGCTCAACGCGCAGGGCATACTGAAGGGCGGCGTGATCGGAACGCACCTCAAACCGCCTGCCATATAAATAGGGCCGGTACTGTTGCATGAAGAAAACTATGGCGAGCAGCTCCCGGCGCGTTATGCAATAACGCTGTTCAGCCGACGAGAGCACTCAACTGCCATACGCCACCACCCTTTCCACACCGTTCACCACCTGGGACAGTACAGCGCCGATTCCCATGTTGCTATTATCGGTGTCCAAAATGAACGGCAAGGAGAAGTCAGGATATCGGAGGGGAGGGGCGCCCACCAATCCATCGCGTAGGGCAACGAAGGCGGCCTCCTCCTCACCCACAGACTTCGGGGTAGGCCAAGGGCGCACACACGCAGTTTTTTCGGGATCGGTCACAATACCTGATTCACTGACAATGTGGCCCATATACTGTACGGATGTTTGCAACAGATGGCACTTCTGTGGTTTAAACTTAAGATTAGCCTCTCTCATCTTAGGGAAAACAGCGCGTAGCCGGGTAAGGTGCTCACCAAACGTGCGACTAAACACGATAACATCGTCCAAATATATCAGGCAGGAGTCCCATTGGAGTCCTGCGAGAACTAGCTCATCAGAAGACTGTTGAGCAGTCATCGAGAGGCAATTGCCAGAACCCCGAAAGCAGGTCAAGAGTGGAGAAGAAACGCGCCCCAGACAACGCATCAAGCGAATCGTCCATCCGGGGCAGGGGGTACGCGTCCGGGGCAGGGGGTACGCGTCCGCGACCGACACCTTGTTGAACTTCCTGAAGTCTATGCAGAAGCGCAGACTTCTGTCGTGCTTTTTAACCAGCACGATGGGAGCACCCAAAGGGGCTTGTGGATGTGGAAATAACATCGGCGGCCAACATTCCATCGACCGCTTGGCATGTGTTCCTTTTCAGCCGGTCTTAACCGCTAGGGGTTTTGGCGGATGGGCGGAGAGTCACCCGTATCAATATGGTGGCTCAGGAGGGTCGTGTGACCGAGATCGAATTTACCCCGGCTGAAAACGTCTCCAAATTCGAGCAACAGCGCACGCAATGCGGATCTCTGTGCGTTAAGGCAGGTTCCGATTCACGGAACACAGAGCATCTGCCCATGCGGCATCCTCAACACGCGCGTGGGCCTGTGGGCCGCGAAGCATCAACGTCCCCAATCATCTCACTGTGGACCGACGCGGCCGACGCGTGAGCGAGCACCGTTCCCGCCTGAATGACCGACGCATCCGGCCCCACATTAAGCATTTGAATAAAGGGCTGACAGTCCCCGGAAATCAACGTTTGGGCACCTACAAGCGCCATTCCCCGAGCTGCCTTGTTAGATGGTCCCAATACAATCCCCTCTGCGGTGGCCTCCCGATCAAGCAGCTTACGCAGCCGCAGGGAAACGAGCATATTTTCCCCAGGGGGAATCGTGACCGTGTGGGTAACAAGCGCCTGAACAGATGCGTCCACCTTGCGCATTTTGGCGGGAGATGATAAAAATGCGATTTGCCTCCCAGAGGCTAGTTCCAAACACCTCTGATTAGTAAGAATTTTAAGGGGTATCTTCCCAAGGAAGTCTGTGCCTAAACAAACACGGCACCGCCAATGAATCAGAAACCAATACGGGCCCTTCCAAAGCAATGTCCCCAATGCACACCTCAGCGACTATGTCCCAAAATTCCCAACGATCCCCCGTGAGAGGCGAAGTACGGAACGGAAACAGGGCACAAAGAACGACACTCCTGCAGAAAAATGTTGAAAATCAATTAGGAAATTATGGTGACGGAAGCACCCGCATCGATGAAGACCCGCACCTCAACATCTTGTATAGTACCCACGACCGCGGACGAGCCGGCGGTCGCGGCAACAACCTGCTGGGCTAATTGGGACCACTGATCTGGCCCGAGCGGCGAACCCTCACCCAATGCAAACGACGCCTCACGCGCCGCGACCCGACGTGAACGGATCTATCAGAGCATGAGATGGGTGAGGTGGAACCGAGGGCCGAGTGTGTGGTGCACCGCGACTCGCCTGGGGCCCTTTTGCAGTCGGTGGCGGCCGGGATGACGATGACGGTGGGGCGAAGCGTCTTCGACGTGCAGCACGGCACCCCGAGGCTACGAGTCCCGGCAGCCCACAGTTGTAGTAATTGGCGCGGCTGGAGCTCGGCCGAGGGAGGGTCCCTTGTGGATGGTGTTGTCTCCCTTGCCGCTCCGTATCACGTCTCCGACCTCCACCGCCGTCAACAGCCACGCAAACTGGGACGTGTTCATCCTCTTCTGACTCCTCGCACAAGCCCGCAGATGCGGCGCATGCCACCAGCCCCGACCGTTTCTTCAACCTCAGGTGAGTCTGTATAAATCGAGCGATGACGAGGAACGACGGCAGGTAAGGTGATGTTCAGCTCCTTTTCCAACCCCAACAGTCAATTCCTGCCGCCTCCATTTTTGGAAACGCCGCCTGCGCCAGGGACAGCAAAGCGCTTCGAAAGGTGAGGGGTGTCTCGGTATCCCCACACCGTCATTCCACAAATCTGTTGCGTACACAGGACGGCGGATCGTCGTAGACTGGAGCCATTGCCTTGAACGCTTGCAATAGCGTGGACCGCTGCGCGGGCAGGATGGCATAGAATGCCGCCAAGGCATCGTCGTCAAGAGAGGTGGGGAGCGCTTTCAAAGCTTTTTCCTCCATACACCCAGCCAACATGCAGCTTGTGGTGAAACGACGTTTGAACGTCTCCCAATCCCTGCCGGCAGCTGTGAATTCGTGGACAAATGGGAGCTGGCGATGCAGCGCTGGAACGTCCCGCGGCATGCTCGGCGGATGGGAGAAAATGGCGGCCTCCCCGCCGCGCGTCTCTGCCAAAATGGCGGCTCCCTCGCCGTGCGTTCCCGCCAAAACGGATGGCGCAAGTTCGGGCGGCGTGGCGAAAGAGTCACGCGCTTGGACGGCAGCAGCAACAATGTTAACACCATGTGGCGCCGGGGCAATCTTCTCCGGCGACAGCTCCCCGCTGTCGAGTTTGGCGACCAACTCGGCCGCAGCGCCCAGCAACTCAGCGAGGCGGGCACTGGCCGTCCGACAGGCGTCGGCCGGTGATGAATCGAATCTGCTACCTAAGCCGCACAGCGCTGTTCCGCCGGCAGCGAAGCCTCGGCAGGACTCTCCGGGGTCGCCATCCCTGGGGCGGTTGGAGGGATGAAGTCTCCGTTGTCCTCTTCTCCCGAGAAATTCTTGGCAGGTTGCATACGACGTGAGCATTTCGCCTCGCTGTAGCTAGGGCTAACTGACAATTTGCCACTTCTGTCACCAAATGTAATGGTTCGACAGAGGCGCACACACTCAACTGCAACACAACTGCAACAACACACTCTATACGTAAGGTGGTGACCACCATCCTTCTCTCACTAACACTCGGTACTACTTGGCGTGGAAAAGTCAGGAGACTACTGCTTGGCCACAATGACTGGAGGCTTGTGTCTTCAAAGTCTTCATACAACGGCTTCATCCCAGGCACCAACAGCCCCACTCTGCGCGCTGAGCCCGCTTATAAGCCACTCCGGCGTGGCCAACCACGCCCTGGCCACGCCCCCCTTCTCGAACCCTCGAGAAGGCTCCACTGCCTGACCACGTGAACCCCGATGTCCCCCGGGCCTCTCTCCCCATGCTTTGTCTACACCAAATCCCATTACAGTGCAGACAGAAAGTTTGTAATCAATTCAGCACTCTCATTCAGATTCCATGTTGAACAAATGTAAATTGTTGATTTAAAGCTTTCGTGACTGCAGGGATTCAGATTTGTGTTGTAGTCGAAACGTCGTGAGAATTTTTATTGTTTTATATTTGTATTATTTTATTATTTCCCTTCTACGTGACTTTACCGAAAGAACCAAGAAAATGTAAATTGGTTATCTCACAGACAAATATTGTTGCCCAATACAAATTCGTTTGGATATGATTAAAGTCACTACCGTCCTTCCACTCCTTGATGATTGTGATGTAGCTAACAGGTTGGAATCTACAACTGTCATCAATAAGCTACATCCTCTTTGGTTATTTCGGTAAAGTCACGTAGGTATAAAATAAAATAGATCTATTCTTTTTATTTTATACCTACGTGACTTTACCGAAAGAACCAAAGAGTATAAATTCCTGCAGTCATGAAAGCTTCAAATCAAGATTGAAGCTACATCCTTTATACCACTCTGCTCTGAGATTTTCCCTAGTCACCTCTTCTACAGAACACACCACTATGATATATATCTCACGGCTAACTTGAACTATTTGGAGGTGCGCTGAAATATTCATTGGGCTTTATTCATTTGAAAAGTACAGACAGTCCACGACTTGCGAACACCTGACTTACGGACATCCGCACTTACAAACCAGATTCCATCAGATTATTTTTCATTAAACATCAGCGGAGCAATCCTCCGCGAGATGTAATGAAAGAGTGTGTGTGGTGTGTGTGTAGGTTCTCGCTAACAGCACTTGCCATAACAGTCTGTTAAGAATATATATATGGGGGTCTTTATCTTTGTGTGCGTGTGTGCAGGCATGGCTGCGCTGGCTGGGTCATGTAGCCCACATACCTAGCCACAGCATGCCCAAGCAGCTTCTGTTTGGCCGGATAGAGGGGGCTAAACGGGCACAACACAGATGCAACACGGGCTGGAAAACTGATGGAATGTGGTAAGGGAGGACATGGAGCTGAGTGGACTTAACAATGACTGGTACCAGCGGTGTGAAGATTAGCCTCTGTGGAGGAGGCTTGTGAAAGATGCTATTGGACAGTTGGAGGCAGTTTCCTTCTAATAACAATGGAGGGCAGAGGAGCGGACGCTCACAACGAGTGGAATTCCAGGCAGCTAAAATACAGCAAGGTGGCACAGTAGGGGGCAGAGGTGGTGCATCTGCCAGTCATCTCAGTCAGCCAACCAATGGTACCTGGATCTGTCCCGTGACCTCCTGCCAGCGGGCATTTGATACTTCACGCGGCCTTAAAGCACACATAGCCTGGCACAAGTGCCGTGGTGATGTCACCACTACTTAGTAGCGAATGGCATTTGTTGTTTTGTGCGTGCAACATGTGTGTAGGTAGCAGTAGCGGTTAACGCACTACACTACCAGCCCGGCAACCCAGTTGGATTCCTGCTCACGACCAACTCCAGTGATGAAGGCCATAATTGTGGAGAAATGCTCCAATTTTAGTTTTATACATTTATATTTACCTGATCTACCCCAAAAAAAATCTCTGGATAATTTTGGTCGTGAAAACCTACGTGTCAAACTTACTATACCCTATTTATTACAGCATTAGATGAAAATGTAAAATATTTATTCTTATTTAAGAGTTTAACAATGTTTCCCTTTTTTAACCATAACACTGACCTATATGCATTTAAATACAGTACATTGTTGTGTTCCGACTTACGGACTGTTCGAGTTACAAATGGGCCTCAGGAACAGAAGTCGAGGACTGCCCGTAATCAAATCTCAGTCTGCTCAGTATCTCTCAAACTTGCTGGTGGCTTCTAAAGTCAACCTTTTACATTCAAGACAAAGCTCAGATAGATTTCTGTCCATCATTACACATTTTTGGAATGCAATGAGTCATGGGCTTTCTTAATTGCGGCACCTAATTCTGGAATGAATTGATCACTAATCTCAGTAGTCCGACCCTGCCTACTTTATATGTGTAACGGGTTCCGGAGACACTTGTAGAGGTAACTCCTTTATTACAATACAACACTCCAACAGTCCTGATACTCTGTTACAGCCTAGGTACACAGCCTAGGTACACAGCCTAGATACTCTACTCTGGCTACGCTCTGGAACTCGCCCTCACAAGGTCGCCGAGTCGGGAGTTCCAGAGTCCCACCACTGGCTCTCACAACATCCCAGGGTCTTCAGATGGCTGGTCGTGGGTCTTGGGTCTTGAGTTACAACTGGCCCCGATCGTCTAGGGAGCTCCCCTTTTTATGCCTAGCCCAACGAGGGGTGGGGCCGTGTGCGCCCCCAGATATCCCACAGAGCACACACAGCCCCCCCCCGTTGGCGGCGCCAAAAGGATTAAGCGCCTGGGAACCCAACGCCTGATGCCAAGAGGCTTAAGCGTCTGACCCGCCTGAGAACCCACGCCTGGCGCCAAGGGGATTAAGCGCCTGGCCCTCCCAGGGACCCAGAGCCCCCAGCAGCCCCTCCCTTCTTATGTCACTACATATGTATTGACGGCATTGATTGATGATTACTTCTGCTACACTTGTGAATGCCATTAGTTAAAGCCATATGTGACCAGAACTTGGGAATGCCATTTACAGAAAGACTATTAATAAAAAAGAAAAATATAAATGCCATGTGAGAGCTCCTATTGAGTGTTATGCGTAACGTGGTTATTTTGGATTGCTCACTGTTTTTCCATTGTACATAGTTCTGGTTCTTATTATTTAAAGTCATGTTTATAACATTCCCTGCTGTTGAGCTAAACAGCCCCTGTAAACTCTCCCTTCCTATGTAATGTGCTGGCTAATGAGATGGAACACGCTCATGTATATATGTAATAAACGACTCTGTCAGGCTCTCTTGGTCTCCGTTGTCGTTTATTTAGGTTCTTCGTATCGCACCCCGCTGGTCCTCGGCCGGACCCGCGCCGCCTCCGCCGCGCGCCCCGCGCACGCTCCGTGTGGCCAGCACTCGCTGGTGGCCGCTCCACTCTCTCCATGTGCCCCGCACACGCCGCCAGCCACACCGCTCGCTCCGTGTGCCCCGCACACTCCGCTAGTCACTCACTAGCCACGTGTGCCCCGCACACTCTGCTAGCCCCTCACACACCGCTAGCCCCGTCTACCCCACGCACACCGCTGGCCGACGGTGTGCGTAGGTCTTCGACCATGTGGCAGATGGCGCCGCTCTTTCCGCACTGCCCAGCGTGGCTTCCCCTATTCTCGCTCCGTTCCAACTCCTCGATCTCTTCCGGCTCTCTCCCTATATCCTTCCCATCACGTGACCCTGACTCCTCCTTCCCGTACTGCCCCCGTCTCCGCCCCCCGTTCACCTCGTCTCCCATTGGAGCCGAGGTGAGCAGTGGCTCCTCCCACACGCTCCGCCAACCAGGCTCCGCCCCCCAATGCTCCAGGCTGTGTGATTGGCGCGGAGGCCAGCAACCACCCCGTTTATGCTCGCATTACATATACATAGAGGTCTGATGCGACATGTTATGCATATGTATGTCAGGTGTGCTCAAATAGAGCAAGTCAAGATCTATAAGTATCTTGGGGTCATCCTTGATTCAAAACTGAATTGTGAAGATCATATTGA
The DNA here is from genome assembly GCF_964198595.1 of Lampetra fluviatilis. NCBI lineage: Eukaryota > Metazoa > Chordata > Hyperoartia > Petromyzontiformes > Petromyzontidae > Lampetra > Lampetra fluviatilis. Next base: position 238,164 of record NC_136296.1, read on the forward strand.
TTACATTGGTAAAAAGACAAAAATAAAAATTGGTTTTCTGTATCGACACAAGCACTGCTTCCCTCCTATGTTCCGTTTGGAATTGATAAAAGCTACCATACTGCCTCTACTTGATTACTGTGACATTGTATATAAATCAGCCCCTAGTACTGTACTGAAGAAGCCTGACTCAATTTATCACTCGGCCTTAAGATTTGCATTGAACTGCCCATATAGGACCCACCACTGTGATCTCTACATTGGGTCAAACTTAACATCTCTTAATGTTCGACAGCTTGTGCATCAGATCTTATTTATTCACGATGTACTTACAAAAAAATCTGCAGACTACCTGCTGGATCTCCTCTCTGTTTCGAAGAACAAATGTGACCTAAGGTCTTCGCTCATTTACCAGCTTCACATTCCTTATTGCCGTATAAATACTGGAGGAAGGACCTTTGCTATTGATGCCCCCAGGATCTGGAATGCTATAGCCAATAAACTGCAACTTGGATCACTACCTGTGAGATCTTCACTCAAAACTGCTCTAGAGGAGTTGTACACCCCTAGCTGCCACTGCTATTCAGTTGCCTGAAATCAAATGTTTCGCTCCGGATGACCGCTGCAAAGTATGATCTTGTGTTTTGATTATAGTGTGCTGATCTTAAAGGTGATACTCCTGCTGTTATGGAGTGACTCATGCAGCCAGCTATGGCTGAAAAGTTTGGTAGTACTTGTTATGTATATCGTTTATTGTAAAATTTCAATCACAGTTCCTATGATCACTGTTACATTGCTTTTATAGCTTTATTTTGGTGATTTCGAAAACGTTTTGGTTTAGCCATATTTGTTTGTTGTAGTACAGAGTTAGACTGATAACTTTATAATCCAAATTGTCTTATGGTTGTTATTGTTTGACTTGCATCCCACTGGGATTTTTGCACACAGCAATGATATATGGTGCTTTTTCTGGAAGACTTTGCTGTTTTTTCCTGGATTTTTCTGTTCATTTTTTTGTTTGTTGCGGTTGCACCCGATTCAAGAGCCGAATGGCTCACAGGGCTATACCAAATAAATTAAACTGAATATTCATATGGATAGCATATAAGAACAAGCACTAGGGCATACTGAGAACTCCTTAAAGTCTGTAAAGTTACCAGATTAATTCAATGTGCTTTTACGTTATACAAGGCATAACGTTACAGCTACCGCCGTACCAGCCATTATGTGTAGTTCCTGTAAATATTCCCTAGCCATGTAACTTGATTGCCGCTTTGACCCGGTTGCCACTGAAAAAGAGCATCTTAGTTCAATGGGCCCTACCTGCAATCAGCCCCCGACTGAATCGTACGTCCACTGACCTGCACGAAGTGGTTGGGCGCGTCGCTGCAGACAACGTGACTCTGGGCATCAAGGATGGGGATGACCTTTGCGAGAGGGAGCCACTCTGCCGAGATGCTTCGCACAAAAGTACAAATATGACGAGCGATAAAGATAATCCGAGTACAAGGCATTGCCATTACTATTTGTATACGGTTTTACTTTACACACTATTTTCACAAAGTAATTATCTGTGACTTTTTTTGCAAACATAACAACGCTCAAGTAAATATTCACTGTGGCCACCACGTTAATGTAACCGCATGTCATCAGATCCTTCCGTAGTTGTGTGCAACTAGTAAAAGTAAGAAGAGCCTCATAATGGCAAATGGTACCCACACAGAATGGTAACAGTGATTTTGTCATTACAGCATCACTCATACCAATGGCATCCACAGACTCAGGAACAACCCAATGCTCTAAGTGCCACAGCCACCAAGCAGCACACTGTGAATGACCTGTAGAGAGAGTGAAGATGGCTGTTTCTGTTCTGCCTACTTGTCACTGAATCAGCTTGATCAGCATCAATGGTTCGATTCCCACACCTGAATTCAGAAAGATTATGGAGGTGGTGGAACGTACCCCATCATGTCCCGCCCTCCGGTAATCTGATCCTGCCGAAAAGACTCCGCTGCTCCATCAATGAGACGCAAAAAGCCTCGGTCCAGACATGCACGTAGCACGGTCCAGAAATCCATGCTGTGTACGCAGAGGGGAAGTGGGGAAGCACGGCTAAGTTTGCATGGTCGCTCAATAGCCGTTACCTGTCCATCACATCCCTCGTCTCACTCAGGTCCAATACACAAAGTTCTTGCCACAAATTAACCACAATACCTTGCTGAAGGAAAGTTCTTCTTTCCAATATTAGAAAGCCATTGGAGCTATGCACTTTAAAATATAGATTGAAAACGAATTTCTTTAGAACTTATTTTTGTGTTTAGGTTGTTGTCATTCCCTCACACCTCCGATGAGCACGGTTGGCTACGTACGGTGCGAAAGTTCAATATACATACGTACATCATGTCCCTCATCTCCCTCAGGTCCCCACACTATTACCTGTCCATCATGTCCCTCGTCTCACTCAGCATCTTCTGGGCAGTCAGCTCTTCCTCCCTGGAGCCACACACCTGCACAGTAACGAATGCCAAGATATAATCTTTGTCAGCATCATTATCGTCATCTCCACACGTGATCAATGTCATGTTATATTCAAAAACAATCGTCACCGTGTTTTTTGTAATGTACGTATATAATAACAATTGCCAAGGAAAGGCTAATATAGTATTTTGTGTCAGGAAACCAGCATACCCTGAAGAAAAACTACTTGCTGTACTGAAATCTCCTGGATATGCAGAAGATTATTGATATTTGGAGTTTCACAAATCTATGATATTCATAATCCCTTTTCAGAAGGATAGCCATTACATCACCATGTCACAAATGTAGCACGTTTTATTTTCTACATAAGACATTTAGGGATTATTATTTTTCTATCTTGGTTTGAAGCTTTCGTGACTGCAGGGATCCATACTCTTTGGTTCTTTCGGTAAAGTCACGTAGGTATAAAATAAAACAAAAAAGATCTATTTTATTTTATACCTACGTGACTTTACCTGAAAGAACCAAAGAGTATTATTTTTCTACTTAATCTGGAAGAGAGTGGTAGGAACATTGCTTGGGGACAGTGGCACAGAGGTAAAAGTGGAGTTACCCTAAAATTGTCAAGCACTACCACAGCCGTGCTAATAGTGAGATAACAACTAGAAGATGCCAAGATCCAGAAACGTATTTTGTCATGCAAAATATTTAAGCGCACCCCCCGAAGCTCTGTAACTCTCAGTGGCATAGCTACCGAGTGTGCAGGCACCGCTACTGCACCACCCACAGGCCGCAGGGCCCAGGTGCTGGGGCTAGGACGGGAGGGGACAATGCCCCCATTTATTTCCTTGCACCAGGTTCCAAGCCAACCACACCGGACCACTGTACAGGCAGTTCTCGACTTAAGAACGCTGAACTTATGAACACCCACACTTATGAACCAGCTTCCATGAAATTAGTTGTTTTAACATTAACTTAAAACGTGCACTCCCACTTGCAAATTGAACCACAGCACTATTTTGTTCAGCTGAGCGATCCTCCGTGAGATGTATTGAGTCTGCCTCATGCTGGGAGTGAGCGTTTGTGTGTGTGGGCATTTAAATACGGTAGATTACTGTGTTCCGACTTAGGAACAATTCGACTTAAGAACGGGTCTCAGGAACTAATTGTCCGTAATTGGTTTGACTTTCTATATCACACTGAGACAAGCAGGCCCTACAGAAGTAACTGAGAATAGTTTCCTCGTGGAAAGCAAGGGGTTTTGGGGCAAACCTGTCCGTCTAGTACGTCGTCTTCCGGAGCCAGCATGAACTTCCCAAAGCTGCTGAGCTCCTGTCGCCCGTCGCCCTCCACCAGGGTCCTCACGCACGAGATCATTCCATCCAGCTCGCGCAGCGTCACACTCTGCCTCAGAGACACGCTGGGATGCGCGGCATGGAGCCATTGCTGAATGCAGCCAGGGAAAGCAACGAGCACCTACATCACACGGGGTTACCTGGTCCACCTTTTCTCAGGACAGCACTCGAGCCATGAATCCAGAAAGTGGCTCCGTGTGCCATGGTGCTGCTGTGAGCGGCCACGCTGCACATGGAGCGCAGCTATTGTGTGGAGGCTTTCCGCTATGTCATTGTGTAGTGGGTACAGAAGGAGACTCAGGCTTACTATGGGAGGCAACACATTTATTAACTTTACACCAACAGATAACCTATGGTGGTGGACCACCAGGTAGCTACTCTAACACTCTGAGTGAGCTACAACGAACTGGAACCCCAACCCGGGTCAGGGTCCGTGTGTTGGAGACTCTTCTTCCGGCATAGAACGTAGATTTCTTCATGAAGACAACAGCAGCCAGTTCCACTGGGGACCCGGCTTTTTATCCAGTGTGGCAGGCCTCACTCCGCCCCTAGCCACGACTCCCTTCTAGAACTCTCGAGGAGTTTCTCCACTGGACACGTGGTCCCCCCAGCCCCCCCCTTTGGGGGTCCCCGGATAGACACCTCCAGTCACGTGTCCTCTGGTGTCAACCAGAGTGCCCTGGCCCCCTGCAACCCCGTTCCGAAGCCGGCACTCTTGCCCCCTATCCTATCGGGGCTGGCACTGCATGTAGAGCTTGGTGCCATTCCTTGACTGTTGGACTGTGCTGCCCGAGGCCCTCTAGGGGCGGTACTCCATCCCCCTTCAGTGGTGTCCGTGGTGGCAATATATTTGCATGGCGTGCCTTTCCCAGGCTGGCCACACATAGCGACGTGCAGCAATGTCACTACATCACCCCCCCCCCCCCCCAATTAACAATAGATAATTTAGTGAATGAAGTGAGGAGACCCCCCCCCCCCAAGTGCCTCAACAATAACAATAAACAATTAATACCCCAGCCCACCTATACAATATATACACTATCTACAAATGTACAGTAACGGACGGGGAAAAGGTGGAAGTACAGAACAACAAGCAAGGCGAGAGAGAAAACAAATAAAATACATTAAAACGCGAACGCTCGGAACCCCCTCCAGCACCAACATCTCCCAACCACACCGTGTACCAACACCCACAAGCACAACGAGGGCTAGATTCAGCCAATAGCCGATGCGGCCTGCCAAGTGCGACAACCAAGTGACAGCGTGGGAGTTTGTATGGGGATCACGAAAACTGTAGAGTTTTTGATTGAGTCCTCATGGCCGGACTCCCAGAGGAGGTGGGCTCAGTCTCCCTGGAGGTCCCGGGGAGAAAAATGTCCCGACGAACCTGGCTCCTCACGGGGAGCAGTCGGCCGGGCAGACGGGTTCCCGTCGTCCGGAGCCAGTGGAGCCAGAGCAGGTGGTGACTTGGGGGGCGTCAGTTGCGCGGCACCTGAAGACGGGATCACACGACTCCCCTGAGGGCCAATCTCAGCGGGCACACACCTCAGCTCGTCTGACACGTCACACACTCGACCCCTGCATTGTGGAGATGGGATGAATTTGCGCGGAGCGATGAAGGGCTTAAGGCGCGACGGGTAAACAAATCAGCTCCGCTGGCCGGAATTACATCAACAGGTCCTCACCAGGGTTTAACATTTTTGGTGACGTACCCACTGGTACCTGTGGGCAGTGGAGCCAGGCTCTGTCACCCCGTAGTCGCTCATTAGCCAATTGGCGCGAATAAAAATTTACCATAGAAGCCTCATGCACTTCCGATAGCTTCTGAAGGTTAAAGCGCATGGATTCCGAAAGATTTGATTTGGCCTTGTTTGCAACGACACGTAGTTGTACATCAATTGGGGGGTCATGATCTCTGCCGTACATTAAAAAGAAGGGCGAATAGCCGGTGGACGCGTGAGGAGCCATTCGGTAGGTAGCCAGAACTCCGGGAACCTGCAAGTCCCAGTCAAGCAGGGACTCGCTGACCTGATGCCTCAGCATCGAAGAATCCTATGCAGGCGCTCCACCATTCCATCCATCTGGGGGTGGTATGGTGATGTACGTATTTTCTTAGTACCCAATAAGTCGCACACCTCCTGCAGTAATTTGGAGGAGAAATTCTTGCCCTGATCAGTCAAGAGACGCTCAGGAGCACCCTCGTCCATGACATAGCCATCGAGGAAAGCCTCGGTGATGGCAGCCGCCGACTGGTTGGGGAGGGGCCAAGCCATTGGCCAGTGCGAGAAATATTCGACGCCAACCAACAAATATTTATTTCCACGAGGGGTGGAAGGAAACTGAGCAAGGATGCCTCGAGCGACCAACTCGTTAATGTGGGAGACCACAATTAATTGCACAATATACACACCCCGTCAACAAATCAGCTGCATCCTCTGCCATGCCCGGCCAGAAGAAGTCAAGCTGGAGCGTGGCAAGAGTTTTGTGCACACCCAAGTGCAACAGTCGTGCACTGCCCATACAAACTTCCCCCGCAGGGCAGTGGAACCAAAATACAATATTGTAGCGGCGCAAGCCGCCATCCCAGCACATCAGCAGACCGTCCCTCAGGAAGACCGAGGACACGCCCCTACGTTCCCTACCCCCCATACGTTACCTTGACACGGCGGCGCATTTTAACCAGGGAAGCGTCCTCCACCTGCAGGCATCCCCATTCCGCGAGGTCAAGGCCAAGGATGGCGTCATGCGCCACAGGACCGTCAGCCACCTCGGAGGAGGCAACCTCAGCCAACGGTGCAAGGGGCGGGGGTGAGTCGTCGTTCGGTGCCTTACAGCGCTCCGCGCCCAAAAAACACACGGACCTGTCGCTTGGTGCTAATTGCGACAGGGCATCCGCGTTCATATGCTGTGTGCCTTTCCGGTAGGACACAGTGAAGGAGTAGACCTGGAGGACCTCCAGCCAACGCGAAAGTTGGCGGGACGGCTGTTCAATCCGCAACGCATACTGTAGCGCTGCTGGGTCAGAGCGCACTACAAAGTGTCTGCCATACAAATAGGGGTGATACTTTTCGATTTAAAGCCAGTGAACTCAACACGTACGCCATACTCTTAAGGCTAATGGTTACTCCGACTACACAATCCGCAAAGCCATCGCTCCAACCATCAAGAAGGATCCTGTTGAGGAGCCTTTCAAAACCATCACCTTACCCTACATTGCTGGGGTCACAAAAAAAATCTCCAACACAAGATCCAGGTCCGATTCAACACAGTACAGAACATCCGTGATCTGGTCCCGTCTGTAAAAGATGTGGTTCCAGACATACAGTACCCTGGCGTCTACAAACAAAGTTGCCTCTGTGGTAGCAGTTACATTGGAGAAACCAAAAGACATGTCTCGGACCGCATCCGTGAACATAAAGCAGACCTGAAACACGGTAGGACAAACACCTCAGCCGTGGCAGATCACTGATACAATTCAGTGGGCTCACATGACATTGACTTCTCCAAGACAGAGGTTCTCTGCAAGCCATCTGGCTACCATGAGAGATTCGTTCATGAGGCGATCCACAAATACAAACACAGAGACAATTTCAACCGAGAAGATGTATTCTGGCTCAGCAATCATTGGAAGGACGTAATAAACCATTTCGGATCTTAACTGATTGTGTACACGTTTACGGTGACTTTCAGACCGCAGTTCACTCACTGGCATGACTATATATCTTGTATTCTCCGCAGGGAATGGATTCTTTGCTCCGCTGCAAGTCCCCTACCACTCTTCCATTGAATTATTTCGTTGCTTTCTCTTAGTATCTTTCACTCGACGTTCAATGGTATAGTGTATAGCAGATTGTATAATAATAAATAGTATAAAATTGTAATGTTTAATACAATGTATAAGGCTATATATAGTATCGTAATTGTATAGTGAATATACAGCAGTATGATATACAGTAGGGTGGATAGAATAATACATAGTGTAATATTACACTATGTATTATTTTAAGGTATAGGGTGGTGTATAGTAATACAGTATATAATTTAATGTTGGGTTTGTCTATGGCAGCATATAGTACGGGGTAGACCCGTGTGATGTAAATGAAAAAAGTTTAGCTGGAAGCATATTATATTTTTTGCGACATAGAATTGTAATGTATTACTTACTGTTAGTAGCTCAGCTTATTGGAGAGTATATTTAGTATACTGATGATACTATGTAGTTTATACTTTTGTTTTTTACGTGGTTGTTTAGTTACTGCAGCTACATACTATTAACATCCCTTCCCTTTATTAATGCTACCCCTATCCCCTCCCTTTGATGCTGCTAATCCTGCATAATGCACGGGCATAATATGACTTTGAAAACCTCCCGCCCACCTCCTACACATTTCACAAGTAGTACTAATCACATACCTGCATTTCCCATAAATATGCTAAATTCCTCTTGATATGCAAATTATTTTGTCAAGGCGCCCTTCCCCCCTTCAAAGCCAGCTTAAATATACGCTCCAAGCATGGAGGTGTTTCATTCAGACGCTGTCTCCCCGACAGACATGGTCTTCACCTGAGGACGGCTGCTTGCGTTGTGGCCGAAACGTCGTGAGAATTATTTTATTATGTTTTATTTTTATTATTTTATTACTTCCCTTCTACGTGACTTTACCGAAAGAACCAAGAAGAGGGGTGATACTGTTGTACAAAAAAAACGATCGGCAGGAGTTCCCGGCGTGTGACACAGTAGGGTTGTTCAGCCGGTGACAACACTCTGCTGCCGTATGTGTAGTGGTGGTATTGACGTGCGCCGACTGTGACAGTGATGGATCACGGGGCGGCGCGGGGTGCGGGGTTGGGCACGCGTTGTGGGCGTGGTGTGGACGCGCGCGCCGGGAGTGACAGATGACGGGGCGGCGCGGAGTGAGTGGTGAGGCACGATGAGATGTGGGAAAAGAGGATCGTAGCCAGCGCCCGGCGATTGGTCGAATAAGTGGGTGCTCGCAGCGACGTCCGCAGGTGGGGTATAAAGGGGGACGCGCGAGAGCACTCGGGGAGAGTTACCCAGTTGAAGACCCGAAGACGGAGCTGAAGACCTAGTGCACCCGAGTAGCTCAGTGGCGTTAGTCGCCGAGTAGCTAAGTGGATGTTGGTCATCCGAGTAGCTCAGTGGCGTTAGTCGCCGAGTAGCTAAGTGGATGTTGGTCATCCGAGTAGCTCAGTGGCGTTAGTCGCCGAGTAGCTAAGTGGATGTTGGTCATCCGAGTAGCTCAGTGGGCGTTAGTCGCCAAGTAGCTAAGTGGGTGGTTGTCACCCGAGTACTAAGTGGATGTTGGTCATCCGAGTAGCCCAGTGGCGTTAGTCGCCGAGTAGCTAAGTGGATGTTGGTCATCCGAGTAGCTCAGTGGGCGTTAGTCGCCAAGTAGCTAAGTGGGTGTTTGTCACCCGAGTACTAAGTGGATGTTGGTCATCCGAGTAGCTCAGTGGGCGTTAGTCGCCAAGTAGCTAAGTGGGTGTTTGTCACCCGAGATACAAAGTAGGTGTTAGTCACCTGTAACCAAGTTTGATAAAATAAAGAGTGTGTTACCCGTGAAGTCGTCTCCCGCCGAGTTACTACATTACAACTGGCGTCAGAAGTAAACCTGTCTTCAAGAAGTATGAACACAAGGAAGACTACCCGTACCCACGAGCGAGGTCGGGATGACGACGGCGTACCGGGGACACCGACCTCGGGAGTAGAGGACGAGGAGTTGCCGCCGATGCAGCACTTCGCGGTGATGGCCGACGCTCCGCTTGCCTCCGACACCAGCCTCCAGGACGCGCACTCCCGGTTGGCGGAGTTGCTACTCGCCGCCGCCGCTGTCTTGGCCGACATCTCCGTTCCGGCGAGCGGAAAAACGGCTGCGGGGGTCGTGGAGGAAGCGACGTTGGAGGATTCCCGCCAAAAGGCGCTTCGCGCCAAAAGTCTAGAAGTTGCCGCCGTTTTTGGGGGGCCGCCACCGATTGGCGGGAAAGACGGACGCCACGTGGCCGGACACCTCCGCGCAGCGCAGCCCACGTCATCAGCGCGCGCCGGAGCCCTCCATTTTGCGCCTGACAACCGAGCCGACATTTTACACAACTCCAGCGGAGCGCGGGAAAATCTCTCCGACGTCGACGACGATCGGGTCCTCCAGCAAAGATTGCCCGCGCTGTCGGCGTTCAAGGCGGATGGGGGCGACTGGGGAGCCTTCCAACGAAGGTTCCTCGCTCATCAGGAGATGTCGGGGTGGTCCGACACCACTGCCCTGCGTGCGTTGCCAGCGATGCTTGACGACGACGCGCTTGCAGCCTTCACATCTGCTGCAAGGTCGTCCCGCTCTACGCTCCAGGCCGCACTACACCTGATGGCGAAGGTGTTCGGGCCGCCCTCCACGTGTCGCCACCAGTTCTACGATCGGCGGAAGGTGGCTGGAGAAACGACGCTCGCCTATCGCACGGCACTACTCGCCTTGGCGGACGCAGCTTTTCCCCGCATGGATAAGGAGGGGAAGGACGCCATGGTGACGGAGCAGCTGCTGGTGTTGGCCCACGAGTTGGGGGTCCCCATCAACGTGGCAGACGAGATGGATATCTGCTCCCTGGCGATCGCCACGAGCATTCACGCGTACGAGGTCCTCAAACGCAGGCCGGGGGTCGTCTGCAATTTGGCGGGGAACGCGGTACTGGCAGCCACGATCGCCGAACCTCAGCCAGCTGCGGTGCAGGTGCAGGCCTTCGCTGCATCGCGTCCGGGGGAGTGGAGAACGGGAGGTCGTTCGCCCACACGTTCGCCCCGCAAGCTGGAGCAACCGAAACCTACGACGTCCGTCGTCTGCTACAACTGCGGCCTTCGGGGTCACGTCGCAGCCGGGTGCCGGGCCCCGCGTCAGCGCGCCACAGGACCACGTCGGGACGACGACCAGGGCCACAAGTCATCCCAACAAAACCCGGCAAGTCGCGGCACCTCACACGTTCGGTCCACAAACACGGCACATTCGGGTCGCCGCTTGGCGGTGGGGGGTTCGCGGCTGGGTGCCGGGGGTTCATTTCGGCGAGGGGGGTCCGTACGCGGCCCGCAAGCAGTCGAGTGGTCCGAATTGGCCCACAGGATCGTGGTTGCGTCGGCCGGGTCGTCCGTGGTAACGGGCTTCATTGACGGGGTTGAGGTCCGGGTGCTTGTTGACACGGGTGCGTCGGCCACCATCATCTCGGACCTTATTTATAACATTCTTCCCGTCCAAAGTAGACCCCTTCTGCCAGTAGACGTGCCATTTAATGCGGCGAATGGGGGATCCCTGGGGATCATCGGCCAGATTCGGGCGACTATTTGCATTGGTGACATCAAATTGGCGGGCCCTATTTTTGTATCATCATCGCTGGCCGTTCCCTGTTTGCTAGGTACGGACTTTTTGTCCAAAATGCCCATCAAAATTCTCATAGATCAGGCCTGCATTGAGCTTCCGTCAGGTCGGCGGCTTGCGTTCTTGACGAGCCCTACCAAAATACGCACGGTTTGTGCGACGGTGCAGGCGCTGGCAACTCAGACTGTAAGGGTGCCCCCGGGATCGAAAATGTTGGTACCCCGTCGGTTGAGGAAGCCACTCGAGGTGGGCGCGGTGGCACAGGGGGGGCCGTTGGGGCCGTCTAACAGGGCCAGAAGGGGCCTCGACTTAGCGGTTGCTCAAACCATGGTGAGAGGGGACAGTGAGCCGTTCGTAAGGGTCCTGAATACGGGGTCGCGGCCGGCCGAAATTGTGCAGGGAACGGTGCTGGCTCACGCCGCGCCGCTACCCGTTGAGGAACGGCTCGTGTCTCAAGCGGATTTCACTGTCGAGTCGCATCCTCCAAGTGATGAGGGGACAGAGTGGTTGGACTCGTTGTGTGCCGGTTCTGCTAACTTGTCCAAAGTGCAATTGGGAGTCGACGCTCCCACGGGGAGGGATTCGCTGTTGTCATTGCCCCTCATTGAGTGGGGCCGTCTCCAAATGTCCGACAGCTCCCTACTTACGCTACGTCGAAAAGTTGGCGCTCCCGAGGTAGGGGATGCGCGGGTCGGTTCCTGGGTGTGCAGACAGGGCCTTTTGATGAAGTGGGACAACATGTCCCGGGGTCACGTGCTCGTTGTGCCTGTTGCTATGCGGGGTAAGGTCGTTCTGGCAGCTCATGAACGGCTCATGCATCTGGGTTTTCAAAAAACGCTCGCCCTAATCCAGCGAGACTATTATTGGCCGGGGATGGGTAACGACGTGGCGAACATTCTTAAGGGATGCGTAGGGTGCGCCGAAAGAAAACCGCCACCATTGGCAGCTAATCCACTGCTGCAATCCATTCAAGTTTCGCGCACAAACGAATTGGTTGCGTTGGACATCTTGGGGCCCTTTCCTGCTACACCGAGGGGAAATAGGTTCCTGCTGGTTGGCGTGGAATACTTCACCCGATGGCCTATGGCATGGCCGCTCGCCAACCAGTCGGCTGCGGCGGTGACGGACGCCTTTGTCCAGGGTTATGTGTTGGACAAGGGCGCCCCCGAACGCTTGCTGACGGATCAAGGGAAGAATTTTTCGAGCGTTTTGTTGCGCGAGGTGTGCGACCTGTTGGGTACAAAGAAAGTGCGTACTTCCCCCTACCACCCGCAGACTGACGGGATGGTTGAGCGTCTGAACAGGACGATTACGTCTATGTTGTGCCAACAGGTCTGCGACGATCAGGTTGATTGGGACTTACAGGTGCCGGGGGTACTCGCGGCCTATCGAATGGCCCCTCATGCGGCGACGGGGTTTTCCCCATTTTTTCTTATGTATGGGCGGGAGGCCGATCCGGCCATGGACGTCCAACTGGGGATTTCCCAGCCACGTGCAAAATCTAAATTGGCAGACCACATCAAATTTAATATCGCAAAATTGACTGAAGCACGGGAGGCGGCGAGGTTGAATTCGCGGTCGCGGCAAATTGCGAACGAGAGATTGCATGAGCGGAGGGTGCATACGCATGATTGGAAACCAGGCGATAAGGCCTGGCTGCATTGTCCACATGCACCGTTGGCTACGTCCCCCAAGTTGTTGAGACCTTGGAGGGGACCGGTGGAAATTGTGCGGGTTGCACGACCCCAGAGTATACAGATTAAATGGGAAAAACGCCGTTGGTACGTGCACCCCTCCCGACTGAAGCCCTATACGGCACCGTGTGACCCCGTTCTGTGCCGTAACGACCGGGCGTGTGATGTGACCGTCGACTCGGGGAGGGAGGTGTCGCAGGCTGCTCCTCACGTGTTTCTACCTGCCCACCCCCAGGTGCCTCGGGCTTGACGGCTGCTAACCGTCGGGAGCCTGAACCCCGCGGCACGCACGGGTCCTCGGTGCCTGGCCGATGTCTTTCTGAACCGCTGGCACCACCGGACGTTCAACCGCGTCTGGTGCCGTACGACGGACCGGCAAGGCGGACTCGGGCTAGGTCTCAACAATTTTCATGAAGACGTTTTTTCTCTACACCGAGCTCGCCCGGTGTTCCCCTCTGCCGGGGTAATGTCCCGTTGTAGGGACGCTCGGAAGAAAAAGGGGACACTGCACGAGTCGAAAGAAAAAATTTTTTTTCCATTTATTTTCCTTTTTGCATACACATTGCTATTGTCACTCGCCGGTTTGTATATATTGTTCTATTGTCGCGGTGGCATTGGTTGAGGGTTGCGGATGGTAGTGTTCGCGTCGTGTTGTGTTGTTAGGTTAGTTGTTGTTCTTGTGGTTGTGTTGTGTTACGGGGCACACAGGGGGGTTTGTATATTTTTATAGCAGCCGGGTCGGCTGCGAGCTATGTGGTAGGGGGTGATGTAGTGGTGGTATTGACGTGCGCCGACTGTGACAGTGATGGATCACGGGGCGGCGCGGGGTGCGGGGTTGGGCACGCGTTGTGGGCGTGGTGTGGACGCGCGCGCCGGGAGTGACAGATGACGGGGCGGCGCGGAGTGAGTGGTGAGGCACGATGAGATGTGGGAAAAGAGGATCGTAGCCAGCGCCCGGCGATTGGTCGAATAAGTGGGTGCTCGCAGCGACGTCCGCAGGTGGGGTATAAAGGGGGACGCGCGAGAGCACTCGGGGAGAGTTACCCAGTTGAAGACCCGAAGACGGAGCTGAAGACCTAGTGCACCCGAGTAGCTCAGTGGCGTTAGTCGCCGAGTAGCTAAGTGGATGTTGGTCATCCGAGTAGCTCAGTGGCGTTAGTCGCCGAGTAGCTAAGTGGATGTTGGTCATCCGAGTAGCTCAGTGGCGTTAGTCGCCGAGTAGCTAAGTGGATGTTGGTCATCCGAGTAGCTCAGTGGGCGTTAGTCGCCAAGTAGCTAAGTGGGTGGTTGTCACCCGAGTACTAAGTGGATGTTGGTCATCCGAGTAGCCCAGTGGCGTTAGTCGCCGAGTAGCTAAGTGGATGTTGGTCATCCGAGTAGCTCAGTGGGCGTTAGTCGCCAAGTAGCTAAGTGGGTGTTTGTCACCCGAGTACTAAGTGGATGTTGGTCATCCGAGTAGCTCAGTGGGCGTTAGTCGCCAAGTAGCTAAGTGGGTGTTTGTCACCCGAGATACAAAGTAGGTGTTAGTCACCTGTAACCAAGTTTGATAAAATAAAGAGTGTGTTACCCGTGAAGTCGTCTCCCGCCGAGTTACTACATTACATATGCAACAACGCACCCCACCCCGTTGACAACCTGGGACAGAACCGCGTCAATGCCGGTGTTGTTCGTGTCCGTATCAAGGACGAATGGCGCAGCAAAGTCGGGGTAGCAGAGGGGAGGGGCGTTCACCAAGGCATCGCGGAGCGCAACAAATGCAGCCTCCTCCCCCCAATGAAACTTCTGGCATTTAGCCGTCAAAGCGTGGAGTGTTTTTTCCGTACAAAGTGAATCCAGCCACTTCTCATCCCAACTCTTACGCGGCGGCATGTGTGACTCGACCAACATTCCTGACAACACAATCCCCCTGAAGTGCGGGTGACGCATGGGCAAGCACGGTGCCTTGCTGAATAATGGACATGTCTAACCCAGCATTGAGGACCTGGATGAAAGGTTCCCGGTCGTTGGACACGGGTTTGGGCTCCTACCAACGTCAATCCCCGAACAGCCTTATTGGAAGGTCCCAAGAAGATCCCCCCCGCAGTCGCCGCCCGATCGAGGGGCTTGCGCAAGCGTAAGGGGACCAACATTTGCGCGCCCGGGGGAATCCGCACCGCTTTAGACGCTAGCGCTTGCACGGTGACGTTGGCCGTGCACATCCGAGTGAGAGAGGGTAGAAATGCCAAACGACGACCCGATGGCAATTCAATGCACCCTTGGTCAATTAAAATCTTTACAGGCATTTTACCCAAGAAATCAGTCCTGAGCAAGTATGGAACAGCAAGGGACGAGGAGACGAGAATCTGACCGGTCAATTTAACGTCGCCAATACAGACCTGTGCTATTATATTGCCATTGATGCCCAATGAGCCACCGTTTGCGGCAAAGCACAACACTTCAACGGGGCATAGGCTACGGCATTTAGCGGGCAAAATATAATAAATTAGCTCTGAAATTATGGTCGCCGACGCCCCAGTATCGACGAACATCCTAAAATCGACCCCCTCGATGGAACCAATAATGACGGACGAACCCGTGGTCGCGGCAACAAACCTATGGGCCAGCTCCGACCACTGACCCGGTCGGAGCGGCCAGTCGCCCCGATCGCAATCCCAACCCCCCTTATTGATGTATAACGAAAACGAGAACCGGCGCAACGAGGTGAGTGAGGTGGATTCAGGGGCTGAGTGAGTGAGGTGTCGTGACTCGCCTTAGGTTGCAGCGGAGAGGATGGTCGGGCGGACGACCGCTGTGGCGTTGTCGTGGCGCTTGGCAACCCGACGAGACGTGGCCAGGCAGGCCACAGTTGATACAGACGGTGAGGCCGCGCTCCGGAAGAGGTGATGTCCTCCCCTGGTGTTGGAAGCCGTCCCATCACGCCATACCGTCCCTCCTCCAACCTGGGTCGATGCGCAGGCTTGGGGTAGGCTCCGATTCCTCTGGCATACCCCGCACCTCACAAGGCATGGCACATGCCACCTGTCCCTTCTTCCGTTGCAAGAGGAAGTGTCCCTGGATGCACCTTTCAACTTTGAGGGAGCACAGGTAGTTGTCGTCGATGGCGTGGATGACGACTTGAAGGTCCCGCGCCAACGCCAGCAGCTTCTCGAGGACCTCCTGGTCGATCCTGCCTCCGCGCAGTAAACCGATGGCGCGTGTTGGACGGCGACCCGTAGATCGCCGCCATCTGTTTCAGCGCCTGCTGCAGCGTAGACCTGTCCCCCGGCGGGATGGTGACCAACGCCGCCAGGACATCGTCGTCCAGGGCGGTGGGAAGCGCCTTCAACGCCTCTGCCTCCGTCCATCCTGCCATCTCGCAGTTGGAGAGGAAGCGCCGCTGGGAGGCCGCCCAGCCGCCTCCAGCGGCTGAAAACTCTTTAAGGACGGGTAGACGACGTTGGAGAGATGGGACGTGCACCAGCGATCGCGGTGCAGCTTCGAACTTGGCGGGAACTCCACTCCGCTCCGCCAACAAGATGGCGGCCTATTCGTGGGCTGTGCCGCGGAGGCTCCCGATTGGCGGGAATCCTGGGCGGGAACCGCGGAGGCTCCTGGTTGGTGGAAAGATTTAGCGGGAACTTGAAAATTTTCTGCGGGAAACCCGGAAACATCGGCGGGAACTGCGGCCACGCGCGGCTCCGTCTCCCTCTCCTCCTCCGCCGACTCAACACGCTGGATCTCGTCCAGAATGGACGCCGCGACGTGGAGAAGCTCGGCGAGGCGGGAGTGTGCCGCCCGGAGAACCCTCCCCGATGGTGGTGAGCCGTCGTACAGCTGGACGGCGTGCTGCTCCACCGGCGGCGCATCTCCTCCCTCCTGCCCCTTTACCAGATAACCTATGGTGGTGGACCACCAGGCTAACTACTCTAACACTCTGAGTTAGCAACAACGGACCGGATTGGACCCCAACTCGGGTCCTGGTCCGTGTGTTGGAGACTCCTCTTCTGGCGTAGAACGTAGATTTCTTCATGAAGACAACAGCAGCCATTTCCACTGGGGACCCGGCTTTTTATCCTGTGTGGCGGGGCATGCTCCCCCCTAGCCACGACCCCCTTCTCGAACTCTCGAGGAGGTTCTCCACTGGACACGTGGTCCCCCCAGCCCCCCCTTTGGGGGTCCCCGGGTAGACACCTCGGGTCACGTGTCCTCCGGGGTCAACCAGAGTGCCATGGCCCCTTGCAAACCCGTTCTAAGGCCGGCACTCTCGCCCCCTATCCTGTAGGGGCTGGCACTGCACGTAGAGCGTGATGCCATTCCTTGACTGTCGGACAGTGCAGCCCGAGCCCTGCTCGGACCAGTACTACATCCCCTCTCAGTGGTGTCCGTGGTGGCAATATTGCATGGCGTGCCTTTCCCAGGCTGGCCACACACGGCGACGTGCAGCCATGTCGCTACAATCGTAATAATCCTAATGTAAGTGTTTTAAAAAAAAAAAAACATTTCAGTAAATGTTTTGAGGTGCATTACTTTACTGTCGAATCCATCCAACTCGCATGGACCAGCACGGTGAAGTATGATAAATAAACCCCCGGGACCTGCACGGTGTGGAAAGGCACTCATCTGGCAATGGATTGACAAAGGGCTGTGTACATGTACAAGAAGACAAAAATATATTCATCATGGATACAACAAATGCAGATTAATTTAAAAGTGGTGGAATTGAGGTACGTGTGTGAGTTGGTGTACATGGGGAACCCGTACCTGCCAACAACAGACTGCACGGCGTGCTTCACCTCCGTGGTTAGCTCGCTCAGCCCTGGGGACACAAACAAAGGCCTCTCATCCCATTGGTAATCTAGTAACACACGACAAGCTCCCCACGCAGCAACATCTCATTCTGTACGATTGTATAATCTATAAACACCCGCTTGGCATCGAGCCATTCTGCATTTCATCTCATTATCCAGGAATTTGCCCTCCTAAACTTAAACAAGGATGGAAGAACACCAAACTGAAACCTTTTACAAGGAATCATGTGTGCATTAACCATAATACTTGTGGTCAGAATGAAAACAAAAAACATACTAATATATGCATTGTCTTTGAAACTGATTGGTCCACACCAGAGACAGTTTTCTTTGGAGCCTAGTCTCAAAACAGTGTTAGACCAGTATTAGACCAGAGGACGCCAAAAGGCTCACCAAAAGGCGTCCTCTGGTCTATCACCGTTTAGAGACCAGAGGCCGCCAAAAGGCAATTATATTTTAATTGCCAAAAGGCGTCCTCTGGTCTAACACCGTTTTGAGACTGGGCTCAAAAGAAAGCTGTCTCTGGTGTAGACCAATCAGTTTCAAAGACAATGCATATATTATCAGAGTAGGTTTGTTGTTTGCATTCTGACCACAAGTTTTGTGGTTAATGCAGACATGGTTCCTTGTAAAAGGTTTCGGTTTGGTGTTCTAACATCTAAATACCTGTTTTGTTGCCAGAAAAAAGGGAAAAACCTCTTCTCATATTTTGGTACTGGCAAAGGAGGTCCCATGATGAAAAAAGATGGAGAAGTTGTACACTTCATTTTGTTATCTTACACATTCAGCAAACAGCAGAAACGGAGGCTTGGTTTGTTTAAGCGTGGAAAAGGTTACTCCATGAGGTGTGCACCTATGTGTGAACACATGTGTGCGTGCACACCTCAGTGCACGTGTGTGTGCACACCCTAGTGCATGTGTGTGTGCGTTCGCTAATAGCACTTGCTCCGACAGTCTCTGCAGGTTATACGGGGGATCTTTGTGTGCATTCCCCAGCAGTTAGTGCGCTGCCCTGCGAACCTAGCGACCTGAGTTCGATTCATGCTCACAGCCAACACCAGTGATGATGATCTGAACCCGTCCTGGGTTTCTCCTAGGTCGACTCAGCCTTAAATAAGTACTTGGTGAGGTGTGTAAACATCACCGCTCGGGAGACAAAGGCGTCCGGGCATGGTGCTGGCCACCCAACCTCTCGTATGCCGTGCTTTTCTTCATAGGTGCTCGCTAACAGCACTTGCCCCAAGAGTCTGTGTGTACACCCCAGTGATGTAATGCGTTGAGTGCATTGTTGCTATTGTAAGCACTGCGCCCCTAACAAACTGCTGGAGTTCAGTGGACACATGCAAACACAATGATATTTTAATTGCCAAGTTAGTATCATTTTATTTGTGTGGGATAGAAGTGGTGTCCTGCAGCCATCTCCCTACCGGTGCTTTAATGCAAATAAAGAGTAACACGTTATCTTTGACGGATTTAGCGCGAAAGACAAGATCGCAAGGAGGCCAAGTGCAGTGGAAAAACTTGCAGACACAGCACTGTTCACATACGGTTCAAAGTTCAAACTTGGGCATTAGGTTCGTGTTAAACGGCGAGCCTATGCAGGCACTGCAAAATACATTTCTCGATGCACAAAACACAGGGACAGTGTCACAAGTGCTTCCTTGCCATCGTGTGCATAATCCGCATCACAGTTGGCTGATTAACATGAAGAGATGAACAGCAACATCTTCCTGGAAACTATGCAAGTGATTTTACAAATGTGTATTTATTTATTTTTAATAGATATATATATTATGTACTGTTAATAAAATAATGTAGCGAGACTGCTGGATGTTGTGTGCATGTGATGTGGCATCACAATGCAAGCGGTGCTCATACCATCCCCCAGCAGGTACTGGATGGAGGAGAGGTATCGCTGCTGTACCTCCATCGGGACACGAATGGCCTGGCGCAAGACAAACACAGTGGCATCACACCGCGCACTGCTCTCAACTCGCTCTACACGCAACTGAAGAAAACCCACATCTAGGCAACAAGTCTGTGTGGCATGTGCGTGCCACCGCAGGGCAACGGCCTTTTCCCGCGAGAGATGTAAACGCCATGTTTCCACGACCACTGCAAAGGAAGCCCACCACCCCCGTTTACGAGTGATTAACGCAGGCTTGGGTTGGAATGCCACAAGCAGCCTGTCCTGTGCAGACTGTGTGAGTACCAACCCGGGCTGCGTGGCCCACGCTTACCGATGCCGCGAGCCTCACTTTGCTAAGGGGGCTACACGCTTTCATCTGTGCTGCCCTCAGGACTGGTCAGTATCACAGAGGTAACGCAGAAGAGACAAACTGGCAAGGGCAACTTGAGATCCACCGGTTTTTTTTGCAGCTCTCGACACCGGATCTGATTTATTTTTTAGACCCACAACAAGAACAAAACAAACTATAATCTTTAACATGAAACAGGTCAACACAAGAAACATAAATATCATGAAAGATCACTTGCTTCTCCTTCCAGCTGACAGGGAGGAGGGAGAGGGAGAAGAAAAGAGGGGGGTGGGGGAAAAGGGAAAGAGGCACAGAGGGAGGGAATCAAACAAGCGAGGAAGGCATAGAAACACAATAAAACTGGGTCCGAGTCTGAATCCGTCAATGGTAGCAGCAGAAACCTTTGCGCCCCATTCTGCCCCTTAAGAGGCTCGAAGGTAATGGGGGCAGAAGTTGTTCTCCTCCCCGCAGCGCGAGGGGGGGCGGTGTAGTTGAGGGCAGGGTGGGGGGGCGTGAGGCCAGCACCCAGCGGACCGATTAATGGCACGGTGGACGGTCATGATCCAGATCCACCCCTGGGGCGGGGGGTCTCCCGCATGAGCACAACCGCCCGCTGGCGAGCGCGGCGGGTAAAGGGAGAGGGATAGAATTGGAGAACGTAGGTCATACGGGTTCTCCCACACAGCCTGGGCGAAGCTGGCGGCAGAGGGGGCAGATCGTGAGGGGCTCGTCGCACACGGGCACAGGAGGGCCAAGGGGGGGTTAGGCGGGGAGGCCCCACCCCCCCATCGCCCCACTAGGGGGAGAGAGAGGGCAGAGCCTAGTTTTTATTTTAAACACGAATGGAAATGGTTTAGAGACAGCAAATGATAACTGAAGCATAATACAAATAAAATGGCTTTTTCTTATATTTATGATCATTGTCCTCTACCCAGGAAAGGAGCAGTGCTGGGTCACGACAGGAATCGCAAGGCACAGCTCAAGTCCGATTTCTCATGGCTGTGCAAACATAGCGTCAGCGTAGGTATCGACAGAGGTAAAAACAAAATGCAATACAGATGATAATTGTTTTTTTACCCTTTTATCTGGCAACAAAACTGACACCTTTTTCACGAGGAGTCATGTTTGCATAGACCACAATACCTGCAGTCATAATGCAAACAAAAAACATAACTCTGATAATGTATGCACTGTCCTTGAAGTTGACTGGTCCACACCCGAGACATGTTTCCTTAGAGCCTAGTCTCACATGGTGTTGGACCAGATGACGCCAAGAGGCGCAAAAAAGGTGTCAATTTTGTTGCCAGATAAAAGGGTAAAAAAACAATTATCATATTTTTCTACTGGCAAATGAGGTTCCAATGGTGCAATACACATGTTGCACAATCAAAAGTGAAATATTTAGGTCCAAGGCAATGTCTATAGAAGACACTTGGCTAATGTTTTAATCGCTTCGGGACCAAAAGCCAGAAGCTCCAAAGTCCATATCATCAGCTTTTAAACCACAGCATGTACACAGTACTACGTGTGCCGCTGTGACTGACAAAAAAATTTCAATATATAGAGAACTGCAGAACTTGGCCAATTGTTGGTGTCAGATCACTGCCTGGCTGCTGCCTTCCAGCTCGTGTCCGCAGCTCCTCAGCGAATTTGAGATGCAATTTCCGTAAACGATGCTAAATAAAAAACAAAACAAACTTATCTCATACAAGAAGTAGATGTTCACACAGGTAATCGATTGCTATGCAAATCTGTTCCCATGGTTAAGCTGTCACATTCTGATAATAGGTTTTTCCCCTTTTTTTCTGGCAACAAAACAGGTGTTAAGATGTTAAAACACCAAACTGAAACCTTTTACAAGGAATCATGTCTGCCTTAACCACACATTCTGTACATCATTAGGTAAAGGTATTAAAGGGCTTGCACGAGGATGTAAGAAACGTAGTATCACAATCATCATTTTAAGGCATTCATGGTAGCACAGCTGTTAATATGATTCAAGGAGCATTCTGATGAGTGAAAAATAATGACAAATCGAGTTGGTGCATGTGTGCGGTGCTGGAGAGTCGCAGCAGTGTTAAGGGAGTGTCTCTGCAGTGCCTCCCTCACAGTGGTACAAATGACACTGTAACGTCTCTTAAATGGTCAAAGGGCAAGGCAGGTGCACTGGCATTTGAAATGATAAAGCTGGGTCTAATGCTCATCTGGGTAGGGCACACCTTAACAAGCCTGCGTTCTTATATCTGCAATCGTATGGAAAGAGGGAGCCATACTTGAAAGAGATGTATAAAACAAATGTCTTCCTTAGTGGCGTGCCAGGCAACGCGCAGGTAACAATTACATTTGGCACCAGGTTCCCTCTTGCATCACGGGAACGAGCGGACATCCTCTCGCTGGGAGCACACACAGCAGTCTACCCCCACACTCGTGTGGGTTCCAGGTGAACTCTGAGCGGGAGCTGCACGCCTCCTCACGTCTGCAATGTTGCGAAGTCCCGGCGCGTTCAGGTGCGAGATCCACAGTGCGTCACATGCGTGGGCGGTCCGTGGGACGTACGCACACTAACGATTATATTGTGAGAACTTCCATTCAGAGCTAAGGTTGTAGGAAGTCAGTGAGGTGTGTGTGTGCCCCACCTCTGGACCCCGCGTGCTGGAGATGGCGTTGTCCAAGTAGATGTAGCCTCCCACTACGTTGAGTTGCACTCTGAGCATCACCACCAGCATGCACGCTCCGTACACGGCCACCACGCTCCGTGCGAAGCCTGCACATCCCATGCCGCGTAAATGCACAATTATTTGGCTGCTAAAAATTTCCACGTAAGCCACTTCGTTGAGCTATCATTTATGGCCAGGTCTGCTTGTGAAAAAGAGTTAATAACTCAGTGGGGTTCATCTGGTAAATAAAATAATTTGTATAGGTTAGTTTAACCTCTTCACATGTGCATGAAGCCAAGCCAAAGCTGCCATGATTGAAATCATAGGAGATGCATTTATAGCTGCTATTTGTGGCTCTTCTTGTGTCTGAGCCAAATATAATATATATTTTTTACCTTTTGAAATATCTGATATGCATTGTCAATCTCTCCAGTGGCTACATCTGTTATTCCAAGCAGTATGCCGAGTATTACCCGAACACATGGACCCCCCTTATTAATTTGTGTGACTATTCGGCAATGCAATGCAAGGAAAACATGTCAGGAAGGCAGACAATATAGATGCAATGTCACAAAGCCCTATAACTGATTTCAAATACAGAGTCTCAATAGGCTACCCAAAACCTTTGGACGAATGAATACTCACTGCTGTTTATACCATTACCGCATTGCTAGAAGGAAACGGTGGTTTTAATTACACACAGAAGTGTACAGCATCGCACATACAGAAGCTCTCAGCCTTAGAAAGAGCATCAGCTCATAGGAACTGAATGCGTGGTTATTTGGTCGTATACACCACCAACTCAAGGAGTTATATATATATAACAAAGAAGTTTGCATAGTCATATTTTATCATCTATTTGAATTTGTGGTATAAACCACAAAATTACCAGATTCAGTTCATTTGAGCTGGTGGTCTGGATAAGGCTGAGAGCTCGTATACATGCGATGCTGCACCCAGTGTGTTGTTAAATATACGTGTTTCCAGCTTGCACTAAACTTTTCTGTTGCGACCAGATTTCTTTCGTCATTAACATATTTGCAGAGCGTTGAACCTCTCCAGTAATGACTGGAGGAGCTCTTGGTTGTAATGCGGCCTTGTGGCTTGGTCCACTGCTAAATGCAAATCCAGCAAACCCTCGCTATGCGCGAGTTCTTGATTAGCGAGTTGTGCATAATCGCGAGTTATGAGGTGTATACTAATTGCTTATTCACGATACGCCAGACTCCCGTATTCGTGAGTGTATGCAGTGCCTAAAGACCACCGACACCGCGAAGTTGTACACAGAATGTTACTACATTGGAAATTGTCTGGGAAGATTAGGCATGCCCCCTCGGCTGCCCGCTTAGTCCTCAGTCTCACAGTAATCGCACTCTAAACTAGCTATTGTGCAATTTTACTTTATACGTACTTACAGTCGACTCATTTATACATTTTGGTATAAACGAGTCCACTGTGAGGTCCATTAAAAATAATGTAAATGCAATCAGGGAAAGTTGTAGCTAGTGCTGAGAGTGCTAAAATGATAACTGTGCAGCGTTGTTATCAAGCACCTGCATATCCCGATGAGTCAATCCTCCTGTTTTCCTCACCATCACCACTACCTTCATAGTCAGCAAATTATCATCATCAAAGGTAAAACAAATACAGTTATTTATAATGTATTATTTATTGTAGTTATTGTTATTAAACATGTCCTCCTTATTTTCACTCATACCAGCAACTTAACCCCATTTTTTCCCATTGAAACAAGGTTTCTGCTTTTTGAGAATTCTACATTCGTAACCCTCACAGGATACAGAGGGCTTACTCTACATTATACTGTAAATGCTAATTCACTGCTTGATGAGGGACTCCCCAAAGCCTGTGGGGGCTTTCAGCGTTGTTAGACCATACTTCACCTCAGTGCGGAGTGTAGGTTGCAGGAGGGAAGCATAGACATGGGAGCATATACAGTACAACTAATTTTGCTGCCTGCCATCTAGTCCCCACTATACAGCCTTGCAAGCCCTGTGGCAACCTTTTTGTACATAGTGGTCAAGCTCAAATCTGCTGAGCTTCTGAGATCCGATAAGAATAGGTAATTCAGTCATATGCGCAGGATAATAATCACCCTCTGTTTTAAATGTATCAACCCCTTGCATTTACTGATAGGAGTGAACAGCACAATGCAGTGAATATTACATCAGAAGAGCTAAGTATTATATTGAAATACTCACTCAGAATCTTAAGATCTTCCCATATTTCCAGCTTGTTTGCAGGTCTTGGGGCACAGCAACAGTAGCACTCCATGTTACACACTCATCATCATCACCTGAACAACATACTTCACAAAACCGCACCATCATTCACCATACACGACCACCAATCACAAAGTTTACGCCACTTGCACGACACCGCTATACACAATCCTACAAAGTCGACCATTCAAAGCCCCACACACTCACTGTCCTGCGCAGTCCACATCACGCTCACCACACTGCACTCACCGTCACTTGCATGCCGCTCTCATGCACGCTACAGGGCTCAGGCTAAGCGCATTCTCACTCTTATGAAGATTGCTATGTTCAAAAAAGTGTTGCATAATTGTAAGACTTTCAAGAAAATGATTTGCTGCCCTCTTTTAAAGTATGGCAATAATACTAATTTGTGCTTGTGCTTAATTTACTTGGGAAAGTCTCACCGAGTCTCAAGACATTTCCACATGAGGGTCTTGCACTGGCATATTTGAGCCACTTCTGTATTTGGGAGTGTCTGCGTATGGAAGGAAACTAAAGTACCCGGAGAAAACCCATGCCAATGGATAACAAACAGTCTGTATACAGACATCTTCATGAACCCACTTCCTGCACTGTCATCACCTGGTTACCTCTAAACACAATGGGTGTGTGGGCATCACACATTTACATGACCCAACAATCCTTTCTTCTCAAGAGGTGGACGACAAGCTCACAACACCGCTACGCCCGGCTCTCAGCCGGGCAGAGAGAATCTCATGCACATTAGTGACTGTGGTGGGGGCAGCTTGCCTGGCGCGCAGGGCGGCCGTCAGGCTCTCACAGTCCAGCTGCTTCGTGATGTTGTCTCGCAGCGTGGGCAGCATAGACAGCACTGCAGAGATCACACGTCCACTGCCATTACACGAAGATGTGGCCCAAAAGGCAAGGAGCTCTGGTCTCGAAGGTCCGTTCCTAGGTTGCACATCCCAGTCTCTCCAACACACGAGATGTGGTGTGGCTCTGTAAGCTCTGCTCACCTGTCATGTTGCACGTGCGCTGGTTGCTCTCGAAGTGGTGCACGCGGCGAGCGTGAGTGATGTACGCATCTGCCTCGCGCTCCTGCAGCTCCAAGAGCTTGCGGCGAGCCACCCGTGCCAGCACCAGAACACCTAGACACGTGGAACGTGCGGGCCCCATGCGCGCACACCGACGCACACACACACACACACAGCACAGCTCGGCCGAAACTCACCGACCTATGCCTAGCCACACAAGAGTTACATGCGGACAGACAAGTGTTTGCATTTACAGGCTTTCAGAGCAAGTGGTGTCAGCAGGTGTTGTTAAACAGAGGTCACCTTGAAAAAGAAGCAAAGCTGTTTCATGTGCCTCAATCGGTTTGTTTCACCTCCTGGTTAAATATAATATATAATAACAAACAGGCACCTATTGCCATATACGAGATGGCATGGACAATATCACGCCTGTTTATGTATTCCCATAACGAGTGGAAAGCTGGCTGAGTAGCCCTGCAATGGCTCTGGGCCATTCCAGCCCAGCTTGGGTCTGGCCCCACCACTCCAGGAGCAGCTTGCGGCACTGTGGGCTCAGCTCCTGCTGCTGCAAACCCCTGCCCCACCCCCCTCCCAACCCTCCAGTCAGACTGAACGATGGTAAAAACAAATGAAGAACTTTACTCAGGCCTGTGTTGAGTTGGGCAACTGCAAGAGAAAAAATATATACAGGAGACCCTTGAATATCGTGGGTTTATCGTTCGTGGTTTGGACTTATCGTGGGGAACCTCTTTGTACACCAATTAAATTATTGCGGAGGTTAGTTTTAGCGTTTCGCGGGTACGCTGTACACTTTAGTACAATATCACTCAAGGAGCTGGCGATGGCGTGGCTGACACCATGGTGCGGGGCGGGAGAGGAATGCGAGGCAGTTTTTTGTACCCGTAACTATGGGTGCTAAGCATAAACCAGCGGATAAGAGTAATAGTGTTGCTAAAAGGCAGTCATGACCTTAAGTGAACAAATAGAGTTGTTAGATAGGTTAGCTAGAGGAGAAAGTGCGGCATCTGTGGGCCGCCATTACAGAAGAAAACGAATCAACTGTGCAGTATATTGAAAACTGTGAAAAGAATATTCATAAGTGTCAAGGCAAATGCTCCTCAAAGTGTTAAAGTGGCATTGCAATCTTGTGACTATAGAATGCATGGAAAAGGCATTACATATTTGGATTGAAAGGCAAAAAAACAAGTATCATTGAGTGGCCCTGTGACACGTGCAAAAGCAATGCAGCTCTTCAAAAAACACGCACAATGAATCCGGCAGTTCAGCCAAGCCTGCCCCCCAGTTGAGCCAGCAAAGGCTGGTTAAATTTTTCAAACGGCGTTACGGCCTTCATAACGTCGAGTTCGCAGGCAAAGCAGCATCGGCAAATCATCACCCGGTGGAATTGAAAAAGTAAATCGAGAAAGGATATCGACCTGAGCAGGTCTTTAATGCAGATGAAACGGGATTATTTTGGAAAGAGGATGTGATCCCTACCTTCCTATCCAAACAAGAAAACCTGCTCTGGGTTATAAGGTGGCCAAGGACCACATCACGCTCCTGCCATGTGGCAACCCCGCAGGAGACTGCTTCACAAAGTCAATGATTTACAGATTGCGTAACCCTCGTGCCCTCAAAGGAAAGAACTACAATTAGCTCCCGGTATTCTAGCGATCCAATTGGGAAGCGTAGGTGACTGCAGCAATATTTACTGAATGTATAACCAATTGCTTCATTCATCAAGTCAAAAGATATATTGGCATCGAAAAACCTTGTATTTAAAATTCCTACTTATTTTAAACTAGCGGTAAGTACCCGGCGTTGCCCGGGCAAAAAAGACAGACACACACATCGACTTACAATGTACATGAGTTTAGCAGAAGAAGCAAAGAAGAGAATATTATTTGTCCGCACACAAACATTATGATTGTAATATTTGCCAGGTGATTATTTTGAAAATAGGTTTCTATCAATGTGATTTGACGCAATTACAAATATATCAACGCAGAGCAAGTTATTAATAAATTATTAGTTGTGAGCACACAAACGAAAATCGTGAACATTTGCAAGGTGATTATTAAAATACCAGGTTTCTGTGTACATGAGTTGAGCGAAAGAAGCAAGGAATAGATAAAATATTTGTCTGCACACAAACATTATTAATGTACATTCATTGTGCCTTTCGGTAAAGTCACGTAGAGAGAAAAATAATGAAAAGTGTAAAAAATGTCACACAATACCATACAAGAACAACAACCGCCATTCGGCACTAAGTGGCGGTGATGTCACCACGACGCTTGTGGCAGGCTATGTGCACCTTGAGGCCACGTGAAGTGTCGAACGCCTGCTGGCAGGATGTGACGGGGCAGACCCAGATGCGACAGGTCGACTGACTGAGACGACTGGCTGATGCACCACCTGTGCCCCCTACTGTGCCAACTTGCTGTGCTTTAGCTACCCAGCGCTCCACTCATTGTTGTAAGAGTCACTCCTCCGCCCTCCGCTGTTGGAGGACGACTGCCTCCAACTGGCCAGTAGGGTCCATCACGAGCCTCCTCCACAGAGGCCAATCTTGACCGCACTGGTAGCAGTCATCGGCAAGTCCACTCAGCTCCACATCCTCCTGTACCACATCACTCCATCTCTTCTCTAGACCGTTCCGCGCCCGTTTAGCCCCCACGATCCGGCCGAACAAAAGCTGTTTAGGCATGCGGTGGCTGGGCATGCGGGCTACATGGCCCAGCCAACGCAGCCTTGCCTGCCGGATGAGCTCACCGATGGGACTTTGTCCACATCTTTAAAGGATTTGTGATCTCTTCACACAATCCAGCCTGGTTAGACCCAGGATGGATCGTAGGCAGGCCAGCCGAAATGTTTCTAACTGGTGAAGATGTTCCATTAGGGGGGTCCACGTTTCGCAAGCGTAGAGAAAGGAGGGAATGACTGTGGCCAAGAAGACCTGAAGCTTCGTGCGGAGCGACATACTAGGTAGCTTCCACACAGCATTATGCAACCGACGAAAAGACAATGCCGCTTGACTGATTCGGAGTGAGACCTCTGCTGTTAAACCGGAGCCGGTCATGAGCACACTGCCCAGGTATGGGCAACTCTCCACTCTCTCCACAACTGCCCCATCAGCAATTGGGAGTTGTGGGGATGGAGTGCCCGATGGTACAAAATACCCAGGCAGGTGCTAAGTTTTGGTGGGGCTGATGGCAAGGTCCCACCTCTTAGTGGCAAGCTCCAGGTTCAGCAGCAGCGCCTCCAACTCCTCGTCTGAGTGAGCAGCAATTACCAGATCATCGGCATACGTAACATGGTTGAGCAATAGGGAGCCATCCCTTGACCGCACCCGGGCATCGATCAGCCTCCCATTGTATCTGTACCAGATGGAAATTCCTCCAGTACAGCTATTGAAGGCTTCACGAACTACGTGGTAAAAATAGATGTAAAATAATGTGGGAGCCAGAGGACATTCCTGTCGCACCCCAAGGTGTACAGGGAATGGCTCCGACTCCCAGCCACGTAGCTTTACCCGGGCCTGCTCACCATCATGAAGGTCCTTAGTGATCGTGAGCAGAGGGTGAGGGACTCTGAAAGCACGCAGAACAACTCAGAGGGCAGGCATACTGATGGTATCATAGGCCTTGACCAGGTCAATAAAGCAGATATGTAGGTCTTGTTGGAATTCCCTACACCTCAGCTGTAGCAGACGGACAGAAAATATGGCATCTGTACAGGACCGCCCTTTCCTAAAACCGCATTAAAACTGCACAATACGATACACACCATGCTATACACACATAACCACGCACACAATACCATACATACCATGCTATAGACACAATAGCATACACACCATGCTATGCACACAACAGCAAACACCCAATGCCATACACACAATACTGTAAACACCAGACTATACACACCATGGTACACACACAATAGCCTACATAGCATGGTACACAAACAATACCAAACACACAACACTGTGTGTATGGTATTATGTGTATGGTATTGTGTGTATAGCATGGTGTGTATGGTATTGTGTGTAAAGTACGGTGTGTATGGTATTGTGTGTATGGTATTGTGTGTAAAGTACAGTGTGTATGGTAGTGTGTATGGTATTGTGTGTATAGCACGGTGTGTATAGCATGGTGTCTATGGTATTGTGTGTATACCATAGTGTGTATGGTATTGTGTGTATACCATGTGTATTGTAGTGTGTTTCTGGTATTGTGTGTACGTTAATGTGGTTAGCATGGTGTGTATGGCATTGTGTGTATGGTAGTGCGTGTATAGCATGGTGTGGATGGTATTGTGTATGCTATTCTGTGTATGCTATTGTGCATGCTATTGTGCATGGCATTGTGTGTATGGTAGTGCGTGTATAGCATGGTGTGGATGGTATTGTGTATGCTATTGTGTTGTATGCTATTGTATATGGTATTGTGTATGGTAGTGTGTGTATAGCATGGTGTGTATGGTAGTGTGTATGGTATTTTGTCTATAGTATGGTGTGTATGATATTGTGTGTACAGCATGGTGTGCATAGTAGGCAGAGGTCGCAAACGGGTTTTGATTCCTTACCCGTACCCGGCCGCACCAGGGTCGCAAACGGGTACCCGTACCCAGCCGGGTACGGGTACCCGTACCCTACCCGTACCCTACCCGATACCCGGCCGGGTACGGGTAACCGGGTATCGGGTAGGGTATCGGGTACCCGATTGCGACCTCTAGGATGAAGCCATGTTGCAGGCGCGGGTGGGTTGATTCTAGAAACTTGAATTGTGAGAAGAGACAAGACGTTGGGAAATGAGTGACAAACGGTTACTCCCAGTGACTCACGGCCTACCCGTACCCGGCAGCACCAGCGTCGCAAGCGGGTACCCGTACCCGGCCGGGTGGTTTATAGCAATACAGTATATAATTTAATGTTGGGTTTGTCTATGGCAGTATATAGTACGGTGTAGACTCGTGTGATGTAAGAGAATAAAGTTTAGATGGAAGCATATTATATATTTTTTACGACGTAGAATTGTAATGTATTACTTACTGTTAGTAACTCAGCTTATTGTAGAGTATATTTAGTATACTGATGATACTATGTAGTTCATACTTTAGTTGTTTACGTGGTGGTTTTAGTTACTGCAGCTACATACTATTAACACTCCTTCCCTTTATTAATGCTACCCCTATCCCCTCCCTTTGATGCTGCTAATCCTGCATAATGCACGGGAATAAGTAGTACTATTCACATACCTGCATTTCCCATATCCCCTCCCTTTGATGTTGCTAATCCTGCATAATACACGGGCATAAGAAGTACTAATCACATACCTGCATTTCCCATATCCCTTCCCTTTGATGCTGCTAATCTTGCATAATGCACGGGCATGAGTAGTACTAATCACATACCTGCATTTCCCATAAATATGCTAAATGCCTCTTGATATGCATATTCCTTTGTCAAGGCGCTCTTTTTCCCCCCTTCCAACCCAGCTTATATATATGCTTCTAGATTTGAAGCTTTCGTGACTGCAAGGATTCATATTCTTAGGTTTTTTCGGTAAAGTCACGTAGGTAAAACATTTTTTTTTTTACTTGATACAGCTGTCGTGGCTGTGACGGTTCCACCTGAAGACGGAAGCTTGTGTTGCCTCCGAAACGTCGTGATTTTTATTTTATTTTACTTTTATCAATTTTAATGTTTTACCTACGTGACTTTACCGAAAAAACCTAAGAATATATATATGCTCCAAGCACGTGTGCTGTTTCATTCAGACGCTGTCCCCTCGACAGACCTTATTTTCACCTGAGGACGGCTGCTTGCGTTGTGGCCGAAACGTCGTGAGAATTGTTTTATTATGTTTTATTTTTATTATTTTATTACTTCCCTTCTACGTGACTTTACCGAAAGAACCAAGAAGATGAATCACTGAAGTCACGAAAGCTTTAAATCGAAAAATGTCTTGTGGTTGTTGTTGTTTGACTTGCATCCCACTGGCATTTTTGCACAGCGTTGGTGTACGGTGCTTTTTTTCTGGAAGACTTTGCAGTTTTTTCCTGGATTTTTCTGTTTGCGCATAGTCACTTTAATATGTTTTCTTGTTCATGTTTTTGTTTGTTGCGGTTGCACCCGATTCAAGAGCCGAATGGCTCACAGGGCTATACCAAATAAATGAAACTGAAAACTGAAAAAACTGACTGCATAGAAAAGAGGTTAAGTCTACGACTTGGAAGGCGTGTTGAAGGTAATGGAATGAAGCTGTGTATGACTTCCGTGAAGCTAGCACATGCCGTTGGGGATGAAGGCTTGGTTGACATCCAGGCAAATGAGGAACTCCTTCAATCCCACCAATACGAATTAACAAAGGACGAGTTGGATATGCTCATATGTGAGAGTGGTAATGAGGATGACGAGGAAGATATGATGGTGCCGAAACCACCAACCGCGAAGATGCCGGCATAGGTGCTGCAGATGAGTCAGGCCATGGCTGACATTTTTTTATTGATGCATTTGTAGTAGCATGGTTGGGCACTGTGTACATTTCCATATTTCATCCTTACCTCTAGTAGCAGGCACGTGTCAATAGCGGGTGGTATACTGAATGGGTAAGATGAGTCAGCCCGTTAGGCAAATAAGGCTCCCCAGACCCCAAGACTCCAGCGACGACGAGGTGATGGCAGCTGTTCCTCGCTGGGTTCCGAAACGCCGGCCACGCGAGCTGCGTGATGGGGCCAGACGTCCACGAGCGGGGTCCGGGGCGACCGACCGCCGGGCGGCGGCGGCCACGTGTTTGAAGTGTGGCCGACGAGGCCATTTCGCCCGGGATTGCCGCTGCCGACTTCAACCTCCTCAGCTCCCGTCGGGCCGACTTCCATCTCCTCCACCGGACGCGGATCCACGGCACCCTCGGGCAAGTCGGCACATATCGGACACCCGGCAGGTCTTGACACATCACGCATCCACTCGCACCCATGTTTGCACTCCTGAAGGGAATTGTGGGTCACCTGGGTCGATGCCACACTCGGTTACACAATGGAAAAAAATGGCTCGAAGGGTGGTGGCGGCCGCGTCGGGGTCCTCGACGGTACGGGATACTCCATGTGAACCTCATTTGCCAGTAAAAATATGATAATTGTTTTTTTTACCCTTCTATCTGGCAACAAAACTGACACCTTTTTTACAAGGAGTCATGTTTACATAGACCACAATACCTGCAGTCATAATGCAAACAAAAAACATAACTCTGATGTGTACTGTCCTTGAAGTTGATTGGTTCACACCCGAGACAGCTTTCCTTAGAGCCTAGTCTCACATGGGTTGGACCAGATGACGCCAAAAGGCGCATGGCCCATGTGAGACTAGGCTCTAAGGAAAGCTGTCTCGGGTGTGGACCAATCAACTTCAAGGACAGTGCACATTATCAGAGTTATGTCTTTTGTTTGTATTATGACTGCAGGTATTGCGGTCTATGCAAACATGACTCCTTGTAAAAAGGTGTCAGTTTTGTTGCCAGATAGAAGGGTCAAAAACGAATTATCATGGTACGGGATACTATCGAAGGGATCGATGTCCGTATTTTGGTGGACACCGGCGCGTCTGCAACCATCATTTCTGATATTATTTTTCATCTCCTGTCCATTCCTACGTCGCGGTTCCGACCGGCTAACGACGCATGCGTTGCTGCGAATGGGGGTAGCATGGGTATTTTGGGGCGAGTAGATGTGCGCATTGCTATAGGGAATATCACCGCGGAGGGACCAGTTTTGATCTCGTGCTCATTGGCCGTCCCATGCTTATTGGGCACCGATTTCCTTCGCCGGATGCCCGTTAAAATACTCGTCGATCAGGGTTGCTTGGAAATGCCAGGGGGCCGTAGAATGTCCTTCCTGCCGTCCCTGCTGGGCTGTTCGCCCCCAGGAAACGCTGTTAGTGCGATTGTTGCTGTTACGGTGGAAGTACCATCAGGCTCACAAATGCTTATTCCGCTGCGTTACCGAAAGCGCTTGGAAGCCGCGGACGATGCGACGGGTATGTTGCTGTCCCCGTCGAACTCGGTGGCAAAATCCTTTTCCCTAGTGGCGGCTCAAACTATCGTTCGGCCTGGTCAGGCCCCGTTTATACAAGTGTTAAATGGGGGCTCGGACCGGGTCGTCGTCCCGGCTGGCTCGGTGTTGGCTCACGCCACTACCGATTTCACCAGCTTTGAGAGCGACCAACCTACCAAAATGGATGCTGGCGTGCCATGATCCGATCGTTCGGACGATCGATGGATCACAGAATTGTGCGGGGAAAATACGTCCTTGTCGGCCACGCAGCAGAGCACCTTGCGTTCACTATTGTCGGAGTATGCTGACGTTTTCAGTAAAAATGATTTGGATCTGGGCCATACCTCGCTCTTGTCGCACCATATCGACACCGGTGCGACCGATTTGTATGCACCCGCATCGCATGAGCCCTGCAGAAAGGGAACACGTGCGTGGCGCGATGGACGACATGTTGGCGACCGATATAATTTCGCCGTCCAACAGTCCTTGGGGCGCGCCGGTGGTGCTGGTTAAAAAAAAGGATGGCGGGACGAGGTTTTGTGTAGACTTCCGCCGATTGAATAATATATCCGTGGCGGACGCATACCCCTTGCCAAGGATGGACGACTCGTTGGACGCTTTGTCGGGGGCAAATTTTTTCTCTACCCTTGATCTGTCGTCTGGGTTTTGGCAGCTTCCCCTCAATGACGCGTCCAGACCCCAGACCGAAAACGGCGTTCCGCATGCCACAGGGCCTCTTTGAGTTTAACCGCCTAACTATGGGCTTGAATGCAGCACCGGCGACGTTCCAACGCCTGATGGAACTGGTGCTAGCAGGCCTGCAGTGGGAAACGTGCCTCATATATTTGGATGATATCATCGTATTCAGTCGCACCTTCAAGGAACACCTCCAACGACTGGAAACTGTCTTCCAGAGGATGCGGTCGGCTGACCTAAAATTTAAACCAAATAAGTGCCACCTTT
This sequence comes from Lampetra fluviatilis, assembly GCF_964198595.1. Lineage (NCBI taxonomy): Eukaryota > Metazoa > Chordata > Hyperoartia > Petromyzontiformes > Petromyzontidae > Lampetra > Lampetra fluviatilis. The sequence goes on from NC_136296.1 coordinate 273,037, forward strand.
TGCAACGATCCGTCCGCTACTTGGGACACATCGTCAGCTCGGACGGTGTCCACGGACCCTCAGAAAACGTCGTGTGTCCGAGAGTGGCCCATGCCCACTTCAGTGGGCGACGTACGGCGGTTTATAGGGTTCGCATCCTACTATCGCCGATTTGTTAAGAATTTCGCAACGCTGGCTAAGCCGCTGCATGTACTGGCGGGAAAAAATCAGAGATTTAAATTGGGCCCGGAAGAGGAGCGCTCTTTTCAATCTCTCCGGGATCGCCTGGCCACCGCTCCGACACTCGACTACCCAGACTTTTCCCAGCCTTTCATCCTTGACACGGATGCTAGCGACATCGGCATAGGGGCCGTTTTGTCGCAACGGAAAGACGGAGTCGAGCGAGTGGTGGCATACGGCAGCAGGGTTCTGTCTCCTGCCGAGACGCGATATTGCGTGACGCGACGGGAACTGCTGGCAATCAAACATTTTGTTCGCCAGTACCGGCCGTACCTGTATAGAAGGAAATTCTTCGTGCGCACTGACCATGCTGCCTTGCAATATTCTTTGAAATTGGAACAACCGTCCGGTCAATTGGCTCAGTGGTTAAAATTGCTGCAGGAGTTTTCCTTCAATATCACGTACCGCAAGGGTACTCGAAATGGCAACGCGGATGCTATCTCTAGGTTGTCCCCGACTCCTCCCTGCGCCTGTCTGACGGGTACGCACCGCTGTGCGGCGCTGCCTACCCCGCCCTGTCCGGTCATGGGGGCGATGTCGAACGATGAGGGCCAGGATGTGCCCGTTGGCGCCGACAATACACTGCATTTGCCGCACTCGGTGTGGCTACGCGAGCAAGAGGCTGATGCCTCTTTGGCTCCACTGCGAGAACTGATCGGGAAACCGAGATCTCATTTGGCAGGATGTAAATGGCAGTTGTTTCGGGGCCAGGCAGGATTACTGATGTGTACGGATGGGTTGTTGGACCATTCACGCCTGGTTGTGCCGACGTCCCTTCGCCACGATCTGATCCGCGCGCTGCACGCCGACAAGCTGATGCACCTCGGCGTGCAGAAAACATTAGACGCGATGCAGCAGGATTTCTTTTGGCCTGGCATGACAGCGGATGTTACTAACTTTATCCGGTCATGCCATGATTGTGCGAAGCGGAAACAGCCACGTCAAAATTATGTCCCGCCCCTACGATCGATCGAGGTATCCCGTATTAATGAGCTGGTTGCTCTGGATATCCTGGGCCCGTTCCCTCCATCGGCTAGGGGAAATAAATACCTTTTGGTCGGGGTCAAATACTTTTCTCGCTGGCCTCTGCCTGACCAAACGGCCTCATCCATCACCGAGGCTTTCTTGAATGGCTGCTCACAGATCAAGGACGTAACTTCTCCTCTAAATTGCTCAAAGACGTGTGCTCTGGCTTGGGTACAAAGAAAATCCGCACTTCCCCTTACCATCCGCAAACGGATGGCATGGTGGAACGATTTAACCGCACCCTTTCGGCCATGCTTTGACACACGGTGAGTGAAAAACAAACCGATTGGGACTTGCAAATACCGGGCGTTCTGGCGGCATACCGCATGGTTCCGCACGCGTCCACAGGATATTCGTCATTTTTCCTGATGTATGGCCGTGAGAATGTACCCCCGATTGATGTGTAACTTGGTGCAGTGGGGAAACAACCGTCCCCTTCTTTGCCTGACACGTGCGGGACTCGCTTAAACGGGTTACGGAGGCGCGAGAGACCGCCAGATGTGCGACGGCCCGTACGCAGGCAAGGAACGAGAGGTATGAGCGTCGATCGCGAACTGGCATGCCTTGGTCGGTGGTCGATATGGCATGGCTCCATTGCCCTCAGGTGCCAGTGGGAACGTCCCCTAAACTGCACAAGCCTTGGCGGGGACCTGTCGCGGCTCAAGCCCTATGTTGACCCACATGCTGGCCCTTCATCCCCACTTGTTGACCTGCCGGGGTCTGGCGTGCCAAATGTGCCACTTGCATCGCCGATTGATCCACAGCGGGGCTGTGTTCTACCCCCCGCAGACGAACAGGTTTTGAAGGACGACGAGACCCCGGACGTTCCACCTCCAACGGGGCTTGTCCCAGACACAACGGAAACCGAAAATTCTTCTTCTTCTCCACGGCAACCACCTCCTGCTGAACAGTCGGCGAGGCAACCACGCGCGAAGAAAGGAGAGGGTCCGGCGTCGCGTACGCGGTCGAAGTCTCTCCCATTTCGCTAACACTGTTTTCCTTGCGGTCTGTCACCCTGGTGTTACTGCGTTACAGGGGCGCCCTAATGTATGTCTGCTGTTTTAATGTTTTAATTCCTCTGCGCGTTGACGCGTACTCTCCCTTACCTTGTGAATGCGTCATGGACGCCCTAAGATGTTATTCAAAGGGATTCGTTGCTGTCACTCTTTTCCCAGCCGAGACGGCTAACTTTTTACACCGGTGGGGGGGGGGGGGTGATGTAATGTGAGGATATATCCGGGTTGCTGATGGATCACAACTCGTTACGATGATTGGCTCTGCCGGTCCTGGCCCATAACCAATGGGGGGAAGTCTAGGGGCGTGGCCCTGACGTAATGGGAAGGTGACATCTGTAAGTAGAGGATTGGTTCTGGGGCGTGGTCCCGGGAGCATACGATGGAGTCTAGAAGATTCCATAGAGGTTAACCAGGATTGGTGGAAAGGTACCACGTGACATGGGTATTAAATAGGGGTGGAGACGAACAACACGTGGTCAGATCTGGAATGAACGGAGGGTGAGGCCACGCGGGAGCGGGGTCCAGGCTGCCACGTGGCCGCGCGTGTCTCTCTCTCTATCCCTCTCACGCTGTCTGTCAGCAGCGTGAAGGAGTGTTGTAAAAGAAAGACAAATAAAGACCGGATTCCATAAGTCGCTTCCACGACCTTTATTACAATTGGAAGGACGTTATTAACCAGGTAAAGTCTTAACTGACTGATGTTTCCATCCTACCTGCCTATGTCAGCTGCTATTTCCGACTCTCTGTGTATCTCTCTCATGCCTCTCTCTTAAATCTCTCATACTCACATGTCCTTTGCATTGTACCCTTTGGGTTGCACTCATGCTTTGGATTGCACCACTCTTCGATTTTACATTAACATGCGAGTCTCTCACATTAACATAGCCACTTCCGTACCTTCGTCGAGGAGGGCGCTCTCCGATCTTACAGTTACATGCTAATTTCTCACATTAACATCACTAGCTCCGGCCACTTCTTTATGACTCTTCAGCTACACCCATTTCAAACCTTTTAAAACAGTCTGCCTCAGCAGCAGACCATGCATTCCCACCTGATGATGGATGCTTGTATTGCGCCCGAAACGTCGTGATATATTTTATACCTACGTGACATTACCAAAAGAACCAAAGAGTATAGATTCCAGCAGTCACAAAAGCTTCAAATCACTATGAAGCTCACTCACACCACTGTGCACACCAACCCCGCTCTGCTTACTCACCCCGCTGTGCACACTCACCCCCCTCTACTCACTCACACTGCTCTACTCACTCACCCCGCTCTGCTCACTCACCCCGCTGTGCACACTCACCCCGCTGTGCACACTCACCCCGCTCTACTCACTCACCCCGCTCTACTCACTCACCCCGCTGTGCACACTCACCCCGCTGTGCACACTCACCCCGCTGTGCAAACTCACCCCGCTCTACTCACTCACCCTGCTCTACTCACTCACCCCCCTCTACTCACTCACACTGCTCTACTCACTCACCCCCCTCTACTCACTCACCCCGCTGTGCACACTCACCCCGCTGTGCACACTCACCCCCCTCTACTCACTCACCCCGCTCTACTCACTCACACTGCTCTGCTCACTCACCCCGCTCTACTCACCCCGCTGTGCACACTCACCCCGCTCTACTCACTCACCCCGCTGTGCACACTCACCCCGCTGTGCACACTCACCCCGCTGTGCACACTCACCCCGCTCTACTCACTCACCCCGCTCTACTCACTCACCCCGCTCTACTCACTCACCCCGCTCTACTCACTCACCCCGCTCTGCTCACTCACCCCGCTCTGCTCACTCACCCCGCTCTGCTCACTCACCCCGCTCTGCTCACTCACCCCGCTCTGCTCACTCACCCCGCTCTGCTCACTCACCCCGCTCTGCTCACTCACCCCGCTCAGCTCACTCACACCGCTCAGCTCACTCACCCCGCTCAGCTCACTCACACCGCTGTGCACACTCACCCTGCTGTGCACACTCACCACGCTCTGCTCACTCACCCCGCTCTGCTCACTCACCCCGCTCTGCTCACTTACCCCGCTCTGCTCACTCACCCCGCTCTGCTCACTCACCCCGCTCTGCTCACTCACCCCGCTCTACTCACTCACACCGCTCTACTCACCCACACCGCTCTACTCACTCACCCCGCTCAACTCACTCACCCCGCTCAACTCACTCTCCCCGCTCTGCTCACTCACACTGCTGTGCACACTCACACCGCTCTACTGCCCCCCTCTACTCACTCACACGCACCCCGCCATGCTCACCCCCTCCCCCTCTCTTCACCTCCGATCACGGCGCCCGTGAAAATCAGCTTCCTGCGGTGCCGCTTGAAGAATCCACCGAGTGCGGCCAACATAGCTCACGAGTCCGGGACCTCCTCCGCTGCCCCACCGGCTCGCTCAGCAGTCCCCGGGGGTGGTGGGGGGTCCTCCGCTCCGTCGGCCCCACAGGATCGGCAGCGCAGAGCTCACGATCACGCCACTCGCTCAAGGCGCCGTGCCGGCAGACATGTTGCTCAGGGAGAGCGGCTCTGCGCATGCGCCAACCACCCCTCCCCAACATGGTGACCATCGCGCCCCGCGCGCAAGTTCCGGTCGCTGCTGCCTGCCAGCTCCCCGTGCGAGCGCCGCGTCCCGCGTGCAGCTTTATCAGTCCCAGGGCACCGTCGTAAGCGTCGCAGCTGCGACTACTCCGCGTTGCCAGGACAAGCAGCCGGTTCCATGAGATCCCACGACTGTCACGGCGGTGTGTGGGGGCCCTGGGGCACCGCAGCGCTACCCCCGTAGACGGGGGGGGGGGGGTCCTTTCAGGAGGAAGAATCCCGAGCTGCTGTGCGTCGGCGAGGAGACTTTGTGGATTGTTCTGTTACACTCCTGCGTGTGATGGCAGCAACAGCAGCAAAATGTTCTTCCAGAGCTGCTCAATGCCAGTGTAGAGGTCTGCTAGCCACTGAGATGGGGCTTCAGAAGAGAGTTGTCGTTTTGCTATTCCTCCGTTGAAGGAGCGTAGAAAACTGGTTTCACTACACAGTCTCTATAGCTCTACGAGTCTTGAGTCTCTGGGTTTACTATAGTTTGGCTTGCATGGCGACAATCTCACTGTGAATGAGATGTTGCGCATCCGCTTCTCGGTGTTCTGATTTGCGTTGATGGTTGCGCCAGTGTAGGAGTAGTCAAAGTCAGGAGGTGCGATGTTTGGGACTCACCATTGAGGTGTTTATTTTGGATGTTACAGATAGGGATGAGATTGGGACTTGGTTGTGCGCAAATCGTGTCATTGTCGAGGTATTATTTGACCAGTGGGTGTAAACTCGTGTAAACTGCGTTGCAGTTTGCATGTCTGCGGTCTCAAGTGTTCCGCCTACAATGCGCGTTGTGTTATTTAATATTCAGATTCTTTGAGTCTTTCGGTAAAGTCCCGTAGATGGTTCAAAGTTTGCATCTGTCAGTTTAATGTACGAGCTGCCGGACCAGGCTGGAGCATAGCGACTGCCACTGAGCAGTAGATCACAGCACATCGACAACGAGTGGAGCGCCGGAAGGCGAAAGCACAGCAAGTTGGTGCATCTGCCGGTCATCTCACTCAACCCATGGCACTTGGGTCTATCCCGTAACCTCCTGTGGCCTTAACGCGCAATTAGTCTGGCACAAGCGCCGTGGTGACGTCACCGCAGCACATCACCGAAGGCGCCCCCAGGTGGTTGATTACCGCACGTAGCAGAGGTGAGTCCGCTATCAATGATAACCCCCTAGAGTGGGGTCATAGCGAACTGGGCCACTACAAAAGGACATTGCTTCAAGGAACATCAGATCAGTTGTTAGCGCATTGGCAATGTGCTCAAAGTGCGTGCCTTCGGCAGTAACGGCTGTGTAATTTGCATATATATGAACCTAAAGGATTACGTACATCGCAAGTCACTTGTGTTATGTGTTAAGTAGTGACGGTGCTAGCACCGAGCATTGAGAGAGGTGGCTATTCTTCATGATTCTCTGGCGGCTGTTAGCTATCACTTAGCATCGACCTCTCTTCCTCATTCAGCCGGATGAGAAGCAGCAGCATAAATGTACTGTGAGTGGTGGCCGCGATGTTAGAACACCATAGACCAGGAGTCGGCAACCTGCGGCTCTGGAGCCGCATGCAACTCTTGAAGGACCGCTTAGTGATGTTATTTATGAAGTACCCATCGTTTCGTATTCACTACATGCATTGCAGCTATTCAAATATTGAGTTGTCGATCCCCTGTAGTAGACCATGAACCACCCTAATGTGATACATTCAGAGGCCGGTTATCTTGCTGCCATAATGACTATCGTCACACTTACTGGGGTAATACCGACCTGGTAGAACATCTGAATTGGTTGTTCTATGGATAGACTGGCCCCTTAAGGTGCCCACTATATGCATATGGAAAAGTGAAGTTTCAGTTTTCTGCGATCTCTACTCGTTATTCTTGGTGTAAAAAGTCAACAGCTGAGAAAGTTCTTGCACTGTGTCAATAATTTACAAGATGCTCAGGATTCGTCCTATGCGCCTTTGCCATGGCTGTGTGTGTTGACTGTCGTGCGTTTTTCAACTTCGTTGGCGCAACTTGTCGATGTAACAGGCAAGCTAATGAAGCAGCAGGAGGCGTTACCTTCAAAACAATAACCTTGAACTTTGAGAGGCACCCCGTACTGGTCCCCTGCCAGGACCAGAATCGGAGACGAGCACCTCCATGTGATGATGTATGTTGATGTGCACGCTACGTGTAGGATGTGTGATTATGTGCGATTATGTGCACGGTGTCCCAAAAGTCAAGACAGGATTATTGACTTCATTTTAACGCTGTCATTGAAATGTTTTAATTGTTTATGCTTAAAGTTCGTTTTGTTTTTATCTATTAATAATCTTTTTTTTGTAAAGTCACGTAGATAGAAGAAAAATAATAATAAAGAAAGTTAATGAAAATGAAAGAATAATATCGATTTCTTGACTTAAAGCTTTCGTGACTGCAGGAATTCATATTCTTTGGGTCTTTCGGTAAAGCCACGTAGATAGAACAATAATAAAAAAATATCACGACGTTTCGATCGCAACACAAGCAATCGTCATCAGGTGAAACAAAATTATAGCGGGAGAGCTGCTGAAGCAGGATGTTATATAGTTTTGAGATGGGTTTAGCCCAAGGGTAAGTGGGTGGGGTTAGAGATGGCTCCAGTTCACTACTAGGTGTTGATGGTCAGAAATACAATGAGCTCTATGGTGTAGAGTTTTTATGAGGGAATTCTTCTGGGATGGATGGTGTTGGGAGTCAGGTTTTAGGTAGGTATCCGTATGGGTGGCTTTCCTGTAGACAGAGTGTCCCATTGAGCCATCTAGTCTCTTTTTTATTAAAACAACCAAGAATGGTAACTCGCCATCCCTTTCCACCTCCATTTATTGGCTGGGTGTATGGAATTGATGTGGTTGAAGAATTGGCCCAGCACTGGTAGGCCATGTGTAATATAAAAAAATAAGTGCTAAATTAATTTCAAAAGAAAATGCATATATTAATGTTCATGAAAGTCAGTCTGAACATTTCACAGTCAGGTGGTGAACTTGCAGCTCTTGCTCTGAACGTGTATCAGCCATACGAAGGAAGAAGAGGTTTGGACATTTGTTAAATAAATGAAATAACCCTGTGATTTGGTAAAATAACTAAAATTATCCTATGCGATTTACAAATAAATATAATAACTTTGTGTCCTGACTTTTGGGCCACGCTGTATTTATAATGTGAGTATTTATAATATAATCACACTAGTTTGGGAATTGTGTGTTGCTATCCTTGACTTTAGGGAACATCTGCATTTGAGGGCAGCACTGAGCCACCCAGAGATCGCTGAGCCATGAACCCTGGAGAGCCTGGTTCGGAGACTGACAAGTGGATGCAGCAAGCGTTCAACATGGTACTCCTCTGCTGTTCAGGCCACTAGCATGCGGCAGCCACCACCACCACCACCACACGTCCACTCGATTCCTCAGCACTGTTCATCATCTCAAATTGTATTGAGAACATGAATAGAGGAATAAGCTGGTTAGCAAATCCGAGCCAGTCATACCTGCTTATTAGTACACATTGGATGTTAATAACTTTTAAACAATGTGATACAAACAAACATCCTTGCTAATCTTTTCCACAAAATATACTGTCCAGAGTATAGTTAATCAACAATGCAACAATTAAAACGTTTTAGTAAAAAATAAAATTGTCATTATCTCATATCGTGGAGCCTGACAGAAACAGGAGACTGCCATGACTTGTGTGTGCATTAATTTATAATGGTCACCAACAATGCACAGTGTGATGTAGCACAGAGAGACATAGCTTTCTCGGTTGAGTTAGTGGTTTTTGTGAAATAGGTTTGAAACTTGCAGAATACCACACTGCAGTGTTTCCCAACCTGTGGTCTGTTTAACCTCTGGTGGTACGCATGGCTGTGGCAAGTGGTCTGCGGAACTGTTGCAGATTATATGAATTAGAGCCGTTTTACATAAAAAAAAATATTATTGGTGCATGGTGGCATGTGAGAGATGTTTGAGGGTTGACAGTGGCCCACGTGACCTATAGAGATTGGGAACCACTGGCTTACCATTTAGCTGTAATGCGCAACAACAATAATGCAGAGCTAGAATGTGTGAAGCTGTTTTGGACGAGACTGTCTAACATAACTGTTCCCACATCACATAGTGTGGTATTTTCACTAAAAAGCCTCACACTTGCCCTAGGCAGCCCACAATTTTGGTCAAATGTTTTACTGTCAGGCAGCTAAGATTGAAAATTTGGCAAAATAGGGAAGAGCTTGAGATGTACTGTAATCTTTACCAGAAGTATTTTATTGAACAGAAACAAAAACGGGAAGGTACAGCATGCAATCAAAGGGGGTTAGGTGGGGGGATGTGAGGCATAAAGCATATAACGGAGTTAGGGACCCACACATAGGGTGAACGTTATAAGTGGACAAGTCTTAGTGGAGGGAGAGATGCTTTAAGGAGTGTTGTGGGAGAGGCAAATGAGGGTGTGAGAGTGTGGTGTGTGTTGCGGAGGTTGGGTGACTCACAGGGGGAGGATCGTCGGGGATGAGGGGGGGGAGCAGCCCTTAGACCATTCGTCCTCTAACTGTACTGAAGGCTGCAATCTTCAAGCAAGCACGTAGGACTATGGGAACAACTGTCTGCTTAAGAAGCTACATGAGACTTGGTCCTGTGTAGGATTATAAGAAAACCCATTAGCGTAGCTTGAGATGAAGTATGGTGCCATGGATGGCCATATTGGTTGGCCATCCATGACACTATGAACCCAGCTACCTAAGTTGGATTCCTGCTCACACCCAACATCGCTGATGATTATCTAGACGGTTCCTGGACCTTCCTGAGGTCAGCTCGGCCTTAAATCGGTACCATGTGTGGTATGTACACATCAGCACTGGGGAGACAAAGGGTTAGGGTGTGGTGCTGTCCACTATCCCCCTCATGTGCCTGTCGGCCTTAATAGGGGCTCACTAACAGCAATTACTCCAACAGTCTGCTGAGGCCATGTGGGGGTTATGTGTGTGTGCAGGCACAAACGGCCCTGGCGCGGGGGGAGGTGCCAGTCGGCTGCCTCGTGGTGTACGCGGGACGTGTCATAGGGCGCGGGCGCAACCAAGTCAACGAAACAAAAAACGTGAGCTTGGCGGGACGACGTGCGGACACGCGGCTGGCACGCATTCCCTTTCGTATGTACGTTGAACTTATTTCGCACCATATGGAAATGTGACCCATGATGTTCTCGCCCGGGTCACATTTCCATATGTGCACGTGCACATTCCTTTGGTCAGTATACTGCTGGATGAGAGGGCCTTCTCATGTTTGCACAGGTCATGAGGGTTATTCGACCATACTTTACCATGATGATCAGTGCAGATGTGTGCCCCCGGTTTCTTGCAAATGAGACTCTCCTGTTCTGGTGTGTTCTCACCTGATTAAAATAAACTCGAAACTATGAAAACTGATTATAGGTGCAATGTTTCTTTAAACGTTCGTTTGGAGTGATTCAGGCTTCAAATTGGAGCAGTTACGCAGTGGGCCAGCTTTAGCGCCTTCGCCATTTGTTTAAAAATCAGCAGCCACCCTCATTATTACCGTGGTGTATGATAGCGGCAATAATACCGTGCACTCTCTGCTTCACAGTAGTCGCTAATGAGCCTCTGGATGTAATTCGCAAGAGTTGGCCACTGTGCTGGCGTCTGGATCCGCATTCTCCAAATTGGAAAATTACGCCGCAAATTACTCGATTGGAATTCTACGCGGCAATTGTCGCCCCCCCCCCCCCCCCTTACTCGCAGACCATTCATCAAAATAACCATGAACTACGAAGGTATATGAGGCAGACTTTCGTCATTAGCCATGATCGATCTACTCTTGGATGAAGGTTCCTCAAGCCATCGCCATCAGTCATGGTCTTTCAATCCAACATTCCATCCAGCTCACACACACAAGATGATTAAATCACTGCCATCTCTCCTTTGGCTGCCACTCCATTATTTTACTTGACCAATGGCCAGCAGAATCTCTTCGCACAACTTGTCCTGAAAAATCCCACTTAGATCTTAGCAGTCAATATGATGTCCATACCTTGCGTACGTTCTCTAATCCACACGTCCCTCTTTCTGTTATCTGTGTACAGACTGCACAAAAGCAATACAGATACAATCGAGACAAAAAAACATTGGATGCTTGAATTTAAATTGTGGGGTGGAGGTGTGGATGGTTATGTGATCCGTGGTGACTCTACCCCCCCCCCCCAACCCTGCTGCCAGGCGACGCGTCACGCCGAGCTGGTGGCACTGGATGAGGCGCTGGAGTGGTGCCGCGCCCAGGGCCTCGCCCCGGCTGGCGTGCTGCAGGCCTGCAGCCTCTACGTGACCGTGGAGCCCTGCGTGATGTGCGCCGCCTCCCTGCGGCTCCTGCGTATCCACCGTCGCCTGGCCGAGCGCCACCTCTGCTTTCCGTCGCCTCGCTCTGACTTTGGCTATTACAGCTCTGTCCGAAATGCTCGACCACTCGATCGCCACGCCATTGGGTTTAGTTGGCGTGGTCACGCCACCGCCCAGCCGCCGCTATAAGAGGCGAGGCCTCCACAATGTTATGGACAGCTTCCCAGTCACGTGTAGTTGGGGCAGTGTGCAAACCAACATGGTGTCAAATGAGCATGCCAAATTCATCAGTCTATTAAGCCTGATTAAAGACAGTCTGGGGAAGATGAGGATAGCAAGGGTGGCCATTTCAAAATCGTATATTATATTAACAATTATATATTTATGTATTTTGTGTATTGTCCATGCCTCCGTATATAAACAAATGTTTTCAGTCCCATCGACTTATTGGCTTTTCAATAGGCCGATGCAGATATTTTTTATACTTCTTCCTTCCTGTAAGGCTGTTCCAGCAGTAAGCGCACCGTAGGGTGCCTCATGTTCTCTCGCCTTGCACAATGTGAACACGTGGAGTGGAACACAGCTGCGCAGGCTCCTTGACCGCAAACCCCAGGATTGCCCCGCGTGGTCTGCGGCTGCCGGAACGAGCGCTTTGGGGGCTGCGGCTCCGTCATGAGCGTTCACTCAGCAGAGCTGCCCCACACAGGCTCAACGTTCCAGGTGTGAGCCAGGGAGGGTGTGCATCTGAAGCCCTGAGCAAAGGGCATTTGAACAGTGAAATGCGGAGGTGGAATGATACCATCACGTTACCCTCGTCGTCACATAACAGAGGCATGCTTCTTCAGTGTTCGTGTTCTTCGCGACCATTGGGGAACATCTGCCCTTGCTGCCTAATGTGTCACTGCCTCCAGGATCTGTTCTATTCTGTGCTTCTTCCCTGATCTGTCTACTCTTGCGCCATTCTGTGATATCGCTTTCAATCGATCAAAGTGTATTGGTCGCATAAACAGTTAAACTGATGTTATAGTTGGTGCAGTGAAAAGCTTAAGTTGTCAGCTTCACAACATTGCAATAGAATGTCTAACAAATAAACAACAAAAAATGTATAATTATTTTTGATCACGAAATTACTAAACAAATCCAAATTCCAAACCAAATAACACTAACAATAATCAAAATAACAATCTGCATATATTCTTGGGATGAATGAACACAAAGATAAACTATGAATGATATGTACAACAATATATATTCGCGTGAGCTCTGTCGAGTACACGGTATATGAATATGCAGTGTATCTCAACAGCTGATGTGCTGTTTTGCCACGGCCTCTGAAGCCTGTTGTTTACAGCACCGTGCGCGTTGGCGTGTCACCACTCGTCCTCTTTACATGTCCATAACATAAGATCTTTTGTCTCTTTATTATGGAGTAATTATTCGAAATGCATTGTTGTGTATTTAGTAGCATATTAAATGCATGTGGTGTGATCAACGGCAGCTCGTGGCCCAAGTTTGAGACTGCAACAAGCTTGACTTGGCCTTTTCAATGTTTTTAGGTGATGCCTGTTTGTGGCTTAATGGATGAATGGAATGTAAGGGCATCACGACACAATTTGCCAACGCTGGGCACCCAACAGACCTGTTCTGCTAAGAGGCTGCACAGGCACATGGTATGATCTAATGGAGCTGGTGTTGCCACTGCCATCAATAAATGTTCCTCTCCACGTGTTACCTGAGATTGGAAAATCCAGGGTGGACAGTGTCGTTTCCTCAGAGTGGAGTCATGAGCGCCTCCTGGGCATGGTTCAAATTACATAAGTACACTAATTCCCAAGCTTGAGCAAGGCAGCAAAACGACAGCAAAACAGTCCCAGGCAACACAGTCCCTCAATAAAATTCCACATAAAAATGTAACTTTTGATAAATGGGTAAGGATAAAAGTTACAAATCACATTTGCAAATGCAATTGTATCCAACACTAATCATCTGCTTCAGTATATTTTTTTAAGGAAGAGTTATGATGTGTGCTTTGTAAATGTTGTCATGTCCCGTATGTGATGTGCAATACATTTTAAATATTGATATTTAAAATGCAGGAAAATATTAAGTGGCTCATGTGGTGGCAGAGGGCTGAGCTAGCACCACTCAGATCCTGGGTTCAAATCCAGGCAGCTGCCCTCCCGTTAAACCAGGCTATCAAGTGCAGTGTGTTGCTGGTCACAGTAGGGTCACCAGTGACTGCACAGAAAACCCATTCATTTGAAATTGTTTTTTTTCACTTTTGGTTTTCTTACATTTTTGAAAACAAAGCAGTCAGTTTTATTCACATGACACGATCACTTATTTTCAGGCTTCTCACCAGGCATGTGTCAGTGCTCCTCGTGGATACGAGGCCAGGTGAAGTGACTTTTCAAAAGTATATCCTCGACATCACTTTTTGGGATGGGTGTCAGTTTTCTGGGGCCTGACATAGGTGTGGTGCCTGCTCGCTGTGAGAGTTCAAAAGAAAAAATGTCTTTTGTCTCATGATAACTCAATAGCATGATTATAATATAATTGGGGACAATAATACTAATAATAACATGAAGCACTGTAGCAACAGGCAATTTGCAACTAAGCGATTTGGTGTGTAATGTGTGTGTGATGCAGTGTGTGTCAGGGGTGCGTTCCCAGGAGGCAGTGGACATGCTGAAAACCTTCTACAAAGGACAAAACCCCAATGGTCAGTGCTTCCACTACGCCAACCTTACACCTGCATTTCAAGCTGCTCTTACTAGTTTAACACGTAGGTTTTCGTGACGAATTTTATCCATAATCCAGGTTTTTTTGGTTAGATTGCGTAAATATATAAATGTGTTGTTAAACCCGCCACCACCCGACAGCCAATTAGTAAGGTTATTCACGTAAATGGAACATTCCAATTCGTTACTAGTGTAGAGGTGTTACGGGAGGGCGAACAAACACCAGGGGTGGTTATGCCCGCACACGGAAGGATGCTTACATCCACATCCGCACTGTTCAGCCTGGGGGGCTGAAACAGCGTTGTGATCCCCCACGGCCCCACCCCTCGGTGGGGGAGTTGCTATATAAGGCGGTGAGCCGGTGGGCTCGGGGTTCAATGTTTAGCTTAAACCAGTGAAGAAGGAAGACCGGCTAGATAGGCCCTGGGACTCCCCTGTGACCGACCAGAAACCGCCACGTCATCAACAGCGGCCGACGGCGGCGACCGCCAATCAGCGGCCAGCGCGTCACCAGCGGTGCGACCACTGATGGCGTCCGCCGTTTCCGCCGATACTGAACAGATTGGCGGGAACGACGGTTGGCGATCTACAGCTGCGGAGGCCTCGTTCCAGCAGAGATTACCGGTCCTCAAAGAATTTGTGGCGGAAGACGGCGACTGGGGAGCCTTCCAAAGACGTTTCCTCGCCCACCAAGAAATGTCGTGATGGACGGACGATGAGGCGCTACGCGCGCTGCCGGCGACGCTGGACAGTGATGCCCTCGCCACCCTCACTACGGCGCCAAGATCGGCGCGCGCCACACTGCAGGCGGCGCTTCGACTCCTGTCTGCAGTCTACGGTCCACCTTCTGACTGCAGACAGCTGTTTTACGATCGTCAGCGGGGCGCCAAGGAATCGCCCCTGGCATACCGCACGGCTCTCCTGGCCCTGGCGAAGACGGCTTTCCCGCGGATGTACAAGGAAGGGGTGGACGCTATGGTGGCTGAGAAGATATTGCTGTTGGCGGACGATTTGGACATCGTCGTCTTGGCACAAGACGACAAGGAGATGTGTTCCCTGCGGGCCGCACGGCACATCCACGCAAACTTGCTGTCCCAGCGTCGCAAGGCCAGCAAGGCGGCGGCCATACATACCGTGGCTGCCACCACCCTCCCATCGGAAGAGGTCTGCGCTGTGGGTCGCCCGACGGAGTGGAGATCCGGGGGACGGCCAGCTCGGGACGGGCCGAGCCACCAGGATCAACCTAAGCCGTCTGGGGCGCTCACGCGGTACTACAACTGTGGCCTCCGGGGCCATGTGGCTTCGGGATGCCGGGCTCCTCGACAGCGCGGTGCGACGCCTCGGCCGGACGACACGCCTCTACCCAAGGCTCCGCAGCGAACTCCGGCAAGTCGTGGCACCCCACGTTTGGCCTACGCACACACCTGTGACACACTCACGCATTGCAACGAACGGGGGTCAGAAATCGGCTGTCGTTGCGTCGAAATGTGCCGCGATGGGGAGGGCGTTCCAACCGGGCCAGTGGTCTGAGTTGGCCCATCGCATTGTTGCCGCATCGGCGGGGTCGTCGGTCGTTGTGGGGCATATTGATGGGGTTGAGGTGCGGGTCTTAGTTGATACGGGAGCATCGGCGACAATTGTGTCCGATTTAATTTATAACATTCTCCCTGTTCAAAGCCGTCCTCTGCTCCCCGTTGATGTTCCGTGCTATGCTGCCAACGGGGGCTCGCTGGGCATTATCGGACAGATCCGCGCGCAAATTTGTATTGGGGACATCAAATTATCCAGGCTGGTATTGGTCTCCTCCTCGCTGGCAGTTCCGTGCCTGTTGGGGACGGACTTCTTGGCCAAAATGCCAATTCGAATCTTGATGGACCAAGGCTGCATCAAACTCCCGTCGGGCCGACGTATGATGTTCTTGTCCTCCCCCGCTATTGTCCGTATGGCATTTGCGATGGTACAAGCGCTTGTTACGATGACGGTACGCGTACCGCCAGGGGCTCAGATGCTCGTGCCTCTTAGGCTGCGTCGACCATTCGCTAAGGGGATTGGGGATCGGGGTGTTCTTTTGGGACCGTCTAGGACCGGGGTCAACGGACCTGATTTGGTAGCGGCCCAGACCATTGTGAAAGGGGACGGGGACCCCTTCATCGCGGTCCTCAATGTTGGGTTGCGAACGGCTGTAGTTCCTCAAGGGACCGTGCTTGCGAACGCAACGCCGGTACCCTGTGAGGAACCGGTCATTGGACAAGTGAGCACCGCTCCTCCGTCGCAACCGCATTCGGACCTGTGATGAGGGGTGGCTAGATGCGCTTTGCGCGGGATCATCAGACCTGTCCGACTCACAGCGTGATAAGCTACGAACCCTTCTGCGCGATTTTTCCGACGTTTTTAGTCGACACAAATATGATATTGGTTGTACTAAACTGCTGCGACACCATATTGACACGGGTGACAGCGTGCCAATCTGCCAAAATCCTTTTCGGTTGAGTCCCGCCGAAAAGGATCATGTCAAATCGGCCGTAGACGACATGCTAGCTGCGGATATTATATCCCCTTCTACCAGCCCTTGGGGTGCACCCATCGTGTTAGTTAAAAAACACGACAGCTCATTGCGGTTTTGTGTTGATTTTCGTCGGCTAAACAAGATTTCCGTAGCCGACGCATATCCGCTCCCTCGGATGGATGAATCGCTTGACGCCCTGGCGGGGGCGCGGTTCTTCTCCACATTGGATTTACTGTCAGGGTTCTGGCAGCTCCCTCTGGATGATGAATCTAAAACTAAAACAGCTTTCCGTACGCCGCATGGCCTATTCCAATTTAACCGCTTGCCGATGGGGCTCCACTCAGCGCCGGCAACTTTCCAGCGATTAATGGAATTAGTCCTGGCTGGGTTGCAATGGGATTCTTGTTTGATTTATTTGGACGATATCATCGTCTTAGTAAACCATTCGACGAACACCTCCAGAGGTTGCAGGCTGTTTTCCTCAAAATGCAGGCTGCTAATTTGAAATTCAAGCCGCAGAAATGTCATTTGCTCCGCGAATCGGTGCGGTATTTGGGCCACATTGTTGGACGATCAGGTATTGCCACAGATCCCGCCAAAACGCAATGTGTCAGCTCCTGGCCGACTCCCACCTCGGTGGGGGAGGTCAGAAGTTTAATTGGTTTCACGTCTTATTACCGACTGTTTGTCGCCGATTTCGCGACGATTGCTAAACCCTTACATGCCTTGACATCAAAGGGGGTCAAGTTTCACTGGGGACAGGAGGAGGAGGCTGCTTTTTGCTCCCTTCGGGACGCCCTTGTGGGGGCTCCGCCATTAAGTTATCCCGACTTTTCGAAACCCTTCTTGCTCGATACGGACGCAAGCAACACGGGCATTGGGGGCGTGCTTTCCCAGGTTGTTGGGGGCGTAGAGCATGTGGTAGCATACGGCAGTCGGGTTTTGTCTCCGGCGGAACAGAGGTACTGTGTTACCCATCGGGAACTATTGGCAATCGTTTACTTCATTCAGCAATATCGCCCATATCTGTACGGTCGCCATTTCACCATCCGCACAGATCATGCGGCACTGCAGTACGCCTTGCGGGTTCAACAGCCATCGGGACAATTGTCCCGATGGTTGGAGATTCTCCAAGATTTCGATTTCGAGACTACATATCGTAAGGGCGTTCGCCACACAAACGCAGACGCTCTGTCGCGTTTGCCGCCCACCTCCGAGTGCGCTTGCCTCCTGGGTTCGGGGCGTTGCAGACCTCCGAATGTAATCTCTGATTCGGTCCTTGCGGCCGCCGCTGATGCGTCTTCAATTGCGGGTCCTATTGAGCAAGAAGGGAGGGATTCTTTGCTGGGATTGTCTGTTGCGGAGTGGGGGCGCCTCCAAATGGAGGACACCTCCCTCCTCGCGTTGCGCCGTCGCATCGGGGGATCTGGTCGGGGGGTGGAAAATGTCGACTCGTGGGGGTTGTTGCAGGGTCTCTTGATGCATTGGGATGGGAGATCCCGCCGCCACCGGCTGGTGGTGCCTTCCACACTGAGGGGTAGAGTGGTGTGGGCTGCTCACGAGCGACTCCTGCACCTGGGGACTCAAAAAACCCTTGCCATGCCCCAGCTGGATTTTTCTTGGCCGGGGATGGCAAGGGACATGGATGATCTTGTAGGGTCTTGTACTCAGTGCGCGTAACGGAAGCCACCAGCAAGGGGGTCCAACCCACCATTGCAGTCTATCAAGGTTTCCCGGGTTAACGAACTCGTCGCGCTTGATATTTTGGGCCCATTCCCCGCTACACCTAGGGGAAATAAATACCTATTGACCGGGGTGGAATATTTTACGCAATGGCCTATGGCCTGGCCCCTAGCCAACCAGTCAGCAGCAGCCATCGCGGAGGTCTTTGTCCAGGGCTACGTCCTCGACAAAGATACTCCGGAGCGGCTGCTGACCGACCAGGGGAAAAATTTCTCAGGTAAACTTCTCCACGAGGTGTGCGAGCTCCTGGGTACGAAAAAAATCCGTACCTCCCCATATCATCCGCAAACTGACGGGATGGTGGAGCGTCTGCATCGGACTATCACGTCCATGCTGTCTCAACAGGTGTCTAAATCCCAGACCGACTGGGACCTGTTGTATCTATACCCCTTTTTCCCACCGCCGGGCCGGCCGGGGCTGCCCCTTGTGACGGTCCCGCTGCAAGAACGCGCGCCAAAACGCGCAGACTTTTGTGAGGTCGGCCGCTCGTGCAGCCCTTGCTGGGGTCGCGGGGTGGGGGGTCCTTGAAATTGTATATATGTTGGTTTCTTACGGGATGGGGTATTTATTGGGGGGGGGGGGGGTGCGTCGGGTTATCTTTTTTTCCTCTCTCGGTAGTGTTGTTTTTTGTTGTTGCTGTTGTTGCTGGTTACGCGAGGCACACACGGGTTTGGGGGGGGATGCATTTTTATTGTGGATTTTGTTGCAGCCGGGACGGCTGCGGGCTGTAGAGGTGTTACGGGAGGGCGAACAAACACACCAGGGGTGGTTATGCCCGCATGCGGAAGGATGCTTACATCCACATCCACATCGTTTAGCCTGGGGGGCTGAAACGGCGCTGTGATCCCCCACGGCCCCACCCCTCGAGGGGGGAGTTGCTATATAAGGCGGTGAGCCGGTGGGCTCGGGGTTCAGTGTTTAGCTTAAACCAGTGAAGAAGGAAGACCGGCTAGATAGGCCCTGGGACTCCCCTGGATCGCTGTCCTTCTAAGGACCGACCAGGGCAAGCCAGTGGCGTGGCCCTGAGAGCCGAGAGCCGATGCTCTTGTAAGAGCCGGTCTGGGGACTCAGGGTGCCGTGATCCCAGCTTGGCCAGAGCGGGATCAGATAGCCTCCCCTAGCTCTGTAGTGGAGGACCTGGGAGTAGGCTAGCCGGGATAGAGATCGTGGGATCTCCCTGTTAGACGGGTGAAGGGGCCAATACCCCTTCGAGTGTTGTATACCTTGGCCTGTATAGAGTGGAACGTTTAATAAATAAGTGTGCCTCCGACTACATCGTCCAAGTCTCGTTGAACCTACTACACTAGTACAGCACACTGGTGTGTTGGAGAGCAAAGCCACAACATTTACAATCTGAGTACGACGTTTCGCAAATAATTACATCTAGCTTCATCAGGCTATAGCCAGATTTGTGGAGAAATCCTCGGTTACGTTCCTACTGCACATGGACATGCCATATAGTTTGCAGTAATTTTTCCCACACCCAGACTGGTTTGTGTTATTGTGTATCTATATAATGTGTTTTAACTTGTGCAACAATAATAACATGGTGTACATCATGGTATCTAACATGGCATTTAAAACATACCACCACTTATGATACTCCAGTGAACATTATCATTTGTCACCCTCATTGCTGTGAAAGTGTTAGGGCCAGTGAATCGACAGCTCTTCTCCTTAGCTGTGAATCCTAGAGAATATGCAAACTTAATTGGGTGACAGGGAAACAAGAGTTGCATTTTGTATGTATGTATGTTGAATTTATATCGTACCTTGCATAGCTAACCATGCTTTCGGAGGTGTGGGATCATCAATTGCAGTTGAGCTTTGTTGGATGGGCAGTGTCTCCCTGCCGTGCCCATCATGGATGCAATTGTTTTCACTGATTTATATTGCCTCAGCTTCAAATTTTGGGAAATCTCTGCATTTAAAACATACACATTCACTTAACTTGAATTAATGGTACAGCTCACTTGCCTTATATCTCTTGCAAAAGCTATCATGGTCAGCAGTGATTGCTGCATCTGTTGAGCTCAAAATAGATTTGCCATATCTTAATTTTTGGAGCTTTCGTGACTGCAGGAATTATTCTTTGGTTCTTTCGGTTAAGTCACGTCTAAAGATAAAATAATAAATTAAAATAATAGCGACGTTTCGATTGCAACATAAGCAATCATCATCAGGCATAAGAGAAATAGCAACAAAAATCTAACTAGAAAACTATAGACAGACATACAAGCAGACAGACATCACAAGGACACAGAGAGAGGACACATATCGGCACAGAGAGAGGGGTCGTTTCTGTGACGGTCCCTTAAATATAGGGAGGGGGGGGGCGGGGACGGAGAGAGGGAGGGGGCAGAGAAAATTAGCATATCAATGAGTGGACGGCAACGTGTTGCTGCTGCGCAAGTAAGATGACGACGTGGCACGGCACGCAAGCTTGAAAATTAGGAGAAAGACACACTAAAATTAAATAACCTCGCAAAATATCGAAATGTGATGTAATGCAACACAGAGAGTCGGTCAACACACAATTAACGCATAGCCTGGTTGATTACGTATTTCAAAGATTGCTAAGTTAGAATTTAAGTGTGAAAATTTCAAAGAGGACACAGGCAGAGAGAACAAATAGCCAGATAGAGAAAAAAGATAAGCTTAAAACTTCCCCGTAGAAGTGGTTCAATCTTAATTTTTGGAGCTTTCGTGACTGCAGGAATTATTCTTTGGTTCTTTCGGTTAAGTCACGTCTAAAGATAAAATAATAAATTAAAATAATAGCGACGTTTCGATTGCAACACAAGCAATCATCATCAGGCATAAGAGAAATAGCAACAACAATCTAACTAGAAAACTATAGACAGACATACAAGCAGACAGACATCACAAGGACACAGAGAGAGGACACATATCGGCACATTATTTAATTTTAGTGTGTCTTTCTCCTAATTTTCAAGCTTGCGTGCCGTGCCACGTCGTCATCTTACTTGCGCAGCAGCAACACGTTGCCGTCCACTCATTGATATGCTAATTTTCTCTGCCCCCTCCCTCTCTCCGTCCCCGCCCCCCCCCTCCCTATATTTAAGGGACCGTCACAGAAACGACCCCTCTCTCTGTGCCGATATGTGTCCTCTCTCTGTGTCCTTGTGATGTCTGTCTGCTTGTATGTCTGTCTATAGTTTTCTAGTTAGATTTTTGTTGCTATTTCTCTTATGCCTGATGATGATTGCTTGTGTTGCAATCGAAACGTCGCTATTATTTTAATTTATTATTTTATCTTTAGACGTGACTTAACCGAAAGAACCAAAGAATAATTCCTGCAGTCACGAAAGCTCCAAAAATTAAGATTGAACCACTTCTACGGGGAAGTTTTAAGCTTATCTTTTTTCTCTATCTGGCTATTTGTTCTCTCTGCCTGTGTCCTCTCTGAAATTTTCACACTTAAATTCTAACTTAGCAATCTTTGAAATACGTAATCAACCAGGCTATGCGTTAATTGTGTGTTGACCGACTCTCTGTGTTGCATTACATCACATTTCGATATTTTGCGAGGTTATTTAATTTTAGTGTGTCTTTCTCCTAATTTTCAAGCTTGCGTGCCGTGCCACGTCGTCATCTTACTTGCGCAGCAGCAACACGTTGCCGTCCACTCATTGATATGCTAATTTTCTCTGCCCCCTCCCTCTCTCCGTCCCCGCCCCCCCTCCCTATATTTAAGGGACCGTCACAGAAACGACCCCTCTCTCTGTGCCGATATGTGTCCTCTCTCTGTGTCCTTGTGATGTCTGTCTGCTTGTATGTCTGTCTATAGTTTTCTAGTTAGATTTTTGTTGCTATTTCTCTTATGCCTGATGATGATTGCTTGTGTTGCAATCGAAACGTCGCTATTATTTTAATTTATTATTTTATCTTTAGACGTGACTTAACCGAAAGAACCAAAGAATAATTCCTGCAGTCACGAAAGCTCCAAAAATTAAGATTGAACCACTTCTACGGGGAAGTTTTAAGCTCATCTTTTTTCTCTATCTGGCTATTTGTTCTCTCTGCCTGTGTCCTCTCTGAAATTTTCACACTTAAATTCTAACTTAGCAATCTTTGAAATACGTAATCAACCAGGCTATGCGTTAATTGTGTGTTGACCGACTCTCTGTGTTGCATTACATCACATTTCGATATTTTGCGAGGTTATTTAATTTTAGTGTGTCTTTCTCCTAATTTTCAAGCTTGCGTGCCGTGCCACGTCGTCATCTTACTTGCGCAGCAGCAACACGTTGCCGTCCACTCATTGATATGCTAATTTTCTCTGCCCCCTCCCTCTCTCCGTCCCCGCCCCCCCCCTCCCTATATTTAAGGGACCGTCACAGAAACGACCCCTCTCTCTGTGCCGATATGTGTCCTCTCTCTGTGTCCTTGTGATGTCTGTCTGCTTGTATGTCTGTCTATAGTTTTCTAGTTAGATTTTTGTTGCTATTTCTCTTATGCCTGATGATGATTGCTTGTGTTGCAATCGAAACGTCGCTATTATTTTAATTTATTATTTTATCTTTAGACGTGACTTAACCGAAAGAACCAAAGAATAATTCCTGCAGTCACGAAAGCTCCAAAATTAAGATTGAACCACTTCTACGGGGAAGTTTTAAGCTTATCTTTTTTCTCTATCTGGCTATTTGTTCTCTCTGCCTGTGTCCTCTCTGAAATTTTCACACTTAAATTCTAACTTAGCAATCTTTGAAATACGTAATCAACCAGGCTATGCGTTAATTGTGTGTTGACCGACTCTCTGTGTTGCATTACATCACATTTCGATATTTTGCGAGGTTATTTAATTTTAGTGTGTCTTTCTCCTAATTTTCAAGCTTGCGTGCCGTGCCACGTCGTCATCTTACTTGCGCAGCAGCAACACGTTGCCGTCCACTCATTGATATGCTAATTTTCTCTGCCCCCTCCCTCTCTCCGTCCCCGCCCCCCCCCTCCCTATATTTAAGGGACCGTCACAGAAACGACCCCTCTCTCTGTGCCGATATGTGTCCTTTCTCTGTGTCTTTGTGATGTCTGTCTGCTTGTATGTCTGTCTATAGTTTTCTAGTTAGATTTTTGTTGCTATTTCTCTTATGCCTGATGATGATTGCTTGTGTTGCAATCGAAACGTCGCTATTATTTTAATTTATTATTTTATCTTTAGACGTGACTTAACCGAAAGAACCAAAGAATAGATTTGCCATAATTGTCAAATATAGATTTATACAGTGGCCTCTCGGTTGATTAACAATATTTTGTATTAACTATCCGCCTTCCATAGAGTCCCATTGTTTCTATTAACAATACATTTTGGATTAGCGATATGTTTACGATTTCACGCGTACCACCAATTTCGGCCAATCGGAGCTCCTAAGTGGACCTCAGCCAATCAGCGACGCCCGTTTGAGCCTCAACTTCTCTATCAACCCATTAAGCCATCCATCTTCTTTGCCTCGGGTAAGAATTTTATTTTATGCTTTATTTATGCGCCTTTTTGTGCTATATTCATTATTTTTCTATGTTTCTAATCATATTAATGCTTTAATATGTTCTTATAACGTTTATTTATTAACATTGCGTGTTAAAATATTATAAACTATGTTTTATATGGTGTAAAAGGTCAACTTCCAATTGTCTTGGAACAAATGAAGCACTTTAACATGTATTTCCTATATTCGATTAACGATAATTTCACTTAGCGATGTTTTTTGTGGAACCAATTAATATAATTAACTGAGGGACCCACTACATTTCCATTTTTCACAAATAATCACCACAGCTTCATGTTCAGCAGCATTGGTCGGCCGTTGTAAGTTACAATCTGTGAGTACAGCGATTCGTGGGTTTCTCATGAAACCGTGATGACGTGTCACGCTGTGTGTTCCACATACTGCTGCGCCGTGGCGTGACGTCATCGAGATGTTGAAGCTCACTTCCACAAGCCCCGGTGTCACTTGCTCAGGCGGCGTTGCCTCTGTGAGGATTGCGCTGTTCATCCCCATGTAACGTGGCGTGATCTCTCTGTCGTTGCTGCAGCTCCGAATCCAAAGATCAAGAAGGGCAACCAGCATCCCAGTGACATCGCCTCCTCTCCTTCGCTCTCGACACTGTGATGGTTCTACAGATGGTGGTCATTTCATGTTCATGGCTCATTCGGCTAAAGACCAAAGGGTTTACAACAATCTATGGTATGGCCATCATTTAATGAGTGGTGGTGGCAGCAGCATATGCCTGTAGTCCAGCACTGTGGAGGCTAGGGTTGGTAGATCTCACAAATATTGCGAAATTCCCTTCCCGTGGGTGTCAAAGTGCAATATTCTGAGTTTAGGGTGCCAAGCTGAGGATATAGTAACTACTTCGCCTGGTATAAAGGAGGTTGTGGGTTCGATCCCACCTGTTGTATATTTAGATTTTGCTCGTTCTCCCTGTGGTCACGTGGATTTTCCTCCAGGTTCTCCTGTTTTTCTCTCCACGTTTAGAAACATATGGCTGCTATACATTTCCACATGATAAGCCACTTCATTGAGCTATCACCTGTGACCAGGTCACTTTTGAAAAAGATCTCTGCATTCGAGAGTGAGTGAATACTGTGCGGCATATCATACGTTGAAATTATTATTATCAGAGCTGTGATGCTCAACCACAAGTATCCCACTGCAGTAATTCACAATTATGTGACCGTTTGTGAAATTGATACTCTTCCATCTACTTTTGTGCAGAAAAAAATCCTAATTTATCATATGTAAATTTAACACTTCGGCTTCCGTGACTAATATCCATAATAAAGGTTTTTTGGGTTAAATCGCTTTAATATAAATGTGTCGTTAAACCACCACCACCTGACAGCCAACTAGTAAGGTTTGTCGCGTAGACAAAACATGCCAGTTTTTTTCTTGTTGTGGTTGTCCCACCTGATGACGATTGCTTGTGTTGCGATCGAAACTTCGTGATCTATTATTTTTCTACCTACGTGACTTTACCAAAATAACCAAAGAGTATGGATTCCTGCAGTCACGAAAGCTTCAAATCAAGCTTAAAACATGCCCATTAGTTACTTCAGCACCGAAGTTATATGACTACATTAACCCCCCTCTCGTTTTCGCGCCTCATCGGCTCACAGTGATGACACCACCTTTATTTAAGACTGAAACAGGAAGACTTCACAATTCTGGTAAATCGCCTGATGAGGCTGGTTATAATCACCAGCGAAACGTCGTACTCAAATTGTAAGTGGTTGTGGGTTTACTCTCCAACACACCGGTGTCCTGAAGAAGTAACTAATTAGCACGTTTTGTTGTCATGACAAACCTTACGAGTTGGCTGTGTCGCGTAGTGGTGGTTTAACACATTTACACGATCTAAACCAAAAAACCTTTATGTCTCTGCCAATTTGGTAAACTTGTATAACATTTGTAGAAGTTAAAATTGTTAATTTGTACATACAACCCTTTTACAATAAACTCGCAGAAACGCAGATAAGGGGTATGCTCATTGTGGTTTATTTTCTGATGAAGGCCCACGTGACAAGCCACAGCACGGGTTCGAGAGTCACTTGGCTGGCGCATGGCAAAGCCGTGGTTGGTCATCTCCTGTGACGCGCGCTCTCTGCCAGTAGGTGGCGCAATGGTACACGGCACAACTAACTGGTGGTTATTGTACAGTCTCTTGACGTTCCACATTAATTTTAAAATTCAGCTTTGAAGTGAATTGCCTCCTTAAAATCACACGTTTTTGGTTAGTTTTAGACCCTACGCTAAGCTTGAAAACAACGTTGCCCATTTGTGTTCATTGCTTTTAATAATGATCCTTGCCCTTAACTTCACGCAAACTATGAGAGACTATGTATGTTGAACTTCTTTCGCACCGAACGTAGCTAAATGCTAATTGTAGATGCGAGAGTAAAATACCTTTCGATTTAAAGCTTTCTTGGTTTTTTCGGTAAAGTCACGTAGAAGGGAAATAATAAAATAATTAAATTAAAACAATAAAATGAAATTTTCACGACGTTTCGCCCACAATGCAAGCAGCCGTTCTTAGGTGAAGAAATAGAGCTGTCGGAAAGACAGCGTCTTAATGAACACTGCTAAGCTCGGCAGCGTATTTTAAGCTGGGTGGGAGGAGCAGAGAGCCTTGACAAAGGAATTTACATATCAACAGAGGAATTTAGCATATTGATGACAAATGCAGATATGGGGTTAGTTACTCCTTGCGGAATGTGTAGGTGGTTGGGGGTCTCAAAGTCATATTATGCTAGTGTATTATGTCGGATTAGCAGTAATAAAGGGAGGGAAATTTTAATAATAAAGAACTGCAGCAGCCAAACCACCGCGTATTAAGCTAGTGCATTATGTGGAAAACAGAAAAGGAGTTTCTAAAGAACTACAAATACCTTACTACCATACAATAAACCGATGTGAAAAAAAATTAATATAAACTACAGCAATATAATCAATGTACTCAATATACTCTCCAATAAGTTGAGCTATTAACATTAAGTAACTGGGTATACACTGCACTATATAATGAATACCATATAGTAAACTGATAAAAAAAAACCCTAGAATATTAACTACATCAATATCAATAAACTCAATATACTCTGCAATCAGCTGAGCTACTAACAATAAGTCACTATACATTACAATTCTATGTTGAAAAAAGTGGCGGTTTCTTTTTTCCTCAACGTTAGCACCACGGAAAGCGGCGATCGTTCAGACAGACGAGTCCATCTATGCTCGGAACGGAGGAGGGGGGAGATAGAGAGAAACAACCATGATGAGCTACTCTGTCCTGTGTTGCGTTACAACTATGCTATAAACTAGACTACTATACATTACAATATTATACCTTCCAATCTAAACTACACTGTATAATATCGTATACACAGCCCAATATAAGCTCTAACATTATGCATTATATTGATATGCCTCCTCCCACCCAGCTTAAAATACGCTGCCAAGCTTAGCAGTGTTCATTAAGACGCTGTTTTTCCGACAGCTCTGTTTCTTCACCTGAGGACGGCTGCTTGCGTTGTGGCCGAAACGTCGTGGTAATTTCATTTTATTATGTTTTATATTTATTTTATTATTTCCCTTCTACGTGACTTTACCGAAAGAACCAAGAATAGTAAAATACCTGTTGAGAAAGATGCTTTCACACCGAGGCGCACCATATAATCCCTATACACACGTGGCAGATTGTCATCTTCCAATTCGATCTGGTCACTTAGCATGGGATGTTTATAATTATTTTGTATTATGTGATACGTGTTATCACAGCCTTTATTCGTAATGGCACATCCCTCTTGCTTTTCCAGATCCAGTGGTAGAAGTTCCACGTTTCTGTGGGCAGGTATTAGAAGTGATCTCAGAACGCGGTTCTCGCCATTGCATCCCACCCATGGTACAATACCTTAAGACGTCCTGGTTTTAAAATGTTTGATACGTGAACGGAGGGTAAGGGTCAGGAGGACCCCACATATGCTCTGCGTTCTCACACCCGAAAATCCCGCGAAGAGGGTAACAGACTGACTTTAACTGTTACCCACACATCTGTGGAACGGAAGAGGCCATTTGAGATATATAGGCGAAATGCATGTCTGAATTCCATAACTTTGACCCAAAAAGTATTTTACAAAGCACGCAGGTTACTGAAGAGTGGGTGTTGTCCACTTAATCTCAGCCAAAGTGAGAGATTAATACAGTGATAAGATTTTTATAAAGCTGTAGGCAGGCAGGCATGTTGGCTCACACCTGTAGGCCAACATTTTGGAGGCGCAAGAGTTGGATGATCTCAGATTTTGTGAAATTACAAAATTCACATGGCCATAAGGTGGCAACAGATGGCAGTAGAGCAAATGGGTTGGTGAAACTGTCTGTGAGGTGCTTTGTCATCGCCTCTATCGGCACGGTTTTTCTCTGGGTGCCCCCGGTCCCTGGCCAGACTCCTCTCGAAATGGAACACAATCTCGAGATGGGAAAGGCATCTTTAAAGTAGTATTTTTTTCCAGGAAAGTTTTGAGACTTAGTGAGGCTTTCCTGCACAAATGGCATTCAGGTGGCTGCTTTGTTGGTGCTGCTTTGCAGAAGCATTAATGCAGCCAACTGCCGTTGTGGGTGAAGCCCCCCACCCACATCTGCCCCGAAAACGGCCATTCTCTTAAACTGGTGTCTTATGCATTTTTCAGCTTGAATGCATTGTTGCTGACAATGGCGTTGGCGTGTTTACAGCCCTGTTTTTGTGTCGTACTTGGTGACAGCGGCAATTACGGAGGTATGTTTCCGCACTTGTCAAGGAGAGGATGCACACCACTCATTGTTGTAAGGGCTGGGGATTTTTTTTATTCTTTCCATCCTGTATTGTACGCCTCTTCGTTAACGGCACGGAAATTCGGACGGAGGGTTGGTTTGGGCATCGGCAACAATCGCCCCACCGAGCACGGCCTGCGCCGTGGACGGGTCACCGCACCCTGGAGGGACGTGCCGTCCACGCAGGGGGTGGGTGTGGTAACATTCGTGTTAATGTCAGGTAGTGAACCGAACTCCAGCCGTCTCCGCTCGTATATATGTGTGTATGAACATGCGATATCATTGCATAGCGAGGTTTTCATACCAGGTTGGAGAGGTTGTGGAAGTTTCGTGGCTTTTTGTTAAAAGTCCAATTTCGAGCAGAGGGCTCCATTTACATTATAAGGCTTAAGGTGTAAAGCATTTATTCGTCAATTCCCGCTGTACGTGTATAAGATGGGGTCACCAGAACTTGTACAGATAATACAATATCCATTTACCACCACCCTCTTCTCTTCGCACCTGATTGACTTACAAGTGACCACATCACATGTATCCCTCTATTTAAGACAGAAACAGGAGGATTTCTCCACAACTCTGGCTGCCGCCTGATGAGGCTGGTTGTAAAACGTCATATCAGAATGGTAAATGTAGTGGGTTTACTCTCCACACTGGTGTGCTGAACTAGTAATGAATTGGCATGTTTTGTTAACATGACAAACCTTACTAATTGGTGGTGGGGGGTTTAATGACACATTTACGCGATATAACTTTTATGCTATGCACAATATGCAATACATTTTACCGTATAATTTTGTTACGATTCGGGACTTGAAAAAAAACTTAACATGTTTTTCAATCACAGTGCGGCCTTAAAAAGAAAGTGATATAATAGGCAACGTTTCGGGCCAATGACCCTTTTTCACAGCACACAGGGAGGCCAGCGAGGCAGTCTATAAAGGTGGCCAAGACTAATCAAAGGGTTGCCCTAAACGTAAGGTTGGGAAAGGTATTGGAGGTAGCGTCGTCACTGCTCATTGAATACCTCCTGAGGACAATTCGCGTTGGAAAGCACGACAGGGAATGTTACAGAATCCGTGCATATGCGTGAACTTTCTTCGTTGTATAATAAGACTCTTTGAGACGACTTCTGGAATCCGTCTTTTATTCACTTTGGGTTACATCTACTTCACGCTGCTGGTAGACAACGTGAAGGGACAGATAGACCGAGAGAGACGCACTGCCACGTGGCAACTCGGAGCCCCGCTCTCGCGTGGCTCCTTCCTCCGTTGGTTCCCGTTCTGACCACGTGTCATTCCTCTCTACCCCTATTTAATCCCCGGGTCACGTGGTACGCTTCAGCCAATCCTCGTTAGCCTGCGTCGAATCTTCCAGGCTCCCTCGTCAGCTCCCAGGACCACGCCCCTGACTCATCTCCCCATTGGCTGAGGCCAAAGCCAGCAGAACCAATCTCCATAGCTGTCACCCTTCCATCACGTCAGGGCCATGCCCCCAGGCTTCCCCCTAGTGGCTGTAAACCAGGACCGGCAGAGCCAATCACCATGACAAGGTGTGATACGTCAGTGAGCCGGATATTCTCATTACATCACCCCCCCCCCCCCCCCCCGGTGTAAAAAGTCAGCCGTCTCGGCTGGGAAAAGGGTGACAAGCCGAATCCAATTTAAATAATTATTAGGGCGTCTGAGACGCATTGACAAGGTAAAGGGGAGGAGTAGGCGTCTACGCACCGAGGAATTCAACCATTAACAACAGACATACATTAGGGCGCCCCTGTAGCGCAGTAACAACAGGGTAACAGACCGCAAGGCAATCATAACTAATGAAACGGAAGAGATTTCGACCGCGTACACGACGCAGGACCCTCTTCGTTTTTCGCACATGGTCGCCTCGCCGCCTGATCTGCAGGAGGTGTTTGCCGTGGAGAAGAAGAAGAAGAATGTTTGGTTTCGGTTGTATCCGGGATAGGTCCCGTTGGAGGAGGGACGTCCGGGGTCTCATTGTCCCTCAAAACCTGTTCATCTGCGGGGGATACAACACAGCCCCGCTGGGGATCAACGGGCGAGGCAAGTGGCACATTCAGCATGCCAGACCCCGGCAGGTCAACAAGTGGAGATGAGGGGCCAGCGCGCGGGTCAATGTAGGGTTTGAGTCGCGCGAATGGACATACCAACGGCGTTTTCCGTACTGGACGCGAACACTCTGGGGATTCCGAATGTCCACCAGCCTCACAGGCCCCCGCCAAGGCCTGTGCAGTTTAGGGGACGTGCCTACTGGCACCTGAGGGCAATGGAGCCATGCCAGATCGCCCACCGACCAGGGCATGTCAGTTCGCGATCGATGCGCATACCTCTCGTTCCTTGCCTGCGTACAGGCCGTCGCACATCTGGCGGCCTCTCGCGCCTCTGTAACCCGTTTAAGCGAGTCCCGTACGTGATCAGGCAAGGAAGGGGATGGTTGTTTACCCGCAGTACCCAGTTGCACATCAATCGGGGGTACATTCTCACGGCCATACATCAGGAAAAATGGTGAATATCCTGTGGACGCGTGCGGAACCATGCGATATGCCGCCAGGACGCCCGGTATGTGCAAGTCCCAATCGGTTTGTTTTTCACTTTCCGTGTGGCAAGTCATGGCCGAAAGGGTGCGGTTAAACCGTTCCACCATGCCATCCGTTTGCGGATGGTAAGGGGAAGTGCGGATTTTCTTTGTGCCCAGCGCAGTGCAAACATCCTTGAGCAATTTTGAGGAGAAGTTACGTCCCTGATCTGTGAGCAGCCCTTCGTGTGCTCCTTTATCCATGACATAACCATTCAAGAAAGTGGCTGTTTGGTCAGGCAGAGGCCAGGCCATAGGCCATCGAGAAAAATATTCGACCCCGACCAAAAGGTATTTGTTACCCCTAGCCGATGGAGGGAACGGGCCCAGGATGTCCAGAGCAACTAGTTCATTGATACGGGACACCTCAATCGAACTCAATGGCGGAACATAATGTTGCCGAGGCGGTTTCCTCTTCGCACAATCATGGTATGATAGGACAAAGTCAGTGATATCTGCCGTCATGCCGGGCCAAAATAAATCCTGCTGCATCGCAGCCAACGTTTTCTGCACGCCGAGGTGCATCAATTTGTCAGCGTGCAGAGCGCGGAGCAGGTCGTGGCGAAGGGATGTCGGCACGACCAGGCGTGAACGGTCAGACAATCTATCAGTACACATCAATAGTCCCGCCTGGCCCCGGAACATCTGCCATTTCCATCCCGCCAAATGAGATCTCGGTTTCCTGATCAGTTTCCGCAGCGGAGCCAGAGAGGCATCGGCCTCCTGCTCGCGTAGCCACACTGAGTGCGGAAAATGCAGCGTCTTGTCGGCGCCAACGGGTACACCCTGGCCTTCATCGTTCAACATCGCCCCCATAACCGGACAGGGCGAGGTAGGCAGTGCTGCACAGCGGTGCGTACCCGTCAGACAGGCGCAGGGAGGAGTTGGGGGCAACCTGGAGAGAGCGTCCACGTTGCCATGGCGAGTACCCTTGCGGTACGTGATCTCGAAGGAAAATTCCTGTAATGATTCCAACCACCGAGCCAATTGACCCGATGGTTATTCCAATGTCAACGAATATTGCAAGGCCGCGTGGTCAGTGCGCACGAGCAATTTCCTTCCATACAGGTACGGCCGGCATTGGTGAACAAAATGTACTATTGCTAACAGTTCCCGTCACGTCACGCAATATCGCGTTTCGACAGGGGACAGAACCCTGCTGCCGTACGCCACCACTCGCTCGACCCCGTCTTTCCGTTGCGACAAAACGGCTCCTATGCCGATATCACTAGCATCCGTGTCAAGGATGAATGGCTGAGAAAAGTCCGGGTAGTCGAGCGTCGGCGCGGTGGCGAGGTGATCCCGAAGAGATTGAAAAGAGCGCTCCTCTTCCGGGCCCCATGTAAATCTCTGATTTTCCCCGTCAGAACATGCAGTGGCTTAGCCAGTGTCGCGAAGTTATTATCAAAACGGCGAAAGTAGGATGCGAACCCAATAAACCGCAGTACGTCGCCCACCGAAGTGGGCGTGGGCCACTCTCGGACACACACCGTTTTCTGAGGGTCCGTGGACACACCGTCCGAGCTGACGATGTGACCCCAAGTATCGGACGGACCGTTGCAAAAGGTGGCACTTTTTCGGTTTAAATTTTAGGTCAGCCGAGCGCATCCTCTGAAAGACAGTCTCCAGGCGTTGGAGGTGTTCCTCGAACGTGCGGCTGAATACGATGATATCATCCAAATATATGACGCATGTTTCCCACTGCAGCCCCGCTAGCACCAGTTCCATCAACCGTTGGAATGTCGCCGGTGCCGCATTCAAGCCCATAGGTAAGCGGTTAAATTCAAAGAGGCCTTGTGGCGTGCGGAACGCCATTTTTGGTTTGGACGCGTCATCGAGGGGAAGCTGCCAAAACCCCGATGACAGGTCGAGGGTGGAGAAAAAATTTGCCCCTGACAAAGCGTCCAACGAGTCGTCCATCCGTGGCAAGGGGTATGCGTCTGCCACGGATATCTTATTCAATCTGCGGAAATCTACACAAAACCTCGTTCCACCATCCTTTTTCTTAACCAGCACCACCTGCGCGCCCCAAGGACTGTTGGACGGCGAAATTTTTTTCGGCCGCCAAAATGTCGTCCACCGCGCCGCGCACGTGTTCCCTTTCAGCAGGGCTCATGCGATGCGGGTGCATACAAATCGGTCCCGCCGCACCGGTGTCAATATGGTGCGACAAGAGCGAGGTATGGCCGAGATCCAAATCGTTTTTACTGAAAACGTCAGCGTACTGTAACAACAATGAATGCAAAGCGTTCCTTTGCGTGGTCGACAAAGATGTATTTTCCCCGCACAAATCCGCGATCCATCGATCCTGTGAACGACCGTAACGAGGACCATCAGCGGCTATTTTAGTGGGTGGTTTACCCTCAAAGCTGGTGAAATCGGTAGTGGCGTGAGCCAATACCGATCCAGCCGGAACGACGACCCGGTTCGGGCCCCTATTCAACACTTGTATGAACGGGGCCTGACCCGGCCGAACGATAGTTTGAGCCGCTACCAGGGAAAAAGATTTAGCCACCGAATTCGACAGGGATAACAGCACACCCGTCGCACTGTCCACAGCATCCAAAGGTTTCCGGTAACGCAGCGGAATAAGCATCTGCGAGCCCGACGGCACCTCTACCGTGGCAGCAACAATGGCGTTAACTGCGTTACCCGGGGGCGAACGGCCCAGCAGGGAAGGCAGGAACGACATCCTACGGCCCCCTGGCATTTCTAAGCAACCTTGGTCAACAAGTATCTTAACTGGCATGCGGCGCAAGAAATCGGTGCCTAATAGGCATGGGACGGCCAATAAGCGAGAAATCAACACTGGTCCCTCCGCGGTAATATTACCGATAGCAATGCGCACATCAACTTGCCCGAAAATACCCATGCTACCCCCATTAGCAGCAACACACGCGTCATTAACCGGTCGGATCCGTGACGTGGGAATAGACAGGAGATGAAAAATGACATCGGAAATGATGGTGGCAGACGCGCCCGTGTCCACCAAAATACGGACATCGATCTCATCGATGATACCTCGTACCGTCGATGAGCCCGACGCGGCAGCTACCATTCTAGGGGCCAATTTTTTCCATTGCGTATTAGAGTGTGGCATCGACACAGGTGTACAACAATTTCCGTCCGGAGCGCAAATATGTGTGCGAGTGGATGGGTGATGTGACAAGGCCTGCCGGGTGTCCGATTTGTGCCGACTCGCCCGAGGGTGTCGTGGATCCGCGCCCGGTGGAGGAGATGAAGTTGACTCGACGGAAGCGGAGAAGGCAGAGGTCGGCAGCGGCAATCCCGGGCGAAATGGCCCCGTCGGCCACACTTGAAGCACGTGGCCGTCATCGTCCGGCGGTCGCTCGTCCCGGCCCCTGCACGTGGTTGACCCGTATCATCATGCTGGTCGCGCAGCCGGCGTCTCGGGATCCAGCGCGGAACAGCAGCCATCACCTCGTCGTCGCCGGAGTCATCGGAGCAGTGGACGACCCGCCGTGGAGACCATCCCAACGGTGGAACGTCTATTTGGGGGTTCCCCGTCCATGCCGCCATCTGATCCCAGCGCTTCAGATTGAACTTAGCGTCCAAGCAGCGCGCCACCCATCGCAACGTGAGCGGTTCGTGGCCGCATACCGGCAGCGAGATGTTCAGTTCCTGGGATAGCTCAAGCATTCGGGAAAGGATGAGAGGATCCAGGAGATCAGCCGTCGAGTCGGGGTAGGCGGCCATGGCCAACGCTAACAGCGCCCCCCGGTAGGCCAAGGGCGATTCCTCTGGTCCTCGACGACGTGACATAAATTTTCTGGTAGCCGCCGTCGGCGGGTCGTAAAACTCTGCCATCTTTGTGAAAGCATCACGAAGCGTCTTCTTCTTGGTCGCCGGGATGGATCGGAAGACCGCCAGGGAGACATCATCCAGCAGCGTGGGCAGCGCCTTCAGTGCCTCTGCCTCCGTCCATCGAACGGATCTGAAGGCCGACTCGAAGCGCCACGTGAAGGCACTCCAATCGCCCCTGGCGATAAATTCCTTAATTTGAGGAAGACGATGTCCGCGGTGAATGGCCAACGCCTCGAGCGTCTCTATTCCCGCTTCCCGCGTTCCTTGCATCTCCGTCAAAATGGCGTCCGGCGACCGCGTGGCGACAGCCCCGCCCAAGATGGCGTCCGGTGGCTCCATCACGGCCGCCCCGTCCAAGATGGAGGCCTCTCCCCGCGCGGCAGGAGCAATGGCGGACGTCGATACCCGCTGCAAATCTTGGTCCTCGGCAGTCGGCTGAAACCCCGGCGGCCGACCCAGGGCCATTAGCCGCCATCCTTTGTCCGCATTTGAGGCCGTCGCTTCTGCAGCCTGTCAGCGATGAGCGGCGCCGAGGAGAGCAGCAGCCGGAGATAGAGGAGCCATAGCTCCCAGCAGTTCGTCCTCGTCCGTCTCAGCTTCTTCCTCCGATGGAGGGTCCGGTGGGTTCCAAACGGTCCCAGAAGAAACTTCTGACACCAATGTAATAAGACTCTTTGAGACGACTTCTGGAATCTGTCTTTTATTCACTTTGGGTTACATCTACTTTACGCTGCTGGTAGACAACGTGAAGGGACAGATAGAACGAGAGAGACGCACTGCCACGTGGCAACTCGGAGCCCGCTCACGCGTGGCTCCTTCCTTCGTTGGTTCCCGTTCTGACCACGTGTCATTCCTCTCTACCCCTATTTAATCCCCGGGTCACGTGGTACGCTTCAGCCAATCCTCGTTAGCCTGCGTCGAATCTTCCAGGCTCCCTCGTCAGCTCCCAGGACCACGTCCCTGACTCATCTCCCCATTGGCTGAGGTCAAAGCCAGCAGAACCAATCTCCATAGCTGTCACCCTTCCATCACGTCAGGGCCATGCCCCCAGGCTTCCCCCCATTGGCTGTAAACCAGGACCGACAGAGCCAATCACCATGACAAGGTGTGATATGTCAGTGAGCCGGATATTCTCATATTACAGTTGTTTGAAGTGATGCTTGGTATTGGATAGCGTTGTGGATTGTGGAATGTTCTCCTGGTACCCCATGTCTTCCTGTCTGCGTGCGTCTCTGTGTCATAGTTGCGTTACCGTACGGCCCACGCATCTGTGCTTCCCTATATCTGTCAGTGTATGTAAGAGATGTGCCAGAGATGGATTCACGATGTGGCTGTATAAACGTCCTAGTATTGACGATGATATTATACTCAGTATTGGTGATGATGATGCTGCTCATGTTTTTCATGACAGTGATGCTTGTAGGGGTGATACTCATGATATGGATAGTGATGGTGAGAATGAGGATGATGGTCTATCACGACAGAAGTCAGGGCCTCTCCATCTCAGGCAACCTCATTAGTGACAGTGTTGACAGTGGTGGTGGTGGTATTGAAATTGTACCTCTGACAATGAATCGTTGAGCAGACACCGTATATCGAACTTCTTTCGCACCGTCCGTAGCAAACCGTGCTAATCGCTGGATAACTGCAGCACACACCTCTCATTCATGTTTAAAAGGAGCACATGCAAATTTTTATCAATGTAATGCGGGCGTAAACGGCCTCGCGGATATGACGTAACGGGGGGAGGGGTTAGGTCACGTGGGGGAGAGGGGAAAGCTCTTAAGGGCGGTAACCGGAAGAGACGAGAAGAGAGTGTAAGAATAAAGACGGGAGGAGGCCACGCAGGGCAGAGAGTGGAGAGTGGCGCGATCGCCACAGGACGGGACTCTGCACCGTTGGCCAGCGGTGTCCGGGCACGGGGGAGACGGAGAGCAGCGGTGGGGCTGCAGAGAGAGCAGCTGAGAGACTGCACAAAGGCGGAGAGGCTAAGAGGGAAGCCAGCAGCGGAGCTGCATCGGGAGCGGGGAGAAAAGGCTACGTGAGCGACGGCAGCTGTCAAGCTGCCAAGCGGAAGGCTCTGAGCGAGGGCCGTGTGGGGCAAAGTTGTAAGAACCCAAATAAAGAACAACGGAGACAGACACAGTGGAAGAGTCCTTTATTACATCAATATTAATCACTCAATATAGTTTGCTGTTGCTGATTAAGTTTCCAAATTGTTTGGCTTTGTTATGTTTGTAGTTCATAACCGTTTCTCCAGTGATGCGACTCCCCCTTTGTAATTCGTGCCAACGCGCTCATGATGTAATAATGACATGATGGAAGAAACCGCATATTCTCTGACATATCACGGCGTTCAGATAGGGAGTTGTGTTCGCGCGCTGTTGGAGGAATCTAAACGCGTTTCCGACTTCATTTTCGGCGGCGCAACTGGCCGCTCGCATCTTTTTGCACTTTTCATCATCCCATTGCTATTTTTAGCTTCCATTTCGCAAACGTCAAAATACAATGGCCTTACGTGCGAACACGCCACATAACAATGGAGTTGTGAAAATGGGATTTAGGAGCGGGTGGTGTGGTGGGCTTTATTGCTGTCATGTATAATTCAAACGTACACGCAGGACCGCATGACCCCCCCCCCCTCCTGTCAGCCTTCCCCCCCCCCCCCATCATAGCACACGGGCGCATACTGCCTCCATCCCTGCTCTCGCGGCAAAAATAAGCTGTACCCGCGGTCAGGTTCGTGCTCATTTCCAAGTCTAACTTTAATCCTGCCGTGTGTTGAGGTTATGAAGGTGGTGTAGGAGCAGCGGCCAGCCACCTATAAACAAATATGAATGCGTCCACGAACAAGGTTAGATAACAGTAATAATAATTTGCTTACTTATCCAGGAAAGCTATGCTGAGTAGTGGGACTATTTACAGGATGATCCTGCGTTGGGTTTTTTCAGCCAATTTTGTGACGAGGTGTTTTTATGTTCGTCTACAGCATGTATGTATATTGAACTTCTTTCGCACCATACGTAGCCAATTGTGCTAATCTGAGGTGCGGACTGAGCATATGTGTAGTGACATAGAATCGGTCACTTGGCAGCATAGCGCTTGTTGCTGGCAGGGAAGGGGATCTGCAGTTACAGCAACCCTGACTGACAGCCGGTCGCATGATAGACCAGAGAGAGGGATGTCGGACAAAGGTTACGGAAGGGGCAGATCGAGAACCTGCTAGTGGGTTTCAGAAAGGGGGCGTGGCCAGGGCGGAGCCAGGCCACGCTGACAGTATAAGAGGGGCCCCGGGAGGTGACTTTGGGGCTGTCATTTGGAGTGGGATCCCGTCGTGCTGCTGGAGTTTTCATCACCATCACCGTCTTCACCATCTCGGCGTCACCAGTCAGGCAGTCTGCCAGCTGTCCTGACTGGGGACCGTAGTTGCTAAAGTGTGAACTGTTAAGTCTGTTAATAAACAGAGTGCCTCCTACTCTTAGTGTCTCCGAGTCAGTCACTACATATGTATAGCAAAGTAAATATCACATTTTCAATGCTTTACCAAGCTAATCCATGCACTTTACGGGCCGGGAATGTGTTTCCCATTCATTACCCCGAATGTGTAATCAGGAAGGGACACTGGGGAACCGATTCCTCCGCATCCTCTCACACTGTCCTCTCTGGTTCCACCTGTTTCACACAATTAATTGGACCAAACACTGATACAGGACAGTACAAGGATTTCAGCAGTAAATGCTTTCACGTAATTTCCGACGAGCCAATAGAATGTTGTGAAAGTGTCAAGTTCTGCACAGATCGGGAAAGTAACGTGAGCCTATCCTAAATCTATTTATTCTATTATTTTAACAGGTAAGGCCCACTTAACTATGTAGCTCTTTTTCAGAAGCGACCTGGTCACATGTCCCAACGAAAGTGGCTTATGTGGAAATTTATAGCAGTAGCCAAATACTCTAAACGCATGTTGATTCTAAATGTGGAGGGTAAGAACCGGAGGACCCGAAGAAAAATTCACGCGACCACGGGGAGAGAGACATACAAACTCCAAATATAGCAGGCGTCAGGGTCGGAATCGAACCCACGAACCCACGACGTCCTGTATACCAGGCGAGGTAGTGAACATCTCGCCACCGTGGCGTCAGCCAAGTTCTGAAGCACCAATAATGGTCCGAACGCGTTTCGCTTCTCCTTGGATGACCCTGCCCACCAGGGTGCTCTGCCAGGACACCCGCTGGGCGGAGGAGGATGTGACCAGTGGCATGGCCACAAGCAGCAGCTGCTGCCGACAACGAGCAATGAGAAGTCCGGCTGTGGGGTGGTGCCGAGGAGGGACCCCTGTGGGGTTGTCACGAGGGAGTGGATGCTGCTATGCGCTGTCTAGCAGTGACATCGTTGGCATAGGCCCCAGTGCAAGGAATGAAACGGGAGCCAATTCGTAGTTGGCGGCGGGGTCCCTCTGGCTGTCTGCGTGCTCACCACAGCCCTAGAGGGTTGCACGACACTGGTCCAGCCCGCCAGCGGTGACACTCGTGCTGCCCTACAGCGGTAACGCTCGTGCTGCCTTACAGCGGTGACACTCGTGCTGCCCTACAGCGGTGACACTCGTGCTGCCCTACAGCGGTGACACTCGTGCTGCCCTACAGCGGTGACACTCGTCCTGCCATACAGCAGTGACACTCGCTGAGGTTCCTTGCCTATGAAGGATGCTCATTAGGTGGCTTCGTAAATACCATGTGTTCCTAGCATTTTGAATTTACATTCAGCCTGTTGGCGTGTTTATTTAATCAACAATACGGTTTGTAAATTACATTGTCCCTGGAAGGAAAATCGTGCGCGTATCACAATACGTGTACAGTTCGGTGTAGCAGTGATAACACAACAATGCGTGCTGAGCTCATTGAGGCATTGGGCCCGATTATCGTTGAGGAATGAGACTGAAAGTCTCCATGTTACGCAATTTGCCTTCACAAATGTACACTCCATGATTCTCCACGTCCATCGTGTCCAATAGCATCGCGACTTGCAATGCGGTAGAAGCCCGTTCGTTCGTGCTCGGTGACAGAGCAATCGTGCAGCCGCAGCCTCCTCTAGTTTCATGATGCCAATGTTGACAATGTTACACGCGTACTCCACATTTTCCCTGACCCGATCGATCGCCTTAAATAAATAAGCGTTGATGGCTGTGTATGGTTTCCTTTTTTTACATTTTTATATAATACAACGTACTGTAGTAACAACTATCATTCCCATATGATGTTGCCTTGATTAAAACTTAACAATACATGCCCACGACATGCATCTCACGAGAACCAAAAAAATGCCTTTCATTACACTTTAGAGCAGTGGTTCTTAACCTTGTTGGAGGTACTGAACCCCACTAGTTTAATATGCGCATTCACCGAACCTTTCTTAATTGGAAAAATAAAATATGATTTTTTCAAATTCAAAACATAGGTATATGTTTTACTGGTGCACAAAATGAACCGTGCATCAACATCACTGTGTTCAAAGAACAAAACCAGCAAAACATGATTTTCACACAAAAACATAATAATGAATACACTATGAGATCTCCTTTACCAGTGGCAAAATATAGTAATAGGTTTTTACCCCTTTTAACTGGTACAAAATCTGACACCTTTATACAAGGCATCATGTTTCATTATCATTATCAGCGTTGTTTCTTTTTGTTTGCACTTTGACTTCTTGTGTTGAGGTTATTGCATTATGATGCCTTGTATAAAGGTGTCAGATTTTGTACCAGTTAAGAGGTTAAAACCTATTACTATATTTTGCCACTGGTAAAGGAGATCTCATAGTGTAAATGCTTACCCCGAGCTCTCAATACTCTGATAGTGCGCTGTCTTTGAGTTGTACGCCTTTTGGCGTCATCTGGTCCAACACCAATGGAGACTAGGCTCTAAAGAAAGCTGTCTCGGGTGTGGACCAATCAACTGCAAGGACAGTGCATATCATTATCATCATCAGAGTTGTTTCTTTTTCTTTGCAGTTTGACTTCTTGTGTTGAGGTTATTGCAAACATGATGCCTTGTATAAAGGTGTCAGATTTTGTACCAGTTAAAAGGGTAAAAACCTATTACTATAATAATGAACACTTACTGCAAATCAGTGTGACTTCTGCTGTTGCCTTTCAGAGACCAGTTCAGAAATGCGCGGCTTCACCTTGGCAAGTGGCACTCTCATGTCATTTTCGCAACAAAGTCTGTTCCTTTTCTTCGTTTTTATGTCCAGCATCCTCAAAAAGGATTGCTCGCAAAGATATGTTGTAACAAACGGTATGAAAATCTCCAGGGCTTTCTTAGCAATAACAGGGTACGTTACCATTTGTTGACACCAAAACGTTGAGAGCGTTGTTGTTCTGAAGAGTTGCTGTTGAACCTGACTGCTGAATTTCAATGATTTCGTCGAGGTATTCATCATTGACATCTGCTGTCTCAACACTAAACGTGAACGGCTGTCTCACCCATGCTGGATATGACTCTTGTAGGGAAGTATCTGTCGAGAGACTTTGCAAGCTCATCTAAGTGCGTGGCAATTGCTTGCTTCAGTTCCGCGGGTACAGAAATGTCTCCGATTCCAGATACATCTTCGATCTTACTTACATAGTCGTCCAGCAGGGGAAAGTTTGCGAAGTTATCGTTCTCTGTTCGTCGTTTCCATAACGGTAGCTTTTTTTGAAAAGCCTTCAGGTTTTATTCCACTTCAATGATGTTGACTCCACCGCCCTGCATCTGCTGATTGAGATGATTGAGAGCTGCGAAGATATCAGCCATGTACGCTAAAATGAGAATGAACTCAGAATTTTTGAAGCAATCTGCATGACAATGTTGGTGCTCTTGCAAAAACAGGGCTAATTCCACACGCATTGCAAAAACACGATTCAGCACCTGTCCCCGGGATAACCACCAAACGTTAGAATGGTACAGAAGTACCTCGAATTCAGAGCCCATTTCTTTACACAGCTCACTGAAGATGCGGTGCCTCAGAGCACTATTTCGCACATAGTTCACGCATTCCACTACAATTTTTAATACTTCTGTCAGTTTTGGAGGCAAGGTTTTTGTTGCCAACGCATGCCTGTGCAGAATACAATGCGTAACAATGATGTGTGGTGCATCGGCTTTCACTAGCGCACCAAAACCAGACTTTCTTCCCAGCATGACTGGAGCTCCGTCCGAACAAACTGCAGAAACCATATCCCACAAAAGATTGTTGTCTTTGAAGAAGTCATCCACAAGTTTCTTCACATCGGCTGCCTTAGTTGTTGTTGTAAGAGGCTTACAAAATAAAAAATCTTCCTTTATCACGTCGTCTTTCACATAGCGCACGAATACAGCAAGCTGGCTTAGATTGGAAACGTCTGTGGTCTCGTCGAGTTGCAGGCTGAATTTTGCCGGGCTTGAAATCAGATCTGCAACTACTTGAGCCAAGATGTCTGCTCATGTCCTCTATTCTGTCGCTGATGGTGTAATTTGAAAGAGGAATTTGGGATAACTTAACTTCAGCATGATATTCGCCATCTTCAACACAGCTGGTTTTATGAGTGTTTCACCAATGGTGTGTGGTTTGCCCTGCTTTGCGATCAGGTAAGCAACTTCGTACAATGCTGTGAGGATCGGTTTGTTGATGGGTACAAAGCTGAGAACAGGCAGAGTAGCCTTTTCATCGAATCTGGCTCTCTTCACCTTGAATTCAGCGAGCGTTGTGTATTCCCCATCTCCATGCAGCTTAAGGAAGTGTTCCCTTAGTTTTGCCGGTGCTAGACTAGAATTGCTCAACTTGGCATTGCAAATCATGCAGGTAGGACGCTGACTCCCATCACGTTCCGTTATACATGTGAATCCATATTGTACATATTCGTCCGACCACTTTCTTTTTTTGCTCGACATAGTATGAAGGGATTAAAATATTAAGAAAGAAATCACACGACGTACCATCACGGCAGTCACAAGTCGACTACCGAGCGCACCAAATTCCCTGCAGCACGGATAGGCCAAGCGATGTAGCGTGATCACTTGCAGCCAATGATGGCCAAGCCGGACGTGTCATCACGAATCATGAGTCGGGTGTGTGTCTTAACCTCCGCCGAACCCCTGAGACTGACTCACCGAACCCCTGGGGTTCGATCGAACCCAGGTTAAGAACCACTGCTTTAGAGAGTTTGATACAATAACAGCCGAATGGATTTCATTTTTGTAAAAAATTTATGAAATATGCAGTTGTCATGGTTCATTACTGGTAAACCTGGAGCCGATTTCAGAATCAGTAATCGATTCGAGTGGAATTTTATTAATGCACGGATTGGCACACGCGAACGTACAAACAATTTTTAGCAGGGAAGACCCACTGATCTATGTAGTTCTTTTCAGGAAACTACCTGGCCACTGGATATATCAACGAAACGTGGATTTTCACTTGGAAATATTTCGTACCCAAATGCTCGAAACGGATTATTTTAAATATAGAGGGAAGACCCGGAGAAATCCGCGCGACCACGGGGAGAGAGACCTGCAAATTCCAAACATATAGGCGTCATGGTCGGGATCGAACTCATACTCTCCTGTATACCAGGTAAGGTAGTTATCATCTTCCACCGTGGCACCCTGCACTCACCACACTACAGGTCGCATCACCTCTCTGTGTCTTCCCTCTCTTTGCTCCACTTTGGAATTCCCACCCATCGTCCTCTCTTCCACAAGCTCATGTAACTCGAGTAACGAGTTTATTATTTTCCGTTACAACGGTGACCTTAATGATGAAAAAATAATAGGGTTTACCCTTTCCAGCAATAAAACAGGTGTTAAGATGTTCAAACATCAAATATATACATTTTGCAAGACATCAAGTCTGCATTAACCACACATACTTGAGGAAAAAAAGATCTTCTGATATATAATGAAAAATGCATTGTATTTTAAACTGATTGGCCTACGCTAGAGAAGCCTTTATGGCCTCGTCTCACCAGTGTTAGACCAGATAACGTCAAAAGGCAAACCGTACAAAGACAATGCAAGTGTAGTGACATCGGATATGTCACTGTACAATGCCAGCCCTGGAGAGGCACGGCGTGCGATGTACTCATATCGCGGACACCCCGTATATGTGGGTGTAGTACCGGCCCAAGAGAGGCTCGGTGAGCACCGAGTCATAGCACTGAGTGGCACCACGCTCAGCGTGCAATGCCGACCCCTACAGGATGGGGTGTGAGAGTGTCAGCCATAGAATGGGGTTACTGTAGGCCATGGCACTCTGGTTGACCTGGGAGGACACGTGACTCGTAAAAGTCTACACAGGGGCCCCAAGTGGGGGGCTAGGGGTGGTCACGTGTCGGGGCGAGATCCTGCTAGAGGATTCGAGAAGATGGTCATGGCCAAGGGTGGAGCCAGCCACCACCAGTGA
This sequence comes from Lampetra fluviatilis, assembly GCF_964198595.1. Taxonomy (NCBI): domain Eukaryota; kingdom Metazoa; phylum Chordata; class Hyperoartia; order Petromyzontiformes; family Petromyzontidae; genus Lampetra; species Lampetra fluviatilis. Next base: position 317,399 of record NC_136296.1, read on the forward strand.
GGATATAAGCCAGGTCCCCAGAGGGACCGGGGTTCAGCATTGCTGTTGTCATCTGAAGATCTACATTCGACGTCCGTGAAGAGTCACCAACACGTGGACCTGGACCCAAGCTGGGGTCCTGTCCGTTGTAGCTACTTCCAGTGTATTTAGTGTAGTTAGCCTGGTGGTCCACCAACATAGGTTGTTATCTGGTGAAGGGGCAGTTACCCCTTTGTGTTGGTATGTGTTGCCTCCAAAGAGTACGTCTGCGACTAAGTTTAACTCACTACACAAGTACCAGAACACTAATAGCTCTGGTCGAGCAGTTACATCTATGATACCTTTTTGCCAGTAACAAAAATTTTCGTTATTTGAAGCTTCTAGATTTGAAGTTCTCGTGACTGCAAGGATCCATACTCTTTGGTTCTTTCGGTAAAGTCACGTAGGTGAAAATAAAAATTAAAATAATAAAATAAAATAAATGCATTTATTTTAATCACGACGTTTCACAAACAACACAAGCCTCCGTCATCAGGTAGGACAGCCACAGCAAGAAATAATTTGCTGGACTGGACAAGAGCTGCTCGTAACAAGATATTATATAAGGCAAGAGGGGGGGAGGAGCCAGGGGGGCGGGGGTGTGGAGGAGGGGTGGGGTTGAGTGCCACCAACCAATCACCAACGGTCGGTGAGAACAATGCCGGAGCTGGGAAAGGTGCCGGGGGCGGGGGGGTGTGGAGTAGGGAGGGGGGAGTGAGGGGCAACGACATCGCCGGTGTGACACAATGCCGGAGTGGTGCACTGAGTGGATCTGGGGGTGGAGTAGAGTGTTGAAGAGACTGGAAATCGTCCTGTTTCAAATCTGCCTTGTGCTCGCGCATACGGTCTGATATGTGTCGTTTCGTTTCCCCAATGTAACAATCACCACAAATGCAGCTCAGTTTGTAGACTCCAGGGTACTGCAAGTCAGGAATGATATCCTTTACGGATGGGATCAGATCACGGATTTTGTGTACTGTACTGAATCAGACCTGGATCTTGTGTTTGTTTAAGATTTTGTAAATCTTTTTGGTAACGCCTGCTATGTATGGCAGCGTGATGGTTTTGATCGGAGTCTCAGGAGGTTGTCTCTCCATGGTTGGAGAAATAGCTTTGCGGATAATCTGGTCTGAATATCCATTCATCTTTAGGGTTGGGTGTACATGTTCTTATTCACTGGTCAGATGGTGTTGCTCAGAAATGCAGTGGGCCCTATGGTGTAGTGTTTTGATGAGGGAATTCTTCTGTGCCGGATGGTGGTGGGAATCAGGTTTCAGATAGGAATCTGTGTGGGTGGCCTTCCTGTAGACAGAATGTCCCAAAGAGCCATTGGGCCTCCTCTCAAACAGAACATCCAAGAACGGCAGCTTGCCATCCTTCTCCACTTCCATGGTGAATTTGATGGATGGGTGCAGGGGCGGTTTCTTCATTAGGGCGATTGGGCGACGCACCACCAATGTCATTCAACCACAGAGTCACGCTAGCCGTCACTGTCAGCCTCTGGATATAGTCCAATCAGCGTCATGTCACGTTCTGTGGAGTACCGCCTCTTTTTGGGCGATTTCACTACGGCTGAGAATCGCCCCGAGTGGCCCCATAGACTTACATTCAAAGATGTTTTTTTTCGAACGGGGGCGCTGCAATGCATTCTCTATGGCTTCCGGGAGGGCATGCACTAACGTGCTTACGTCATCATACGTGCTAACGTCATCATACGTAAGCACGTTTCATCCAACAATATAATTTATTGCCACCTAGTGGAATCTTTAATAAAAGAAACTTGAGTGGTTTGTTTTAATAGTGAGTATATAAACAAACAAGATGTATTGTAAGAGTCACTTTATTTTTCATTAATATTAAAGAAGTGAAGTTGCCTTTACATGCTTAAGCTGTTAATTTATTCATTGCATGGGTGGACCTTATCCTTATCAATCATCCAGACATTTGCCCCCCCCCTGAGAGATTTTGCAGGAGCCGCCACTGGATGGGTGTATCGAGTTAATGTGGTCGAGAAATTGGTTCAATGCTGGCAGGCCATGTGGCCAAATGACGAAAGTGTCATCCACATATCTCTTCCACAGGGAAGGAGGCAGGGTGGATGTCTGGATGGCGTCTGTTTCAAATTTCTCCATGAAAACATTGGCTATCACTGGTGACAAGGGGGAACCCATGGGAGTACCCTAATTTTGTTTGTTGAAAGTACCATTCCAGGTGAAGTACGTGTTGGTAAGGCAGTGCCTAACCAGCGTAGGGACATCAGGTTTCAGTCCATGGTGGACTAAGTCTTCAATTATTGCTATGGTGTCAAGCACCGGAACCTTGGTGAATAGAGAAAATACATCAAAGCTGACGAGGACATCATCAGGGAACAGTGAAATGTCCTTGATTAGAGAGACTAGGTGAGTTCAATTAAGTACCGCTGAAGTGTCCTTGCCAGTAAAGGGAAGCAAAGTATCCGACCCTCCACACCCCCCGCCTCCCTGGCTCCTCCCCCCCCTCCTCTTGCCTTATATAATATCTTGTTACGAGCAGCTCTTGTCCACTCCAGCAAATTATTTCTTCCTGTGGCTGTCCTACCTGGTGACGGAGGCTTGTGTTGCTTCCGAAACGTCGTGATTTAATTTCGTTTTTTTTCATTTTTATTATATTTAAATTATTTCATTTATTATTTTATTATTATTTTTATTTTCACCTACGTAACTTTACCGAAAGAACTAAAGAGTATTGATTTGAAGCTTTCGTGACTGCAGGAATCTATACTCTTTGGATCTTTCGGTAAAGTCACGTAGATAGAAAATTTATAGATCACGACGTTTCGATCGCAACACAAGTGTAGTGACATATGACATCATTACTATCTTCTTCTTCTTCCTAGCGTTGTTTCCGCTGTGGCACAGGGTCCGCTTTTCGGCATTGTCTTCTCCATTTGGCTCGGTCCAGGGCATCTTCGGGGGATGCGTTGACCGTCTTCATGTCTTCCTTTATTCGATCCATCCATTGCTTCTTCGGACGTCCGCGTGGACGGCGGCCCTCTGGCTCAATACACATGGCAGTCTTGGCCACTGATGACTCTTCACTTCGCATCACGTGGCCGTACCACCGAAGCCTTGCCTCAAGCATCTTGTCCGCAATGGGGGCCACACCAAGTCGCTTCCGAACGTCTTCGTTTATGACACGATCCCATCGAGTCAGTCCAAGGCTCCATCTGAGCATCCTCATCTCCATGGTATGGAGGGCTTGTTCGTGTACAGTTGTGGCTGGCCAGCACTCGGAATCCATAGAGTGCCACCGGTCGGACAATGGTCTTGTAAATTTTTCCGATCACAGAGGACTCCGGTGACTTTCCTCCACTTCATCTATGCCGCATTGACTCGTGACCTCACATCAGTCGTGATGCTTCCATCTGAGCTGATGGTGGAGCCCAGGTACTTAAAGTCCGTCACTTTCTTCAGATCTTCTCCGTCAATGCTGATGGTGCCGTCAGTTTGGAGGCCACATTCCATATACTCCGTCTTTTTGATGTTGAACCTCATCCCGTTTTCGTCCAAACGTTCCTTCCACAGGCGCGTTTGTCTTTCCACATTTCCTCTCTCTTCATCTGAGAGTAAGACGTCATCCGCATAGAGAATTGACCATGGCAGGAGCGTGTGCAGGTCAGCAGTGATCGTGTCCATGCACAGGATAAACAGGAGTGGTGACAGGGCCGATCCTTGGTGCACTCCAACGCTGATGGGAAATGGCGGTGATATGCAAACTGCGCACCTGACTGCACTGGTGACGTTCTTGTATAGGAGTTGCACCCAATGCACGTAGGTTTCAGGGACTCCATGGGATCGAAGCGAGTGCCAGATGAGGTCGTGGGGGACCCTGTCAAATGCCTTTTGAAGGTCTAGGAACGACACGTGCACAGCTTTGATCTTCTCTCTGTGCCTCTCCAGCAGGAGCCTCGCCGCGAATATGGCGTCCGTAGTGCCACATCCTTTGACGAAGCCGCATTGGTTGGGTGATAGGGTGATGATGTTTCTAATCCTCGTGTCCAAAACTCGCTCAAAGATCTTCATCGCATGACACAGGAGCCGGATTGGCCTGTAATTCGAGCATTCTGCCACGTCCCCTTTACCCTTGCAAATTGGAACCGTCGTGCTGGTCGACCAGGCTTCTGGGACCTCACCGGTACTCGTGATAGTGCTGAAGAGCTGGGTAAGGAGGGCAGCACCCTGCCTGTCAAGGATCTTCCAGGCCTCAGCAGGGATATCGTCCGGGCCAGTCGCTTTCCCATTCTTCATTCTCTTGATAGCTTGTTCCACTTCGATGATGGTGATAGGCAAAACGGGCCGGCGAGATCTTCCCAAATCACATTCGCTGGTCGGTTGGTGTTCACGTCAATCTGATTGAGGGCGACTCTCAGCTGATCCTTGCATTCCTTCATCCGCCACCACTTAATTCGCTGCTGTCCCGTTGTTGGTGGGCGATGTCGCTGGCCAATGTCCATTTTCATGTCCATGACCAGGATGCGATGTTGTGGGGCGAAGTTGTCCGATGGTATGACTTTAGTGTTTGTCACCGTTTTGAGCTTATCCCGCTTGACAAGCCAGTAATCAATTTGAGTTGATCTCCCACCACTGGCGTACGTAATGAGATGGGACGGTCTCTTCTTGAAGAAGGTGTTGGCGAGGACAAGATCATGGGCTTCCGCAAAGTCCAGGGCTCGGTTTCCCTCATCGTTTCGGGTACCATATCCTTGGCCACCATGGTATAGAGGGTATACATCCCGGGCGTTTCCAACATGTCCATTTAGGTCTCCACCAATTACTAACTGCTCTTCTCCGTTTATCGATTGCATGTGTCCATCAAATTGTTCCCAAAATTCCTCCTTGGTATCTGCTGGGCAGCCAGACTGCGGCGCATAACAAGATACCACCCGGAGGCGTAGGTCGTTTGAGTCGATTTCTATGGACATGAGGCGGTCAGAAACGCGGTGGACGGCCACGACGTTGTCTCGTAGATTTTGGCTGACTGCGATTCCAATGCCATTCTTGGTGTTTTTTTTCACCGTTGTAGAACAATTGGTATCCTTCTCCAATCTCCCTGGCCTTTGCTCCACTCCACTTCGTTTCTTAGATGCATACGATGTTGATACGACGGGCCTTTAGGGCAGCCGACAATTCTCGACTTCTCCCTGTCAATGTTCCGATGTTGAGTGTTCCCAGCCGTAGTCGGACTAACTTCTTTAGCCTGCCCTGTCCATGAGCAGGTAGCCCTCGTCCACTTCTCACGTCGTTTGGGCGAGGGCGGCGCGTGTTTCCCCCGGGGGGCGCCCTAGCTTGTTCCAAGTTGATTTGACGTTGCCATAGATGCGACACAGAAATACTTTGGCCGGTGGGTCGCTCCATCTGACGCCAAAGGCCCTCACCGTTGGTTGGGATCCAGCCGGCACCGCGTGGAGGTGGTGATGGGATTTTGCCGGCCATATGACATCATTACTATATCGGGCCTATATACACATGACGTCACTGCCATATTGGGTCTCCAGGCGTGACGTCACTGCCTGTTCGGTATGGAGGCTGTTGATGAGGCCATGGCACTCCGAGTGACCCCGGCTGGACACGTAACCGGATCCAAGAGGGGGGCCGGGGACCCTGGGGGACCCCGGGGGTCACGTGGTCAGGCAGTGGAGCCTTCTCGAGGGTTCGAGAAGGGGGGCGTGGCCAGGGCGTGGCCGGCCACGCCGGAGTGGCTTATAAGCGGGCTCAGCGCACAGAACTGGGCTGTTGGTGCCTGGGATGAAGCCGTCACATGAAGACTCTGAAGACACAAGCCTCCAGTCATCGTGGCCAAGCAGCAGTCTCCTGGCTTGGCCACGCCAAGTAGTATCGAGTGTTAGTGAGAGTAGGACGGTGGTCACCACCTTATGTATAGGGTGTGTTGTTGCAGTTGTGTTGCAGTTGTGTTAAATAAATAGTGTTGCCTCCACACGAGCGTGTGTGCCTCTGTCGAACCATTACACAAGCAACCGTCATCAGGTGAAACAAACACAGCAGGAGAACTGCTGTGTTGCGATCGAAACGTCGGGATCTATTAATTTTCTATCTACGTGACTTTACCAAAAGAACCAAAGAGTATAAAAATAATGATATTTTTCATCATAATTGTATCCTGGCAAAAAGGTCCCATAGATATAATTTTGACCGTGCTGTTTGTCACTGGCCGCCTGACGTTCTGGGCATTGGTGCCCTGTGCTCAGCCAACTGCGTTTAAACAAAACATGGAAATTCCGAGTGGAGTCGCAATAGAATAACCCGCATGTGTGCCTGAACACAACAGCTGGCACCCCGAAGTTCGCCCGGTGGAGACCCCAGAATATTGTTGCTGTCTGGAAACTAAACAAAATGAAAGGCATCGGAAAAATCAACAGGATATAACAACAATGCCGTTGAGGTCGCGGTGGGGGGTGTGATTAAGGGGAGGCAGGGGGTGGGAGCGACACTGAGGAGTGCAGTGTTGCTACTGCGGTCCTCTGGCCATGCACGGCTCACTCGTTCGCTGTCTGGGCGGTCAGCAGGGCACGTGGCTGCCTGGGCTGCGTGGGCGGGGGGGCGGGTTAGGATTAAGGGGAGGGAGTTTAGGGGGAGGGGGTTGGAGGGAGGAGAGGGTTAGGAAGGTGGGGGCAGGGGGGATTTCCATGACGTCAGCGCGGAGGCTGTGAGTGCTCACCCAACGCGTCGCGTTTCGTTGGGACTTGGCGGAGCGCTGCTGCTGCTGCTCCTCCTCGCCGTGTCACCCATAGAGCTGAGAATTGAGGAAAGGAAACATTGATCGTGAATAATCGTGGGTAATTAAATATATAGTTTTTTAAATCATTGAGCTTAAGCGTGTCCAGTGAAAAAGTCTCCTCTTGCAAAGTATTGGCATTGGGTCTGTTGTGCATGGCTCACGAGAGAGCACTCGCTGCACATTAGAGGTGGGAGCGAACCTTGCACCGGGGTCAGCTGGACAACACTGACCGATGGGAGCTGTGTGGTGGCCATGACCGTGGAGCAACTCCGCAAGCGCCGCGATTCCCTCCCGGCCCCTGCACTAAACACACACCTGCACGCAGTGCACGCACGTAGTGTCCTGGCGGGGGATTGCCTGGCACATCGGGTTTTAATCCGAAGGGCCCCTAGAAGGGAAGTCCCATGGCCAGGAAATTGGCCGACCCTCGCAGGACAGGTTACATTGTGGGCGCAGAAAGGAAAGGTTCACTGGGTCAACCGCAATGAGTTACCACATTGGGGGGAGGACGGAGGGCAGAATTTTAAGCCAGAAAAGCACAAGCGCCCTGCCAGACAATGGGCAACGAGGGGCAATGGGTGGCCGACAACACGGAGTACACGGTAACAAGGGGGCGGTAACCACAGGTAAGCGTACGATTGTCTGCGCGGGGCGACGTCACACTGGGCCTTTGAAGTTTAAGGGATAAAAAAGCGGCCCAGGACGATTTTAGTCAGTTGTCTTCAACCTCCGGGCCGTCAAGACCGACTCCCTGCCGTCCTGCCTCCTCGAGCCGCTCGCAGCGAGTGCTGTTACGAGGCATTGCTAGGTAAAGTTTTCTCCCGTCTTTCTCCCTCCGACTCTCACAGCGTCCGTGCGACACCGTGAGTCCAGCTTCGAGGTACATGGTAGGACGCTTGAGCGAATGGGTTCTTAGGCAGTGTGTATTTGCACCATTAATTAACTTGAGTACAGAGTATTGGTGCAGTGTGATTTCTGTGTGTGTGGGTGAACATCGGCATGGTGTCTGCGATTTGTGTGTGGTGCGACTGTGCGGGGAGACGGGGTGCATTGGAGAGCGAGCGCAGGGCTGCAGCGTCGGTGTGGTGTTGGTAATTGGAGTGTGTGTGTGAGGCGTGGCATGCCACGCGAATAAGGGCAGAGGAGGAGTGAGTTAAACCCGCTCGCTAACGCTCGCGTGTGTTCACACAACAACAATAGCATTGAGGGAGAGGCGCGCGCGCAAATTCGTGCAGCCCTTTAGCGCTAGCCTTTGAGTGCAAGCGGATTAGGGCTTAACCACCCGGAGGTGCGCGCGCATATTCATACCGCCGTTTTCTTGCGCTAGCCTTTGTGTAAAACGAGCACCTGCAGGGGCGCGCGCGTGCACGCAGCTGCCTCCGTATTAGTGGTGGTGTACGTGGGTGTGTGCGAGATAACCCCGGGCGGTGGTGAGCCAGCCACTTAGCTATGTCCTTCAGAGAGGGCGCTGGCGCGGGGGGGCCGATCACTCGATCGGCGGGGGCCCAGCGAGAGGCGGCAGATGAGGAGGAGGGGGGAGTGGAGGGGGTGGACGTCACGCCCTGCCCACTCACAAACAGCGGGGAGGCTGGCATCAACCCCCACAATGTGGTGTCAGAGGTGGCACGACCCTCCACGCCTCCAAAAGAGAGAGGCGCCCCACCCCAAGCGAAGGTAAGATGCGTATTCACCGGGCAAGGGATTTCGTCGTTTGCCCGCAACCTCATGTATGCCAAAGATGTTAATGGCTGGACAGATGGGCGGGCAGCCGACTTTGTAAAAGCGCTACCCACAAGTGCGCAAGCGCAGTGGGGCGAACTCATACGCCGACTCGACCAACGCTTCGGCGCGCGCAATGAGGAGGAAGCGAAGGCGGCATTAAATGCGTGCTACCACCAGCCTGGCGAGGACCTCCGCAACTACGCCGAGGACGTGCACTTGCTAACGCAAAGTTCACGCCTGGGGTACGCAGCAGACATCATTGAGGACCTCGCCGCCAAGAAGGTCCACCGATAACTGACTGGCACCTCGTGGTGGCAGCCAGATGTGAGCTGCGCGTGTCTCCCATTTAACACGCTTTTTGAGCGCGCATGTGCATGTGAGAGACTCGCTAATGAGCGGGCGCAGTTCTGAGGACTGAGACGAGAGCACGCCATCGCAAGCCTTCTTCCAGAGGAGGTGCCTGCCTGGACGGTGAGGGGGGGGGGCTAGAGAGCCTCCGGAACCTAGGGAGGCAGCCCCAGGATGGGTGGCAGGGCTACAGACCGGCATAGGGGATATAGTCGGCCATGTGACTTATTTACGCGGGGAGGTAACCCAGGTGCGCGGGGAGGTGGCCTCCTACGGCCGTCACCATCGGGCCTCTCGCGGAAATGCTGGTGCTGGTGGCAACACCCTCCAACGATCCTGCACACCGACCATCCGGTGATGTAATGCTGACACGGTACGGGGTTGTGGGGTCAGCCATACTAGTAAACGCAGACGGGGGCCGACTGTTTATGCGGGTATTTAACCCCCACAGTACCCCAGAAACGCTGCGACGGTGCACCGTGGTAGCCACAGTACACCCCCTGCATGCACACCACTCTAACGACTCCCAGAGCAGAGGTCATTCCCCTGCTTGACGCGCTGCATGTACCCTGGGCAGATTTACCCAAGGGGGAGGCTGATCAGCTGCGAGGGTTACTGCGGGAGTACGCCGACGTGTTAGTGAGCACGATTGGGATGTGGGCCGGACAGACCTCGTTAAGCACTAAATTGACACAGGTGCAGCCCGACCCATTAAACTCCCCGCATACCGAGTGGGCGCACCCGAACGGGCCCAGATTAAAGAGGCGGACGCGGATATGCTACGTAATAACATAATCTAGCCCTCAGCGAGCCCCTGGTCTGCCCCAGTTGTACTGGTGACGAAAAAGGATGGGTCAACCTGGTTTTGCGAGATTGCATGCCCCCTCACCCAACTCACTTCCCCTAAGAACCCCTATCATTGGACGGAGGCCTGCCAGATGGCCTTCACCACCCTCAAGAACCACCTCACCCATACCCCCACTCTTGCTTTCCCTGACTTTTCACAGATTTTATCCTGGACACCAACGCCTGCAGCAGCGGGCTGGGCACTGTGTTGTCACAGGTGCAGGATGGGACGGAGCGGGTCATCGCATACTCCAGCCGGACTCTGAGCGGGGCCAAACTGAATTATTGCATGACCCGTCAGTATCTGTACGGCAAGACATGTCACGTGCGCACTGACCATTATTCTCTGCAGTTCCTCCTCACATTCAAGAAACCGAGGGGGCAGATGGCCCGGTGGCTGACGCAGCTGCAGGAGTATAACCTGCAGATCGAGTAGGGAGCTGGACGGACGCACGCAAACGCGGACGCATTGTCAATGCAACCAGCAGTGTGCGCCGAAATGCGGGCAGAGGAAGCCTGCCCGGACTTCACAAGGGGATGCTGCTGACAGGCAACGGTCCCCTGGAATGCCGTGAGACTAACCCCCCTCCATTGAGAAAGAGTGCCGGGTGTGCCACAGAGGTCCCTGTGGAAGAAGCCGGGGGCCCGTTGGGCCGCCCGGCGGGCACAGAGGCTGCACCCGGGAGCCCGACAAGCCGCTCGGCCCTGCCCGGTCGGATCCAAGAGGACGTCAACTGTGCGTTCCCGGGCCTGGACGACGAGCAGTTGTGACTGGCCTAGCAGCTAGACCCGGACCTGGCGCCGGTGGAGGCGGCCCTGCGGAAGGAAAAGGTCACCATACAGGGACCCTGGAGTGGTTTGTATGCCCGGTTGTCTGTAAAGAATGGGGTGGTGCGGGAACTAACCGAAGCCGGGCAGCCGGGGTGCATCTGTGTTCCCGCCCAGGTGCGGCCCCAGCTGCTACGGCTGGTGCACGACCACCCGCTCCGGGGCCATGATGGGGAACGGTGCACTCGGGAGACCCTGCGTCTTCAGTATCTCTGGCCCAAACTGACGCAAGACGTTGCCGCCTGGGTGCAGGGCTGCCACACTTGTCAACAGTGTGGGCAGAAACCTGCGCGGCCATTCCCGCGATCCCACCGAGGCAACCTGTATATTCTTGTAGCGGTAGAGTATTTCACTCATTTGAGCTTCCCTTAGCCGGGAAGCTCAAACGTATGGCAGCCGCCAATCAGCAGGATTGGGATGAACACCTCCCCTACACTCTGTTCGCCTACACCACCACGGTGCACATCTCCACTGAGCAGACCCCCTTCCTAATGATGTTTGGTCGGGAGTCTCACCTACCAGCAGATCTGTTGTTCGGTGTTTCCCTACCACAACCGGAGGAAGGCAGCCAGCCCGTGGAGCACTTGATGGGGACCCTGCAAGGGACTCGTGGCTGGGCCTACCAACAGGGGGAGGCCGCACATCAGAGGCAAGAGCAGGGCACCCGCCTCTGTGTGGAGCCCCCCTTCTACTCGGCGGGCTCTAAGGTAGGGCTGCATACCCCTCGTGTGGGGGCCGGACAGGTGGGGAAGCTGACCACCTACTGGCGTGGACCCTGGACCGTGGTGTGGCAGATCTCCCCCTGGACGGTACTGATCCAGGGCGTGGAGAGGGGCCAAGAGATGGTGGTCAATGTCCGCCGATTAAAACCATGAAGGGCAGCCCCAGCGGGAGAGGCACCCGCCCTTCGTGTACCCCGAAACCTCAGAATCCCCGCACCCCCCATGCCCTCTGTACCCGAGCGGACCCCGGCCCGGCAAGGAGGCGACAGGTGCGGCGGCACCTAAACCCCTCTGCCCCCGAGTTTGTTCCCCAGCCAGCAGACGCCGGAGGACGGGAGGAGGCTCTGGAATGGAGACGGAGAGTGCCACAGGAGCCTCGAACAGCTGAGCCACCAACAATGAAACCGGCAATAAGGGCCGAACAAGTCCCACAAACTCCCTGGTGCTACCTAGTTGGAGCGACCCAGGCGAGGTGCTCCAGTCAGCCTGGTACGGGGACGGGCATCTTGGGGGGCTATGTGGTGCCGCGACCGCGGAGGAACTCTGCAAGCGCCATGTTTCCCTCCCGGCCCCTACAATAAACACACACCTGCACGCAGCACACGCACGTAGTGTCCTGGTGGGGGATTGCCGAAGGGCCCCTAGAAGGGAAGTGCCATGGTTTCCCGGTGCCAAGAGATTGGCCGACCCTCGCAGGACAGGGGGATGGTAACGACAGGTAAGCACACGATTGGTCCAGGCCGATTTTAGTCAGTTGTCTTCAACCTCCGGGCCGTCAAGACCCACCCCTGCCTTCCTGCCTCCTCGAGCCACTCGCAGCCTTCGTGTGATGCCAGCGAGTGCTGCTCCGAGGCATTGATAGGTACAGTTTTCTCCCGTCCTTCTCCCTCCGACTCTCACAGCATCCGTGCGACGCCGTGAGTCCAGCTTTCGAGGTACGTGGTAGGACGCTTGAGTGACTGGGTTCATAGGCAGAGTCAGGCTCAGCTCTTCTCGCAAAATATTTAATAAACTTTAGTACAGAGTATCGGTGCAGTGTGATTTCTGTGTATGCGGGTAGAACATCGGCATGGTGTCTGCGATTTGTGTGTGGTGCGAATGTGCGGGGAGATGGGGTGCGCGGGAGAGTGAGTGCAGGGCTGCAAAGTCGACGTGGTGTTGGTAATTTGAGTGTGTGTGTGAGGCGCGTGTATTAAAAATAAGCGGCCGCCGATGCTTGCACGTCCATGCCACGCGAATATTAAGGCGGGGGAGGAGTGAGTTAAACCTGCTCGCCGACGATTGCGCGTTTTCGCGCAACAACAATAGCATTGACAGCGAGGCGTGTGCGCAAATTCGCGCAGCCCTTTAGCGCTAGCCTTTGTGTGCAAGCGGATTAGGGCTTAACCACCCGGAGGCGCGCGCATATTCATACCGCCGTTTTTAGCGCTAGACTTTATCTAAAACGAGCACCTGCAGGGGCGTGCGCGTGCACGCAGCCGCCTCTGTATTGGTGGTGGTGTACACGAGCGTGTGCGAGATAACCCTGGGCGGTGGTGAGCCAGCCACTTAGCTATGTCTCTCAGAGAGAGCACTGGCGCGGGGGGGGGCTGATCACCCGATTGGAGGGGGCCCGGCAAGAGGCGGCCGACGAGGAGGAGGGGGGAGTGGAGGGGGTAGACGTCATGCCCCGCCCGCCCACAGGCAGTGGAGAGGCGGGCGTCAGCCCCCACAGCTGCACTGCAATCGGTATCTGTCTGCGTGTGTCAGAGAGAGTTCACATGCTCGCCTCCTCTGTAGCTCCGTGTCGGTCTCGAGATCCTGCTTAGTGCCTCTATGTGAAGAATCGAATCGATTTGTGAATTGATTCATTTTACTCTTTTGTTCTTTCTGTAAAGTCACGTAGAAAGAAATTAAAGTAAATAATAACAGAATACGACGTTTCGATTGCAACACAAGCAATCGTCATCAGGTAAAAAACAAACCTAGTAAACTTAGAAATATAATGCAATACAACACAGAGAGTCTGCTAACACAACACTCAGAGAAACAACGCCTCTGTGTCGAGGCCTTAAATAGAGAGAGGGGGCGGCAGAGAGATGGGGGGGGGCTAGAGAAATTAGCGTGTCAATGAGAGAGTTGTGTGGAAATCCACGCCGTAGCGGCCGGGGGAGAGAAAGAGCAAATAGGCCGTTACAAGCCTGGTAAATTTTAGAGAGAAAAATTTGAATTTTGAGAAAACAAACCATACAATTTTGGAAATGTAATGCAATGCAACACAGAGAGTCGGTTAACACACAGTTAACGCATAGCCTGGTTGATTACGTTCTTCCAATGATTGCTGAATTAGAAGTTAAGTGTTAAGTGTTGCTTGTGTTGCAATCGAAACGTCGTATTTTATTATTTAATTTATTTTCTTTCTACGTGACTTTACCGAAAGAACCAAATAGTAATTCCTGCAGTCACGAAAGCTTCAAATCAAGTTTCAATCATTTCAAATGTTTGAATCATTTCAAACTTAATTTGGAGCTTTCGTGACTGCAGGAATTACTCTTTGGTTCTTTCGGTAAAGTCACGTATAAAGAGAAAATAATGAATAAAATAATAGCATACGACGTTTCGATTGCAACACCAGCAATAGTCATCAGGTAGAAAACAAACCTAGTAAACTTAGAAATATAATGGAATACAACACAGAGAGTCGGCTAACACAACAGTCAATATCTGGGGCCGTGTGCGCCCCCAGATATCCCACAGAGCACACACAGCCCCCCCCCGTTGGTGGCGCCAAGCGGCTTAAGCGCCTGACCCGCCTGGGAACCCAGCGCCTGGCGCCAAGGGGCCCAAGCGCCTGGCCCGCCCAGGGTCCCAGAGCCCCCAGCAGCCCCTCCCTTCTTATGTCACTACATTACCCTCCTCTATGGAGCCTCCAGCCGTCCCAGCTGTCAATAATTAGAAAGTTTAAATTAACGAAAGGGAGAGAGAGAAAAAAATACGCGAGCCTCAACAGAAATAGAAAAGAGAACAAGAAAGCAACCATAAATACCATAACCAACCTGTACAACTTTACACTATATACAAGTGAAGTATTGGAAAATGACGGCAGGAAACTCCTTGACGGGAACACACTTCTTTTATTAAATCTTGACTTGTAACAATACAACGCGTGGCCTCTCTTCTTCACAATGCGGTCACCATACAACGGTACAACTCGTGACCTCTTCTTCTTCACCCTACGCTTCTCTTGACTCTCTGGATTCTGTGCTGCTGGCTCTCTGTGCCTCGTGTAGACTCCGCGCCTCGGCTACACTCTTCTCTCGCCTCGTGTAGACTCTGCGCCTCTGCTACACTCTCCATTCGCCTCGTGTAGACTTTGCATCTCTCTCTCTGGCTACACCGTATGCATACTCGGCTCGTGTAGACCTTCCTCTCTCTCTGGCTACACCGTATGCATACTCGGCTCGTGTAGACCGTTCTCTCTCGCTGGCTACACACTATACATCACTCAGCTCGTGTAGACCGTTCTCTCTCTCTGGCTACACACTATACATTACTCAGCTCGTGTAGACCGTTCTCTCTCGCTGGCTACACACTATACATCACTCAGCTCGTGTAGACCGTTCTCTCTCGCTGGCTACACACTTATACCTTACTCTCCTCTATTCTCCATTACTCTCCTCTACTCTCCATTACTCTCCTCTTCGGGCTCTATCTCTGCACCTTCGTCTTCATTCTTAGATGGTTCCACTTCTGCCCCCTGCTCCTCTGTGCATCACCTTATATACCTCTTCTTCCCGGGAGACGGAGCGGATGCGGACCTCAACGTCGGCACCGCTCCTCAGTTACCCAATCCCCACGCGCTATCCCTACGATCCGGTTCCGCTCAGCGCGTGTTTCCACTCCCCGACCAATCACACCGCGCTGCTACCCGATCACTCCCTCTGGGCGCGTCACCGGCACACAGCCAATCAGCAGCACTACCCCCACCCGCGCACTGACGCCTGCTCCTCCCCGTCAGCGCGCGTCACCACACACACACCCGTACATACGCGCTGGCACACGACATATACACCCAGCGCGTATCACCACTACATCACCCCCTCCCACATAGCTCGCAGCCGGCCCGGCTGCTAACAACAACCAACCGCGACGATAAAACGACAACCAACAAAAAAAAAACCCCGTAACCCCCCGAGTGTGCCCCGTAACATAACACAACAACAACAACAACAAGAATAACTATGTACAGATTGACAATGAACACGAAAAGTCAACAATAACACGATACGAGCAAATTCGAAAACGAACGCGCCCCACGTCCCTGCGACTACACGCAGTGACGAGGCGCTCCAACTGCCCCGACTCCTCACGAGGCAGGTCATGCAAAGTAGCACGACCTGGCGCGAGTCCGTCTGGCTGGTCCATCGTATGGGGCGGGACACTGACGACCGTCCGGCGGTTCCGGCTGCTCCAGACGGCGCGGAACGGGCCTGAAAGGGCCGGCCCCGCCGCGGAGATCCGGCCGCCGGTGATCGGCAGCTGTCAGTTCCGAGACACCTGGGAGCAGATCAGGCGAAAATACGTGTGGATCAGGCAGAGACATTTCCCCCTCTGGGTCGCCGGTCACGTCACACGCCCGGCCATCACGACACAAGGGGAGGCCATATGGAGGCGAGAACGGTTTCAGTCGGGAGGGGTGAACGTACCAACGGCGCTTTCCCCACTTTATCTGAACGCACTGGGGCCGTGCAAGGCGCACGACCTCCACGGGTCCCCTCCACGGTCTCAACAATTTAGGCGACGTAGCCAAGGGTGCCTGAGGGCAATGCAGCCAGGCCCTGTCACCTGGTTTCCATTCGTGCATGGACACCTTCCGTGCCCGCAACCGTTCATTAGCAATTTGGCGAGCCCGCGAATTAAGCCGTGCGGCCTCCCTCGCCTCTGTCAGCTTGTGAATATTAAACTTAATATGTTCTGCCAAATTAGAATTAGTTCGTGGAGCGGACAGGCCAAGTTGCGTTTCCATTGGCGGGTCAGCTTCCCGACCGTACATCAAATAGAATGGGGAAAACCCCGTAGCTGCATGGGGGGCCATTCTATACGCGGCAAGGACTCCCGGGACCTGCAGGTCCCAATCTACATGTGCCTCGCACACCTGCTGGCACAGCATGGAAGTCAAAGTTTTGTGGAGCCTCTCCACCATCCCGTCAGTCTGCGGGTGGTACGGGGAGGTACGCACCTTCTTGGTACCCAACAGATCGCACACCTCTTGCAACAATTTACTCGAAAATGTTTTACCTTGGTCGGTCAGCAGGCGTTCGGGAGCTCCCTTGTCCAGGACATAGCCCTGGACGAAGGCATCCGTCACAGCCGCTGCCGACTGGTTAGCGAGAGGCCACGCCATAGGCCATCGGGTAAAGTATTCGACCCCCACTAACAAATATTTATTCCCTCTCGGCGTGACTGGGAAGGGCCCCAAAATATCGAGTGCAACGAGCTCGTTGGTACGCGAGACCTGAATAGATTGCAGCGGTGGATTAGCTGCCACGGCCGGTGGTTTACGCCTGGCGCACTCAACGCACCCCTTCAGAATATGTACCACATCACTTCCCATTCCCGGCCAGTAATAGTCACGCTGAAGCAGGGCAAGCGTCTTGTTAACTCCCAAGTGCAAGAGGCGTTCGTGTGCCGCCAAGACAACCCTCCCCCTCACAGCGGAAGGCACCACGAGTGCGTTCCGCCGGGACAAACTGTCCCATCTCAATAACACGCCCTGCTCAAGTACATAGGAGCCGGTACGCTCCTGGTCCCCCTCGGGACCCCCAACCTTGCGGCGCAATGCTAGCAGCGAGCTGTCCGCCATCTGGAGGCGGCCCCATTCGCTGAGCGACAGCGAGAGCAGCGAGTCCCGACCCTGAGAGGCAGTGGAATCATCCCCGATCGGTGCGCCCACTGTCGCAGCCAGTGCCCCCATCTCCCCCGCAAGCGTCGGTTTACAGCGCGCCGATCCCGACAAACACGCGCATTCATCACAAGGCAACAACCGCGACAAGCAATCGGCATTCGTGTGTCGCAACCCCTTACGGTACGTAGTCGTAAACTGATAGTCCTGGAGGACTTCCAACCAACGCGACAACTGGCCCGAGGGCTGGGCGACCCTCAATGAATACTGTAGCGCCGCGTGGTCCGTTCGGACTGTAAAGTGACGACCATAGAGATATGGCCTAAACTGCTGCACAAAAAAACAATGGCAAGCAGCTCGCGACGGGTGACACAGTAGCGCTGCTCCGCCGGAGACAACACCCTACTACCGTAGGCGACAACTCTTTCGACACCCCCAACGACTTGGGATAGCACCCCCCCAATGCCCGTGTTGCTAGCATCCGTGTCCAGCAAAAAGGGACTGGCAAAATCGGGATAACACAAGGGTGGGGCACCCACCAAGGCGTCCCGGAGGGAGCGAAACGCGGCCTCCTCCTCCGGTCCCCATTTGAACTTCACTCCCTTCGCCGTTAGAGCGTGCAAGGGTTTTGCAATAGTGGTGAAGTGCTCAACGAACCGCCGATAATAAGAAGCAAACCCGATGAAACTACGCACGTCGGAAACGGACGTAGGTGTCGGCCACGAACCGACACAATCCGTCTTCGCGGGATCGGTGGAGATCCCCGAAGAATCGACAATGTGACCCAAGTATCTAACGGACCTACGAAGGAGGTGACATTTGGCCGGTTTAAATTTCAACTTAGCCGATCGCATTCGCAAGAACACCCCTCTCAATCGCCGGAGGTGTTCTTCAAACGTTTTACTGAAAACAATGACATCGTCCATATAAATCAAGCATGTATCCCACTGCAAGCCCGACAAAACCAGCTCCATAAGTCGCTGAAACGTCGCTGGAGAGGAGTGAAGTCCCATGGGTAACCGGTTAAACTGGAACAGCCCCCCTGGAGTCCGAAATGCTGTCTTAGGTTTCGACTCTTCGTCGAGCGGCAACTGCCAAAACCCCGATAACAAATCAAGAGTCGAAAAGTATCGCGCACCAGACAATGCATCGAGGGACTCATCCATCCTGGGGAGCGGATACGCGTCAGCCACAGAGATCTTATTCAGGCGACGGAAATCAACGCAGAATCGCAGGGACCCGTCCTGCTTCTTAACCAGCACAATAGGCGCTCCCCACGGGCTAGAGGAGGGCGAAATAATATCGGCTTCTAGCATATCGTTAACAGCCGACTGAACATGTTCCTTCTCCACGGGACTCAGTCGGAAGGGATTTAGCCTGACCGGCGCCGCATCGCCCGTTTCAATGTGATGGTGCAACAAATCCGTGCACCCAATGTCATACTTATGTTTACTGAATACATCAGAGAATTCAATGAGCAACTCGCGCAGCGCACCCAACTGCGCCGCCGACAAATCGTCCGAGGCGGCACATAGCGAATGGATCCACTCAAGGTCTTCCCTTGGCTCAACGTTCCGCGCGGGGCTCGAGCCCACCTGCGCAACCAACCCATCATCCCCAGGGACCTGCGCCGCGTGAGCCAGCACGGTGCCCTGCGGAATGACAGCTGGTCGCGACCCCGCGTTCAAAACCATCACAAACGGATCCCTGTCAGCCCGCACCAAAGTGTGAGCCACCGATAAATCAAGACCCCCGACAGCCTTGTTAGAAGGACCCAAAAGCATACTCTGTCCCGAAGCCTCCCTCACCCATGGTTTCCGCAACTGGAGGGGAATCAACATCTGTGAACCCGGGGGCACTTGCACTGTCTGCGTCGCCACCGCTTGTATCGTAGCGCACGCCGTCCGAATGTCAGTAGGGCCCGTCAAAAATGAAATCCGGCGACCCGATGGCAGTTCAATGCATCGTTGATCGATAAGAATTTTAATAGGCATTTTAGCCAAAAAATCAGTGCCCAAAAGACACGGAACTGCCAAAGAAGACGAAACGAAAACGGGTCCCGACAATTTGATATCTCCAATGCAAATGGACGCCCTAACCTGACCGATAATGCCCAACGATCCCCCATTAGCGGCGTAAAATGGCACATCCACTGGAAGCAGCGGACGACATTGGACTGGAAGAATATTATAAATGAGGTCCGATATAATAGTTGCCGATGCCCCCGTGTCCACTAACACCCTAATCTCAACCCCATCAATAGATCCCGTAACAACGGACGAACCCGCCGAAGCAGCCACAATTCTATGCCCCAATTCCGCCCATTCAATGTCTCCCTGGTCCCGGCCGAACCCCCCTCGCCGAACCGAATCCCCGAACCTTAACCGGCCCTCCTCCGCCGCAACGCGGCGTCCCATGTGTGCCGAATAAACAGGCCGAGCGTGTGAGGTGCCGCGACTTGCCGGGGATTGTAGAGATGACTTGGGCTCTCGGTCGTCGTCCAGCCGAGCTCCCATGGCGCGCTGCCGCGGAGCGCGGCACCCGGACGCCACGTGGCCCCGGAGGCCGCAGTTATAGCACGTGACGAGGGTCGGAGTAGATCTTGGTTGCTCCGACTTTCGGCCCGATCGCAGAGGCGACCGGGCCCCCGGCCTCCAGTCCCCTGGTCGTCCCGTGGCGAACGCCTCCTCTCGTGGGCTGACGACTTGGGGTTCGGCGACCACCAAACCCGGGGCTGCGACGACAGCAGCGTTGCAACCAACGCCTTGCTTCCGTTGTAGGGCCTCGTGCGCTTGAATACTCGTGGCGACTCTCAAAGAAGAAATATCAATCTCGTCAGCTGTGTTGATAGGGACCCCCAGGTCCTGCGCCAACTTGAGCAGCTGCTCCAAAACCATCGCGTCTTGGCCCTCCTCGTCCATCCGAGGGAACGCAGCATCAGCAAGAGCCAGCAACGCCGTGCGATAGGCCAGCGCGGTCTCCGTGGCCGCTTTCCGTCTTGCGTAGAACTGATGGCGGCACGTAGAGGGAGGTCCGTAGACCCTGGCCAACAAACCCAGCGCATCCTTCAGCGTGGAGCGGTCCGACTTCCGTGCAGCCCTGAAGGCCGCGAGCGCATCGTCGTCCAGCATGGCGGGCAATGCCCGCAGCGCCGTAGCATCGGACCACGCTGACATCTCTTGATGCGCCAATAACCTTCGCTGAAATTGGCCCCAGTCTCCGCCTTCCGCCTTGAAGGCTGACAACGTGGGCAGGCGCTGCTGAAAAATGAAGTCATCCGCCTCGTGGTTCCTCTCCGCCTGTCCGTCGGTGTCTAAGATGGCGGCTCCAGCAGCAGACGTAAGATGGCGGACCCCCTCGCGCGCTGATGACGTCGATGCGCGCGCTTGGGAACCCACCACCACGTGGCGCTCGCCGTTCCCGCCAAAAGTAGGCCCAGGCGCAATGGCGGGAATCCCCCATTCGTTTTGGCGGGAATCTGCGGGGCGACCTTGTAAAATGTCCCCCACCGTCCCCGCTCCTCCCGACGAGCTGATCTCCGCCAAGATGGACGCGGCGGCGAGCAGCAGCTCCGCCACTCGGGAGTGCGCCTCACGAAGCCCGGCGTCGGTCCCCGGTCGCTCGGCCGGCGCCGTCGACGGACCCTGTAGCGTGGGCAAGTCCTCTTCCTCACCCCCCGCCACCAGCGGCCCCGAGTCGTCCAGGTCTTCCTCGCGGTCAATCCCGTGGGTCCTACGGGTCTTCCTTGTCTCCATACTTGGAAGCCCGTTTCACTTCTGACGCCAGATGAAGTATTGGAAAATGACGGCAGGAAACTCCTTGACGGGAACACACTTCTTTTATTAAATCTTGACTTGTAACAATACAACGCGTGGCCTCTCTTCTTCACAATGCGGTCACCATACAACGGTACAACTCGTGACCTCTTCTTCTTCACCCTACGCTTCTCTTGACTCTCTGGATTCTGTGTTGCTGGCTCTCTGTGCCTCGTGTAGACTCCGCGCCTCGGCTACACTCTTCTCTCGCCTCGTGTAGACTCTGCGCCTCTGCTACACTCTCCATTCGCCTCGTGTAGACTTTGCATCTCTCTCTCTGGCTACACCGTATGCATACTCGGCTCGTGTAGACCTTCCTCTCTCTCTGGCTACACCGTATGCATACTCGGCTCGTGTAGACCGTTCTCTCTCGCTGGCTACACACTATACATCACTCAGCTCGTGTAGACCGTTCTCTCTCTCTGGCTACACACTATACATTACTCAGCTCGTGTAGACCGTTCTCTCTCGCTGGCTACACACTATACATCACTCAGCTCGTGTAGACCGTTCTCTCTCGCTGGCTACACACTTATACCTTACTCTCCTCTATTCTCCATTACTCTCCTCTACTCTCCATTACTCTCCTCTTCGGGCTCTATCTCTGCACCTTCGTCTTCATTCTTAGATGGTTCCACTTCTGCCCCCTGCTCCTCTGTGCATCACCTTATATACCTCTTCTTTCCGGGAGACGGAGCGGATGCGGACCTCAACGTCGGCACCGCTCCTCAGTTACCCAATCCCCACGCGCTATCCCTACGATCCGGTTCCGCTCAGCGCGTGTTTCCACTCCCCGACCAATCACACCGCGCTGCTACCCGATCACTCCCTCTGGGCGCGTCACCGGCACACAGCCAATCAGCAGCACTACCCCCACCCGCGCACTGACGCCTGCTCCTCCCCGTCAGCGCGCGTCACCACACACACACCCGTACATACGCGCTGGCACACGACATATACACCCAGCGCGTATCACCACTACACAAGCATCAATCAACAAACAGGTGAAGCAATGACATGTGAACAAACGACCCGTGGCACATCTAGCCCTCCTCGGGATCCGCATAGAAAACGGGGAATTAACAACAACAAATATACAGATTCCGACGCGTTGGATGCACAACCACCGCATGGATGGCAGGGTTCCACACCACCCTGCCAGCCTCCCATCCGTCAGGTGGAGAGAAGGCGAAGACCAACATGTCGAGCATCCCTCTACACACACTAATCCGGACGTCTGTCTACGTCCCGGGTCGAGAAGTCGTACTTCAGGGCCGACCCATGTACCGGGCAAAGAAGTCGCACTTCAGGGCTGCTCCAGTATCTACATTTTAAAATATATATATAAAATTGACATGACACAAACAAAATAAATCTGCCTGCTCCTGTCCATAAATGGTGGCCGCACGCGCGAACCGCATCTCCAAGGCATCCCATGCTTGCGTCCCAGCAGCCCTCAATGAGGACCACCACCGACATTACATGTCAACCGTTAGCACCCCCCGCCTTTCCAACGTGGCGTCTCCATTCTAAAACCGCGCACGTCGGGGGAATTTCCGTGTTACCACCCCACCGCCTTTCCGACGCGGCGTCACAACCAGTAGCACGCGTCGGCCATATCGGGGGAACTTCAACCCAGTCTCTCTCCAAGAATCGCATCGCAGCATATAGCTGTACCGACCGAGCTGAGACCCAGTCTCTCTCCAAGACTCGCATCGCAGCATATAGCTGTACCGACCGAGCTGAGACGACCCAGTCTCTCTCCAAGACTCGCATCGCAGCATATAACTGTACCGACCGAGCTGAGACGACCCATCGTTCACTCCCTGCACAACATGCACCAAAACAACTGAGGGATACAGTCCCAACGTAACGGGACTACTACACCTGAACACCACGAATCTCCAGCCCACTGTTTCAACGCGCCTCGGAGTGTTTCAATCTCCGGGCCGTCAGGGCGAGCCTACTGCTCCAGACGCACCACGGAGGGTCTCAACCTCCGGGCCGTCAGGTCAAGCCGTCAGCCATTCCATGACGGGACCACACTCTCCGAGCCATGTGAGCGCACAGCCCACTAGGCTAGACATGCCACGGAGTGTTTCAATCTCCGGGTTGTCAGGTCAAGCCGTCAGCCATAGCATGACGGGACCAGAACTCTCGTGTTAGACACGCAACACCCGCTGGGCCATCCTGGTCAGGATCTGCAACCCAAGATATTTGAGAGCCACCATGACAATTCCAAATCCTTGGCAGCATGTCACCATCTCAAGATAAATGCCCCATACAGTCTATACATCGTTAACAATGACAGCACAAGCTATACATTAACAATCACGAACAAAGCTCAATACAAACCATACATTGTTAACAATCACAAGCAAAGTTTCGCACACACATTGACAACACTCACGAGCGAAGCTCCACACAGTTTACCCAACAACAATCACGACTCCCCGACGACAACGAAGAAAATGTCAACAAAAATCATTAATCTGGAGCGGGTAAATGGACGAAGTGTCAGGGGCCTGGTCTCCCGACCTCCAACCTTTGGCCAGAGCAGCAAAGGCGACCAGCGTGTCGGTAGATGTGCCGGCCCCGGCGCTGGTTACAGTAAGAATGGCGCCCTCACTGTCCGGTCGCAGCGCTGATGACGCGGTATGCTAGGTTGAAGCCAGCTGTCGTTCGGCGGTGAAGGTCGCAGCGCTGATGACGCGGCGTTGTTTGGTTTGACCACGCTGGGCCCGGAAGTGACGTCGCTCCCAGCGGTCATTGCTCCCCCGGCAGAAGTGACGACACACCTGGAAGCATCCCCCACATCCGTGGGGGTAACGCCGGTGGCGGGAACGGCGGTGGCGTCCACCATGTTTGTGTCGGCGGCGGGCTCGGGCGAGCGCCGCGCCTCCTCTCTCTCTCCCGCCATCGCCTGTGAGCGCCGCATCCCGCCCAGGAGGGAGGCGGTGGCGGAGAGCAGCTCTGCGAGGCGAAGCAGCGCCTCCTCCATCCCTGCTCCCGACACTGTAGAGGGGACGGTCGGCGGAGCAGACAGCTGCTCAGCCGGTGGTGCAGCGTCGCTGTCGGCCGGCGGTGCGGCATCGTTGTCGGCCGGCGTTGACCGCCCCATCGCTGTTTGCTCCTCGATATCGCCGTCAGGACTGAAGGTACGTGGCTTACTTCTTGTCTCCATGACCACTTCTGACTCCAAATGTAACGGGTTCCGGAGACACTTGTAGAGGTAACGTCTTTATTACGATCCAACACTCCAACAGTCCAACAGTCCAACTACTCTGTTACAGCCTAGGTACACAGCCTAGGTACACAGCCTAGATACACTACTCTGGCTACGCTCTGGAACTCGCCCTCACAAGGACGTAGAGCCGGGAGTTCCAGAGTCCCACCACTCGCTCTCACAACATCCCAGGGTCCTCAGATGGCTGGTCTTGGGTCTTGGGTCTTGAGCTACAACTGGCCCTGATCGTCCAGGGAGCTCCCCTTTTATGCCTAGTCCCCAACGAGGGGTGGGGCCGTGTGCGCCCCCAGATATCCCACAGAGCACACACAGCCCCCCCCCGTTGGTGGCGCCAAGCGGCTTAAGCGCCTGACCCGCCTGGGAACCCAGCGCCTGGCGCCAAGGGGCCCAAGCGCCTGGCCCGCCCAGGGTCCCAGAGCCCCCAGCAGCCCCTCCCTTCTTATGTCACTACACAACACAGAGAGTCGGTTAACACACAGTTAACGCATAGCCTGGTTGATTACGTTCTTCCAATGATTGCTAAATTAGAAGTTAAGTGTTAAGTGTTGCTTGTGTTGCAATCGAAACGTCGTATTTTATTATTTAATTTATTTTCTTTCTACGTGACTTTACCGAAAGAACCAAATAGTAATTCCTGCAGTTACGAAAGCTTCAAATCAAGTTTCAATCATTTCAAATGTTTGAATCATTTCAAACTTAATTTGGAGCTTTCGTGACTGCAGGAATTACTCTTTGGTTCTTTCGGTAAAGTCATGTATAAATAGAAAATTATGAATAAAATAATAGCATACGACGTTTCGATTGCAACACAAGCAATCATCATCAGGTATAAATGAAATAGAAAACAAACCTAGTATATTTAGAAATATAATGCAATACAACACAGAGAGTCGGCTAACAACAGTCAACACCCTACCTGGTTGATTACGTTCTTCCAGAGAATGCTAAATTTGAGAGAGAGATAAAACATAGAACCGGAGACATATAGACAGACATATTAGCAGAGAGAGATAACAGAGATACATAGAGAGAGACACATATATAGGCACACAGAGAAACCACGCCTCTGTGTCAAGGCCTAAAATAGAGAGAGAGGGAGGGTGGGCGGAGAGAGGGGGGGGGGTATAGAAATTAACATGTCAATGAGTGGCACAAAATCTGCGCAAAAAACGACTAAATGACAAAAATGAGGGGAGACAGAGAGACACACTAAATTAGATAACCTAGCAAAATTTCGAAATGTAATGCAATAATTTCACTCACAGCCACATCTTCCTCCATGATCAGCAGCAGCCATGCCTTATCCACAGCCACAAGTTTTCACCATATCTCATCTCATGATGCAACAAATTCACTTAGCACCTGCTGACGAGCTTATTGTATCACTCCATCTCATATTTGTCTGCTTTCTCTCCTTTGGCTGCTACTCGACTGTTAATCTCGACCTAGCACAAATTTCAACATCACATCCCCTGCCATACACTGCTTCAGGAAGGTGCCGTTATCCCCTTTGAGCTGACCGTGGTGGAACTCCCCAGCCACGCTCTGGCGGAGAGCAGGGCCCTGAAGTTGCCCCGGAGGTTCGGTGATCGGCTCCCGTCCAAGGCCGCCTTTCTTGCCCTGTAGGATCGCCAGCTTGGCGTAGATCACCAGAGCGTTCACAAGTTCGCCCCGTTGGTCGTCTTTGCCTTCCCTCTGGCCAAAGACGAGCATTGTGGGGGAGAAGTGCAGGTTGGAATTCAGCAGGATCCTCCTCCTCCCTATGCATCTGAGAGATGCTCTGATTCCTGGGCTGTCTGCATTTTTTGTGCGATAAAGATCTGAATCAAATTGTTCCGCTCATGTTCAGTCTTTTATCTCTATCATGAGTGATAGTTCCATCTTTCTCCCTCAAGGGAGCGATCATTTGTGAATTGTCAATCATCAAACTGCTTCTTTGCAACTTTCACGCTCCCATTGCTTGCTGTGACGTCTTCAATCATTTCTGGCCCCCGTTATACCGTATGTACCGGTTATCTCTTATGAATGTTGACGAAATAAATAACATCCTAGTCATCATATTTTAGTTTATGAAGCTTTGCCAAGATTTGTACAAGGTACGTTTGTGCCCGCATGCCCCGCTTCCATTTGCTACTGGCTTCCCGTGTAAAATAAAAAAAATGGTTTGGTGTCTCGTTTAAATGAAAACGACTCGCCTCGTAGCCCTCTGGCTTTGGGGCCACAGGAGCAAATAATATTGTGGCCGTGTAAGTGGCCAGATAAAAAATAGAAAATCCAAGAGTGTGGGAGAGAGGTTGTCAAAAACTAAACAACAACAAACGCTGTTTCGAGTTTATGGAAGGGGAGCTCAGAGTTGAGGAGCCGCTCTGGGCCCGGGGACTGCGATTTGGGGGTCCTGCGCCGATGATTGCCGCCAATTTTGAGGCCGCCCTTAACCAGGCGCACGTGCGAGTTTTAATGGGTGCTGTGGTGGAGACTTTTTTTTGGGTTCAGTGAAAATGCGCAAAGGAGCTAAAACTAAAAAAAGTCAAATAAAAGTTATCCCTATTAAAAATAAGGCAGACATGTGGTACCAATCCGTATAGAATGCTACAAATGCACATTAACCAGAAGAGACCCTAAAAATGTACTCACTGTGAAGAGGTAAAATATGCCACGAGGCAGTGCCCACCCTCGTTCTCTGGGTGCTACGGGAGGCTCGGGGTGAGCCGAGATGGCTTGAGACGTGGCGCACCAACCCATGTACCTGCAGCCCAGTGCACATGGCGTTGTGTCACTGGGCAAACCTGAGAGCGAGGATCATCTGATCCAGAAATAAATAGCGTCAGGCTTGGTTGCCAATGGTGCTGTTTCAAATGCAGTGTCAATGATGAATCTGGAGAAGGTTTTAATTCATGCTCAAGATACCATTGACAACGATGGTTTGCTGTTATAGTCACTAAGTGGATTCTAATTTTACTTGTATCAATTGTTATAAACACACTAATTAATTAGTTTACCAATTAAATTAAAGCAATTTGCTCTGCTGCATGGAGAGTGTCTCACGCACGCGGTCTCAGAGGGATCCACCACCCCCGGCTCCTCACTCGCACGGCCTGTGTGAGACGTGTAACACGTTACCCTGTCCACTTCGTTCGTTCTGTACGAAAGTCTTCTGGACGTAAACAAAAGCATACCCTGACGATTCTGAACGTCTCGACTGAAGAGTAGCAATGAACACGGAAGGCCTGGAAAGAGCAGACGGAGACTCGTCGCTGCGAAGTCGGATCAAGCACGGGAAGCTGCAAGGTGCAGGAATCGTGACCAGGATGGATGGTGACGGCCGCAGGGTCCGGCGATGGTCGGGGAGGGGATAACCAGGATCTGTCGTAAAACTTCAGACACTGTCCGGAATGATAAATCCGCGTCGGCGGAAAACGCAGTGGGGGACAGAGAGGGGTGGTGAGAGCGGGGCCCCAGGGGTTGGTGGGTGAGGGATATCGCAACGCAATAATTGTCCCAAGGCCAAGGGACTAAGAAAA
Organism: Lampetra fluviatilis; assembly: GCF_964198595.1. NCBI lineage: Eukaryota > Metazoa > Chordata > Hyperoartia > Petromyzontiformes > Petromyzontidae > Lampetra > Lampetra fluviatilis. The sequence continues at coordinate 345,121 of NC_136296.1, forward strand.
AGCGGAATCTCGTTATTCAACTGACACGGGACTGTTACAAGTCGAGGCTCCAGTGCTCTGCACCTCGAATGAAGTTGGAGGTTCCGGAATCCACTCTGGAAAAAGTCGACTCTGCCCTTTGCAGTGAAAAAGAGGGGAGATAGCTCTTCGACTAGACCATGTCACTGGTGGTGGTGGAGGACTTCATCAACGAGGTGGAAACCGATTCAGACTACAAGAAGAAAGCACTAAACTAAAAAAGTAAAAAAGGGGAGTCGGAGAAAGTGATACGCATTGGCCAACGTTATTCACAGCCACATTGTGAGATATTTTCCAAATATTTAATTGGAGAAACAAAGACACGTGAGGGGAAAATATATCGGGGTTCATAGTGTATTATTTTTGTTTATCGACACACCTAACGCGGCCACCATCCTTTCTGCTGCGCAGCTCGGGTGCAGCGGTGACCGAGGCGTTCACGCAAACCTGAGGGAGGTCGCTCTCCGCCATCGCCAACGAACGGTCCTCCTCCGTCAGCGTAAACGGTGCGGGCGCGCTCGCGGCCTATTTTTATCCCTCGCTTGGCAGTAATTACACGGGGCCAACCTCGCGGATAGGCACATGTCACCCTGATTCGCAGTAATTATTGTGGTCATGCCGTCTGGGTATTGGGGGGGGGTGTTACCGTGGAACTGTAATTTGGGTGGATATTACAGATAGGTTGAGGTTGATGGAAGAAATATCCTTAAAAGGAGTCGATTGATAATACAGCAATGATGGCATCGCTGGTAACGGCGAAGCCCAGTGTTTAAACGTGAGCGCGAGAAAAGCTTCTTATTTGTCAATGTTGAAATGGTGTGGTCACGTTTCTCGAAGAGCCAGGGGGAGCTTCCCAGCATCGCCCAGCGGGAGGGATGAGGAAGAGATCGAGCAAAGCGCTGGGATGGAGTTAAACGAAGTGGTGGGTTGATTTGTACAGTCGTTGGTGACCGTGCTGAGACCATAAACTCGCTGCTGCACGAGAGAACCCGATTCAATCACAGGCGGCTCTCTCGTGGCGCCACGATGCCGAGATGTTAACTACGTCGCCTGGTATACAGGAGGTCGTGGGTTTGATCCCCACCCTGACTTCTGTATATTTGGAGTTTGCATGTTTCTCTTACCCCGTTGTCGCGTGGATTTTTCTCCGGGTCCTCCGATTCTTTTTTTAAATCCTTTATATTAAGTTCACTTGCTTGCTTGCTTGCGCGCTTACGACCGTGCAAATATTTCGGTCGTTTTTTAACCCACTTCCCGTGATCCAATCGAGCTGACATTTTGCACACAGACTCGTTGTGCGTGATAATTTATTTTCGTGAAAATTTTTTTCCAAAATTTTCCACTTTTTAGGAAATTTTTTTTTTCATATTTAATTTAAAATGCCAATGTGAAAAAAATGAAACTCTTACTCAAGAAAAACAGAAATGAATAATAAAATAAAACCGATGCCATGCATATAAAGGATTTATAGTGAAAAACTTTGTTTTTACGGGTTAATTTTTTATCTCCAGATTTAGAAACATGCATTTCGAGTATTTGGCTGCAACAAAATTCTCCGTGATAAGACACTTCGCTGAGCCATAATTTGTGATAGCCATTTCGCTTCTAAAATTGAGCTAAATAGCCCAGTGGGCCTTATCTGGTAAAATGAAAACAATAGTTTTGTTTTGCTTTATTCAAACCCAAGGTCTCGGAAGTTCCAGCTCAGAGCTCTGGCCTCTGAGCCAGAAGGCCTGTCGCGTTCCAGCGCTGGAAGAGAGCCTCACTCTCAGCGATCGCTGATAAATCCTCTCTGCCAAGCACATGGAAATGCAGTCCTCACACTCATTCGTGCACCGAGTTGTTTTTTTGCGTTCATACTCGAGTTGATACCAGCAACCTCTTCGCTTTGGAAGAAAACATCCAGGCACGGAGACGGGGATATTGTCCCTTGTGTGCTTTTGGAAGGTGCGGTGGATGTTTCCGACCCTGTATATGCAATGGAAATATATCCCTGAATCCCCTTCACAAAAAAAAACGACACTCACTTTTTGGAAAATATAACAATCAGCTGAGAAGTTGAACGGAAGTCTGTATAGAAAGAATTGCAATGGAATGCACAGACGAGGTGCTACGAAAAAGTTGTGAGATGCGTCCTCAATCTAGATTTGAAGCTTTCGTGACTGCAGGAATCCATACTCTCTGGTTCTTTCGGTAAAGTCACGTAGGTAGAAAATAAATAATAAATAAATCACGACGTTTCGATTGCAACACAAGCAATCATCATCAGGTGGGAACACCACAGCAAGAAAATGTTTTGCTGAAGTGGGAGAGAGATGCCGTGGTAAGAGGTTATATAGGTAAGAGAGGGGGAGGGGCAAGGGAGGGGTTTAGGGGGAGGGGAGCGTTGCGTGGACGCTAGGAGAGGGACATGAAGCTGGACGGGGGAAGTGGGCGGGGCTGGAAGTGGGAGGCTGAGAGAGAGCTGGGAATGCGCGGGGGGAGGATGCAACAACAACGCCACTGCAGCAACATGCCAATGAAGCAACAATTCTAATGCAGCAGCAATGCCAAACGCTTGGGATACAATTAACTCGGCAAAATAGACTAGTGCCCGGCAAATATGATGTAACAACAATAAACAGTTAAGGTTTTACCTGGTTAATAACATCCTTCCAATGAATGCTCAATTTGTATCCTAAACATATTCCAGTGGATGATATAATCTCCCATGTCAACGTAGCCCTCAAAGGCTTGGGACACATCCTGACAGACGTGGCAAAATCTGAAATTGCCACCATCCTTAAAAATGCTAAGAAACCCATTAGTAACATCAGCAAAGACGAGCGCTCTGAACTTGCCAAATTGAAAAAGAGAGATGACATAGTCATTCTTTCAGCCGACAAGGGCAATGCTACTGTCATCATGGATTAAACCACATACAACAACAAAATCCAGGACCTTCTTAATAATGGCAGTTACACCAAAATCAACAAAGATCCTACCAACCGCCTAGCTACAAAAACCAACAATATAATTACCAGTTCGACTTCTCTAATCGATCCATTCAAACGGCACTCCGTAAAACCTTCTGCTGCTAGACCACCAAGATTCTATGGTCTTCCAAAAATCCATAAATAAGGTACTCCACTTCGGCCCATCGTTTCCACGATCAACTCACCTACCTACAAACTGGCCCGTTTTCTCTCCGATACTTTGCTTCCATTCACTGGCAAGACTACCTCAGCAGTACGTAACTCAGCTCACTTGGTCTCTCTAATCAAGGGGATTTCACTGTCCCCAGATGATTTGCTCGCCAGCTTTGATGTAGTTTTTCTGTTCACCAAAGTTCCTGTACCTGACACCTTAGCAATAATTGAAGACTTAGTCCACATGGACTGAATCCTGATGTACCTACTCTGGTTAGGCACTGCCTTACCAACACTTACTTCACCTGGAATGGTACTTTCTACAAACAAAATGAAGGTACCCCCATGGGTTCCCCCTTATCACCAGTGATAGCTAATGTTTTCATGGAGAAATTTGAAACAGATGCCATCCAGACATCCACCCTACGTCCTTCCTTGTGGAAGAGATATGTAGATGAAACTTTCATCATTTGGCCACATGGCCTGCCAGCATTGAACCAATTTCTCAACCACATTAATTCCATACACCCATCCATCAAATTCACCATATAAGTAGATAAGGATGGTAAGCTACCCTTCCTGGATGTTTTGTTTGAGAAGAGACCTGATGGCTCATTGGGACACTCTATCTACAGGAAAGCCACCCACACAGATTCCTATCTGAAACCTGAAACCCACCACCAGAAGAATTCCCTCATCAAAACACTACACCATAGGGCCCACTGCATTTCCGACCAACACTACCTAGCCAGTGGACTGGAACACGTACACCAGGCCCTCAAGATGAATGGGTACTCGGACCGCATTATTTGCAAAGCTGTTTCTCCAACCATGGAGAAACAACCCCCTGAGAAGCCCATCAAAACCATCACGTTACCATACATAGCAGGTGTGACCAAAAATATTTCCAAAATCTTAACAAACACAAGATCCAGGTCCGATTCAATACGGTACACAAACTCCGTGATCTAATCCCATCTGTGAAGGATGTCATTCCTCACATACAATATTCTGGAGTTTACAAACTAAGTTGTACCTGCGGTGGCTGCTACATTGGGGAAATGAAACAACACGTCTCGGACCGTGTTCGCGAACACAAGGCAGAACCATTACCTCGGCCGTGGCTGACCATTGTTATAACGCTGTGGGCTCACATGACATTTTTTCCCGAGACCAAGGTACTCTGCAAACCTTCGGGCTACTATCAAAGGTTTGTTCATGAAGCCATCCAGATATATAAACATAGACATAACTTCAACCGAGAAGATGGATACAAATTGAACAATCATTGGAAGGATGTTATTAACCAGGTAAAACCTTAACTGTTTTTGGTTGTTCCATCATATTTTGCGGACATTAGATTATTTTGCCGAGTTAATTGCATCCCCAGCGTTTGGCATTGCTGCTGCACTGGAATTGTTGCTTCATTGGCATTGTTGCTGCAGTGGCGTTGTTATTGTTGCATCCTCACCCCGCGCATCCCCAGCTCTCTCAGCCTCCCACTTCCAGCCCCGCCCACTTCCCCCCGTCCCGCTTCACGTCCCTCTCCTCTTACCCCCTCCCTTGCCCCTCCCCCTCTCTTACCTACATAACCTCTTACCACGGCATCTCTCTCCCACTTCAGCAAAACATTTTCTTGCTGTGGGTTTCCCACCTGATGATGATTGCTTATGTTGCAATCAAAACGTCGTGATTTATTTTAATTTTATTTTATACCTACGTGACTTTACCAAAAGAACCAGAGAAATGCGTCCTCATAGCCGAATAGAGATTCTTCGTTTTTGAAATGCAGACAGAGTCCGATTTTTACCTTCCCCTCAAGGACTGGTGAAAACTGGAACATATTAAAGCATCCTATTCAATAAGATAAACACCATGCAGCTGTGTTAACTGCAGATGTCTTCTTGGCTTGTGAAATAATTTACATTACAAACTATGCGTGCCGTTAAAAAAATGGCAATGATACGGAATCTGATGCTGCTTGCTGGCTGCCATCAACTCTTCCGAAAATGCTTGTAACAAAAAAAAAATGCTGGCCCAACTAAAAAATAACCCGTGTGTTTCGAAAGTCGCGTGGCCAAGTCCCGAAGAGCCCCGGCGTGGCCCTTTATTTGTTTATTTATTTAACGGAATCTCCACGGTGCTTGGTTTCCAGATTCCAGAAGCATGCTTTACGAATTGGATAAGAAGCGAACGCTCCGCCATGCGCGCATTCCCCCTCGTTGGCTGCGCCCGACATTTTCCTGCGTCCATCGCGAGGCCTCTCCCGATTTCCATTTCAACATTTTCTCCGGTTGCAGTATTTGGGTTTTTTGGTAATTTATGCCCAAGTTCAAATTATAACGTTGCACTTGTTCGTGCACAATTCATGTATTTGAACGGCTTCCATTAGATGCGGCACGATACCTGTTATTCACAAATACGATGTGTCCTTTTGTTTTAGTCACTGGTGCCAAGATCAGAAGTCCGTCACGACCAACGCTGCTGGTTCTCCCACCTCACCTCATCCACGCACCAGAGCCAGCAACGGTTGCAAGGCTGATCACCACACCTCACATCTCCGCTCTTAAAGCGTCCAACCAACTTAAATTTTCCGTCTTCGCCTGAGTCACCGACGTCTGGGCATCTTTTACGGCCACCTACGACCCTCCTCCACCTGCACTCGCATACCACTTCCCCGCCAGCCTCTTCTCCCTGAGTCACAGCCACAGTGCACACTCTCTGTCCACATTCTCGTCTGAGACTGCAAGTTAATCACCCAGCCTTGACATTCCTCGCATTTCTCCACCTATTCTTTGTCAAAGTCCACATTTTCTGACCCGTGAAATAACGTAGATGTTCATCCTCCCTCAATTTCCTCACTTGACGAAGTTGCCCGCTCTACTCTGCCCAAGTGGTTTTGGTTGTCCATAAAACACAAACTGCGAAAGTATGATTCTTGACAATCCCATCACCTCCCCTGTCACGCAGATTGCTACCTACAGCAAACCTTCTACTACCTCTTAATTCTCACTTTGTTACAGACACCTGTAGAAAAGGCTGCTTTTTCTGGGTACAGAGTCTAGGAATTGGGCCTGGATTGTCCATTACCCCCCACCCTGAGCACATGCACACATGCAGCACTTGCACATACATAGTGTCCTATTGGAGGATTGCCTGGCACATCGGGTTTTAATTCGAAGGGTCCCTAGGGGGAAAGTCCCACGGTTTGCCGGCGCCAGAAGATTGGCCGACTCTCGCAGGACAGATTACATTGCGATGCCTCTAAAATTGTATGGGCGCAGAAAGAAAAGGTTCACTGGGCCAACCACAATGAGTTACTCACAACATTGGGGGGAGGACGGAGGGCGGAATATTAAGCAAGAAAAGCACATGAGCCCTGCCAAACAATGGGCAGCGAGGGACAATGGGTGGCCGGCGACGGCCGCCGCGGATCAGAGGAAGGTCGCGGTCACAGGGGGTGGTAACCACAGGTAAGCGCACGAGTGGCTGCATAGTACAATGCCACCCTGGGCCTTTGAAGTGAGGGGATTAGGCCACGGTAGAGGAGAGAAAAAGTGCAAGGGCGCAGGTAAGCCCACGATTGGCTGCGCGGTACGACATCACCCTGGGCCTTGAAGTTTGAGGAATAAAAAAAGTGGCCCAGGACGATTTTGGCTCTCTTGTCTTCAACCTCTGGGCCGTCAAGACCCACTCCCTGCGGTCCTGCCTCCTCGAGCCGCTCACAGCATCCGTGTGATGCCAGCGAGTGCTGCTACGAGGTAGTGATAGGTCAAGTTTTCTCTCGTCCTTCTCCCTCCGACTCTCACAGCGTCCGTGCGACGCCGTGAGTACAGCTTCGAGGTACGTGGTAGGACCTTTGAGTGACTGAGTTCGTAGGCAGAGTTAGGCTAAGCTCTTCTCGAAAAATGTTCCCCCCAGGTAATATGTGTTTGCGCCGTTGATAAACTTTAGTACAGAGTATCAGTGCAGTGTGATTTCTCTGTGTGTGGGTAGAACATCGGCGTGGTGTCTGCGATTTGTGTGTGGTGCGACTGCGCGGGGAGACGGTGTGCGTGAGAGAGTGAGCATAGAGCTGCAGCGTGTGCGCTCGTGCTGAGAGGAGATCGCTGCAGGCGTGGGTGCGTTCGTGCCGCGGTGCGCCGCATTAGGGTGAGTGACGGTGTGCACGGGAGAGCGAGCGCAGGGCTGCAGCGTCGGTGTAGTGTTGGTAATTTTAGTGTGTGTGTGAGGCGCGCGTGTGTTAAAAACATGAACAGTCACCGACGCTCGTGCGTCCATGCAGCTGTAATAACAGCCACAGAGGGTTCACGTGGGGATTGGCTTGCCGGTCCTGCTTGTAGCCAATAAGGGTTGAGATAGGGACCATGGCCCATGCGTCATCATGACAGGCCATCAGGGGGATGGGCTTAGCCATTCGGGGCCCCAGCTAATGGGGAGCCGGATGAGGGGCGTGGTCCCGGGATTGACAGGGAACCATCGAGAATGGTCGGAGCTGTCCATGGATGATTGGCTGGGGGAACCACGTGACGAAGGTGTTAAGAGCGAGGGGAGGAGAACGATCGGGAGCAGACTGGAGCAGGAGGAGAGCAGGGTCACGCGCGGACGGGGCCGGGGGTTGCCACGTGCGCAGCGGGGACTTAGTGGGTGGTCTGTCCTCTCTCCGTTGTCTGCCAGCAACGGAGAGTGAGTGAGCAAGGTGTATCGTGAAGTGAAAATAATAAGGACCGATTCCGAAGCCGTCTCCTGAAGGGTTATTACATTGGTGTCAGAAGTGATTCTGTGACTGTTTGGACGATCGTCAAGATGTCTAAACACCTCAGAAAAAAGAACCTGCCCGTGCCTCTGTCGGAGGAAGAGGCGGAGACGGACGAAGATGAGCTGTTGGGAGCTACAGCCCTGGTGCCGCCGGCCGACGATGCTCGCCTCGACGCCTCTCAGCGCCGACTGGGAGAAGATGCGGCTACTGCGGGATCGAGAGACGAATGGCGGCTAATGGCGGAGCAGATTGAGTCGCTGCGCGCAATTCTGCTCAGTTTGGTGACCGCGGTGGCGTCCTTACCAGCCGTTGGTCGCCAGATCGCCGATCAACTGGACGCCGCGGGAAAGGGTCCTACTAAGGAATCGGGCCCCGCCATTGCTCCTGCCACGCGGGAGGACACCGTCGTTTTGGGTGGGGCGGCTGCGTCGGAGTCGTCAGCCGCCATTTTAGGCGCCTGCTACCACGCGGCCGCCGGACGCCATTTTGCCTGCACCGAGCGGAGAGCGGGAACGGCGGCCGGAGACACCCGCGGCGCGCGCCTGCCACCGTGGACATCGCCTTCCACACATAAAAGAATTCACCGCCGGAGGTGATTGGAGTGCTTTTACGTGGCGCTTTGAGTCGGCTTTTAGATCTGTCAACTGGACGGAGGAAGAAGCGCTGGCAGCGCTACCTACGCTGCTCGATGATGTGTCTCTGGGGGTCTTCCGCGCCATTCCGGCGTCCAAGAAGAAGACACTGCGGGATGCGTTCACAGAGATGGCAGAATTTTACGACCCGCCGACATCGGCCACCAGGAAATTCATGTCGCGTCGCCGGGCACCGGAGGAATCGCCGTTGGCCTATCGGGGGGCGTTTATGGCGATGGCCATGGCCGCCTACCCCGACGCAACGGCCGAGCATTTGGATCCACTCATCCTTTCCCGCATGCTGGAGTTGTCTCAGGAGCTCAACATCTCGCTACCAGTGTGCGGCCACGAACCGCTTTCATCGCGGTGGGTGGCGCGCTGCCTGGACGCTAAGTTTAATATCAAGCGATGGGACCAGATGGCGGCGTGGACGGGGAAACCCGAGATCGACGGGCCGCCGCTGGGGTGGTCTCCGCGACTGGTGGTCCACTGCTCCGACGACTCGGGCGACGACGACATGTTGGCAGCGGCTGTTCCGCGTAGGATTCCAGGCCGCCGGCTGCGCGACCAGCGGGGCGACTACACGGGCCGACCGCGTGCGAGGGCCGGGTCGTCCGACCGCCGGCCGACGTCGGCCGCGTGTTTCAAGTGTGGTAGACGGGGCCACTTCGCCCGTGATTGCCGCTGCCGACCTCTGCTATCGCCTCCTCTGCCAAGGGGACCTCCATCTCCTCTACCTGCCGCGGAGCTGCAACAACCTCGGGCGAGTCGGCACAATACGGACACCCGGCAGGTCGTGTCACATCATTCATCCACTTGCACTCATTCGTACACTCCTAGAGCCAATTTTACTTCTGCTCCATTGACACGCTCTGCGACACAGTGGAAGAAATTGGCTCGCAGGATTGTGGCTGCGGCGTTGGGCTCGTCGACGGTACGTGGTACCATCGACGGCGTTGACGTCCGTATCTTGGTGGACACTGGCGCGTCGGCTACCATCATTTCGGATGTGATTTTCCATTTGTTGTCCATTCCTGCGTCGAGAATACGCAAGGTTAATGATGCGTGTGTTGCCGCCAATGGTGGGAGTATGGGTATCTGCGGACAGGTGGATGTGAGCATAGCTATTGGAAATATCACCGCCGCAGGACCTGTATTGATTTCTCGCTCGCTAGCTGTTCCATGTTTGTTGGGGACGGATTTCCTGCGCCGGATGCCGTTGCGAATACGGGTCGACCAGGACTGTTTGGAAATGCCGGGGGGTCGTAGGATGGCGTTCCTGCCTTCCCTGCTGGCCAAGGCGCCTACAGGTAACGCAGTTACTGCTGTAGTTGCGGCTACCGTGGAAGTTCCATCGGGAGCGCAAATGCTCATTCCGCTACGTTACCGAAAACCGCTTCAAATGGGAAGGGGTGCGAAAGGCGTGCTGTTATCCCCATCGAATTCCGTATCGAAATCTTTTTCTTTGGCGGCGGCACAAACGATTGTGCGCCCGGGTCAGGCACCTTTCATGCAAGTCTTGAATGGGGGACCTGATCGCGTTGTTGTTCCGGAGGGATCGGTGCTGGCTCACGCCACTACCGATTTCGCCTCTTGTGAGAAACCGCCGCGCGTGCGGATGCCTGCTCATGGATCTTCGCATGATCGTTCACAAGAACGCTGGATCGCGGATTTATGCGGAGAGAATTCGTCCTTGTCTAATGAACAGAGGAACGCCTTGCGTTCGCTGTTGCTGCAGTACGCTGATGTGTTCAGCAGGAATGATTTGGACCTCGGACGCACATCGCTTTTGTCGCACCATATTGAAACCGGTGCATCGCCACCTGTCTGTATGCACCCTCACCGCATGAGCCCCGCGGAAAGGGAACATGTGCGTGGGGCGGTAGATGAATTACTGGCGGCGGATATTATCTCGCCATCCAATAGCCCTTGGGGCGCGCCCGTCGTCTTGGTTAAGAAGAAAGATGGTAGTACGAGGTTTTGCGTTGATTTCCGCCGGTTGAATAAAATCTCGGTGGCGGACGCATACCCCTTACCGAGGATGGATGACTCATTGGATGCGTTATCGGGTGCTAAATTCTTTTCCACCCTTGATCTGTCCTCGGGCTTTTGGCAGCTTCCCCTCGACGAGTCAAAACCCAAAACGGCATTCCGCACACCGCAAGGCCTCTTTGAATTTAATCGGCTGCCGATGGGCCTGAACGCGGCCCCGGCCACGTTTCAGCGGCTAATGGAACTGGTGTTGGCGGGACTGCAGTGGGAAACGTGCCTCATATATCTGGACGATATAATTGTCTTTAGCCGCACGTTCGAGGAACATCTCCAAAGACTTGAGACAGTTTTTCAAAGAATGCGTGCGGCTGACCTTAAGTTTAAACCGAGGAAGTGCCACCTCTTGCAACACTCCGTCCGTTACCTGGGTCATATTGTCAGCTCGGACGGTGTATCTACTGACCCTCTGAAAACGAAGTGTGTACGTGAGTGGCCCACACCCACTTCAGTGGGTGATGTTCGGCGGTTTATTGGATTCGCTTCCTATTATCGCCGCTTCGTTAAGAACTTTGCGACGTTGGCAAAACCATTACACGTTCTGACTGGCAAAAATCAAAGGTTTAAATGGGGGGCGGAGGAAGAAAATTCCTTTAAGGCACTTCGGAAACACCTCGCCACGGCACCTACGTTAGATTACCCTGATTTTTCACAGCCGTTCATCCTTGATACGGATGCTAGTGATATCGGCATAGGGGCCGTTTTGTCGCAGCGCAAAGACGGGGTTGAGAGGGTGGTGGCGTATGGCAGCATGGTTCTGTCCCCTGCGGAAACGCGATATTGCGTGACAAGGCGGGAACTTTTGGCAATTGTTCATTTTGTTCGATTGTACCGACCGTACCTGTATGGACGGAAATTCTTAGTCCGCACTGATCATGCGGCTTTGCAATATTCCCTCAAATTAGATCAGCCGTCAGGCCAATTGGCCCGGTGGTTGGAATCGTTACAGGAATTCTCCTTCGATATAACGTACCGAAAGGGAGCCCGTCATGCGAATGCTGATGCGCTCTCAAGGCTGCCGCCCGCTCCTCCTTGCACTTGCCTGACGGGCACGCACCGCTGCGCCGTACCGCCCACGTCGCCCTGCCCGGTTATGGGGGCGATAGCGAATGAGGACGACGCAGGGGCGAAAGCGAAAGAGAAGGACCAGCAGGTGTCGGTGGACACCGATGACACCTTACGGTTGCCGCACGCGGTCTGGTTGCGCGAGCAGGAGGCCGACGCCTCGCTGTCTCCACTACGTAAATTGGTTGGGAAACAGAAATCGCGATTGGGAGGCTGGAAGTGGCAGATGTTTCGGGGTAAGTCGGGATTGCTAATGTGCACCGACGGGGTGTCTGACCGACCACGCTTGGTGGTGCCTACTTCGCTTCGCTACAACCTGCTCCGTGCTCTGCACGCTGACAAATTGATGCACCTCGGTGTCCAAAAGACTGTGGCCGCGATGCAAAAGGATTTTTTCTGGGCCGGTATGACGGCGGACATCGATGATTTTGTCCGCTCGTGCCATGACTGTGCGAAAAGGAAACCGCCTCGGAACCACTATGTACCACCGTTGCGTTCCATTGAAGTGTCCCGTATTAACGAATTAGTGGCTCTCGACATTCTGGGGCCGTTTCCCCGGTCGGCTAGGGGCAATAAGTACCTTCTGGTCGGGGTGGAATATTTTTCTCGATGGCCGATGGCCTGGCCTCTGCCCGACCAAACGGCGGCGTCCATCACCGACGCTTTCTTGAACGGGTATGTCATGGACAAGGGGGCACCTGAAAGGCTGCTCACAGATCAAGGCCGGAATTTCTCCTCTAAATTGCTTAGGGAAGTTTGTGACGCGCTGGGAACAAAGAAAGTTCGCACTTCTCCATACCATCCACAAACAGATGGTATGGTGGAACGATTCAACCGTACCCTTTCCGCTATGCTTTGTCACACGGTCAGTGAAAAGCAAGCCGATTGGGACTTGCACATACCAGGCGTCTTGGCGGCATACCGCATGGTTCCGCACACGTCCACGGGATACTCACCGTTTTTTTTTATGTATGGCCGTGAAAATGTTCCACCCATCGATGTGCAACTGGGTACGCCGGCTAAACAACCGTCCCGCTCCCTGCCTGACCACGTGCGTGACTCGCTTGAACGAGTAACGGCGGCGCGAGAGGCCGCCCGGTGTGCGACGGGCCGTGCTCAGGCAAGGAACGAACGGTACGCGTGTCGATCGCACACTCGCATGCCTTGGTCGGTGGGAGACCTGGCGTGGCTCCACTGCCCCCAAGTACCGGCGGGCACGTCCCCTAAACTGCACAGGCCATGGCGGGGGCCTGTGACGCTCGTAGATATTCGGAACTCGCAAAGTATCCGTGTTCAATACGGCAAACGTCGGTGGTACGTTCATTCCTCGCGACTTAAACCCTATGTTGATGCACGCGTCGGTCCTTCATCCCCAATAGCTGACCTGCCGGGTTCTGCTGGGCCGACTACGCCGCGTGATACGCCCGTTGATCCCAGGGGGGATTGTGTTGTGCCTCCTGCAGATGAACAGGTTCTGAGGGCTGAGGAAGCCCCCGCTGCCCCCCCTCCAACGGGGCCCGCCCTGGACGCGACCGAGCACCAACAACCAACTTCTTCTTTGAGCCTGCCACCTCCTGTCCATCCGGAGGCAAAGCGACCTTGCGCTGGGAGCGGAGAGGGTCCCGCGTCGCGTACGCGGTCGAGATCTCTTCCGTTTCGTTAACGTCTGATCGTTTTGCTAATTCCCTGTCGTTACCGCGCTGCAGGGGCGCCCTAATGTATGTTGTGATTTTTTTTATTATTATGGGTGACTGTTGAATGTTGTTAGGCGTGGAAACGCTGGTTCACCCTCAAATTGTTAAATGCACCTTGGTGCCCTAATAAGATTTTGCGAAATTGGTTCTTCACCCCTTTTCCAGCCGAGACGGCTAAATTTTTTTCACCGGGGGGGGGGTGATGTAATAACAGCCACAGAGGGTTCACGTGGGGATTGGCTTGCCGGTCCTGCTTGTAGCCAATAAGGGTTGAGATAGGGACCATGGTCCATGCGTCATCATGACAGGCCATCAGGGGGATGGGCTTAGCCATTCGGGGTCCCAGCTAATGGGGAGCCGGATGAGGGGCGTGGTCCCGGGATTGACAGGGAACCATCGAGAATGGTCGGAGCTGTCCATGGATGATTGGCTGGGGGAACCACGTGACGAAGGTGTTAAGAGCGAGGGGAGGAGAACGATCGGGAGCAGACTGGAGCAGGAGGAGAGCAGGGTCACGCGCGGACGGGGCCGGGGGTTGCCACGTGCGCGGCGGGGACTTAGTGGGTGGTCTGTCCTCTCTCCGTTGTCTGCCAGCAACGGAGTGTGAGTGAGCAAGGTGTATCGTGAAGTGAAAATAAAAAGGACCGATTCCGAAGCCGTCTCCTGAAGGGTTATTACACAGCCATGCCGCGCGAGTATTAGGGCGGGTGCGGGGTAGTGAATAACCACCCGCTGGTACGCAAATTCGCGCAGCCCTTTAGCGTTAGGCTTTGTGTGCAAGCAGTTTAGGGTTTAACCACCCGGAGGCGCAGGCGGAGTAACCCTGTGCGGCGGTGAGCCAGCGCTGCAGCCCTGTTCCTCAGAGAGAGCGCCAGCGGCGGGGGCCGATCGACGCGGTGGAGGAGGGAGTGGAGGGGGCAAACGTTGCGCCCCACCTGCCCGGCGAGAGCGGTGGGGCGGACGTCGGCTCCCACATATTGGTGTCAGAGGTGGTACGACTCCCTACACTTCCAAGGGAGAGAGGCGTCCCACCCCAAGCGAAAGAAAGGTATGTGTTCACCGTGTAAGGGATACCGTCATGGAAATCGTTTGCCCGGAACCTCACATATGCAAAATATATTAATAGCTGGACGGATGCACAAGCGCTGCAACAGCTAAATATTAATTTGGATGGGCGGGCAGCCAACTTTGTAGAAGCGCTACCCACAATTATGCAAGTGTATTTGGGAGAGTTAATGCACCGCCCCGGCCAATGCTTCGGCGCGTGTGACCGGGAGGAGGCAAAGGCAGCATTAAATGCGAGCCGCCGCCAGCCTGGCGAGGACCTCCACGGCTACGCTGAGGACGTGCACTCGCTAATGCAGAGTGCACGCTCGGGGTATGCTGCCGAGATCATTGACGACTTCGCCGCTGAGAAAGTGCAGCAGTATCTGATACGCACGGCGTGGTGGCAGCCAGATGCAAACTGCCCGTATCCCACACTTAATACCCTTGTCAAGCACGCGTGCGCGTGTGCGAGAGATTTGCTCATGAGCGCGCACAGTTCCGAGGGCTGGGACGGGAGCACACCATCGCAAGCCTCCTTCCAGAGGAGGAAGAGGAGGACGAGGAGCTTGCCAGGACGGTGAAGGGGGGGACGAGGGAGCCTCGTGGACCCAGTGATACAGCCCCAGGATGGGTGGCAGGGTTACAGACCGGCATAAGAGATATAGCAGGCTGGGTGACCCACGTAACCGAGCAGGTGACCCAAGCACGTGAGGAGGTGACCCAAGTACGCGGGGAGGTGACCCAAGTACACGGGGAGGTGAACCAAAATATAAAAATAATGAACAAGCTGCGGTCTATAGTGGAGACAATCCAGCCCAAGGGAGGGGGGGTAACCAGGCGGGTGTCTCAATTAGAGGCAGAGCTCAAACAAATGCTCACTGGGAGGGGAAGCGGGAGTGAGCAAGGGGCCTCCTATGGAGCCACCACCCTTCCCCGGGCATGCTACATATGCAACCAATGGGGGCATCTCATGAGAGACTGTCCCCAGATCGCCTGTGCTAGACAAGCGCCCGGGTTAGACACCAAGGCATCCCTAAAGAGGGGACTACCGAGGGGTGCAATCGACGTGGTCCCAACACAAATAAACTGTAATGATAATGATGAGTTCGTGACCCCCACGCATATGCCAACAGCAACGGCCAAGAACGCGGCGACAGCAGGCGACTGGCTGCGGGAGCTAGTGGCAGGTATAACGGAGGCCATGTCGCTGTCGGGCGGCGTATCCGGAATCTGCTGGACATGGGGGCGTTAGCCTCACTCATGAGCGCAACACACTGCAGCGTGGTCGGGGTTGACGTGGGCCGCCTTCAGGCCCCGGATCGCGCACTGCACACGGCAAGTGGAGCTGGCATGGGACTGCTGGGGAGGGTCACCCTTGAGGTCCGCCTCGGGCACCAGATGTGTACCCAGGAGTTGTATGCGTCGAGCGTGTTATGCTACGAGTGTATTTCAGGCACCGACCTCCTAAAAAAGTTGGGGCTAAACGTGCAGCCCTACCAGCGATGCGCCACCGTGGAGGGCAGTGGTCAGCGGATACTGTTCTTGGGATAGGAGCTGGGTTTCCCCCCCCTTCGAGCCCGTGGCTGCTATCCTGGCATCGGCCATCACTGTCGGCCTTCTCACGGAGATGTTGTTGGCTTTAGCAACACCCCCCCCACCGACCCCTGTCACCGACCATCGAGTGAGGTAATGTTGATTCCTCACCTGGAGTTGGCGGCACGGTACAGGGTTGTAGGGTTGGCCACGTTGGTAAATGCGGATGGGGGCCGGCTATTTCTGCGAGTTTTTAACCCCCACAGTACCCCAGCAATGCTGCGATGACGCACCACGGTAGCCACAGTGTATCCGCTGCACGCGCGCCACTCTATCAGCTCAGTGTTCGCCCTCTGGGCTGAGGACCCCTGCCACCCAGAGGACAACCAGGACCTGGCGTGGCAGGTCAACCCGACCCCCAGGGCCATTGGGCATACCCCTGCTTGACGCGCTACAGGTGTAGATCTAACCAAGGTGGAGGCCGATCAGCTGTGAGGGTTACTGCGGGAGTACGCCGACGTGTTTAGCGAGCACGATTCAGATGTAGGCCAGACAGACCTCGTTAAGCACCAAATTGACACAGGTGCAGCCCGACCCATTAAACTCCCCACATACCGAGTGGGAGCACCCGAACGGGCCCAGATTAAAGAGGCGGACGCGGATATGCTACGTAATAACATAATCTAGCCCTCAGCGAGCCCCTGGTCTGCCCCAGTTGTATTTGTGACGAAAAATGATGGGTCGACCCGGTTTTGTGTCGATTATGGAAAACTGAACGTGGTTACTCTCGGTGACGCCTACCCCATCCCCCGCATCGATGACACCTTTGACAGCCTCGTGGGGGCGCAATATTTTTCCACCCTCGATCTAGCGTCCGGGTACTGGCAGGTGGAGATGGCGGAGGAAGTTCGGACAAAAACCGCATTTACCACCCCAATGGGACTGTTCGAGTTTCGAGTGCTTCCGTTCGGACTCACTAATGCACCTGCGACATTCCAGCGGTTGATGGAGTTGGTGATGCGGGCTTGCAATGGGAACAGTGCCTAATTTACCTGAATGATGTGATAGTGTTCAGTAGGTCCCTGTCTGAGCACTGGTCCAGGTTACGGGAGGTGTTCCAATGACTGCGAGCAGCCCATCTCAAACTGAAAGCTGCGTAAGTGTCATTTTGTGCAGCGTGAGGTTGGACACCTTGGACACCGCGTCAGCGAGGAAGGGGTGCGCACCGACCCGGAAAAGTACGCGCCATAGTGGAATGGCCACAGCCGAGGAACCTGACGGAGATCAGGTCATTTATGATGCTAGCCACCTATTATCGTCGATTTGTGAATATGTTCAGCAAGATTACGTGCCCCCTCACCCAACTCACTTCCCCTAAGAAGCCCTCCCATTGGACGGAGGCCTGCCAGACGGCCTTCACCACAATCAAGGACCACCTCACCCATACCCCCACCCTGGCTTTCCCTGACTTTTCCACAGATTTTATTTTGGACACCGACGCCTGCAGCAGTATACTGGGTGCTGTGTTGTCACAGGTGCAGGATGGGATGGAGCGGGTCATCGCATACGCCAGCCGAACCCTGAGCGGGGCCGAACTGAATTATTGCGTGACCCGTCAGGAACTGTAAGGCCGTATCTGTATGGCAGGAAATGTCGGGTGCGCACTGACCATTATGCTCTACAGTTCCTCCTCACATTCAAGGAACTGCAGGGGCTGACGCAGCTGCAGGAATATAACCTGCAAATCGAGTACAGGGCTGGACGAACGCATGCAAACGCGGACGCATTGTCGAGGCAACAAACAGTGTGCGCTGAGAGGCGGGCGGAGGAGGCCTGCCCGTGCTTCAGGGGGGAATGCTGCCGACAGGCAACTGCCCCCCTGGAACACCCTGAGACTAACCCCTCTCCATTGAGAGAGAGTGTCGTGTGTGCCACAGAGGTCCCTGCGGAAGGAGCCAGGGCCCCGACAAGACGCGCTGCCCTGCCCAATCGGATCCAAGAGGACGTCGACTGTGTATTCCCTGGCCTGGACAACGAACAGTTGTGACAGGCCGAGCATCGGGACCCGGATCTGGTGGCGGTGGAGGCGGCCCTGCGGGAGGAGATGGTTGCCGTACAGGGACCCTGGAGTGCTTTGTACGCCCGGTTGTGTGTAAAGAATGGGGTTGTGTGGGAACTAACTGAAGCCGAGCAGCCGGGGTGCATCTGTGTTCCCACCCAGGTGTCGCCCCAGCTGCTACAACTGGTGCCCGACCACCTGCTCGGGGGCCATGATGGGGAATGGCGCACTCGGGAGACCCTGCGTCACCAGTATCTCTGGCCCAAACTGATGCAAGACGTGGCCGCCTTGGTACGTGCTTAAACATGGGATCCCCGAACGAGTCATTACTGACCGGGAGTTCGGAATCCAGAAGGACCAAACCACGGCATACCACCCACAGGCAAATGGTATGGTGGAGCGCATGAACCAGACCTTAGTGGGGAAGCTCAAGCGTATGGCGGCCGCCAATCAGCACGATTGAGATGAACACCTCCCCTACGCTCTGTTCGCCTACACCACCACGGTGCACACCTCCACTGGGCAGAACCCCTTCCTAATGATGTTGGGTCGGGAGTCTCGCCTACCGGCAGATCTGTTATTCGGCGTTCCCTCACCTCAGCCGGAGGAAGGGAGCCAGCCCATGGAGCACCTGATGGGGACCCTGCGAGGGGCCCGTGGCCGGGCCTACTAACAGGGGGAGGCCGCACATCAGCTGCAAGAGCAGGGCGCCCGCCCCCATGTGGAGCCCCCCTTCTACTCGGCGAGCTCTAAGGTATAGCTGCATACCCCGCGCATAGGGGCCGGACAGGTGGGGAAGCTGACCACCTACTGGCTCGGACCCTGGACCGTAGTGTGGCAGATCTCCCCTTGGACGGTACTGATCCAGGGCGGGGAGAGGGGCCGAGAGATGGTGGTCAATGTCTGCCGATGAAAACCATGAAGGGCGGCCCCGGCGGGGGAGGCACCCACCCCTCAGGTGCTCCGAAACCCCGGAATCCCCACACCCCTCATGCCCCATACCCGATGGCTTCGCGCCATACATGGGCCCCACTGGGCCCACGCTCCCATTGCACCCCGGCCCGGCCAGGAGGCGACGGGCGCGGCGGTCCCTAAACCCCTCTGCCTCTGAGTTTGTTTCCAAGCCAGCTGATGCCGGAGGGCAGGAGGAGCCTCTGGAGTGGAGACGGAGACCGCCACAGGAGCCTCGGAAAACGGAGCCACCACCCACGAAACTGGCAACAAGGGCCGGGCGAGTCCCATGGACTCCGCGGCGCTACCTGGTTGGAGCGGCCCAGGTGAGGTGCTTCAGTCAGCCTGGGACGGGGACGGGCACCTCAGGGGGCTATGTGGTGCCATGACCGTGGAGCAACTCCCCAAGCGCCGCGATTGTCCACTACCCCCCACCCTGAGCACACGCACACACGCAGCACTTTCACCCGCATAGTGTCCTGGCAGGAGATTGCCTGGCACATCGGGTTTTAATCCAAAGGGCCCCTAGGGGGAAAGTCCCACAGTTTCCCGGTGCCAGGAGATTGGCTGACCCTCGCAAGACAGGTTAGATGAATCCCTGCAGTCACGAAAGCTTTAAATCGAAATTTAAGACAGGTTACATTGCGGTGCCCCGAAATTGGCTTAAAATTGCATCGGCGCAAGAAGGTTCACTGGGCCAGCCCCAGTGAGTCATTCACGACATTGGGAGAGGCTAAAATTGGTTTAAAATTGTATGGGCGCAGAAAGAAAAGGTTCACTGGGCCAACCACAATGAGTTACTCACAACATTCATAGAAGAACGGAGGGTGGAATATTAAGCAAGAAAAGCACAAGCACCCTTCCAGACAATGGGCAACGAGGGACAATGGGTGACCGGCGACCGCTGCCGCGGATCAGAGGAAGGACGCGGTAACAGGGGGTCAGTAACCACAGGTAAGTGCACGATTGGCTGCACGGAACAATGCCACCCTGGGTTTTTGAAGAGAGGGGATTAGGCCATGGTAGAGGAGAGAAAAAGCACAATGGCGCAGGTAAGCGCACAATTGGCTGCGCGGTGCGATGTCAGCCTGGGCCTTTGAAGTTTGAGGAATAAAAATAGTGGCCCAGGACAATGTTGGTTCTCTTGTCTTCAACCTCCGGGCCGTCAAGACCCACTCCCTGCCGTCCTGCCTCCTCAAGCCGCTCGCAGCATCCGTGTGATGCCAGAAAGTGCTGCTATGAGGCAGTGATAGGTACATTTTTCTCTCGTCCTTTTCCCTACGACTCTCACAGCGTCCGTGCGACGCCATGAGTACAGCTTCGAGGTACGTGGTAGGACGTTTGAGTGACTGAGTTCGTAGGCAGAGTTAGGCTAAGCTCTTCTCGCGAAATATTCCTCCCAGGTAGTGAGTATTTGCGCCGTTAATAAACTTTAGTACAGAGTATCGGTGCAGTGTGATTTCTGTGTGTGTGGGTAGAACATCGGTGTCGTGTCTGCGATTTGTGTGAGACGGTGTGCGCGACAGAGTGAGCGTCGAGCTGCAGCGTGTGCACGCGTGCTGAGAAGAGTTTGCTGCATTAGGGTGAGTGACGGTGTGTGCTGGAGAGCGAGCGCAGGGCTGCAGCGTCGGTCTAGTGTTGGTAATTTTAGTGTGTGTGTGAGGCGCACGTGCGTCCGTGCAGCCGTGCCGCGCAGGTATTAGGGTGGGTGCGGGTTAGCGAATAACTACCCGCTGGCGCGCAAATTCACGCAGCCCTTTAGCGTTAGCCTTTGTGTGCAAGCGGATTAGGGTTTAACCACCCGGAGGCGCGCGTGCATATTCACGCAGCCGCCTTCGTATTAGTGGTGGTGTACGTGGGCGTGTGTGGAGTAACCCCATGCGGCGGTGAGCCAGCGCTGCAGCCATGTCCCTCAGACAGAGCGCCAGTACGGGGGGGGGCTGATCACCCAGTCGGCGGGAGCCCGGCGGGGGCCGATCGACGCAGTGGAGGAGGGAGTGTAGGGGGCAAACGTTGCGCGCCCCACCTGCCCATGGAGGGCGGTGGGGTGGATGGCGGCTCCCACAGTTACGACAAGAATTTGGTCATCGACAACGATATCAACACGCGTGTGTTGTGTCTATCCACGGCGCCGTATGTATCCATGGTGCAGTGTATATCCACGGCGCCGTGTGTATCCATAGTGCCGCGTGTATCCACGGTGCAGTGTGTATGCACGGTGCCGTGTGTATTCATTGTGCTGTGTGTATTCACGGCGCCGTGTGTATCTATGGTGCTGTGTGTATGCACGACGACGTGTATCCACAGTGCAGTGTGTGTCCATGGTGCAGCGTGTATCCACGGTGCCGCGTGTATGCATGGTGCTGTGTTGATCCATGTGTATTGACTTGTAGCGTCACTACCACGCGGGTCCACACACACACACATGACGTCATTACGTCTGGATGTGGAATGACGTCACGGCCGGTTCGGGGAATCTGGAGGCCATGCGTCAGGGCCGCAGGGGTTGTGTGAGGCTGTGGCACTCTGAGTGAACCCGGCTGGACATGCGATCGGATCAAGGTGGGAACCGGGGGCCCCGGGGGCACCTTGGGGGCCACGTGGACAGAAGAGGAGCCTTCTCAAGAGTTATCGAAGGTGGGCGTGGCTGGGGTGTGGCCCGGACACGCATATAAGCAGCCTCTGCACCGGGTTCGAGGCTGCTCGTGTCCGGGATGAAGATGCCTCATGAACACGCCTTGTGAAGAAGAGTCAAGCCTCAAGTCAGCGTGGCCATCCAGTAGCCCTCCTGGCTTGGCCACGTCAGCAGTATCAGAGAGCCAGAGTTAGCGAGTGATGGTGTGTGTTAGCGAGGATAGGTCGGTGGTCACCACCCTATGTTAAGTGTTTGCCGTTGTGTTTAATAAAGTCTTGCCTCCTAAGAAGTTGTGTGTGCGCCTAAATCGAGCCCATTACACATGCGATAGCTGCCGGCTCGCTCCATCTGCAGATGATGAGTGCCACCATCCCCCGGGGCTCGCTCCAGGAGCCTGCAGGGATGCACGGCGCTGGCACCTCTTTCTTTCCTTGGGTGTGCCACATGACCTCGAGTCCTGCCAATGCAGCCTCGAGATTCCTCGAACACAATAATCCAACAGACATGAGGCGTTGTTTGCTCGTTTCGTCATTATATTCTACGCAAAAACGCTAGTAATTATTTTGTGTTGTGTCATATAGTCTTGCATCCAACTGGGACCCATGGTCTAACAGAGACGATCCTTGCCTATAAACATCTGGCAGTTCACCAGCATTGGTTCAAGTGAAGTTTGACTACTGATGGGTCGCTGAACATCAAAGTCATTCCAGAGTTTGGTTTATGAATCAATGCTGCTAAAATGATGTGTTGTTAGAAGTCTCAACAATACTTTCAAATTCTTTAAATAAAAATATTGTGTTTCATGTGGAGGCACCGGTATGGGTATGTAATGACGACTTGACACATTTCTCTTCAGATGGCACTTTGACATCAGGCGGCGACCCCACTGCAACAGTCCCGAGTCTCCCTCGCATCTCCCTTACATACCAACCGAGGCCACACCCTCCTTCCCGAACTTTCTCGCTGACTCTGGACACTCACTCCACCAGCAGACTCTACCGTCCTCTTCTGTCACCTGACCACGCTCCCTTCTCAATAATTCCCTTAGCCACCAGTCCCTTCGCACTCACAACTGATACCCCGGTCATTACCTCCCATGGCCACTAGTGCATTCGTACTGTAGGCTGACTCCCCTGTCATTACCTCCCGTGGCCACTAGTCCACACACCCCGCATGTAGGTTCTACTGTCATTACAGGTAGAAGGCATGTTGCCTCCTTGCTTATTTATTTATTGTACTCTCCACAATCACGCTGATGATGATGATTTTGTGTGATGTTTTACACTCATGGGGTGCGGCCCATGAGTGGGACAATCGGCTCCAGCACATGGGAAGTTATTCTCGGGGCTTCTCTATACCCTAAACTAAAACTATTTACACTTTTTGTATTATTTTACCAGGTAAGGCCCACTGAGCTATACAGCTCTTTATCAGAAGCGACCTGGCCATAAATGATAGCCCAAACGAAGGTGCTTATCACGTGGAAATGTATAGCAGACAAATACTCTAATTTATAGAAGCCGAGTTACCCTTCCGTGAAGTAAAGTGCTCGGGGTGAAGTGCTCTGCCTCACAGTCGCGGCAGCTACTGGGGGAAATCCGGCCCATCTCCTGCTCCTCCCGCTCACCGCTCGCCACCACCGATCCCCTGTTCGGCCATGGGCATACCGCGTGTGAGTAAATGCGGGGAGGGGTGGGGTTGCCCTACAGTCCGAGTGTGAGTCGTCTCCGCTGACCTTGCTTCTTCTACAGCCTCAGCTGTGGGCACAATCCGCAGCGCTAGCGCGTGATGGGTGGGTGTGCGTGTGTGCGTGCGTGTAGAAAGCCGGCACGCGAGGGGGTAGGTGGCCAGCACCGTTGCTATACGCTAACAGCACTTGCCCCAAAAGTCTGTTCAGGCTATACGGGGTGTCTTTGTAGAAAGCCGTATTTTTGCGTGTGGGGCAGGTGCATGAGGTTTGGGATTTTCCTGGGTTTGCGGCGATACCGCAAACTTCCGGACCCTCCAGGCGACACCCACAATCAACAGAGAACACCAAGCACTGCGTGGATTTGGCGTTGCAGTGGGTAAACACTTGATGTTCCGCTGGGTAATCACTTGGCATTTCGATAGGGAACCATTTACTGTTCCGACAGGTAAAAACCTAACGCTCTAATAGGTAAAGACGTGGCGTTCTGATAGGTAAATACTTAGTGTTCCGATAGGTAACACTACGTATTTCAAACGCTAGCTCTAATTTGGCTCCACTTTTTCAGATGGATGCTTGCTCCAGTGGAGGGTGTTCTCTGCAAGTTTAGGGCAAAGCGACAGTGACGTGGCAGAGATACACAGTCCCATCCTGATGGCCTCTTTGATAACGGTTTGGAATGCTGCACCACCTCAGATCTGAAGCGGTTGGGACAACGCACACTACGAGTTGGTGGAAACACATCACGGAAACAAGAGATGCCACCTTTGTATTTCATACCTGATGTTAATACGCGAAGGTGCGGAATAACCGTAGTCAGTTCATCCTTGACTCAGATGTAATCCGGTGCAGGCTCACTAGGCCTGAACCACTGTGCATGGAAGTTCCCGTGCATTTGGCGATTCATTAGATCCCAGTTGATTTGGGTTTAATGTGGTGGCCAGCCTAAATGAAAGCGACGGACTCTGAGTTCGCTGGTAAATGCGCCGCTTGTTCTCCGCGGGCGTTCCCCTTGGCAGCAGCCGTTAAATTGCATCTTGAGTCTGGCCACGTGACCACATGATTACGGCAGTCAATCGATGCAGGATTCCAAATTGCCAGGTGGGTAGACGTGGGGGTTTAGATGCAGCTCAGCCTATTCATGTCAAATCACAGAGTCTGTGTTTGGATAGAATGGTGTCACAGACAGAGGCATTAACCTTATGTTTATACAGTAGCAGTTTTAGCGTTGTCTGTAAACTTCACAAAAAAGAGAGCAAAATAAAAGTGCCTTACTATTTTGTTCTTTCGGTAAAGTCACGTAGATAGAAAATTTATAATTCACGACGTTTCGATCGCAACACAAGCAACCGTCATCAGGTGAGACGAACACATCAGGAGAACTGCTGATCTATTAATTTTCTATCTACGTGACTTTACCAAAAGAACCAAAGAGTATGGATTTCTACAGTCACGAAAGCTTCAAATCAAGATTAAAAGTGCCTTCTACAAACGTGCAAATGTGCTTGTTAAAAATGTAAAATGCTTTTAGACGACGTCATTTTTTTCTGCCAACGTTTCCCTCCGTGTATTTTCTGTTTAGCTTAAAGAATATGGCGACTCCCATGAATCCCCCCTCATAAAGCCAAACCACAGCCGGTGGACAGAAGTGCACACGAGGACACATTCCAAGCCACGGTGTGCAACGCTCCATCATCGCGAGCTGGTGTTTATTACGTTGTGTATATGTCGAGTTATGCGTGTTCACGCAATCAGATGGTAAGCCCACGTGTTTTTGTTTCCCAGGCGGTCTGCTTGACATTGCGGCATGGAGGTGATAATAATTTAAATTTATAAACCGGGCGAAGACCCCGGGGCCGACCCAGGACACGCTGTCGTTCGGCTGGCCTGGGAACGCCTGGAAATTCCCCAGGAAGAGCTAGAGTCTGTGTATAGTAGTGTACAGTGTAGTGTATAGCAATGTATTTAGTGTAGTAGTGCTGGAGTCTGTCGCCAGGGAAAGGGAGATCTGGAGCGCCCTACTAAACATGCTGCCGCCGCGACTCTCGCCAGGACAAGCGGATTGAGAAATGTGTTGAGTAGTTGTTGTGGTTGTAGACGGAGGTACTCGGAGACGGAGGTGAGTTAGGGGCTTCCGCCAGGGTTTATTAACACATATCACTACCCCTAGTTCCCTCTTTACCCCTTCTACTATCCCCGTTCCTCCAGTGACCCCGCTTACGTCACGGGGTCTCCCTTAAATACCCTAGGAGGGGTGACGTCACGTGCACTGCCCAGCGCGCGCGACCCCACGTCCCGTGATGTCACCGCACCGGACAGCGCACACGACGCCACCACTCTCCTCTACTCCTCTACATCTGTAACGGTTGTATAAACAATCATTCTCATGGGATTGTCACTTGGCTCAAGCTGCCCTTGCGCTCCCAGCGGTCAACCAGTAACTCGCCTGGGATGCCGTGGTGACGAGAGGATATTAACTACCTCGCCTGGTATACAGGAGGTCGTGGGTTCGATCCCGAACCTGACGCCTGCTATATATTTGACGTTTGCATCTCTCTCCCTCCGTGTGGTCGCGTGGATTTTACTCTGGGTTCTACGTTTTTTTCCCCTCCCACATTTAGAAACAACGTGCGTTTAGAGTATTTGCCCGTTATAAATGTCGACGTGATAAGCCAGTTCGTTGAGCTACCATTTGTGATAGCCAGGTCGCTTCTGAAAAAGAGCTACATAAATTCAGTTGGGCCTTAATCTGGTAAAATAAATGAAAGTTTATAGTTTTAGACTCGTGCGTCTCAGAGCATCCTCCGGAGCCCCGCACAGTTCAGAATCCAGAAGCGGTGTATGTGGGCACGGTTACCCAGAGCTTCCCTTTTCACGCGAACATACTGCTCTCTCTTGCTCGCTGGCAGTGCGCCAACTTGTTCTCTCGGTATGCCACCCAAAAGAACCCCCATCCCCCGTGCTGCTTCTCTTGCCGCAGTTGTTTCCCCTCCTCCGCGTTGTGCAACAATAAGTAGAGCGGTTTCGTGTGCAGCTCTGATGGTGTGCACTGCTGTCTGCAAACAGACACAACATCGAATGGATGTGGGTCACAACATCTGCCTCCTCAGTTCAAACGTTGGTGTTGTTTTTTGGAGAGCCACTGGCAGCAGCCAAACTCTCTTTAGGATAGCCACCAGTGGTGACTGTTCATTAGCCTCGGTTCAGATGAGCCTCCGCACAGGTAGTCTGTACCCACTTGGTATCAGCAGCCGCCAGGATTTTTGCCCCTGCTGGGTGAAGACTTCCCCAAGTCATCACTACCTCTTATGCATGTGTAATGAGGGAGTGCCATCCAGGGGATACCAGGGGGTAACGAGTATGGGCACGATGATGTCATCGGGATCCAATCCGAGAGGGGGGATATGATCGGGCCGGTGAGGCGTTCGGGATCCCTCGAGAAGGTTCCCTGAGGGAGTGTGGCTAGAGGCGGGGCTTAGCTCCACCGAGGGGAATATAAGGGAGAGCGGGGGGAAGGTTCGGGGTCAGTGTGGAAGCCTGGGTTCCGGACGCGCTGCCTTCTCCTCCTCGCCACAGGCCACGTGGCGGATCTTCCCTCGAAGCTCGCCTCCACTTCCAACACGCCGTCAGCCAGCGGCGAGGCCGGAGAGTGGACTGAGCCTCGCGGGAACGTGGAGAGAAAGGCGCCTCATCCACAGGTTGGGAGAGTGGAACCATCGGGAGGGCAAGTGAAGCTGTGCTGTACCGTTGTGAATAAAGAAGCACTCAACAAGCTCTGTCGTGGAAATACTTTATTACACATGTGTAGTGGCATAGCGTCGACTGCTGTCCAGCAGCGGAAACTGCGATGGATAGTTAGCGCACACGCCATTGAGCATATACATGGGAGTGCCGGCAGGGCGGAGGAACTGGGGCAAGGGCCACAGAAGACCTCATCGGGAAGCCCCTGGAACCCGCTAGTGGGTTCGAGAAGCGAGGCACGGCCAGGGCGGAGTCAGGCCGCGCTGAGTAAGATAAAAACAACAGAGAGCAAGAGTTCCTGGCTGCCGGTTGTGGGAGTGGACTCGTTTCGTCTGTCGTCTTCGCTGCCTACGTTGCTGCCGCCTTCACTCGATAATTGTGTGGCCAGATAGTTGTTGCCTATATTGGTCGATGCCGTCAGTGTAACACGGTTAGGGTTGTGTCTTGGCTGGAGCTGTCCTACATCGAGAAGGAACGAGGCGAACCTGTTGAACCTAAAGAGTGTTAATAATGAAGGTGCCTCCTGCAACTACCTCGTCTCCGACTTGTGCTACACTACACATGTACTGTGCTTTGTTGAACTTCTTTTGCACCATACGTAGCCAGCCGCGCAACATTCGACTGACCAATTCCTGCATAATGGGCCGACCTCATGGGCTTCATCTCGGGCTCAGTGGTCATCCTCTTTCAGTGGATATCTCCTACTTGGGCTGCCCCTCCATCATTAGTCTCGACCATCGTTCACACATCGTAAGCTCTATCACACAGTTCTGTCTTGCATTGTCTACTCAACTGGTTAAATGTCTGTGAAGAGTCTCAAGCATCGCGCAGTGGCAGTGAGTTCCAGGCTGATGGACCGCTGCCTGCGAAAGCCGCGAGGTCCAAATCTCGTGCACGAAACGATCAAGGTGATTACCATGAGCTGCCGAACAGAGGTAGCGACGCTTGACAATGGAAGCGGACGAACACACATCACGTGTCCGTCAGACAGCGTACAGAAAAAAACGTTGGAGCATCGTAGTAAAGCGCAACGAGACGCAGCCACCCTGGACGAGCTGCGTGTTGTATTTACCTGGGGCCCCTGGGGGAGGGGTGTTGGGGTGTTATCCCACCTGCGCCAGGGGTTGGCTCTGGCGCCTGGTCTCGGCACCAGTTGGGGGGAGATGGATGACTCCTCACGGGCGGCGGGCACCTCGTGCCAGCTGCGCCTCGTGTCATGGGTAACCCGCGGGCACACACAGCAGAAGCCGCCTCTCCCCTTGTGTGTGTGGACCCCTCCCCCCACCCGCCTCTCTCCTCCCCGCCAAGAGCAGTAGCAGCAGCTACCCTCCCGCTGCACGCCGAGCACGGAGGGACCCCGAACCCCGGGGGAGCCCCAGCCCCGGGGAGCCACTGTCCCCAGGGGTCTTCGTCCTACCACGCGGGCTCCTCGCTTTTGACACGGAATGGGGCGGCGGTCGTCGTCGTCATCATCGGCGGCATTTTTTGGTTTTGTGACTTAAGTGGTTTTGGTTTCCCCCACTCACCTTAATTTGTCAAATTAATTTAGGCTAAGCTTTTCAGCAAATCATCGGTTAGAATAAAAAAAAATGCATATTGAGCTGAAGCGTTGTGCAGCTGCTTCTCCCCAAACGACCGGATCTTTATTTGTATCGTGGCCTTAAAAAAAAGAAACTTGCGATTCTCAATGGTGTGAGTGGTGCGTTCTCCTTTAGTTGTGTTGTATAAAAAGCACTGTAGTGTCATTTGAGCCCTAAGAAATGCCCCCCTCCCCCTAAACCCAAGAGCACTGAGTTCGGGATTTTTTTGTCCGCAGAGTTTCTGTGTTACGGTTTGTGCTTCGTACCGGGCTCATGTTGAACTCAAATAAAAGCATAAAAACAACACAGTGGAATAAAACGTGACAATCCGCGACCCGGATACTTTTTGTCTTCGTGGAAACTACGGAGGCTTTGCTAAGAAAACTGATACACTTGTCGGGTTCAGTGAGGCCCCGGGTTTACCCCGTGCACCTTGCCCGCTCTGAGTAAATCGCCCTTGGCTGTGGCATCGCAATGCCGCGGATGTTTCCGAAGGGCCTTTCCCGGACAGAATTGCTGCCAGGGTGGCGAGGTCTCTCTCATGTCGGACACTTTGTGGAATCGTGCTTCTGAGTGTTTCACAAGGCGACGTTTCGCACAATTCTGAGATGTGCTTGCAGCATGTTTGCATTTATTTTCCACAACACAATTAAATGTAACATGCAGTGGTAGCACGCGATCTACAATAATTGTTCTTAACGTGCGCACATAGCAATATTGAGTGAATGGTTTGAGAACAGAATAATTTATGGAAATGTAAAGAATGTGAAGAATGCGATGGCATTTCCTGTGGCCCGGATGCATAAGTAAACTGCGCGCGGTGGCAGCGGCGGCACGCAGAGGAGAGGCGCTCATCAACATTCACGGCGCGCGTGCGTGGAAGGGCATCTCCCGCCGACTCCTCCCCAGCCTCTCCCCCAGCACACCTGCAATGGCAGTTACAGAGATGTGCGCATAACTGCAACGGCCAGCCACGAAACATTTCAAGTCCCGACGGCACCCAAACTCAATAACTTCAACAACAACTAAGTAGCAGTGACGTCGCCACGGCGTTTGTGCCAAGCTATGTGCAATTTAAGGCCACGTGAAATTAAAACGGCCGCTGGCAGGAGGTCACGAGACACGCAGTGCGCACACGTGTGCTGCCGCTTAGCACGGGGCCCAGAGGCAGACGACGTGAAGCGGCCAGTAGCGACCCGCAACAAGAAGAAGTGGGCCGGCTATAAGCAGCATTGGTATCGCTGTGGTACCGCCGCGTGCCTATTACAGGCGCGTGTCGTTTCCGCCAAAACGGCTCGGTGTAAGCGAAAACTCGTTAAGCGATAATCGTTTCCCATTGACTCAATCCCATGTTAAACTCTGAGTCAAGTTTCAGCCCCCAAAATGTTGCACTCTTGAGCAACTTTTTTTTAGAAATACAAATTAGAATATTAAAATAACGTAATAAAACTTTAAATGTAACACTTACCACACATGAAAAACCACAGTGAAGGATCCCCCGTGTAGCCTTAACAGGCTGTTGGTGCAAGTACTGTTCGCTAGTACTTATGAAGGCCGGTATGGCACACGAGGGGTGGGTGGCCAGCACAACGCCCGGCCGCCTTTGTCTCCCTAGTGGGGATGTTTACACACCGCATCACGTCCTGGATGAATCGACCTCGAGAATCGAACTCGGGTCGCCGAGTTCGTAGCGTCGTGTGATAACCATTACACCATTACTCACCTCCTGTCACCCAACCCATTACAGTGTCACCACGAGCCCCCCTCGCCTACACCACGAAACACGCGGGGGAGTTTCCTCCACTTTTTTCTGTCCTTGGCAAAATGTTGAGCCTCGCGCCAAGAGAGGCTGATCACTGCTACCAGCCGTCCTTCACGGTCTTGCACCACGTGGTTTTGAATTTCACAGCTTTACTTTTTCCCGGTCGTTTCCATCTTCGGGCATTCTTTTAGCATATGGACGCAGCACAGCAAGCAAACAGTTGTGGGCCACCATGCACCACTGCCACCACGGGACGCGTATTTATCAATAAATCACCGCTGGATAAGCGAACATTTTGCTCGTTTTGCGAACAAATGGGTCTGAATTCAAATTGCTCGAAATAGCGAATTCTCGTAGAAAGAACGACATTCGTTAAGCGAGACGCGTCTGTCGTGGGTAAGTTGTTCCCACCGACAACCACTGTTGATTGGCCAGAACGTGGTACTCGATTTATCGACAACTGAGAGGGAGAGAGAAAGAAAAGGTTGAGCACAGTAATCCATATGTGATTCATGACCTTGGAGCCGATCTTTATCCGCACACACCTGCTGCGCGTGCCCGTCTGGTGTATGCATGTCTCACGTTAAATCATCATTGATTGATGATCCAGTACTCACTCATTCAATCCAGTCACTCGCTCAGCAGCGGTCAGTCACCTTCTTACAACTCGTCTATCGCTACTAACATCGTTACTCTTACCGTGAACTTCACTCATCGATTGCTCTACCCGTGTCGAGGACTCGGTCTTCCAGACAACTGACTGTTTCGTCTCATCCACTACACTGTAAAAACCGAGACTGGGGTTAATTAATGTTTAGTAAATATATAGGAGTAGCCTATACATAAAAATAATGACTATGTGTAGTTTAGAATCACATTGAGCTGAATTCAACACCTTTCTATTAGTTATTAATTGTATTTTACTCAGTTTTGTTCAAATTAAATCAGCCATCAATAACTGAGTAGAATTTAATTGTATTTTATCAGGAAAGTCAAAAATGCCAAAAATTGATTAATTTTACTAACCGGGAGGTTTTTGAATTTAATAACGTTACACTCCCGCCCAAACTCGACGCATTTTTTCGCGCCACGTGCATGTCAACCATCTTCTTCAACAGACACGTTTCAGTGACCGCCGTTCTCCCAAAGGTAAGACATGTTTTATTATTTTAGCGAACAATTTTTTAACAAAGGTGTGGTAGCAGTTGAACATTGTTTTATGTTACTGCATGTTACCAGCATGCCAATTTAACTGGCTGTAACGTATATCAGAATTAACTAGCACAACGTTAGGCCTTTGGAAGTCAGTCTGATTCGACTAAAAGCACGAGACTATAATTTTTGTTCCGCACACGAAAAAGTAACGTGCGTGATTAAAACTAGACTATATTCATTCGGATCACAGCGTGTACCGAACCAAAAGTCCTGTACCTGCCGTTACACCTCCAGTATATTATATCTTGGTGTTGATGTACGTACAGTATGCTAACGTTAGCTAGCTTGCCACCAGTCAGTTAGCGTCACCGTTGTGGCTAGCTTGTTGTGTAGTTGCTAGCTAGCTAGATGATGTGAGTGACAAGAAGTTGATGTGCTAAATGTGAGCATGAAAATTTGAATATTAAAAATAATAAGGAATGATCTTGTAAATGTGCTCCTATTATCCTCATGTGATTAGAGACCTGGTGGCCTTGCATCTGATACATGGACCTTTTTCTGCCTCAGGTTTTTGCTTATGGAATGGAAGTGTAAGATCTGCAAGTCTTTGTCTGCCACAAAGGGAAATCTACTAAAGCATTACAGACTACAACACGCAACATTTGGTCGTGGGCAATCTCAGCCATGCCTATATGACAGTTGCCCTTGCACATTTAAAACACAGAGTGCCCTTCGCACACATTTGTCCAGATACCATTCAGATGAAGAAAGTCTACGGTCAGGAAACATCTCTGCTTTTAAGTGTTTAGTTTGCAATGCTTGTTGTTCTATAGAGAATGACTACTTTCAGCATATTGAAAATCATCTGAAGAGCAACGAAACTGTATTTTGTGTATTTGAAGGATGCAACTTTCAGACAAATATATACAATACATTTCTAAAACACAAAAGCAGAAGACACAAATCCTATTCTTTGAGTGATTTTAAGAAAGACGTGTATGAGAGTCGCCATAATCAGACTGTTGACCATTCTGATTTACTAGAGGCCAGTGATGGTGAGGGCACTAGTTTAGATTGTGATCAGGAAAGTGCATCATACTTAGTTCTTCAAAGAATTGGCTTACTTCTGCTGAAGCTAGAAACAATCTATAATGCCTCAGTGAAGTGCATTGATGCCTTGGTTGAAGACCTTCAGTTCATTTCATCTTCAGTATCAGTTGCAGTTGTTAGAAACATACTAGATTCAACATTGAAGGTGAATAAATGCATTATTGACCAGGCCATCGTAACTGAATTGTCAGAGCAGTTGTGCAACTTCCATCCCATTAGTACAGCACTTGGAGCAGGTGGTCCACTTGGTTCGGCTTTTAAGAGAAGAAAGTATTTTAAGGTGCATTTCCAGTGTGTTGATAGCATTGAATATATTATTGATACTGAAAAGAACAAGACCTTTCAATATGTGCCTATTCTCCCGACTTTGCAGGAAGTCTTGAAGAATAAAGACATTGCAGAAATAATTTGATCCAGAAAATCAAATAGTACTGGATATATTAAGTCAATTTTTGATGGAAAATCCTTCAAGCAAAATGTATTTTATGCTGGGGAAGAAACAAGACTGTCTATAATCCTTTACGTTGATGACTTTGAGGTGTGTAACCCACTAGGAACTTCGAGAAAAAAAACACAAAATAACAGCTGTTTATTGGGTTTTGGCAAATGTTCCAAAGTTGCAATCTGCATTAACGTCAATACACCTAGCTTTACTTTGCAAAGCTGTTGATGTCAAACAGTTTGAATACAGAGCAGTTTTGGAACCACTCTTGAAGGATCTTGTCATTCTAGAACAGGAAGGGATTTTCATTTCCAGTGTTGGAAAAAACATTAAAGGGACAGTACATTGTGTTGTAGCTGACAATCTCGGTGCACATTCTATCAGTGGACTAGTTGAAAGTTTCACGGGGCCGTACATCTGTAGATTTTGTCTTGGACATTCTTCAGAGTACCAGACACACTAAGTGCGGACCGGAGTGTTTCCACCTCGGACAAAGAAGGAACATAGTTTGCATGTGCAAACTGTGAGAGAAAATCCAAATGTTACTCATTGCTTTGGCGTAAAGCGGTCGTGTCCATTGACTGATAAATTAAAACACTTTCATTTTGAGTCTGGGTACCCACCAGATGTACTACATGACCTTTTGGAAGGCATAGTCCCAAGGGAACTAACATTGTGTTTTCAGATTTTTACCAAGAAGAAGTACTTCAGTTTGACTGAGCTTAACGAGTTAATCACGTTTCCCATATAAGGGCTCGGACAAAGCCAACAGCCCTCAAGCAGTCCCTCAAAACTACATTCATCGCAGAACTATAGGTGGAAATGCCCATGAAAATTGGGCTCTAATACGGTTGTTGCCACTCATTGTTGGTTGTCAAAGTTCTGTGTTATATGCCTATACATCTGATAGGCTATCAGAGAATGCACTGATTTGTTATTGAAAGCTATCTTTATTTTTGTTTAATGTTTCATGGGTGTTCTACCATTGTGCTTTCTTCTGATGTGACGCTGACCTAGGCCATTGCAAGTGTTTGTTCGAAGATGTAAGATGCATAGAACATCTGTAGGCTGTGCTAGTTTACTTGTTAGGAAGCCATGCTTGTAATTGTGCATGTTAAAAAAAATAGGTCCACCCGGATTGTGGATTATGGCTACTAGTATAAGTACAGGCAATGCAAGTAAATTCACGTAATGTTTGAATCTCTTTTAGCTGTTTGAAAAACATATTGACCCTTAGGATTTCAATTTGCGCATATAAAAAATAAATAATATCAAAGTATTTTTACAGATTTTAAAAAAACATTGTCGTAATTTAAATGCGCTAACAAGACTAAACCTTGAATCACATCCAAAAAAGGAATCTGTGCCTGTAATGCCCACAAATTATAAATACTTCCAGTATTGTATCCCTATTGTACACATACATGATTTCTGTCTTTGTTTTGTACTTGTAATATGTCGGATAAACATGTTGAGACAAAATTGCACCAATAAATGTTAACCTGCTGTTCCTTTTCATGGTTCTTATCTTTTTCATGGTGATCGGTTGACTTAACGTAAGTGAATTGTGGCACCACGAAGGCATGATATTGGGTGGATTAAAAATAGAAAAGTTATGGCAACAGACATTCAATATAAGTATTTTATTTAGTAAATCCAAATCATTTTGATCCAGATATTTAGTAAGCTTAGATCAATTTCACCCAGACAATTAGTAAATGTAAATCAATTTCACCCAGATCATTAATACATATTAATCAGATTCCACCAGATATTTAGTAAATCTAAATTATCATTGCTCAGATATTTAGTAAATATAAATCACTTTTCCTTGTAAAATCTATTTGGATTTACACAATTTTTTTAGGCTATATAACTCATCATTTGGCATCCTATTACTAAATCCAACACATTTTAACTGTTGCTTTTATTACCATGTACTTATTTTTAATTATTATTTTTTAGTTAATTTATTCAATACTTTTTATTCAAAGTTGTAGTGCTTAAAATCTATTCAATTATATTACGTGTCACTTTGTTGCCATAATTTTTTTAAGTAACAATGGGTCACATTTTTTACAGTGTATACTGTGTTTATCCACCACTGCAGGGCACAACAATACCCACTCACCACACTGCAGATCGCAACAACACACTCACTCACCCACTCACCACACTGCAAGTCACAACAACACATTGACTCACCCACTCACCCACTCACCACACTGTAAGTCACAACAACACACTCACTCACCCACTCACCACATTGCAGGTTACAACAGTACCCACTCAGTATGGGGTGTGTGTTACAGCATGGAGTGTGTGAGTAACAGCACGGGGTGTGAGTGACAGCACGCGTGTCAGTGACAGCCCGGGGTGTGAGTGACAGCACGGAGTGTGAGTGACAGCACGGGGTGTGAGTAACAGCACGGGGTGTGAGTGACAGCACGGCGTGTGAGTGACAGCACGGGGTGTGAGTGACAGCACGGCGTGTGAGTGACAGCACGGGGTGTGAGTGACAGCACGGGGTGTGAGTGACAGCACGGGGTGTGAGTGACAGCACGGGGTGTGAGTGACAGCACGGCGTATGAGTGACAGCACGGGGTGTGA
Organism: Lampetra fluviatilis; assembly: GCF_964198595.1. Taxonomy (NCBI): domain Eukaryota; kingdom Metazoa; phylum Chordata; class Hyperoartia; order Petromyzontiformes; family Petromyzontidae; genus Lampetra; species Lampetra fluviatilis. The sequence goes on from NC_136296.1 coordinate 380,778, forward strand.
GTGACAGCACGGCGTGTGAGTGACAGCACGGGGTGTGAGTGACAGCACGGGGTGTGAGTGACAGCACGGCGTGAGTGACAGCACGGAGTGTGAGTGACAGCACGGGGTGTGAGTGACAGCACGGCATGTGAGTGACAGCACGGGGTGTGAGTGACAGCACGGGGTGTGAGTGACAGCACGGAGTGTGAGTGACAGAATTGGTTACAGCACGGCGTGTGAGTGACAGCACGGAGTGTCAGTGACAGAATGGGTTATAGCATGGCGTGTGAGTGACAGCACGAGGTCATGCATTTAGAGCCATGGGATATAAGCGTGGGATCGAATTCGTCATCTATGTCGATTCCTGTTCCATAATGCCTTATATGGCCATGCACACGACCAGGTTAACCTTAGTTGGGCATGACACCACCTACTTGGCACCATCATAATGTATCGCTCCCTATTCTGCAGACTCATCCTGTCGCCTTACGGCGCCTCCCGCTCTGTCCTCGCTTCGCCCCCAAGTGCCGCGCCGCTCCCGGACCCCGCGGCGGACAGGAGAGGGCGCGGGGCCTCCTGCCTCGCACCCCCTGCTCCGCCAGCGTGACCCTGGCACGGAGCCGAAGCAACACCGGCACATGGCGTCCACACGCACACACACGCGGCCTCCACGGGCACCCCGCGTCAACACAACAACAACGTTGCAGTGATGTTACCACAAGCACGTGTGCCGGGCAGTGGTGGCTATCTACGTGGCCTGTAATCCAGCACCGCAGGGTTGGTGGATTACTCCCTAGCCGTCAGACTCCCTACCAGGGGGTGTCGAGAAGGTGGCATACCCTGGTTCGCCAGGAAATTTCAGCCAGTTGACTAATTGCCATCTGTTTTCATTTGTACGGGGATATAGTATTTCCCCCACTCGGATAATGAACGTAAATTGGATGAAAACATCTTGAAATAAAAACCCAATATAACAGGACACTCCTTAAAAAGAGTCCTACGACTGGGTATGGCTTTCCCAGATAAATAAGTAAATAGTATTACCATGTGGAAGTCTCGCTGGCAGGAGATTGCGGGATAGACCACGTGCCACTTCGCTGTGGGATGGCTACTGACCAAGATGACTGGCAGCTGCACCACCACCATGCAGTGCTGGCTTCCGGTTGTGCCGAGCGTGGTGCATATGTAGTGTTTCTCCAGAGACACTTTGTAAGGGGCACGTCTTTATTATACACACGCGTCCTAACTACTAAACATGAACTCCTCGTACAGTTTATCTAGAGTACTTATGTAGGACTCGTACTGACGCGACAGCTTCTTTGTCTTTCTCAGTTCTTTATTAACGCGTATAGTTCACATCTCCTCCGTCGGCATCACCCAATGTCCCTCCATTCTCTTCAACGCACAACTCCCTATCAACATCACTCAATGTCAATCCGTTCGCTCGCTCCGCTGGCTTCGCTCGCTCTCCCTCTGCTCCTCTCCTCCAGCGACCTCCCTCTCTGCTCTCTCTCTCTCTCTCCAGCTCGGTCGCTCTTTGTTCTCTCTGCCGTCTCACTCCATTGTAGCTTCTCCACCAAGGTCCGGTACTCCGCTGCTATCCTATACTGTATTCTCTTTATCCGCTGCTACCCTACTATGTCTTCTCTTTGTCCACTGCTACCGTACACTATCTCTCTCTGTCCACTGCTACCTTATACTATACTCTCTTGTCCACTGCTACCGTATACTATACTCTCTTGTCTGCTGCCTCGTCTCTTCCTCTATCCGTCTCTTGTCCCAAGCACCAACCAACTCCCGTTTCTCCCCACGCTCTTTGCCTTTATCCCCGAACCAATTCCTTTAATCAATTAGGCCATCCCCCGCTTCGCCCCTCACCCCCCAGCCTCACGTGGTGTTGTTATTATAGACATCGAGGCGCCAATTCCCGACACCCATCCCCCTCTCGTCCAATCACCGGCCTGCGTCCTCGATTACCCCTGAACACCTGCAGGCCCGCCTTAATTACCTTACCACCTTAATTGGTACAATAACAACAGTATGTCGCCCCGCCCCCTGTGTCCCCGTTTGCCCTCACTGTCCACCGCGTGCCCGTATCACAATCCAACGAGTGACGCGTGTTTCTCAAGTCCTACATCTACACTCGGTATATTATACGCCTCCTACGTAGCGTGCCTACCCCGGCTGCGCTCCAGGTCCTCCGGCTATAATATCCTATGGGAGACCCAGGGTCCACCACTGGCCTCACAGAGCTTCGGCCCTTAAAAGGACGACGAAGCTAGGGGTCCAGGGTCCTATTCTAGCAGGTCTTCTTGCTTCAACGGGTCGTCTTCAACTGCCTGGACCTCTTCAGAGGTCCGCCTTATATACGTTTCTCAGCCGAGGTGCGAACCTCCGTGAGGGACGCGGGTGACTCGAGAGTCCCTCACCGAGGTCCGCATGTCTGCCGTTGCAGGCCAGTGCATCCGCAGCCCCCCCGGCCGTTGGGAGTGTTGGCAAAGGATCGTAGGACCCCTCACAACCCCCAACCGCTTCTGGGATGTCTGTCGTTGCCTGCAAGTGCAGCCCATCCATGGCACTACACATACACGGCGGCGTGCACACCGTGCTTCGTGCTACGTCAACGGTGACGTCTGTTTAGAGCCAGTGAATTGCATCCCACGAGAGCAATGCCGGCTCCTTAAACCACACTCTGATCGAGGCTCTTGTGTGCTTGCAGAGAACGAGTCATGCGGATGTATCGCCACCTCATAGCTGACCTATGGAATCGTCACCATTGGTTCAAGCGAGCTTACGATGCTGATGAGAGACCGAATGTCGAAACCGGTCGAGAGTTTTGCTTGTGTTGTTGAACAATGCTGGTGAAATTACACATCCCAGAAGACTGTGTGGCTGATGGGATGTGTACAAGTCATTTTATTTACGTGAAGTGACAGATACATTGTTATCGATTGTTTGTATTACTTGCAGAGAGCAGTGCATCACCCTGTATGAGAGAGTAGCAGCAGCCCATGGAGGGTGAGAGACAAACGACTTCTGAGCTCCCTGCAAATGGCCTCTTGTCCACACTGGCAGGGCTTGCAACTTTCCACGAGCCCCTGCTATAGATAATGCCCACGACGATTAAGGAAACAAATCAAACCCAAGTGTTTGTGGGGTTTTTGTGTGCAGTCATCGGTGGCCAGGCTGCGACCATCAACTCACTGGCCTTGACAGGACACCCAGTGGCAGCTTCCACAGTCGAGGACGATAATTAGTACGCAGTTTCCCAACCGAGTAATTCAGAGCGAGAGCATGGGGAAACAGATACGGCACGTTAGACGGCGATAGTAGCATCAGCACCACCGATGAGTGTCGGACGTGCACCTGTGGCGCCACTGGCAAATTTGAGCACTCGGAGTGTGTTCGGCCAGAAATAACGTAGATGTCCCAGATCTGGACGTTACATCACAGTGCTTCCCAGTTTTTACTCTGCTTTGCAGATGTCTGAAGGGCCACTTGTCAAGGACTCGCGGACCATTCAGATGCCCATTGGAGCAATGCAATGGCATTCGCGTGGCATTGTTCGTAACAATCTAGGTTCTGGGTGGACATGTTTTTGGTGTTCGGCAGCTTCATGTGTTACGGCTTTAATCGGAACACACTATATATGTATTTTATTTTAAACAACGTTAAAAAGTATATGTGTATACATTTTTTTCTCGTTATATAGAATGTTATATTTTATGTTTGAGTATTAATGTGATGATGGCGCTTTGAGTGCCAGTTTTGGGCCAGAAAGGTGTGTGGGGGCTGCTGACCCCCGGCTCCTCACTCGTGTGAGTGCCACTGCTCCCCGACTCCTCGTTCGGGTGAGGGCTGCTGCTCCCCGACTCCCCTCCTAGTGCCGCGGCCCCTCGAGTCCGCGGCCCCGCCGCCTCCGTGTCCTCCCTGTGAGGCATAGCTCGTGGCTGGCGCGCGGCCACCTGGAATTAATCCCTCGCACCCCCGTACGCTTCTCCAACCGTTAGTAGGAGACTCCCTGCGCGTTGCTGCCCACACTCGTGCACGCGCAGCCACTCAAACACGACGTCGCCGCTCTCACGACAACGCGCACCAATCGCACGTGCGGGACGGGGGGGTCAGGGGTCAAAGGGCAGTGACGTCACTCGTATACACGTAGCCAGCGGGAGGGTGTATTGGAGATGGTTTAAAGGGCTGTGGGTCGGGTATTCGGGATTGGTTTTAGGATGAGAGTTACGGTGCCCTGGGGAATTAAAGAAATGCTTTAATCGTCCTCCGGCTCCTCTGCGCAATGATAAATAACTTGTGACAGGATTCGCGCACCAGACTCGGGCACAATGATCGTGATACTCGACCGGATGCGCGCGTAAGACTCAGGCACAATGGTCGCGGTACTCGACCGGATGCGCGCGTAGGACTCTTGCGCAATGGTCGCACCGATATAGTTATTCACACGCCAATCTCCGCGTTATGACGAGCGTACTCACGCTACCACGCGCTCTCCCCACACTAGCAGAAACCACACGAAACTGTTATTGATCACTAACGGATTATTCTCGGCGTGTCTGATGCTAAATATTACGTAGCCCGGAGCCGAAATTAGTAGGATAACTAACCTATTTCCTGGCGGTCTGAACTCCACCCCTACGTGACTCAGTGCTGAAATCAGTGAGGAACTGCGCTGGCTCCCGACTGTCTAAAACCCAATCCGCCCCGCCTATTTAGAATTAATCTCTCGAGGAATTATCACGCCGTTCACTATCTCTCTCACGTACTCACGGTTCGACTCATACGGAGCTCCTGGGAGCGAATCCTGGCCGCGTTACGACGCGTCACATGGACGCTCGAGTCGTCGGCGAGTAGACTGTCCCGATCGCTGGTTTGAGAAGAGTACGAACTGACCTTTGTGCTCTCTCCTTCCCTTTTATCCTTCTCTACATAAAAGAGACCCTTCGGTTGATCCGGCGGTCTTCCTGGCCAATCAGATCGTTTGCTGGTGATGTCACTACACTCGTACCGGTGCTCTCAGTGACGTCCGCTTCACTCTTTCCACATCAAAGGGGGCCGCCGCTAATCCCAGGGAGTTCCCAGCCAATCAGAGCGCTCCCTCGTGTACCCTTGGCTCATGTCTGCGCCGGCCTCGCCAGCCCCGCCGTCCGTGGCAATGCCCCCTACCTGCCGGGTTGCATCTTTTGGTTTTCTCACTGCGGGTGCTGAGTGGCCTTGCCATGACTAAGTAATTACAAGTCAATTCACGGCGCCGCAGTGCAATTTAACCTGGGGGAAATCAGCCAATTCCCTGGCCCTAGGAAACCATGGAGAAGGTGACTTCCCCCCGAGGTTCTACGTGGGGGGTGTGTGTGTGTGTTCATGTGGGGGGTGGTGAGAGGAAAACAGCGTCGGCCAGGCTGCTTTGTTGTGATGGCATCACAGGCGCGGCGCCGGCAGAGTGGCTTCGCTGCTGTGGAATCACAGGTGCCATGTGTGTAAAGGAAACATAACATTGTTTTCGATTTAAAGCTTTCGTGACTGCAGGGATTCATCTTCTTGGTTCTTTCGGTAAAGTCACGTAGAATGGAAATAATAAAATAATACAAATAAAACATAATAAAATAATTCTCACGACGTTTCGGCCACAACGCAAGCAGCCGTCCTCATGTGAAGAACAGGTCTGTCAGAAAGACAGAGTCTGAATGAACACCACCAGGTTTGGCAGCGTATATTTAAGCTGTGTTGGAGGGGGAAGAGAGCCTTGACAAAGGAATTTGCATATTTAGCATATTTATGGGAAATGCAGGTATGTGATTAGTACTACTTATGCCCGTGCATTATGCAGGATTAGCAGCATCAAAGGGAGGGGATATGGGAAATGCAGGTATGTGATTAGTACTACTTATGCCCGTGCATTATGCAGGATTAGCAGCATCAAAGGGAGGGGATAGGGGTAGCATTAATAAAGGGACGGAGTGTTAATAGTATGTAGCTGCAGTAACTAGAACCACCACGTAAACAACTAAAGTATAAACTACATAGTATCATCAGTATACTAAATATACTCTACAATAAGCTGAGTTACTAACAGTAAGTAATACATTACAATTGTACGTCGTAAAAAATATAATATGCTTCCATCTAAACTTTATTCTCTTACATCACACGAGTCTACACCGTACTATATACTGCCATAGACAAACCCAACATTACATTATATACTGTATTGCTATAAACCACCCTTAACCTTATACATTGTAATATTACACTATGTATTATTCTACCCACCCTAATGTATATCACACTGCTGTATATTCACTATACAATTACGATACTATATATTACTTTGTACATTGTATTAAGCATATAAATTGTATACTATTTGTTATTATACACTGTACCATTGACCGTCGTGTGAAAAATACTAAGAGGAAGCAACGAAATATGTCAATGGGAGAGTAGTGATATGAAATTTGCAGCAATGATTGCGATGGTGTCAGGTACAGGAACTTTGGTGAATAAGGAAACCACATCAAAATTGACAAGCAGGTCGTCTGGGGACAGGGAAATCCCCTTGATTGTCGATACCAGGTCAGTAGAGTTTAGTACCGCAGAGGTGGTTTTTCCAGTGAAAGGCCGTAAAATTTCAGACAAAAAACGAGCCAGTTTGTAGGTGGGGGAGTTGATAGTAGAGACAATGGGACGAAGATGTGTATCTTCTTTATGTATCTTTGGCAAGCCGTATAATCTTGGTGGCCTGGCTGCAGAAGGTTTCAACGAGAACTGTTTGGTCTGATCAATTAATGCGGTTGAATCAGAAATGATTTTGTTGGTTTTAGTGACGAGGTTGTTGGTGGGGTCTCTTTTTATTTTTGTATAGCTGCCATCGTTAATGCGGTTGAATCAGAAATGATTTTGTTGGTTTTAGTGACGAGGTTGTTGGTGGGGTCTCTTTTTATTTTTGTATAGCTGCCATCGTTAATGCGGTTGAATCAGAAATGATTTTGTTGGTTTTAGTGACGAGGTTGTTGGTGGGGGTCTCTTTTTATTTTTGTATAGCTGCCATCGTTGAGTAGTTCTTGAATTTTGTTGTTGTATTCTATTCTGTCCATGACGACAGTGACACGTGACTGGATGATATTGGAGGGGGACCATCGACGGGCGGGGGCCGCTGGGCGGTCACGTGGTATAAAAGAGCTCTTGGGAACCTTCGGGAAAGAGCTCGAGAGATCTAGAAGGTGGGCGGGGCGAGGGGCAGAGTCAGCCCCAGCCCGGGCTGATATAACAGGGGCCCCATGAGGGGCTCGGGGTTCTTCATGTTGCTGGTGATTAAGATCCACGTCGGGTAAAAAAAGCCTCTAGCCACACAGTCCGGGACCCAGCTTGTGGTCCAGGCCGGGATAGCGAACTGTGTCTAGTTCAACACCCAAGTGTAGGTTGTGTTATGTTATGTTGAGTTACTGCAATAAATAGTGTTTCTCCCAAGACAACGTCTGCAACTCAGTTGGACTCACTAAACTAGTATCAAAATATAAGAATAGTTTTTACCCTTTCTGGCAATAAAACAGGTGTTAATTTGTTAAAACATCAAACAAAAATCTTTTGCAAGGACTCATGTCTTGCATTAACCACCCATACTTGTGGTGAACATGCAAAAAAAATATGCTCCAGTAATATATTCATTGTTTTTTAAACTGATTGGTCTACACCAGAGACAGCCTTCTTTATGGCCTTGTTTTACCAGTGTTAGACCAGAAAACGCCAAAAGGCGAACCGTACAAAGACAATGCAAATGTAGTGCCATGGATGGGCTGCACTTTCAGGCAACAGACATCCCAGAAGCGGTTGGGGGTTGTGAGGGGTCCTACGATCCCTCGCAAACACTCCCAATGGCCGGGGGGGCTGCGGATGCACTTGCCTGCAACGGCAGACATGCGGACCTCAGTGAGGGACTCTGGGTCACCCGCATCCCTCACAGAGGTCCGCACCTCGGCTGAGAAACGTATATAAGGCGGACCTCTAGAGAGGTCCAGGCAGTTAAAAACGACCAATTGAAGCAAGAAGACCTGCCAGAATAGGACCCTGGAACCCTAACTTCGCCGTCTTTTTAAGGGCCGAAGCTCTGTGAGGCCAGTGGTGGACTCTGGGTCTCCCATAGGATATTATAGCCGGAGGACCTGGAGCACAGCCGGGGTAGGCACACTACGTAGGAGGTGTATAATATACCGAGTGGAAGTACTCGAGATAAACTGTACGAGGAGTTGATGTTTAGTAGTTAGGGCGCGTGTGTATAATAAAGACATACCCCCTACAAAGTGCCTCTGGAGAAAACACTACACAAGTACCAGAACATTTATAGCTCTGGTCCTGCAATTATATCCATCGGAGGAAATGTTCTTGCACTTTTCTGAGGCTCTGCAGAGCAGCAAGCGGTCGAATTTTTAATGGGACCTTCTTGCCAGTATCAAAGTGTAATATGAGAATATATCCGGCTCACTGACGTATCACATCTTGTCATGGTGGCTCTGCCGGTCCTGGTTTACAGCTAATGGGGGGAAGCCTGGGGGCATGGCCCTGACGTGATGGAAGGGTGACAGCTATGGCGATTGGTTCTGCTGGCTTTTGCCTCAGCCAATGGGGAGATGAGTCAGGGGCTTGGTCCCGGGAGCTGACGAGGGAGCCTGGAAGATTCGATGCAGGCTAACGAGGATTGGCTGAAGTGTACCACGTGACCCGGGGATTAAATAGGGGTAGAGAGGAACGACACGTGGTCAAAATGGGAACCAACGGAGGAAGGAGCCACGCAAGAGCGGGGCTCCGAGTTGCCACGTGGCAGTGCGTCTCTCTCGGTCTATCTGTCCCTTCACGTTGTCTATCAGCAGCGTGAAGTAGATGTAACCCAAAGTGAATAAAAGACGGATTCCAGAAGTCGTCTCAAAGAGTCTTATCACAAAAGTATGAAAAATAACAATAGGTTTTGCCCTTTCTGGCAATACAACAGATGTTAAGATGTTCAAACAGTCTTCTTTCTGGCCTAGTCTCACCAATGTCAGACCAGAGACAAAAGAAGGCTGTATCTGGTGTAAGCCAATCAGTTTCAAAGACAATGCATATGTAGTGACATCGCGGGATGTCAACGTACAGTGCCCTGCCCTAGAGGGGATCAGTGAGCGCTGAATGATAGTGCTAGATGGCACCATGCTTTGCGTGCAGTGCCGACCCTACAGGACAGGGTTTGTGGGTGCCAGCCGAGGGATGAAGTTACTCGAGGCCATGGCACTCTGGTTGACCCGGGAGGACACGTGACCAGTTAAGTCTACAAAGGGGCCCCAAGTGGGGGCTAGGGGTGGTCACGTGGTTGGGACCCGGTTCCTTCCTGATGATTTTGGAAGGTGGTTGTGGCCAAGGGCGGAGCCAGCCACATGTTGTATATGTTGTAATTATGAAATTTTGATAAAAAATAATAAAAATTAATAAAATTTCCAAAAATGCGTAAATCGCATAAATTATGATAATGTATGTAATTATATGTGTAATGCGGGCATAAACGGCCTCGCGGATTTGACGTAATGGGGGGAGGAGTTAGGTCACGTGGGGGGAGAAGGGAAAGCTCTTAAGGGCGGGAACCGGAAGAGACGGGAGGAGAGTGTAAGAATAAAGACGGGAGGAGGCCACGCAGGGCAAAGAGTGGAGAGTGGCGTGATCGCCACAGAACGGGAGGCCAACGGTGCCCGGGCACGGGGGAGACGGAGAGCAGCGGTGGGGCTGCAGAGAGAACAGCCGAGAGACTGCATAGGGGCGGAGAGGCTGAGAGGAAAGCCAGCAGCGGAGATGCATCGGGAGCAGGAGAAAAGGCTACGTGAGCGACGGCAGCAGAAGGGCTGCCGAGCGAGAGGTGGAGAAGGCTCTGAGCGAGGGCCGTGTGGGGCAAAGTTGTAAGAACCCAAATAAAGGACAACGGAGACAGACACAGTGGAAGAGTCCTTTATTACACTGGTGTCAGAAGTGAAACGGCATGTCAAAACAGCTCAGAAGAAAGAATATTCCTGCACCATCGTCTGCTACATCATCCGACGACGACGACCTTCCTCAGGCAGTGGACCTGCCTGCAATGGAGGAGGAAATCCGAGCGGGAACGAGTACTGGTCCGGGAGTTCAAGATGTCGCCGCGTCGGTGGACCCGTCCACGCCGAAGGACGCTGACTTACCGGCGTCGGGGAGGCCCGGGGGTGATCGGCAGGCCGCGGCCTTGCCTGCGCTGCCAGTGCCCTCTGCCACGCGGCACGAAGACGCCATCTTGGACGTGGCAGGGGAAGAACAGCGGGAAGCTGCCATCTTGCGTCCTCCGCGGCGGGGGGCCGCCATCTTTGACACGTTGCGGTGCGACGCCATCTTGAATATGCCACGTGGTGAGTCACCTGCGGAGGAGTTGCAGCCGTCACTTGACAACTGTTAAAGAATTCTCCATCGGTGGCGACTGGAGTGCTTTTGCCTGCAGATTTTTGGCGGCGGTGCGCTCCGCCCGGTGGACTGACGCAGAGGCCCTTGAAGTTCTGCCAACTCTTCTCGACGACGAGTCGGTGCGATTCTTCCGTTCCATCAAGGCCGAGAAAAAGAAGACACTGAGAGGAGTTTTTGACGAGATGGCGGATGCATACGAGCCACCGGATGATGCTCACCGCCTGTTCGTTCAACGCCAGCGGGCACCCGAAGAGTCGCCGGTGGCATACAGGGGTGCTGTCTTGGAGTTAGCCATGGCCGCATACCCGGAGACGGAGCCTGACCTACTCGAACCCCTGATTTTGGGCAAGATGCTCGGGCTGTCCAGGGATTTGGGGATCCCTATGCCGGTGTGTGGCCATGAGAAGCTGACATACCGGGCGGCCGCAAAGTGTCTGGATGCCCAGTTTAACCTACGCCGCTGGAGGCAAGTCACAGCGTGGACGGGGGGGCCCATCGTCAAAGGAGGTGCCGTGGGTTGGGATCCCAAGAAGGTGGTGTACGTTCCTGACGGGGGGGGCCCGCAGGAGCTGACAGCCGCCTCTGCGCAGTGGTCGGCCCGCGGTGGACCGGGGCCGGGGCCGCGATCTGCGCCGCCGACGCGGGAGCGTCGGGATGGGGGGACTGCGGTGCGGCGTAACGACATCGAGTACTTCCGCTGCGGTCGCAAGGGCCATTACGCCAGGGACTGCTGGACCTGTATCCCAGGACCGCCCCAGCAGGAGGCCTCGACAGCAGACGTGCCGCGGAAGGACCCTCCTGGACAGAAAAACCGGCCGTGACACCGCAGGAGACAGGGGACTCTGCTCGGGGTGGGCCTACCACGGCTGCGGGGACACCTGGCCCCGCCACCCTTCCGACCCCGCCACAGACATGATTGCGGGACACCCCAGACTCTGGTCCTTTGGGGAAACGGGACCATGGCGTTGGCGGGCCTCCAATAGCGACAGGCAGTTTTGAACCTGTCGCTCCTAAAACCCCGTCGCGTTCTCGGTCTACAGGGGGGCCGCCGCTCGTCCGGGACGGGCCGGCGACCCGCACGCGGTCGAAGTCCCTTACTTTTCGTTGATTAATGTTGTTCTTGTTCTTGTTATTATTGTTATATTTATTGTATGCTCCGTTTTCCGTTCATGTCTGATGGTTGGTGGTCGCTCGCATTACTTGTTGTTGTTCAGCCGAGGACGGCTGGAATTTTCTCCACGGGGGAGGGTTGTGTAATGTGGGCGTAAACGGCCTCGCGGATATGACGTAACGGGGGGAGGAGTTAGGTCACGTGGGGGGAGAAGGGAAAGCTCTTAAGGGCGGGAACCGGAAGAGACGGGAGGAGAGTGTAAGAATAAAGATGGAAGGAGGCCACACAGGGCAGAGAGTGGAGAGTGGCGTGATCGCCACAGAACGGGACTCGGCACCGTTGGCCAGCGGTGTCCGGGCACGGGGGAGACGGAGAGCAGCGGTGGGGCTGCAGAGAGAGCAGCCGAGAGACTGCATAGGGGCGGAGAGGCTGAGAGGAAAGGCAGCAGCGGAGCTGCATCGGGAGCAGGAGAAAAGGCTACGTGAGCGACGGCAGCAGAAGGGCTGCCGAGCGAGAGGTGGAGAAGGCTCTGAGCGAGGGCCGTGTGGGACAAAGTTGTAAGAACGCAAATAAAGGACAACGGAGACAGACATAGTGGAAGAGTCCTTTATTACATATGCATAAATTATGATAATCACGGAGATAATCGTAGTAATTTATGCGGATGCTTGCGATTATGTTAATGTGTGCAGTTATGATAATTAGGCTTAGCTTCGTTATCCAGAGTTGTATCAATCGGGATAAAACGATTATCTTTGATTAAACATTTACTGATTATATTAGTGTGTTTATGTTATGTTAGGTCTCCAAGTTCATATCTCATCGCAGGTAACAGTTCCTATGAATAAGACAGTTTTGCATGGACTGGGAAAGAAGTACTCGAACAGTTGGTGTTAAGCAATTTTAATTCTAAACAAACAACATGACACTCTAATATGCAAAGGCGAAAGCATACGTCAATAAATTCATGAGCAAGATTATGCAATTAACGAAAATGAATGACTAAAACACTTATTCATGTAACTCGACAGCAGCAACTGCTTTGCATGATCAGTTGATATTGAACGCACCACCTTGAAATGGCAACCCTTTTTGAAACGCAAAGATAACTTTTTGAAAGTCTTATTCGTGTGCGTGTTGTGTGTGCGTTGTCCCCTTGTAAAATTAATTAAAATTTTCTTAGAGCCGGGAGTCGCGTCGTTAGCTTGTGGGGTGGGGGAGGGGATACAACCAGCAGCCAGAGAAGTTCCTCTCGCTTGGGCGTGGCCGCAGCGAGCCCGTGCTTTCTCTCTCCACTGCTCGATTGAGCGGCGTTGGCACGACGCTCGCCGTCGTGGTGCGCGATGATTCCGTCGTCGGATAGCGTGCAGCTCCTCCACGAGTCGGCACGACGCTCGCCGACGTGGTGCGCGATGATTCCGTCGTCGCTGCTGGACGTCTTGTCTGTTCTCACTGGGTGTTGGTCGGTGTGTGTGTATCAAACACACGGCGCATTCGAGGCGCTCTCTCTCTCTCTTGGTGGCAGCTCCAGGCTTCTCCACTGCTGGATGATTGTTGAGTCGGCACGATGCTCGCCTTCGGCGGTGCGCGATGATATCGTCGTCGCTCTCTCCTTGATCGCTGCCAACTTCACACGGACACCCGCCCTTACTTCAGGCTGTGTTGGCTCAGGCTCTGGACGACGCGGCTATGCGCGCTCACCGGCTTGGAGCGCTCTGGCGATGAACGATGGCTCTTGTTGCTCATCCGCTGCTGCTCGTCCTTTTCGATGCTCGCTTGGTCGACGCTTGGCGATTTCCGCCCTTCTACAGGTTGATTGCTTGTTGTCACTTGTCACTCTCTCTTCTCCGTGCTTTCCTTTGTTCGTGCAGCTGCCAGCTTCACTCGCACTTAAACCACACCTCGCCACCTCGTTCTGCGAGAAGCGACACCTGCCATCGGTATCGGTGTCTGCTCCCTCACGACGCTCCGCCAGCCGGAGCACGGCTGAAACCCAGCCTCGACCCAGGTTGAACTCAGACTTCTGTGACTCGAACGACCCCTCCTCGTTCCATCTCTTCTCGAGGCACGACTCGCCCCAGCTCCTTTGCGAGCCCCGTCGCAACGCTGCGTCGCAAGCCGAGTTGCGAGACTGAGCACGACTCGAACCAGACTGCTCATTCGTGATGTGCGCTTGTGCTTAAAACTCAAAACGTGAACACCCTCTCCTCTCTTCGCGTCTCTTTCGAGAGGAACAACAAACCAGAATGTCAGCACAGACCCCCCCCCTCGCGACCCTTTCTAACCCCCTAAGTATTTATTGGGCCATCTGTTTGTGCCGGACCGTAGGAGACAAAGGTGGCTGATGAGATTTTTGCAATACATTTATGTGGTTCTGTGTGTTACATTTATTCTTGATATTTATTATGAGTTCCCTCGGTCTTAGTATATCGTGGTTATTATTTGGTCTATGTTTAATGAATATTCGTAATGATCCTCGTTACATCATTGTTTTGAGGGCTTTGCCAAGTTTGGTTATGCGTTTGTTTCCAGGGATTGGTGTTTTATTCTGAGTTATATTTTAATGTCCTGAGGTTAAGTGTAACTAAGTTTCCACTTAAGCTTTCTGGAATTCGTATTCTTTAGTTTTGGTAAGGTCATGTAGATAGAAACATACACTACAAAATAATATATGCGGTGAATACGAGTAGTATAAGGGAATATCTAATAACAAGCCCCTATTGTTTGCTGGTTAATTTTTTTTGTTAAGTTTCAAATTTTCGTTAAGGAAAACGTTAAAGAAAAAGCGAGTTGCAACAGTTGTTTTTCTCTGCTCTGCCTCTCATCCGTGCATCTCCAGACGTCTTGGGAGGTTAGGCCATCGACCTTTTGTTTATCTGGATGTCTCTGACCTCTCTGTGCCCGAATTCTTACCGTTTAATGGCCCTCCACGTTTCATAGATTCCTGGTGTGCTTGTGAGGAGTAGTGGGTTGTTTCATTATTTAATTTAAAAATATATATAGATATTAAAAAAAACATTTTTTTTGCCTAATTATTCTTAATATTAATAACGGAAAACGGCATAGATACAACACACACCACAGAGAATATAAACCGGGTCCCGAGAGGGACCGGGGTTGTTCATCCTGGAAGAAACCTTCGTCTACGTTCTCCGTTCAACAAGTCTCCAACATGTGGACCTGAACCCAAGCTGCTGGTCCCGGTCCATATTAGCAGTTACGTTGTAACTAGTGTAGTCAGCCTGGTGGTCACCACCATAGGTTGTTATTCTGTTAACGGGAAGTTACCCCACATGTTGGAGTTGAATAAATATGTTGCCTTCAAGCCTACATCTGCGACTCAGTTGAACCAATTACACATATGTTACCAGAGCATGTTTTTTTGTTTGCATGTTCACCACAAGTATGTGTGGTTAATGCGAACGTGATCCTTGCAAATGAGCCAGGGCTATTAGAATTTGACTCCTCTCAACTCATGGGCCACCTGTCACTTTTTCTCACTGATGGCCAAAATAAAAATAATAGTCACTTATTTATCCAGGAAAGCAACACTGAGTCATAGGACTCTTTTTCATGGGGGGGGGGGGTCCTGCTACTATATTGGGTTTCTTTAATTTAAGATGTTTTCAGTCAGTTAATGACGAGGTGTGTGTATCATACGAGTGGAATGAAGCCGGATCACCCACCCACGCCTTGGGCGAGGGGGCAACACTCTATTCCCGTACAAAAGGGGCACCACGGTTTTGAGATGTTAACTACTTCGCCTGGTATACATGAGGTCGTGGGTTCAATCCTGACCCTGATGCCTGTTTTTATATTTGGAGTTTGCATGCTCTCTCCGTGGTCGCGTGGATTTTTCTCTGGGTTCTCCGGATTTTCCATACACATTTAGAAACATGCATTTGGAGTATTTGGCTGATATAAATTTCGACGTGATCACCCACTTCGTTGAGCCATCATTTGTGGGGAGGTCGCTTCTGAAAAAAGAGCTACATAGCTCAGTGGACCTTACCTGGAAAAATAAACATAGAGTTGAGCCTGGAGTGTGCTTCGTGGTGGGCAGGAGACAGTAGTGCAGCAAAATCCAGCAATGTACTCGACTTTTATGGCCATATACTCCATGCCTTCGCCAACCACATTCACCAGCGTAGTGAAGTATCGGCAAATAACTATCATGACACCATGCATTTATGCGGCACCCTTCATTCGGTAATGGATTGACAAAAGGGCTTTTTCAGAAGTACTGTACAGTAATGCATTTACACAGATCAGTCATGCACTTGAAAGCCTGTGTCAGGCTACATATGCCCTTTCCCAGTTGGTAACAGCAGGAACTATCGGTGTAGATGTTTACACCAGCGAGCTGCACCTCTCAAAACACTGAGCGGGCAGCGAGCTTTAATTGTGATAAAACACACGCACAGATATATCGTACTTTAGTCTTGGGATATACGCACGGCGCTAATTTGTGGCTGCCCACACGACCCAATACCATACACAAAATATCACCAGGTACGTGACTCACGTCCTGTGGCGGGACTGGCGAGCCATTCTGTCTCTTTTCATGGACACGTGGAAGAATGTATCACTCAAGCCCGGTGGAGAATTGCGTGGATAAGACCACAAGTGTTCTCATAGCGGTAACTCACTCTTGCTCAGTGCCAATGAGAACAGGTGCAGAGGAATCAGGCGAACGAGACACACTGGAGACATTCTCACGTCCACGGGTGATGCATTTTTCAGGTTAAGAAGGCCAGTTCTGGTATCGCGTATGGGTCATAAACGTGGACATTGAAAAATGAAATTAGACAGCCGTATTGTAAAGTGAGGCATGCTAAGAATGAATTGCACTGCGAGGCAGAATGAGGAAAATGTGGATTGCAGAACAACATACAGACATTGCTGTTCAGGAAATCGGGATTGGCAGGACAGATCATGGAAGGGGGGCGGGTGGCCGGCGGTCGAGACTAATGACAAATTGACTGCCAAAGGAAATGAGGAATGGCCGAGAGAACGAGCAACGAGATCGGAGGCCCCGCGTGTCACTGCCTCGCGACTCCACGAGGGATCTCGCGGGAGCAGAAACCTCGCGCGGCGCCTAACTCCCCACCGGGACCCTCACTGGAGCACAGCCAAGTGGCCTGACGTGAGTTTAAGGGAAACACTGTTATTGGGGGGGAGGGGGGGAGGAAATTTACCACCCAGACAAATAAATGGATAATTAGTGAAAATTAGTTGATTGAGTTAAGAGTGCCAATTGGTTATTTTCTGGTCATCACCGCTCTTACTCTCTCTATCTGGGTCCTGCCATACTCTCACGATGCCTTTCCCAAATTAACACAATGAACGAGCAGGCAATACGCCTTCCAATAGCCGTTCCTCCACATAAAAAAAATAATTGTAAACACATCCCATCAGCCACACGGCCTTCTAGGAGTGCAACATTGATTCAACACAAGCAAGCCAGTTTCCTCCCACGTGTATTATTATCACTCATCATTAATTGGTTGAAAACACCTTAAAATAACAACCCCATGTGTCAGGACCATCCTTTAAAAAACCTCCTACGACACATCGCAGCGTTCCTGGATAAATACATAAACAACACCCCTCTGGATCGGTTTTGACATTCGGTGTTCTCGTCAGCTTGAACCAATTTTGGTGAACAGCCCAGATGTGTATAGGCGAGCGACCTTCGCTCTGTTAGATGTGGGTCATTGTTCAACTAAGCAGTCATTTTGGGGCTTAGTAGCAATGGTTGACCCCTCGGTATCGTTTCCAGTAGCGGTTTAGCGCAGGGGCTGATCGAACTCCGCGTGTGCTGATTATAATGAGTCACTCACTTCCTTCTCGGCACGGCTCGTGGGTGGTGCAGCGGCGCATTGGAATGGGCCGTGGAGTTTCGAGAGTTGACGATTGAGCTGGGCATTGTTGGAAGTGCTGGAACTCAGCTTATCACATTTAAGAGAAAAAGTTAACCCGCTTTTACGCACGCTGATGTCATCTTTTCCCGTGCAGGAGAATTGTTTTCCAAACAACGCGAGTGGGCCGTGAATGACTGTGTCTCTGTAGGAGCGGAAGAGATGAATGTAGAGGAGGATGTGAAGCTGAGTACCAGTGGTATCAAGATCGGCACCTGTGGAGTACACTCGTGAATGAAGCTATGGGGCAAATGGAGTCAGTCGCCCTGCGGAGGAGCGACGCTCACAACTACGAGTGGAGCGTTGGGCATTTAAAACGCAGCAAGTTGGCACAGTAGGAAGCACAGATAGTGCATCTGCCAGTCATCTGAGTCAGTCACCCCATAGCATCGGGGGTTTGTTCCGTGACCTTCAACCAGCGAGCCATTGATAACTTCACGTCACCACCACTTAGTGGTGAACGACGGCTGTTGGTGTTGCTGCTGCCGTATCTGGCACACAGACTCGTGCTGTATTCGCGTGAGTGGCACGTGTGTAGGCTTCACGAGTGATTTGTGGTGCCAAGACCGCGGAACAACTCCACAGAGCGCCGCAACTCCCTCCCGGCCCCTGCACGAAGCACACACCCACACGCAGCGCACAAACATAGTGTCCTGATGGGGGGTTGCCTGGCACATCGGGTTTTAATCCGAAGGGCCCCTAGAGGGCAAGTCCCACGGTTTCCCGGTGCCAGGGGATTGGCCGACCCTTGCAGGACAGGTTACATTGTGGTGCTCCTAAATTGGCTTAAAATTGCATGGGCGCAAGAAGGTTCACTGGGCCAGCCGCAATAAGTCACAACATTGGGAGAGGCTGAGGGGGCAATATTCGGCAAGAGCACAGGAGAACAATGGGTGGGCGGAGCAGCAGCACTCCCCCATGGGAGAGGGCCTTAAGGAGCGACAGGGCAGGTAAGCGCACGAATGTGCTTGTGCGGTACGATGTCACCATGGGCCTTTGAAGTTTAGGGAATAAAAAAAGTAGCCCGGGACGATTTTCGCTCTCTTGTCTTCAACCTCCAGGCATCAAGACCCACTCCCTGCCATTCTGCCTCCTCGAGCCGCTCGAAGCATCCATGTGATGCCAGCGAGTGCTGCTACGAGGCAGTGATAGGCGAGGTTTTCGCTCGTCCTTTTCCCTCCGACTCTCACAGCGTCCATGCGACACAGTGAGTACAGCTTCGAGGTATGTGGTAGGACGTTTGAGTGACTGGGTTCGTAGGCAGAGTCGAAGAAATATTCTCCCTCCAGGTAGTGTGTATTTGCACGGTTAATAAACTTTAGTACAGAGTATCGGTGCAGTGTGATTTCTGTGTGTGTGGGTAGAACATCGGCGTGGTGTCTGCGATTTGTGTGTGGTGCGACTGCGCGGGGGGGACGGTGTGCACGAGAGAGTGAGCGTAGAGCTGCCGCGTGCTGAGAGGAGATCGCTGCAGGCGTGGCTGCGGTACGCCGCATTAGGGTGAGTGACGGTGTGCACAGGAGAGCGAGTGCAGGGCTGTGTGTGTGAGGCGCGCATGTATTACAACATAAACGGTCGCCGACGTGCCAGCGTCCGAGCAGCCGTACCGCGCGAGTATTAGGGCGGGGCGGGTTGCGTTAAACCCGCTCACCGACGCTCGCGCGTGTTCGCGCGAGTAACAATAGCGTTGACGACGAGGCGTGCAGGTGTGTAATGTGTGTAATATACACGGCTGCCGACGCTCGCGTGTTTGTGCAGCTGTGTCGTGCGAGTATTAGGGCGGGGGGCGTTTAAGCCACTCGCCGACGCTCGCGCGTGTTTACACGTGCGTGTGCGTGAAACGAGCACCTGCAGAGGCGTGTGCTTTCACGCCACCGCGTTTTTTTTATTGTGGGGTGGTGCATGCGGGGGTGTGCGGGATAACCCCGGGCGGTGGTGAGCCAGCCAGTGAGCTATGTCCCTCAGAGAGGGCGCGGGCGCGGGGGGACCGATCACTCGATCGGCGAGGGCCCGGCGAGAGGCAATGGACGATGGGGAGGAGGGAGTGGAGGGGGCGGACGTTGCGCCCCGCCCGCCCAGCGGGGGCGGGGGGGGCGGGCGCCGGCCTCCGCAATATGGTGTCAGAGGTGGTACGACCTCCCACGCCTCCAAGGGAGAGAGGTGCCCCACCCCAAGCGAAGGTAAGATGCGTATTCACCGGGCAAGGGATTCCGTCATGGAAGTCGTTTGCCTGCAACCTCACGTACGGCAAAGATATTCATGGCTGGATGGACGTGCAAACGTTACAACAGCTAAATATTAAATTGGATGGGCGGGCAGCCAACTTAGTGGAAGCGCTACCCACAAGCGTGCAAGCGCATTGGGCAGAGTTAATGCACCGCCTCGGCCAATGCTTCTGTGCATATGACCGTGAGGAGGAAAAGGCAGCATTAAATGCGCGCCGCCGCCAGCCCGGCTAGGACCTCTGCAGCTACGCCGAGGACGTGCGCTCGCTAACACAGAGCGCTAACGCAGAGCGCACGCCCAGGGTACGCTGCCAAAATCATTGATGACCTCGCCACCGAGAAAGTGCAGCAGTATCTGATGAGCACGGCGTGGTGGCAGCCAGATGCAAACTGCCCGTATCCTACACTTAACACCCTTGTCGAGCGCGCGCACGTGTGGGAGAGATTGGCTCATGAGCACGCACAGTCCCGAGGGTTGGGACGGGAGCGCGCCATCGCAAGCCTCCTTCCAGGGAAGGAGGAGGAGCTCGCCAGGACGGTGAGGGGGGGGCAAGGGAGCCTCCGGGACCCCGTGAAACAACCCCGGGATGGGTAGCAGGGATGCAGACTGGCATAGGGGAAATAGCTGGCCAGGTGACCCAAGTACATGGGGAGGTGACCCGAAATATGAACAAGCTGCAGTGTGTCGGCCTCGCTGTGCGCTGCGTTGCACCACTATCCGAGTAGTTAACCTCGCATCAATACACTTTCAGAGCCAGGGTGAACATCCGATTCTAACGTATTTAATGAATTGAACGAGGTAAAACTGATGGAAAAACACAACACAAAATACAGCATCTGTTAATACTTGCAATATCGATACAATGAATTAACACAACTGAGCATCATAACATTGTCTGAGATAACATTAAACTCAACAATAGGTCCTGGATGGACCAGGCACCTACATTAGCACTGAATAACTACACAAGAGAATAAGCTACTGTGTTAAATAAGGTCACACCGTGCAATCACTATACTGCAGCCTAAATGTACAGCGCTGCACATAACATTGAACTGTGGATGAGATACTTCTTCATCCTTGCTCTAAAGATCGCATTAACGTTACATGGGTACAAGTCTGACTCGACTTATTCAATTACAAGTAACATTCACAATAATGCAAGTGGCAGGCTTCGTTGTTAACTAGGCCTCATATTTATCATAACAATTTAACAACATTATAAAGGCATTTACAGGATTATAACGGCAATCCTAACATTATAACAGCATATTCTTTGGGTCTTTCGATAAAGCCACATGAATAGAAAAATAATGAAAAAATCACAACGTTTCGATCGCAACACGCGGGAGAGTTGAGAGCTGCTGAAGCAGGATGTTATATAGGTTTAAGATGGGTGTAGCCTAAGGGTAAGTGGGCGGGGCTAGAGATGAAATTTGCGTGTAAATGTAAGATCGGAGAGCTGATATACCTCCATGACTACGAAGCTATGGAGGTGGCCATTGTATTGTGAGAGATTCGCATATCAATCTGTTCATGTAAGATTAGCATGTTAATGTAAGAAAACTGGGCACCACCGAAGCTGTGGAGGTGGTCATTTTATTGTGAAAGATTAGCATCCTCTTTGGTTCTTTCGGTAAAGTCACATAGGTATAAAATAAAATAAATCACGACATTTCGGGGGCAACACAAGCGTCCGTCATCAGGTGAGGCATACTTTTAAAATGTTTGAAATGGGTGTAGCCCAAGGGTCATAAAGAAGTGGGCGGGGCTAGTGATGTTAATGTGAGAAATTAGCATGTAAATGTAAGATCGGAGAGTGGCCTCCTCGACGAGGGCACGGACGTGGCTATGTTAATGTGAGAGATTAGCATGTTAATGTTAAATCGAAGAGTGGTGCAATCCAAAGGCATGAGATTGCAACCCAAAGGGTACAATCCAAAGGGCATGTGAGCATGAGAGTGCAATCCAAAGGACATGTGAGCATGAGAGTACAATCCAAAGGACATGTGAGCATGAGAGTGCAATCCAAAGGCATGAGAGTACAATGCAAAGGACATGTGAGCATGAGCGATCTAAGAGAGAGGCATAGAGAGAGAGACACAGAGAGTCGGAAATAACAGCTGACATAGGCAGGTAGGATGGAAACATCACAGTCAATTAAGACTTTACCTGGTTAATAACGTCCTTCCAATGATTGCTAAGTTTGGACCCATCCTCTCGGTTGAAGTTGTGTCTGTGTTTATATATCTGGATGGCTTCATGAACAAATCTCTGAAGGTAGCGGGTAGGTTTGCAGAGTACCTCCGTCTTTGAAAAATCTATTTCGTGTGAGCCCACAGCGTTAAAACAATGATCAGTAACGGCAGAGGTATTGGTCCTACCGTGTTTCAGATCTGCCTTGTGTTCACGAACGTGGTCCGAGATATGTCCTTTCGTTTCCCCAATGTAACTGCTGCCGCAACCACAACTCAGTTTGTAGACACCAGGGTATTGCATGTCAGAAATCACATCCTTTACAGATGGGATTAAATCACGGATTTTGTGTACTTTGTTGAAATGAACTTGTTTGTGTAATATTTTGGAAATCTTTTTGGTAACCCCTGCTATGTACGGTAAAGTGATGGTTTGGGTTGGATCCTCAGAAGGTTGTTTCTGCATGGCTGGGGAGACAGCTTTGCAGATTGTACGGTCCGAGTATCTGTTCATCCTGAGGGCTTGGTGTACGTGCTCCAACTCACTGGCTAGGTAGTGCTGGTCGCAGATGCAACGGGCCCTATGGTGTAGGGTTTTGATGAGGTAATTCTTCTGGGCTGGATGGTGGTGGGAGTCAGGCTTTAGATAGGCCATCGGTGGAAGCGTCTCTCCGGGAGGCGCACGGTCGCCTCGCAGAGCTCCTCCATGCTGCGGCTTCAGTCCTCGCGGAGGATCAGTTTAGTGGTCTCGCTGGTGAAGGAAGGAGCGGCGATGCCGCTCGTGGACATTTCACAGCAGACGGAAAACTCGGCGGCGCCCCTTGTCGCCGGCGTGGAGCGCGCAGCCCGCCAAAATTGAGGGCACGCCATTGGCACCGATGGACATCCTGGCTCTCTGACGTCGGCTTCCCTTTATTAAGGAGTTCACTGCTACCAGTGGCGACTGGGTGGCTTTCAAGCGGCGATTCCTCATGAATGCCGACTTTGCAGGATGGACGGAGGTGGAGGCGCTGCGGGCATTGCCTGCCACCTTCGACGACGACGCCCTTGCAGCGTTTCTCACTATCCCGCCAACAGAAAGGTCCACTCTCACGCAGGCTTTTGACCAGATGGCGTCTATTTATGAGCATCCAGGGAAAATGCGCCACAAATTCGCCACGCAACGGAAGGGGGAGAACGAGTCGGCCCTCGCGTTCCGTAGCGTGCTTTGGCGCTAGCGAAAACAACCTTTCCTAAAATGGACCACGATGCAATCGACGCGTTGGTCCTCGAGAGACTGCTGGCCTTGGCGAAAACCCTTCACACCATCCTACCAGCAGAAGATGATAACGTCTTGTCTCTTAAAGTCGCTAAGTACATCCAAGCCCAGCAACTTCTACAATGGGACAGGGCACTGGTGACATGTGCCATGTCCCGTACAAAGCCGGGGCTGCTGGATGGAGGGGAGCCCCTGTTGGCATATGCGACGACTCGAGGTGGTGGCAACCGGGGTGACGGTGGCGCGTGACGATCATCATCTCATTCCAGAGGTGGCCCTGTCATCTACTAAAATTGCGGCCTGCCGGGGCACGTGTTATCGGGCTGCCGCATACCACGACCACGCTTCCCTACACCCTAAGGCGAGTCGCGACGCACCCCACACTCGACCCCTGGCCTCATCTCACCTATCTAGGCACTTCGGTTCGTGTCCCGGTCGCGCGTCGGTACGAGGAAGTTCTATGCGTAATCGTGATGTTCGCCAGTTCCGACCGGATCAATGGTTGGAGATGGCCCATCGAGTGGTAGCTGCGGCCGCGGGTTCATCTGCCGTGCTTGGGTTTATTGAGGGTGTGGAAATTAGGATGCTAGTCAACACAGGTGTGTTGGCAACTATCATCTCGGAGTTAATTTACAATATTTTGCCCCCCGAGTGTCAGGTTCTAGACCCTGTTGATGCAGCGTGTATCGCCGCTAATGGCGGCTCATTGGGTATTATCGGTCAGATAATGGCATAGGTGCGCATCGCTGATGTTAAATTGTCAGGGCACATTCTTGTCTCCATGTCCGTGGTTGTTCCATGTTCACTTGGAACCGATTTCCTTGTTAGGATGCCTTTGAAAATCCGCATTTACCGTGGCTGTTTGGAATTGCCATCCGGCCGTCGTATGGCATTTTTGCCTTCCCCCACACAGTTGTGTACGGCCAACGCTACTGTGCAAGGTGCTCGCTCGCCAAATGGTGAGAATCCCTCCCATCACGCAGATGTTAGTTTTCCTCCGCTTGAGGAAGCTGCTCGATTTGGGAGCTACGGAGAATGGAATTGTTTTGGGTCCTTCCAACAAGGTCAGTCGCGGACTGACTTTGGTGGCGGCTCAAACGATAGTGTCCAACGACCAGGAGCCTTTTATTCAGGTTCTTAATGCTGGGTTGGACACCACGGTCATCCAGGTGGGTATGGTGTTGTCTCATGTGTCGCCAGCATGCCCGGAAGGGGGCATCGTTGGGAATGTGGGGGCTGAGCCTTACACGCGACAATCCCGTGATGTGGATGAAAGTTGGATTGACAAACTGTGCGCTGAAAGTAGTACCTTGTCCGCGGACCAAATAGGGAAGCTGTGGATGCTCTTGCGTAAGTTTACAGATCTTTTTTGCAAGGGTAAATGTAATATTGGACACACGTCGCTCCTGAGTCACCACATTGATACGGGCGACACGGCCCCTGTACGGCAGAATCCCTACCGGCTGAGCCCGGCAGAGAAGGAACATATTCGGCTGGCGGTTGGTGAGATGGTGGCTGCAGACATCATCTCACCATCCACCAGTCCCCGAGGAGCTCCGATTGTGCTTGTGAAGAAGCACGACGGTAGCTTACGATTTTGCATCAATTTTAGAAAGCTTAATAAGGTCTCTGTTGCGGATTCGTATCCCTTGCCTCGCATGGATGATTCACTGGACACGTTGGTGGGGCACGTTTCTTCTCCACCCTGGATCTCCTATCCGGGTTCTGGAAAGTGGCCGCTTGATGATGTCTCGAGACCTAAGATGGACTTTCGTACACCCCAGGGATTGTTCGAATTTTACTTCCTATGGGGCTCGATTCCGCGCCTGCCACGTTCCAACGTTTAATGGAACTGGTCCTGGCGGGTCTCCAATGGGACTCGTGTTTGATATATCTCGATGATGTAATCGTCTTCAGCCGCACTTTTGAGGACCATTTGCTGGGTCTGCATGCTGTCTTTCTCAAAATGTTTGTGGCTAACCTTAAATTTGAACCTCAGCAATGTCACCTTCTCCAGAAATCGTTTCGGTATCTTGGCCACATTGTTAATGAATCGGGTATTTTGACCGACCCAGAGAAAACTGCGTGCGTTCGAACTTGGCCGATCCCCACCTCGGTGACTGAGGTGCGCAGTTTCATCGGCTTTGCGTCCTACTATCGCCGTTTTGTTGCCGGATTTGCATCAATTGCAGAACGTCTCCACGCATTAAGGGTCATAAGTTTCATTGGGGGGAGGAGGAGGAGGCGGCATTTCATGCCATCCGCAATGGATTGGTGAACGCCTCTCCCCTGCGTTATCCGGATTTTTCATTGCCATTCATCCTCGATACGGATGCTAGCAATACCGGTGCCATCTTGCCGCAGGTTGTTGACAAGGTGGAGAGAGTTGTTGCATACGGCAGTAGGGTGCTGTCTCCGGCCGAACAGCGTTACTGCGTTACGTGCTGTGAATTGCTAGCCATTGTAGTCTTCATGCAGCAATATCGCCCCTACTTGTACGGTAGATGATTTGAGGTGCGCTCCAAACATGCAGCGCTCCAATATGCGCTGCGTGTGGATCAGCCATCAGGCCAATTATCATGCTGGCTGGAGATCCTGCAGGACTTCTCGTTCCACGTTACGTACCGCAAGGGTTCTCACCATATGAACGCCGATGCCCTGTCGCGATCAACAATGACCGGAGGTTGTGCATGCTTTTCAGGTTCCGGGCGATGTAAACCGGCTGATATGACCTCGCCCCCTCTTCTTGCGGCATCTGCCGATGCGGCGACAGGCGGGATGGGTGCTGGTCCGGGCGCACGGGATGCGGTTCTTGGTCTGGATTACATGGAATGGGGACGCCTTCAGGCAGAAAACGCTTTGCTACTCAAATTGCGGCAACATATGAGGGAAGCTGATGGGGGCAATGATTGATGGGGCATCGCCTCGGTGGTTTTGCAGGGCGGCTTACTCATGCATTGGGACGGGGGGCTGCGCCGTTATACCATAGTTGTCCCCACTGTCCTGCGAGGAGAGGTTGTTTTGGTGGTGCATGAGCATCTCTTGCACCTGGGCATGCAGAAAACGCTGGCTATGCTCAAACGGGATTTTTATTGGCCGGCCATGTCCAAGGATGTGGACGATTTGCTCAAAGGGTGCGTGCAATGCGCTCGTCGGAAGCCACCATCGAAACCCTGCAGACCCCCCTTGCAGTTGATTCAGGTATCGCGCGTCAACAAACTTGTTGCTCTGGACATACTTGGCCCGTTTCCCACGACCGCTCGAAGGAACAAATACCTGCTTGTGGAGGCCGAGTATTTTTCTCGATGGCCTGTTGCTTGGCCGCTCCCTAACCAATCGGCTGTGACTATTACGGAGGCATTCCTCAATGGTTATGTTTGGACAAAGGTGCTCCTGAATGCCTTTTGACGATCAGGGCAAGAATTTTTCTTCTAAATTGTTGCATGAGGTCTGCGCTTTGTTTGGAAGAAAGAAGGAGCGCACGTTGCCGTACCACCCGCAGACGGATAGCATTATCGAATGGCTACATAGGACACTGACCTCCATGTTGAGCCACCAGGTCAATGAGTCACAACTCGATTGGGATTTACATATCCCTGTGGTCCTCGCCGCTTACAAGATGGCCCCGCACGCGTCCACCGGCTACTCACCGTTTTTTTAATGTATGGAAGGGAATACGACCCCCCCCCCCATCGATGTACAGTTACAGGTCACGCCGACAAAGTATAAATCCAAGATTTCTGACTCTGTTTGTTTCACTCTTCAGAAGCTTTTTGAGGCACGGAAAGCCTCCAGGGTTAATTCTGAGTCGTGACAATTGGCTAATGAACGGCTTAAGGGAGTGCGTGCTTCTCTGTGAAGTATTGGAAATGACGGCAGGAAACTCCGTGACGGGTAACACACTTTTTATTAAATCTTGACTTGTCACGATACAACGTGTGGTCTCTATTCTTCGGACTACTGTCACGATACAACGTGTCACCTCTATTCCTCTGACTGCACACTTCACTTAGCTCGTGTAGACTCTATGCCTCTGGCTACACTCTTCACTTAGCTCGTGTAGACTCTATGCCTCTGGCTACACTCTTCACTTAGCTCGTGTAGACTCTATGCCTCTGGCTACACACGCATCACTCGTCTCGTGTAGACCCTATGCCTCTGGCTACACACACATCACTCGTCTCGTGTAGACCCTATGCCTCTGGCTACACACGCATCACTCGTCTCGTGTAGACCCTAAGCCTCTGGCTACACACACATCACTCGTCTCGTGTAGACCCTATGCCTCTGGCTACACACGCATCACTCGTCTCGTGTAGACCCTATGCCTCTGGCTACACACGCATCACTCGTCTCGTGTAGACCCTATGCCTCTGGCTACACACACATCACTCGTCTCGTGTAGACCCTATGCCTCTGGCTACACACGCATCACTCGTCTCGTGTAGACCCTATGCCTCTGGCTACACACACATCACTCGTCTCGTGTAGACCCTATGCCTCTGGCTACACACGCATCACTCGTCTCGTGTAGACCCTATGCCTCTGGCTACACACGCATCACTCGTCTCGTGTAGACCCTATGCCTCTGGCTACACACACTGCATGCTCACACTGCATGCTCACCCTACACTCCGCCTCTGGGTTACACAGAGTCCCGGTCCCCACAGGACAGCGGGACTGGGTACCACAGGGCCCTATCTCTTCCTCTCCGTCTTCAGTCTTCGCTGGTTACCCCCTCCTCTTACGCCTGTGTGCATCACCTTATATAGTCCCTCCTCACGGGAGACGGAGCGGATGCGGACCTCGACGTGAGCATCGCTCCTTAGTTAACCAATCACGACGCGCTATCTCTACGATCCGTTTTCCCCCAGCGCGTGTTTTCACTCGTCAACCAATCATGCCGCGCTGCCACCCGATCACTCCCTCTCAAGCGCGTCACCGGCACACAGCCAATCAGCACCACATAACCCACGACCCCACGCTGACCCCTGATCCTTCACCGTCAGCGCGCGTCACCACACACACAGCCAATCACTACGTGCTGGCACCCGATCCCTACCCCAGCGCATATCACCACTACATCACCCCCTCCCACATAGCTCGCAGCCGGCCCGGCTGCTAACCAACAACACAACACAACGTTAACACAACAAAACCCCACCCCCCAGTGTGCCCCGTAACGCAACAACAACAACACAACAGCAACCTATGTACAAATTGACAACTAACACAAGAAAAGTCAACAACAACACACACAACACCTCGACAAGAAGCTATGTACAGCCCGACGAACAACACAATAAAAGCGATTTCCAGAAAATGAACGCGCCCAGCGTCTCCGTGACTAAACGCAGTGACGAGGCTCTCCAGCTTCCTCGACTCCTCACATGGTAGGTCATAAAAAGTAGCGCGACCTGGCGCGAGTCCGTCTGGCCGGTCCGTCATATGGGACGGGACGCTGACGACCGTCCGGTGGCTCCGGCTGCTCTAGACGGCGCGGATCGGCCCTGAAAGGACCGGCCCCGCCGCGAAGATCCGGCCGCCGGTGGTCGGCAGCTGTCAGTTCCGAGACACCTGGGAGGAGATCAGGCGGAAACATGTGAGGATCAGGCAGAGACATTTCCCCCTTTGGGTCGTCGGTCACGTCACATGCTCGGCCTTCACGACACAAGGGGAGGCCATATGGAGGCGAGAACGGTTTCAGTCGGGAGGGGTGGACGTACCATCGTCGCTTTCCCCATTTTATCTGAACGCACTGGGGGCGTGCAACACGCACGACCTCCACGGGTCCCCGCCATGGCTTCAATAATTTAGGCGACGTAGCCAACGGTGCCTGAGGGCAATGCAGCCAGGCCCTGTCACCTGGTTTCCAGTCGTGCACGGACACCTTCCGTGCACGCAACCGCTCGTTTGCAATTTGGCGAGCCCGCGAATTAAGCCGTGCGGCCTCCCTTGCCTCTGTCAGCTTATGAATATTAAATTTAATATGTTCTGCCAATTTTGAATTAGTTCGTGGTGCGGACAGGCCAAGCTGCGTTTCCATGGGCGGGTTGGCTTCCCGACCGTACATCAGATAGAACGGGGAAAATCCCGTCGCTGCATGGGGGGCCATTCTATACGCGGCGAGGACCCCTGGGACCTGCAGGTCCCAATCAACATGTGCCTCACACACCTGCTGGCACAGCATAGAAGTCAAAGTCTTGTGGAGTCTCTCCACCATCCCGTCCGTCTGCGGGTGGTACGGGGAGGTACGCACCTTCTTAGTACCCAACAGATCGCACACCTCTTGCAGCAATTTACTTGAAAATTTTTTCCCTTGGTCGGTCAGCAAGCGTTCGGGAGCCCCCTTGTCCAGGATGTAGCCCTGGACAAAGGCGTCCGTCACAGCCGCCGCCGACTGGTTGGCGAGTGGCCACGCCATAGGCCACCGCGTAAAATATTCGACCCCCACCAACAGGTACTTATTACCCCTAGGCGTGACTGGAAAGGGCCCCAGAATATCGAGCGCAACGAGCTCGTTAGTGCGCGAGACTTGAATAGATTGCAGCGGTGGATTAGCTGCCACGGGCGGTGGTTTTCGCCTGGCGCACTCAACGCATCCCTTCAGAATATTCACCACGTCACTCCCCATCCCCGGCCAATAATAGTCACGCTGAAGCAGGGCAAGAGTTTTGTTTACTCCCAAATGCAAGAGGCGTTCGTGTGCGGCCAAAACAACTTTCCCCCTCACAGCGGAAGGCACCACAAGTGCATGCCGCCGGGACAAACTGTCCCATCTCATTAACATGCCTTGTTTAAGTACGTAGGAGCCAGTTCGCTCCTGGTCCTCTTTGGGACCCCCCACCCTGCGGCGCAATGCTAGCAGGGAGCTGTCCGCCATTTAGAGACGGCCCCACTCACTCAGCGACAGTGAGAGCAGCGAGTCCTGACCCTGAGAGGTAGCGGGGACATCCTCGATTGGTGCGCCCGCGGTCGCAGCCAATGCCCCCATATCTTCCACAACCGGCGATTTACAGCGCGCCGATCCCGATAGACATGCACATTTCTGACAAGGCAACAATCGCGACAGGGCATCGGCATTTGTGTGTCGCAACCCCTTACGGTATGTAGTCGTAAACTGATAGTCCTGGAGGACTTCCAACCACCGTGACAATTGGCCCGAGGGTTGGGCGACCCTCAATGAATACTGTAGCGCCGCGTGGTCCGTCCGGACCGTAAAGTGACGACCATAGAGATACGGTCTGAACTGTTGTACAAAAAAAACAATGGCAAGCAGTTCGCGACGGGTGACGCAGTAGCGCTGCTCCGCCAGAGACAACACCCTGCTACCATAAGCGACCACCCTTTTGACTCCCCCAACGACTTGGGATAGCACCCCCCCAATGCCCGTGTTGCTAGCATCCGTATCTAGCAAGAAGGGACTCGCAAAATCCGGATAGCGCAAGGGTGGGGCACCCACCAAGGCGTCCCGGAGGGAGCAGAACGCGGCCTCCTCCTCCGGTCCCCATCGGAACTTCACTCCTTTCGCCGTTAGAGCGTGCAAGGGTTTTGCAATAGTGGCGAAGTGCTCAACGAATCGGCGGTAATACGAAGCAAAACCGATGAAACTGCGCACGTCCGAAACTGACATGGGTGTCGGCCATGAACTGACACAGTCCGTCTTCGCGGGATCGGTAGAGATCCCCGAAGAGTCGACAATGTGACCCAAGTATCTAACGGACTTACGAAAAAGGTGGCATTTGGCCGGTTTAAATTTTAATTTAGCCGATCGCATTCGTAAGAACACCCCTCTCAATCGCTGGAGGTGTTCCTCAAATGTTTTACTGAAAACAATGACATCGTCAAGGTAAATCAAGTACGTATCCCATTGCAAGCCCGACAAAACCAACTCCATAAGGCGCTGAAACGTCGCTGGAGAGGAGTGAAGTCCCATGGGTAACCGGTTAAACTGGAACAGGCCCCCTGGAGTCCGAAATGCTGTCTTAGGTTTAGACTCTTCGTCGAGTGGCAACTGCCAGAATCCCGATAATAAATCAAGAGTCGAAAAATATCGCGCACCAGACAATGCATCGAGGGACTCGTCCATCCTGGGGAGCGGATACGCGTCAGCCACAGAGATCTTATTCAGGCGACGGAAATCTACGCAAAATCGCAAGGACCCGTCCTGCTTCTTAACCAGCACAATAGGTGCTCCCCAAGGACTGGAGGAAGGCGAAATAATGTCGGCTTCTAGCATATCGTTAACGGCCGACTGAACATGTTCCTTCTCAGCAGGACTCAGTCGGAAGGGATTTAGCCTGACCGGTGCCGCATCGCCCGTGTCAATGTGGTGGCGTGACAAATCCGTGCACCCAATGTCATACTTATGTTTACTGAACACATCAGAAAATTCCATTAGCAACTCGCGCAGCGCACCCAACTGTACCGCTGACAAATCGTCTGAGTCCGCGCACAGCGAATGGACCCATTCAAGGTCCTCCCTCGGTTCAATGTTCTGCGTGGGGCTCGGATCAACCTGCGCAACCAGCCGCTCCTCCGCAGGGACCCGTGCCGCGTGAGCCAGCACGGTGCCCTGCTGAATGACGGCTGGCCGCGACCCAGCGTTTAAAACCATCACAAACGGATCCTTGTCAGCCCGAACCAAAGTGTGAGCCACCGACAAATCGACCCCCCCGACAGCCCTGTTAGAAGGACCCAAAAGCATGCCTTGTTCCGAAGTCCCCCCCCACCCATGGTTTCCGCAACCGGAGGGGAATTAACATCTGTGAACCCGGGGGCACGTGCACGGTCTGTGTCGCCAACGCTTGTATCGTAGCGCACGCCGTCCGAATTTCAGTAGGGTTCGTCAAAAACGAAATACGGCGACCCGATGGTAGTTCAATGCAACGCTGATCGATGAGAATCTTAATGGGCATTTTAGCCAAAAAATCAGTGCCCAATAGACAAGGAACCGCCAAAGAAGACGAAACGAAAACGGGTCCCGACAATTTGATATCTCCAATGCAAATGGACGCCCTAATCTGACCGATAATGCCCAACGATCCCCCATTAGCGGCGTAAAATGGCACATCCACTGGGAGCAGCGGACGGCATTGGACGGGGAGAATGTTGTAAATGAGGTCCGATATAATAGTCGCCGACGCCCCCGTGTCCACTAACACCCTGACCTCGACCCCATCAATAGATCCCGTAACGACGGATGAACCCGCTGAAGCAGCCACAATTCTGTGCCCCAACTCCGACCATTCAATGTCTCCCCGGTCCCGGCCGAACCCCCCTCGCCGAACCGAATCCCCGAACCCTAACCGGCCCTCCTCCGCCGCACCGCGACGGCCCATGCGTGTCGAGTATGTAGGCCGAGCATGTGAGGTGCCGCGACTTGCCGGGGTTCGTAGGGATGACTTGGGGCCTTGGTCGTCGTCCAGCCGAGATCCCTGACGTGGAGCGCGGCAACCGGACGCCACGTGGCCCCGGAGGCCGCAGTTATAACACGTGATGAGGGTCGTCGGAGATCTCGGTTGCTCCAGCTTGCGGGCCGATCGCAGAGGCGAACGGCCCCCCGACCTCCAGTCCCCTGGTCGTCCCGCGTTGAACGCCTCCTCTCGTGGGCTGACGACTTGGGGTTCGGTGATCACCGGACCCGGAGCTGAGGCCACGGCAGCATTGCAGACGACCCCCTGTTTGCGTTGAAGGACCTCGTGCGCTTGTATACTCGTAGCGACCCGCAAGGAAGAAATATCGATCTCGTCGGCCGTGTTGATGGGGACCCCCAGGTCCTGCGCCAACTTAAGCAGCTGCTCCAAAACCATCGCATCTTGGCCCTCCTCGTCCATACGAGGGAATGCGGCATCGGCGAGAGCCAACAACGCCGTGCGATAGGCGAGCGCAGTCTCCGTGTCCGCCTTCCGCCTTGCATAAAAATGATGGCGACACGCCGAGGGAGGTCCGTAGACCTTGGCCATGAGACCCAGCGCTGCCTTAAGCGTGGAGCGGTCCGACCTCCGTGCGGACATGAAAGCCGCGAGCGCGTTGTCGTCCAACATGGCAGGCAGTGCCCGCAGCGCCGTAGCGTCGGACCAGGCGGACATCTCCTGATGCGCCAAAAACCTGCGCTGAAATTGGCCCCAGTCCCCGCCTTCCGCCTTGAAGGCTGACAATGCGGGAAGGCGCTGTTGAAAAATGAAGTCGTCCTCTGCCTCGTGGTTCCTTTCTGCCGCCCCGTCGGTGTGTAAGATGGCGGCCCCAGTG
This sequence comes from Lampetra fluviatilis, assembly GCF_964198595.1. Taxonomy (NCBI): domain Eukaryota; kingdom Metazoa; phylum Chordata; class Hyperoartia; order Petromyzontiformes; family Petromyzontidae; genus Lampetra; species Lampetra fluviatilis. The sequence goes on from NC_136296.1 coordinate 414,174, forward strand.
GCGGGTGTCTGATGGCGGTCCGCAGCGCGCGTTGATGACGTAAGCGGGCGCGCTTGGAGAACCGCCGCCACGTGGCGGTCGCCGTTCCCGCCAAAAGTCGGCGCAGATGAAATGGGGGGAATCGCCAAGTCATTTTGGCGGGAATCTGCGGGGCGACCCTGTAGAATGTCCGCCGCCGTCCCCGCTCCTCCCGACGAGCTGATTTCCGCCAGGATGGACGCGGCGGCGAGCAGCAGCTCCGCCAGACGGGAGTGCGCCTCGCGGAGCACGGCATCGGTCCCCAGTCGCTCGCCCGGTGCCGTCGGCGGATCCTGCAGCGTGGGCAATTCTTCGTCCTCACCCCCCGATGCCAGCTGGCCCGAGTCGTCAAGGTTATCCTCGCGGTCAATCCCGTGGGTCCGACTGGTCTTCCTTGTATCCATGCTTGGAAGACTGTTTCACTTCTGACGCCAGTTGAAGTATTGGAAATGACGGCAGGAAACTCCTTGACGGGTAACACACTTTTTATTAAATCTTGACTTGTCACGATACAACGTGTGGTCTCTATTCTTCGGACTACTGTCACGATACAACGTGTCACCTCTATTCCTCTGACTGCACACTTCACTTAGCTCGTGTAGACTCTATGCCTCTGGCTACACTCTTCACTTAGCTAGTGTAGACTCTATGCCTCTGGCTACACTCTTCACTTAGCTCGTGTAGACTCTATGCCTCTGGCTACACACGCATCACTCGTCTCGTGTAGACCCTATGCCTCTGGCTACACACACATCACTCGTCTCGTGTAGACCCTATGCCTCTGGCTACACACGCATCACTCGTCTCGTGTAGACCCTATGCCTCTGGCTACACACGCATCACTCGTCTCGTGTAGACCCTATGCCTCTGGCTACACACGCATCACTCGTCTCGTGTAGACCCTATGCCTCTGGCTACACACGCATCACTCGTCTCGTGTAGACCCTATGCCTCTGGCTACACACACATCACTCGTCTCGTGTAGACCCTATGCCTCTGGCTACACACGCATCACTCGTCTCGTGTAGACCCTATGCCTCTGGCTACACACACATCACTCGTCTCGTGTAGACCCTATGCCTCTGGCTACACACGCATCACTCGTCTCGTGTAGACCCTATGCCTCTGGCTACACACGCATCACTCGTCTCGTGTAGACCCTATGCCTCTGGCTACACACACATCACTCGTCTCGTGTAGACCCTATGCCTCTGGCTACACACGCATCACTCGTCTCGTGTAGACCCTATGCCTCTGGCTACACACACATCACTCGTCTCGTGTAGACCCTATGCCTCTGGCTACACACGCATCACTCGTCTCGTGTAGACCCTATGCCTCTGGCTACACACGCATCACTCGTCTCGTGTAGACCCTATGCCTCTGGCTACACACACTGCATGCTCACACTGCATGCTCACCCTACACTCCGCCTCTGGGTTACACAGAGTCCCGGTCCCCACAGGACAGCGGGACTGGGTACCACAGGGCCCTATCTCTTCCTCTCCGTCTTCAGTCTTCGCTGGTTACCCCCTCCTCTTACGCCTGTGTGCATCACCTTATATAGTCCCTCCTCACGGGAGACGGAGCGGATGCGGACCTCGACGTGAGCATCGCTCCTTAGTTAACCAATCACGACGCGCTATCTCTACGATCCGTTTTCCCCCAGCGCGTGTTTTCACTCGTCAACCAATCATGCCGCGCTGCCACCCGATCACTCCCTCTCAAGCGCGTCACCGGCACACAGCCAATCAGCACCACATAACCCACGACCCCGCGCTGACCCCTGATCCTTCACCGTCAGCGCGCGTCACCACACACACAGCCAATCACTACGCGCTGGCACCCGATCCCTACCCCAGCGCATATCACCACTACATCACCCCCTCCCACATAGCTCGCAGCCGGCCCGGCTGCTAACCAACAACACAACACAACGTTAACACAACAAAACCCCACCCCCCAGTGTGCCCCGTAACGCAACAACAACAACACAACAGCAACCTATGTACAAATTGACAACTAACACAAGAAAAGTCAACAACAACACACACAACACCTCGACAAGAAGCTATGTACAGCCCGACGAACAACACAATAAAAGCGATTTCCAGAAAATGAACGCGCCCAGCGTCTCCGTGACTAAACGCAGTGACGAGGCGCTCCAGCTTCCTCGACTCCTCACATGGTAGGTCATAAAAAGTAGCGCGACCTGGCGCGAGTCCGTCTGGCCGGTCCGTCATATGGGACGGGACGCTGACGACCGTCCGGTGGCTCCGGCTGCTCTAGACGGCGCGGATCGGCCCTGAATGGACCGGCCCCGCCGCGAAGATCCGGCCGCCGGTGGTCGGCAGCTGTCAGTTCCGAGACACCTGGGAGGAGATCAGGCGGAAACATGTGAGGATCAGGCAGAGACATTTCCCCCTTTGGGTCGTCGGTCACGTCACATGCTCGGCCCTCACGACACAAGGGGAGGCCATATGGAGGCGAGAACGGTTTCAGTCGGGAGGGGTGGACGTACCATCGTCGCTTTCCCCATTTTATCTGAACGCACTGGGGGCGTGCAACACGCACGACCTCCACGGGTCCCCGCCATGGCTTCAACAATTTAGGCGACGTAGCCAACGGTGCCTGAGGGCAATGCAGCCAGGCCCTGTCACCTGGTTTCCAGTTGTGCACGGACACCTTCCGTGCACGCAACCGCTCGTTTGCAATTTGGCGAGCCCGCGAATTAAGCCGTGCGGCCTCCCTTGCCTCTGTCAGCTTATGAATATTAAATTTAATATGTTCTGCCAATTTTGAATTAGTTCGTGGTGCGGACAGGCCAAGCTGCGTTTCCATGGGCGGGTCGGCTTCCCGACCGTACATCAGATAGAACGGGGAAAATCCTGTCGCTGCATGGGGGGCCATTCTATACGCGGCGAGGACCCCTGGGACCTGCAGGTCCCAATCAACATGTGCCTCACACACCTGCTGGCACAGCATAGAAGTAAAAGTCTTGTGGAGTCTCTCCACCATCCCGTCCGTCTGCGGGTGGTACGGGGAGGTACGCACCTTCTTAGTACCCAACAGATCGCACACCTCTTGCAGCAATTTACTTGAAAATGTTTTCCCTTGGTCGGTCAGCAAGCGTTCGGGAGCCCCCTTGTCTAGGATGTAGCCCTGGACAAAGGCGTCCGTCACAGCCGCCGCCGACTGGTTGGCGAGTGGCCACGCCATAGGCCACCGCGTAAAATATTCGACCCCCACCAACAGGTACTTATTACCCCTAGGCGTGACTGGAAAGGGCCCCAGAATATCGAGCGCAACGAGCTCGTTAGTGCGCGAGACTTGAATAGATTGCAGCGGTGGATTAGCTGCCACGGGCGGTGGTTTTCGCCTGGCGCACTCAACGCATCCCTTCAGAATATTCACCACGTCACTCCCCATCCCCGGCCAATAATAGTCACGCTGAAGCAGGGCAAGCGTTTTGTTTACTCCCAAATGCAAGAGGCGTTCGTGTGCGGCCAAAACAACTTTCCCCCTCACAGCGGAAGGCACCACAAGTGCATGCCGCCGGGACAAACTGTCCCATCTCATTAACATGCCTTGTTTAAGTACGTAGGAGCCAGTTCGCTCCTGGTCCTCTTTGGGACCCCCCACCCTGCGGCGCAATGCTAGCAGGGAGCTGTCCGCCATTTGGAGACGGCCCCACTCACTCAGCGACAGTGAGAGCAGCGAGTCCTGACCCTGAGAGGTAGCGGGGACATCCTCGATTGGTGCGCCCGCGGTCGCAGCCAATGCCCCCATATCTTCCACAACCGGCGATTTACAGCGCGCCGATCCCGATAGACATGCACATTTCTGACAAGGCAACAATCGCGACAGGGCATCGGCATTTGTGTGTCGCAACCCCTTACGGTATGTAGTCGTAAACTGATAGTCCTGGAGGACTTCCAACCACCGTGACAATTGGCCCGAGGGTTGGGCGACCCTCAATGAATACTGTAGCGCCGCGTGGTCCGTCCGGACCGTAAAGTGACGACCATAGAGATACGGTCTGAACTGTTGTACAAAAAAAACAATGGCAAGCAGTTCGCGACGGGTGACGCAGTAGCGCTGCTCCGCCAGAGACAACACCCTGCTACCATAAGCGACCACCCTTTTGACTCCCCCAACGACTTGGGATAGCACCCCCCCAATGCCCGTGTTGCTAGCATCCGTATCTAGCAAGAAGGGACTCGCAAAATCCGGATAGCGCAAGGGTGGGGCACCCACCAAGGCGTCCCGGAGGGAGCAGAACGCGGCCTCCTCCTCCGGTCCCCATCGGAACTTCACTCCTTTCGCCGTTAGAGCGTGCAAGGGTTTTGCAATAGTGGCGAAGTGCTCAACGAATCGGCGGTAATACGAAGCAAAACCGATGAAACTGCGCACGTCCGAAACTGACGTGGGTGTCGGCCATGAACTGACACAGTCCGTCTTCGCGGGATCGGTAGAGATCCCCGAAGAGTCGACAATGTGACCCAAGTATCTAACGGACTTACGAAAAAGGTGGCATTTGGCCGGTTTAAATTTTAATTTAGCCGATCGCATTCGTAAGAACACCCCTCTCAATCGCTGGAGGTGTTCCTCAAATGTTTTACTGAAAACAATGACATCGTCAAGATAAATCAAGCACGTATCCCATTGCAAGCCCGACAAAACCAACTCCATAAGGCGCTGAAACGTCGCTGGAGAGGAGTGAAGTCCCATGGGTAACCGGTTAAACTGGAACAGGCCCCCTGGAGTCCGAAATGCTGTCTTAGGTTTAGACTCTTCGTCGAGTGGCAACTGCCAGAATCCCGATAATAAATCAAGAGTCGAAAAATATCGCGCACCAGACAATGCATCGAGGGACTCGTCCATCCTGGGGAGCGGATACGCGTCAGCCACAGAGATCTTATTCAGGCGACGGAAATCTACGCAAAATCGCAAGGACCCGTCCTGCTTCTTAACCAGCACAATAGGTGCTCCCCAAGGACTGGAGGAAGGCGAAATAATGTCGGCTTCTAGCATATCGTTAACGGCTGACTGAACATGTTCCTTCTCAGCAGGACTCAGTCGGAAGGGATTTAGCCTGACCGGTGCCGCATCGCCCGTGTCAATGTGGTGGCGTGACAAATCCGTGCACCCAATGTCATACTTATGTTTACTGAACACATCAGAAAATTCCATTAGCAACTCGCGCAGCGCACCCAACTGTACCGCTGACAAATCGTCTGAGTCCGCGCACAGCGAATGGACCCATTCAAGGTCCTCCCTCGGTTCAATGTTCTGCGTGGGGCTCGGATCAACCTGCGCAACCAGCCGCTCCTCCGCAGGGACCCGTGCCGCGTGAGCCAGCACGGTGCCCTGCTGAATGACGGCTGGCCGCGACCCAGCGTTTAAAACCATCACAAACGGATCCTTGTCAGCCCGAACCAAAGTGTGAGCCACCGACAAATCGACCCCCCCGACAGCCCTGTTAGAAGGACCCAAAAGCATGCCTTGTTCCGAAGTCCCCCCCACCCATGGTTTCCGCAACCGGAGGGGAATTAACATCTGTGAACCCGGGGGCACGTGCACGGTCTGTGTCGCCAACGCTTGTATCGTAGCGCACGCCGTCCGAATTTCAGTAGGGTTCGTCAAAAACGAAATACGGCGACCCGATGGTAGTTCAATGCAACGCTGATCGATGAGAATCTTAATGGGCATTTTAGCCAAAAAATCAGTGCCCAATAGACAAGGAACCGCCAAAGAAGACGAAACGAAAACGGGTCCCGACAATTTGATATCTCCAATGCAAATGGACGCCCTAATCTGACCGATAATGCCCAACGATCCCCCATTAGCGGCGTAAAATGGCACATCCACTGGGAGCAGCGGACGGCATTGGACGGGGAGAATGTTGTAAATGAGGTCCGATATAATAGTCGCCGACGCCCCCGTGTCCACTAACACCCTGACCTCGACCCCATCAATAGATCCCGTAACGACGGATGAACCCGCTGAAGCAGCCACAATTCTGTGCCCCAACTCCGACCATTCAATGTCTGCCCGGTCCCGGCCGAACCCCCCTCGCCGAACCGAATCCCCGAACCCTAACCGGCCCTCCACCGCCGCACCGCGACGGCCCATGCGTGTCGAGTATGTAGGCCGAGCATGTGAGGTGCCGCGACTTGCCGGGGTTCGTAGGGATGACTTGGGGCCTTGGTCGTCGTCCAGCCGAGATCCCATGGCGCGCTGACGTGGAGCGCGGCAACCGGACGCCACGTGGCCCCGGAGGCCGCAGTTATAACACGTGATGAGGGTCGTCGGAGATCTCGGTTGCTCCAGCTTGCGGGCCGATCGCAGAGGCGAACGGCCCCCCGACCTCCAGTCCCCTGGTCGTCCTGCGGTGAACGCCTCCTCTCGTGGGCTGACGACTTGGGGTTCGGTGATCACCGGACCCGGAGCTGAGGCCACGGCAGCATTGCAGACGACCCCCTGTTTGCGTTGAAGGACCTCGTGCGCTTGTATACTCGTAGCGACCCGCAAGGAAGAAATATCGATCTCGTCGGCCGTGTTGATGGGGACCCCCAGGTCCTGCGGCAACTTAAGCAGCTGCTCCAAAACCATTGCATCTTGGCCCTCCTCGTCCATACGAGGGAATGCGGCATCGGCGAGAGCCAGCAACGCCGTGCGATAGGCGAGCGCAGTCTCCGTGTCCGCCTTCCGCCTTGCATAAAAATGATGGCGACACGCCGAGGGAGGTCCGTAGACCTTGGCCATGAGACCCAGCGCTGCCTTAAGCGTGGAGCGGTCCGACCTCCGTGCGGACATGAAAGCCGCGAGCGCGTTGTCGTCCAACATGGCAGGCAGTGCCCGCAGCGCCGTAGCGTCGGACCAGGCGGACATCTCCTGATGCGCCTTCCGCCTTGAAGGCTGACAATGCGGGAAGGCGCTGTTGAAAAATGAAGTCGTCCTCTGCCTCGTGGTTTTTTTCTGCCGCCCCGTCGGTGTGTAAGATGGCGGCCCCAGTGGCGGGTGTCTGATGGCGGTCCGCAGCGCGCGTTGATGACGTAAGCGGGCGCGCTTGGAGAACCGCCGCCACGTGGCGGTCGCCGTTCCCGCCAAAAGTCGGCGCAGATGAAATGGCGGGAATCGCCAAGTCATTTTGGCGGGAATCTGCGGGGCAACCTTGTAGAATGTCCGCCGCCGTCCCCGCTCCTCCCGACGAGCTGATTTCCGCCAGGATGGACGCGGCGGCGAGCAGCAGCTCCGCCAGACGGGAGTGCGCCTCGCGGAGCACGGCATCGGTCCCCAGTCGCTCGCCCGGTGCCGTCGGCGGATCCTGCAGCGTGGGCAATTCTTCGTCCTCACCCCCCGATGCCAGCTGGCCCGAGTCGTCAAGGTTATCCTCGCGGTCAATCCCGTGGGTCCGACTGGTCTTCCTTGTATCCATGCTTGGAAGACTGTTTCACTTCTGACGCCAGTTGAAGTATTGGAAATGACGGCAGGAAACTCCTTGACGGGTAACACACTTTTTATTAAATCTTGACTTGTCACGATACAACGTGTGGTCTCTATTCTTCGGACTACTGTCACGATACAACGTGTCACCTCTATTCCTCTGACTGCACACTTCACTTAGCTCGTGTAGACTCTATGCCTCTGGCTACACTCTTCACTTAGCTCGTGTAAACTCTATGCCTCTGGCTACACTCTTCACTTAGCTCGTGTAGACTCTATGCCTCTGGCTACACACGCATCACTCGTCTCGTGTAGACCCTATGCCTCTGGCTACACACACATCACTCGTCTCGTGTAGACCCTATGCCTCTGGCTACACACGCATCACTCGTCTCGTGTAGACCCTATGCCTCTGGCTACACACACATTACTCGTCTCGTGTAGACCCTATGCCTCTGGCTACACACGCATCACTCGTCTCGTGTAGACCCTATGCCTCTGGCTACACACGCATCACTCGTCTCGTGTAGACCCTATGCCTCTGGCTACACACACTGCATGCTCACACTGCATGCTCACCCTACACTCCGCCTCTGGGTTACACAGAGTCCCGGTCCCCACAGGACAGCGGGACTGGGTACCACAGGGCCCTATCTCTTCCTCTCCGTCTTCAGTCTTCGCTGGTTACCCCCTCCTCTTACGCCTGTGTGCATCACCTTATATAGTCCCTCCTCACGGGAGACGGAGCGGATGCGGACCTCGACGTGAGCATCGCTCCTTAGTTAACCAATCACGACGCGCTATCTCTACGATCCGTTTTCCCCCAGCGCGTGTTTTCACTCGTCAACCAATCACGCCGCGCTGCCACCCGATCACTCCCTCTCAAGCGCGTCACCGGCACACAGCCAATCAGCACCACATAACCCACGACCCCGCGCTGACCCCTGATCCTTCACCGTCAGCGCGCGTCACCACACACACAGCCAATCACTACGCGCTGGCACCCGATCCCTACCCCAGCGCGTATCACCACTACATCTGTATGAATGGACACCTGGGCACAAGGCCTGGTTGCACTGTCCGCAGGTGCCGGTTGGTACATCGCGCAAGTTACTCCAACCCTGGTGGGGGCCGGTCGATGTTGTTCGGGTTGTTCAACAACAGTGTGTCTAGATCAACTTGGGTCGGCGGAGTTGGTTCATGCATCCCTCTCGCCTGAAACTGTTTATCGTGCCGCGTGAATTCGTTTCATCTCCACATCGCAGGGGCCAAGTGTCGAATGTGTCCGACGAGCCGGGATCTATGCCCACTGAGGTTGGTCCTTAGCGGAGTGATTCTGTTCCGCTCCCAGGTGCTGCAAGACTGGCATCCCCTGCACGGCCGCGCATGTTGGCTTCGCCGGCTTTGAGCGCAGAGGATCCGTCGACCCGGCCTACTGCTCTCCGTGAGGAGCCGGGTTCGGTGGAACATTTACACATTCCCCCGGGACCTCCAGGGTGAGCGAGCCCACCTCCCCTGGGGGCCCAGCATCACGCAATCGCTCAAAGACTCGTTTTTCGTGATCCCCTTGCACACACGCTCCCATGCTCTCAGTTGCTTGTCGCACTCACTGAGTCGTGGTGGTTATTGGCTGATCCTGGCCGCCATTGAGTTCACGAGCGTTGTTACATGGTGAAAGTGGGAGGTGATGGTAGGGGAATCCCGAGGATTTGCAAGTTTTTTTTTATAATATATTGCTTGTTGATGTGGTGTTGTTATTATGGGTTCGTTGGTTTACACCCTTCTTCCTGTTGGTTTGTACATTTGTGGATAGTGTAATTTTTGTACAGGTGGGTTAGGGTATTTATTTATGTTCTGTTATTATTTGGTTCTTTCGGTTAAGTCACGTCTAAAGATAAAATAATAAATTAAATTAAATAATAGAATACGACGTTTCGATTGCAACACAAGCAATCATCATCAGGTATAATGAAATAGCGACATAAAATCTAACCAGAAAACTATAGACAGACATTAGCAGACAGATATTACCAAGATACATAGAGAGAGCAACACAGGTAACAGAGAGAGGTGATCGTCTCTGTGGGGTGGCCTTAAATAGACAGAGGAGGGCGGACGCAGAGAGAGGGAGGGGGGTTAGAGAAAAAATTAGCATATCAATGAGTGGACAACAAAACGTGGTGCTGAAAGTGCGATGACACGGCAAGCAAGCCTGAAAATCAGGAGAAGGACACACTAAAATTAAATAACCTAGTAAAATATCGAAATGTAATGTAATACAACACAGAGGGTCGGTCAACACACAATTAACGCATAGCCTGGTTAATTACGTATTTCAAAGATTGCTGAGTTAGAATTTAAGTGTGAACATTCCAAAGAGAGGACACAGGCAGAGAGAACAAGTAGTCAGAGAGAGAGAGAAAAAAGAAGATAAGTTTAAAACTTCCCCGTAGAAGTGGTTCAATCTTAATTTTAGAACTTTCGTGACTGCAGGAATTATTATTTGGTTCTTTCGGTTAAGTCACGTCTAAAGATAAAATAATAAATTAAATTAAATAATAGAATACGACGTTTCGATTGCAACACAAGCAATCATCATCAGGTATAATGAAATAGCGACATAAAATCTAACCAGAAAACTATAGACAGACATATTAGCAGACAGATATCACCAAGATCGTCTCTGTGGGGTGGCCTTAAATAGACAGAGGAGGGCGGACGCAGAGAGAGGGAGGGGGGTTAGAGAAAAAATTAGCATATCAATGAGTGGACAACAAAACGTGGTGCTGCAAGTGCGATGACACGCCAAGCAAGCCTGAAAATCAGGAGAAGGACACACTAAAATTAAATAACCTAGTAAAATATCGAAATGTAATGTAATACAACACAGAGGGTCGGTCAACACACAATTAACGCATAGCCTGGTTGATTACGTATTTCAAAGATTGCTAAGTTAGAATTTAAGTGTGAACATTCCAAAGAGAGGACACAGGCAGAGAGAACAAGTAGTCAGAGAGAGAGAAAAAAGAAGATAAGTTTAAAACTTCCCCGTAGAAGTGGTTCAATCTTAATTTTAGAACTTTCGTGACTGCAGGAATTATTATGTCTGTCTATAGTTTTCTGGTTAGATTTTATGTCGCTATTTCATTATACCTGATGATGATTGCTTGTGTTGCAATCAAAACGTCGTATTCTATTATTTAATTTAATTTATTATTTTATCTTTAGACGTGACTTAACCGAAAGAACCAAATAATAATTCCTGCAGTCACGAAAGTTCTAAAATTAAGATTGAACCACTTCTACGGGGAAGTTTTAAACTTATCTTCTTTTTTCTCTCTCTCTGACTACTTGTTCTCTCTGCCTGTGTCCTCTCTTTGGAATGTTCACACTTAAATTCTAACTTAACAATCTTTGAAATACGTAATCAACCAGGCTATGCGTTAATTGTGTGTTGACCGACCCTCTGTGTTGTATTACATTACATTTCGATATTTTACTAGGTTATTTAATTTTAGTGTGTCCTTCTCCTGATTTTCAGGCTTGCTTGCCGTGTCATCGCAATTTCAGCACCACGTTTTGTTGTCCACTCATTGATATGCTAATTTTTTCTCTAACCCCCCTCCCTCTCTCTGCGTCCGCCCTCCTCTGTCTATTTAAGGCCACCCCACAGAGACGATCCCCTCTCTCTGTTACCTGTGTTGCTCTCTCTATGTACCTTGGTGATATCTGTCTGCTAATATGTCTGTCTATAGTTTTCTGGTTAGATTTTATGTCGCTATTTCATTATACCTGATGATGATTGCTTGTGTTGCAATCGAAACGTCGTATTCTATTATTTAATTTAATTTATTATTTTATCTTTAGACGTGACTTTACCGAAAGAACCAAATAATAATTCCTGCAGTCACGAAAGTTCTGAAATTAAGATTGAACCACTTCTACGGGGAAGTTTTAAACTTATCTTCTTTTTTCTCTCTCTCTGACTACTTGTTCTCTCTGCCTGTGTCCTCTCTTTGGAATGTTCACACTTCAATTCTAACTTAGAAATCTTTGAAATACGTAATCAACCAGGCTATGCGTTAATTGTGTGTTGACCGACCCTCTGTGTTGTATTACATTACATTTCGATATTTTACTAGGTTATTTAATTTTAGTGTGTCCTTCTCCTGATTTTCAGGCTTGCTTGCCGTGTCATCGCACTTGCAGCACCACGTTTTGTTGTCCACTCATTGATATGCTAATTTTTTCTCTAACCCCCCTCCCTCTCTCTGCGTCCGCCTTCTTCTGTCTATTTAAGGCCACCCCACAGAGACGATCACCTCTCTCTGTTACCTGTGTTGCTCTCTCTATGTATCTTGGTGATATCTGTCTGCTAATATGTCTGTCTATAGTTTTCTGGTTAGATTTTATGTCGCTATTTCATTATACCTGATGATGATTGCTTGTGTTGCAATCGAAACGTCGTATTCTATTATTTAATTTAATTTATTATTTTATCTTTAGACGTGACTTAACCGAAAGAACCAAATAATAATTCCTGCAGTCACGAAAGTTCTCAAATTAAGATTGTTCTGTTATTGTTGAGGCACACTATGTTTTTATTGCATTTCAATAATTGGTTCGTTTGGAGGGGGAGTTGACTGCCGGGACAGCTGAATGCTACGATGGGGGGGGGGGGGGGTGATGTCGTGACATCAGGGATGTCACTGTATGGTGCCGGCCCGGGAGGGCCGTGGTGTGCGATGTTCCTATGTCGTGGACAGCACTGGGTGGGTTAATGTGTGAGGCCGGCTCTAGCATAGCACGGCGTGCGATGCACCGTCATCGCGTATACCCCGTAGGCGGGTGTAGTACCAGCCCTATGGGGGCTTGGTGAGCGCTGGGATAGCGCGGGCACCACACATAGCGTGTAGTGCGGGCTCCCACAAGGGGGAGTGGCACTCTGGTTGACCTCTTAGACACATAATCCGGAGTGTCTACAGAGAAGGCCCCAGGTGGGGGGGGGGGGGATAGGGGGTGATTACGTGTCCAGGGAGAGCTGGACACGGATCGAGAGGGAGCTAGAATGCTCGAAAAGGCGGGCGGGGCCGAGAGCGGAGTGGCCCCGACCCGGGAGGATATATAAGGTCCCTGAGAGGGACTGGGGTTCTTCGTCCGACAGCTGGAAGCTCTACGTCCAAGCTGGAAGCTCGACGTCCTACGAGGCATCAACACATGGTCAGGGACCCGAGTGAGGGTCTGACCCTTCGTAGCGATAACTCCTAAGTTCAAGTTTCAAATTTCATTTATTTGGTATAGCCCTGTGAGCCATGCGGCTCTTGCGTCGGGTGCAACCGCAACAAACTAAATATGAACAGAGAGCATCTTAAAGCGACGATGTGCAACAGAAACATCCTGGATAAGCCAGCAAATCTTCCAGAAAAAAACCCACCGTATTACAACGCTATGTGCAAAAATCCCAGTGTGATGCAAGTCAAAGAACAACAACCATAAGACAACTTAGATTCAAGCTATCAAGCCAACTCCGCACTTCCACGAGAAACATGGCTTAACCATATGTTTTCGAAATCACCAAAATAAAGCTATAAAATACAATGTAACAACAGTAAACATAGAAACTTTGATTCAAATGTAACAATAAACTATACACAAAATATGTATGACCAAATCTGCAGCCATATTCGGCAGCATGACACTCCCAGTGTATGATGTGTGAGTGAGTCAGTGGTAGTGTGAGTGAGTGTATGATGTGTGCGTGAGTCAGCGTATGATGAGTGAGTCAGTGTATGATGTGTGAGTGAGTCAGTGTATGATGTGTGAGTGAGTCAGTGTATGATGTGTGAGTCAGTGTAAGATGAGTGAGTGTATCACGGCATCCTCCCCGCCATCACGACCTCCTCCTCACCATCGTGGCCTCCTCCACGCCATCACGACCTCCTCCAAACCATCGCGGCCTCCTCCACACCTCCCCTACGCTATGTTCGTCTACACCAGCACCACGGTGCACACCTCCACTGGGCAGACCCCCTTCCTAATGATGTTTGGTCGGGAGTCTAGCCTACCGGCAGATCTGTTGTTCGGCGTTCCCGCACCACAACCGGAGGAAGGGAGCCAACCCGTGGAGCACCTGATGGGGACCCTGCGAAGGGCCCGTGGCCGGGCCTATCAACAGGGGGAGGCCGCACATCAGCGGCAAGAGCAGGGCGCCCGCCCCCGTATGGAGCCCCCCTTCTACTCAGCAGGCTCTAAGGTATGGCTGCATACCCCGTGCGTAGGGGCCGAACAGGTGGGGAAGCTGACCACCTACTGGCGCAGATCCTGGACCGTGGTGCGGCAGATCTCACCCTGGACAGTACTGATCCAGGGCAGGGAGAGGAGCCGAGAGACGGTGGTCAATGTCCACCAATTAAAATCATGGAGGGCCGCCCCGACGGGGGAGGCTCCCGCCCCTCGCGTGCCCCGAAACCCCGTAATCCCCGCACCCCCATGCCCCCCATACCTGATGGCTTCGCTCCATACATGGTCCCCGCTTGGCCCAAGCTCCCAGCGGACCCCGGCCCAGCCAGGAGGCGACAGGCGTAGCGGCCCCTTAATCCCTCTGTCCCTAAGTTTGTTCCCCAGGCAGCAGATGCCGGACGGCAGGAGGAGCCTCTGGAGTGGAGACGGAGACCGCCGCCAGAGCCTCGAAAAACGGAGCCACCACCCACTAACCTGGCAACAATAGCCGGGCAAGTCCAACAGAATCCGTGGCGCTACCTGGTTGGAGCGGCCCAGGCGATGTGCTCTAGTCAGCCTGGGACGGGGTGCCACGACCGCGGAGCAACTCCGCAAGTGCCGCAACTCCCTCCCAGCCCCTGCACTAAACACACACCCACACGCAGCGCACAAACGTAGTGTCCTGGCGGAGGATTGCCTGGCACATCGGGTTTGAATCCGAAGGGCCCCTAGAGGGCAAGTCCCACAGTTTCCCGGTGTCAGGAGATTGGCCGACACTCGCAGGACAGGTTACATTACGGTGCCCCTAAATTGGCTTAAAATTGCATGGGCGCAAAAAAGTTCCCTGGGCGAGCCGCAATGAGTCATTGACGACATTAGGAGAGGCTGAGGGGGGAATATTAGGCAAGAAGGGCTGACCAGGAGGTCAGAATCAACGAGCACGCGAGAACAATGGGTGGGCGGAGCAGCAACACTCCTCCATGGGAAAGAGCCTGAAGGAGCGACAGTGCAGGTAAGCGCACGATTGGCTGCGCGGTACGACATCACCCTGGGCCTTTGAAGTTTAGGGAATAACAAGTATAACACGTAAAAACTAAGTTTGTCACTATAAATCCTTTAAATGCGTGGCGGCTAGAGTCCTCTCATCCTCTGGCTTGAGATGGCTGCCACCTATGGGTCAGATGATTGCATGGCACCATTAAGCAATTGGTAATTAAATATAATATTTTTGTCCTAAAAAGTGTAACATTTTGGAATTTTTTTTTCACGAACATTAATTGTCACGCACAACGAGTCTGTGTGGAAAATGTCAGCTCGATTGGATCACGGGAAGTGGGTTAAAAAACGACCGAAACATTTACACGGTCGTAAGCAAGCAAGTGTAGTGTAGTAACTCGGCGGGAGACGACTTCACGGGTAACACACTCTTTATTTTATCAAACTTGGTTACAGGTGACTAACACCTACTTTGTATCTCGGGTGACGAACACCCACTTAGCTACTTGGCGACTAACGCCCACTGAGCTACTCGGATGACCAACATCCACTTAGTACTCGGGTGACAAACACCCACTTAGCTACTTGGCGACTAACGCCCACTGAGCTACTCGGATGACCAACATCCGCTTAGCTACTCGGCGACTAACGCCACTGGGCTACTCGGATGACCAACATCCACTTAGTACTCGGGTGACAACCACCCACTTAGCTACTTGGCGACTAACGCCCACTGAGCTACTCGGATGACCAACATCCACTTAGCTACTCGGCGACTAACGCCACTGAGCTACTCGGATGACCAACATCCACTTAGCTACTCGGCGACTAACGCCACTGAGCTACTCGGATGACCAACATCCACTTAGCTACTCGGCGACTAAGTCTTCAGCTCCGTCTTCGGGTCTTCAACTGGGTAACTCTCCCCGAGTGCTCTCGCGCGTCCCCCTTTATACCCCACCTGCGGACGTCGCTGCGAGCACCCACTTATTCGACCAATCGCCGGGCGCTGGCTACGATCCTCTTTTCCCACATCTCATCGTGCCTCACCACTCACTCCGCGCCGCCCCGTCATCTGTCACTCCCGGCGCGCGCGTCCACACCACGCCCACAACGCGTGCCCAACCCCGCACCCCGCGCCGCCCCGTGATCCATCACTGTCACAGTCGGCGCACGTCAATACCACCACTACATCACCCCCTACCACATAGCTCGCAGCCGCCCCGGCTGCTATAAAAATATACAAACCCCCCCTGTGTGCCCCGTAACACAACACAACAACAAGAACAACAACTAAGCTAACAACACAACACGACGCAAACACTACCATCCGCAACCCTCAACCAATGCCACCGCGACAATAGAACAATATATACAAACCGGCGAGTGACAATAGCAATGTGTATGCAAAAAAAAATAAATGGAAATTTTTTTTTTTCTTTCGACTCGTGCAGTGTCCCCTTTTCTTCCGAGCGTCCCTACAACGGGACATTACCCCGGCAGAGGGGAACACCGGGCGAGCTCGGTGTAGAGCAAAAAAACCGTCTTCATGAAAATTGTTGAGACCTAGCCCGAGTCCGCCTTGCCGGTCCGTCGTACGGCACCAGACGCGGTTGAACGTCCGGTGGTGCCGGCGGTTCAGGAAGACATCGGCCAGGCATCGAGGACTTGTGCGTGCCCCGGGGTTCAGGCTCTCGACGGTCAGCAGCCGTCAAGCCCGAGGCACCTGGGGGTGGGTCAGGTGGAGACACGTGAGGATCAGCCTGCGACACCTCCCTCCCCGAGTCGACGGTCACATCACACGCCCGGTCGTCACGGCACAGAACGGGGTCACACGGTGCCGCATAGGGCTTCAGTCGGGAGGGGTGCACATACCAACGGCGTTTCCCCCATTTAATCTGTATACTCTGGGGTCGTGCAACCCGCACAATTTCCACCGGTCCCCTCCAAGGTCTCAACAACTTGGGGGACGTAGCCAACGGTGCATGTGGACAATGCAGCCAGGCCTTATCGCCTGGTTTCCAATCATGCGTATGCACCCTCCGCTCATGCAATTTCTCGTTTGCAATTTGCCGCGACCGCGAATTCAACCTTGCCGCCTCCCGCGCTTCAGTCAATTTGGCGATATTAAATTTGATGTGGTCTGCCAATTTAGATTTTGCACGTGGCTGGGAAATCCCCAGTTGGACGTCCATGGCCGGATCGGCCTCCCGCCCATACATAAGAAAAAATGGGGAAAACCCCGTCGCCGCATGAGGGGCCATTCGATAGGCCGCGAGTACCCCCGGCACCTGTAAGTCCCAATCAACCTGATCGTCGCAGACCTGTTGGCACAACATAGACGTAATCGTCCTGTTCAGACGCTCAACCATCCCGTCAGTCTGCGGGTGGTAGGGGGAAGTACGCACTTTCTTTGTACCCAACAGGTCGCACACCTCGCGCAACAAAACGCTCGAAAAATTCTTCCCTTGATCCGTCAGCAAGCGTTCGGGGGCGCCCTTGTCCAACACATAACCCTGGACAAAGGCGTCCGCCACCGCCGCAGCCGACTGGTTGGCGAGCGGCCATGCCATAGGCCATCGGGTGAAGTATTCCACGCCAACCAGCAGGAACCTATTTCCCCTTGGTGTAACCGGAAAGGGCCCCAAGATGTCCAACGCTACCAATTCGTTTATACGCGAAACCTGAATGGATTGCAGCGGTGGATTAGCTGCCAATGGTGGCGGTTTCCTTTTGGCGCACCCTACGCATCCCTTAAGAATATTCGCCACGTCGTTACCCATCCCCGGCCAATAATAGTCTCGCTGGATTAGGGCGAGCGTTTTGTGAAAACCCAGATGCATGAGCCGTTCATGAGCTGCCAGAACAACCCTACCCCGCATAGCAACAGGCACAACGAGCACGTGACGCCGGGACATGTTGTCCCACCTCATCAAAAGGCCCTGTCTGCACACCCAGGAACCGACCCGCGCCTCCCCTTCTTCGGGAGCGCCAACTTTCCGACGCAGCGTAAGTAGGGAGCTGTCGGACATCTGGAGGCGGCCCCACTCAATGAGGGGCAACGACAACAGCGAATCCCTCCCCGTGGGGGCGTCCTCTCCCGGGGTGTCAGTGGCGGCGAGCGCAACTCCCGGGGTGCCGGCGACCGGGGGTTTGCACCGCGCTGATCCCAACAAACATGTGCAGTCCGTGCACGGCGGCAACCGCGACAAGGCGTCCGCGTTTGAGTGCCGCAACCCCTTGCGGTAAATCGTCGTGAATTGGTAGTCTTGAAGGACCTCCAACCATCGGGACAATTGGCCCGATGGCTGTGCCACGCGCATAGCGTATTGTAGAGCCGCATGGTCCGTCCGGACCGTAAAATGACGGCCGTAAAGATACGGCCTGAATTGCTGTGTAAAAAACACAATGGCTAACAATTCACGACGAGTTACGCAATAGCGTTGTTCTGCGGGGGAAAGAACCCTACTACCGTAGGCGACCACCCGTTCAACCCCCCCGACCACCTGTGAGAGCACCCCCCCGATACCCGTATTGCTGGCGTCCGTGTCAAGCAAAAACGGTTGTGTGAAATCGGGGTAACACAAGGGGGGAGCCTGCACCAAAGCGTCACGGAGGGAGCAGAACGCAGCCTCCTCTTCCGCCCCCCAGTGAAACCTCACACCCTTAGCCGTCAAAGCGTGCAGGGGCTTGGCTATGGTGGCAAATTGCTTGACAAAACGACGGTAATAGGAGGCAAAACCAATGAAACTACGAACCTCCGTGACCGAGGTTGGCGTTGGCCATGAGCTGACGCAATGCGTCTTAGCAGGGTCCGTCGAGATCCCTGAACGACTCACGATATGGCCCAAATACCTGACCGATTCCCGAAGCAGAAAACATTTAGCCGGTTTAAATTTAAGCTTAGCGGAACGCATCCTGAGGAACACCGCTCTCAGTCGCTGGAGGTGCTCCTCGAAAGTCCGACTAAAGACGATAATATCGTCAAGATAAATCAAACAGGTATCCCATTGGAGGCCCGACAAAACCAATTCCATGAGTCTCTGGAACGTGGCGGGAGCGGAATGTAAGCCCATGGGCAAACGGTTGAATTCAAATAGGCCCCCAGGTGTCCGGAAAGCAGTTTTAGGTTTAGACTCGTTATCGAGTGGCAATTGCCAAAATCCAGAAAGCAGATCGAGTGTGGAAAAAAACTGCGCTCCCGCCAAGGCATCCAGCGACTCATCCATCCTGGGGAGCGGATACGCATCCGCCATCGAGATTTTGTTTAAGCGGCGGAAATCGACACAAAACCGCAAGGACCCGTCCTGTTTCTTTACTAGGACAATAGGAGCACCCCACGGACTAGAAGAGGGCGAAATGATATCGGCCGCCAACATATCATTAACCGCCGATTGCACATGTTCCTTCTCGGCCGGGCTGAGCCGGAAGGGATTCTGACGAATAGGGGCCGCGTCCCCTGTAGCTATGTGGTGGCGCAACAAGTCAGTGCAGCCGATATCGTACTTATGTTTGCTGAACACGTCAGCAAACTCGATGAGCAAACCCCTCAATGCTCCCAATTGCACCCCGGACAAGTTAGTAGAACCCGCACACAGCGAGTCCAACCACTCAGTCCCCTCATCACTTTGAGGATGCGACTCGACAGTGAAATCTGCTTGAGCCACGAGCCGTTCCTCAACGGGTAGCGGCGCGGCGTGAGCCAGCACCGTTCCCTGCGCAATTACGGCCGGCCGCGACCCCGTATTCAGGACCATTACGAACGGCTCACTGTCCCCTCTCACCATGGTTTGAGCAACCGCTAAGTCGAGGCCCTTACTGGCTCTGTTTGACGGCCCCAACAGCACCCCCTGTGCCTCCGCACCCACCTCGAGTGGCTTCCTGAACCGAAGGGGTACTAACATTTGCGATCCCGGGGGCACCCGTACAGTGTGAGTCGCCAGCGCCTGCACCGTCGCACAAACCGTGCGCACTTTGGTAGGGCTCGACAAGAAGGCAACCCGCCGACCTGACGGAAGCTCTATGCAGGCCTGATCTATAAGAATTTTGATGGGCATTTTTGACAAAAAGTCCGTACCTAGCAAACAGGGAACGGCCAGCGATGATGATACAAAAATAGGGCCCGCTAATTTAATGTCACCAATGCAAATAGTCGCCCGAATCTGGCCGATGATCCCCAGGGATCCCCCATTCGCCGCATAAAATGGCACGTCTACTGGCAGAAGGGGTCTACTTTGGATGGGAAGAATGTTATAAATAAGGTCCGAGATGATGGTGGCCGACGCACCCGTGTCAACAAGCACCCGGACCTCAACCCCGTCAATGAACCCCGTTACCACGGACGACCCGGCTGACGCAGCCACGATCCTGTGGGCCAATTCGGACCACTCGACTGCTTGCGGGCCGCGTACGGACCCCCCTCGCCGAATTGAACCCCCGGCACCCAGCCGCGAACCCCCCACCGCGAAGCGGCGACCCGAATGTGCCGTGTTTGTGGACCGAACGTGTGAGGTGCCGCGACTTGCCGGGTTTTGTTGGGATGACTTGTGGCCCTGGTCGTCGTCCCGACGTGGTCCTGCGGCGCGCTGACGCGGGGCCCGGCACCCGGCTGCGACGTGACCCCGAAGGCCGCAGTTGTAGCAGACGACGGACGTCGTAGGTTTCGGTTGCTCCAGCTTGCGGGGCGAACGTGTGGGCGAACGACCTCCCGTTCTCCACTCCCCCGGACGCGATGCAGCGAAGGCCTGCTCCTGCACCGCAGCTGGCTGAGGTTCGGCGATCGTGGCGGCCAGTGCCGCGTTCCCCGGCCATTTGCAGACGACCCCCGGCTTGCGTTTGAGGACCTCGTACGCGTGAATGCTCGTGGCGATCGCCAGGGAGCAGATCTCCATCTCGTCTGCCACGTTGATGGGGACCCCCAACTCGTGGGCCAACACCAGCAGCTGCTCCGTCACCATGGCGTCCTTCCCCTCCTTATCCATGCGGGGAAAAGCTGCGTCCGCCAAGGCGAGTAGTGCCGTGCGGTAGGCTAGCGTCGTTTCCCCAGCCACCTTCCGCCGATCGTAGAACTGGTGGCGACACGTGGAGGGCGGCCCGAACACCTTCGCCATCAGGTGTAGTGCGGCCTGGAGCGTAGAGCGGGACGACCTTGCAGCAGATGTGAAGGCTGCAAGCGCGTCGTCGTCAAGCATCGCTGGCAACGCACGCAGGGCAGTGGTGTCGGACCACCCCGACATCTCCTGATGAGCGAGGAACCTTCGTTGGAAGGCTCCCCAGTCGCCCCCATCCGCCTTGAACGCCGACAGCGCGGGCAATCTTTGCTGGAGGACCCGATCGTCGTCGACGTCGGAGAGATTTTCCCGCGCTCCGCTGGAGTTGTGTAAAATGTCGGCTCGGTTGTCAGGCGCAAAATGGAGGGCTCCGGCGCGCGCTGATGACGTGGGCTGCGCTGCGCGGAGGTGTCCGGCCACGTGGCGTCCGTCTTTCCCGCCAATCGGTGGCGGCCCCCCAAAAACGGCGGCAACTTCCAGACTTTTGGCGCGAAGCGCCTTTTGGCGGGAATCCTCCAACGTCGCTTCCTCCACGACCCCCGCAGCCGTTTTTCCGCTCGCCGGAACGGAGATGTCGGCCAAGACAGCGGCGGCGGCGAGTAGCAACTCCGCCAACCGGGAGTGCGCGTCCTGGAGGCTGGTGTCGGAGGCAAGCGGAGCGTCGGCCATCACCGCGAAGTGCTGCATCGGCGGCAACTCCTCGTCCTCTACTCCCGAGGTCGGTGTCCCCGGTACGCCGTCGTCATCCCGACCTCGCTCGTGGGTACGGGTAGTCTTCCTTGTGTCCATACTTCTTGAAGACTGGTTTACTTCTGACGCCAGTTGTAGTGTAGTAACTCGGCGGGAGACGACTTCACGGGTAACACACTCTTTATTTTATCAAACTTGGTTACAGGTGACTAACACCTACTTTGTATCTCGGGTGACGAACACCCACTTAGCTACTTGGCGACTAACGCCCACTGAGCTACTCGGATGACCAACATCCACTTAGTACTCGGGTGACAAACACCCACTTAGCTACTTGGCGACTAACGCCCACTGAGCTACTCGGATGACCAACATCCGCTTAGCTACTCGGCGACTAACGCCACTGGGCTACTCGGATGACCAACATCCACTTAGTACTCGGGTGACAACCACCCACTTAGCTACTTGGCGACTAATGCCCACTGAGCTACTCGGATGACCAACATCCACTTAGCTACTCGGCGACTAACGCCACTGAGCTACTCGGATGACCAACATCCACTTAGCTACTCGGCGACTAACGCCACTGAGCTACTCGGATGACCAACATCCACTTAGCTACTCGGCGACTAAGTCTTCAGCTCCGTCTTCGGGTCTTCAACTGGGTAACTCTCCCCGAGTGCTCTCGCGCGTCCCCCTTTATACCCCACCTGCGGACGTCGCTGCGAGCACCCACTTATTCGACCAATCGCCGGGCGCTGGCTACGATCCTCTTTTCCCACATCTCATCGTGCCTCACCACTCACTCCGCGCCGCCCCGTCATCTGTCACTCCCGGCGCGCGCGTCCACACCACGCCCACAACGCGTGCCCAACCCCGCACCCCGCGCCGCCCCGTGATCCATCACTGTCACAGTCGGCGCACGTCAATACCACCACTACACAAGCAAGCGTGCAAGTGAACTTAATATAAAGGATTTAACAAGTAAACCCGTAAAAACAAAGTTTTTCACTCTAAATCCTTTATATGCTTGGCGGCTAGAGTCCTCTCGTCCTCTGGCTTGAGATGGCTGCCACCTATGGGGCAGATGATTGTCTGCCATTATTAAGCAATTGGTAATTAAATATTTAATTTGTTTTCCCTAAACAGTGTAAAATTTTGGAAAAAATTTATCACGAAAATTAATTGTCACACACAACGAGTCTGTCTGGAAAATGTCAGCTCGATTGGATTACGGGAAGTGGGTTAACAAACGAGCGAAAGATTTGCACGGTCGTAAGCAAGCAAGCAAGCACGCAAGCAAGCAAGCACGCAAGCAAGCAAGCACGCAAGCAAGCAAGCACGCAAGCAAGCATGCGAACTTAATATAAAGGATTTAAAAAGAGTAGCCCGGGACGATTTTCGCTCTCTTGTCTTCAACCTCCGGGCCGTCAAGACCCACTCCCTGCCATCCTGCCTCCTCGAGCCGCTCGCAGCATCCATGTGATGCCATTGAGTGCTGCTATGACGCAGTGATAGGTGAGGTTTTCGCTCGTCCTTCTCCCTCCGACTCTCACGGGGAGGAGGGAGTGAAGGGGGGCGGACGTCGCGCCCCGAATAGTTTCTCGTTGGGACACCTAAGCTTCTACTGCGGCTGCCTGTTCGCGCCGCATCACAACCACTGTGAGCCGATCGTGCGAACGCAGAGGAACGCGGCGTCCTGCGGTTCGTGCTGTGGGTGAGAAGGCAGCGGCAGGAACTGAGGAGATTCGATTGAGTCGAGCGCGATATTTTCACGGTGTGTTTTTAAACAGCGGTGTCTGGGGCTTGAACGAGAACTCAGTACTGAGATCGCTTCAACAGTGACACGAATGACAAGGGCACGTCGTCTCGAGTCTTCTTATTTCGCATGGATTAATAGCAGCAGATAAAACATTTAATTTTAGATGTTGTTATCCACTCAATTGTCTGTTCGGAAGCAGAGTGGATCTCGTCCGCAGAAGAGTGTTTACGATATAGGTCGATGGTTTGTGATTTGTGGCCGCAATCGCAGGCCGCCGAATCTTTGATGCGCCATTTGTGGTATCAGGGGGCCGCATCGGCCGTATGCTCGGTCCTGTGAAAGGTGGAAACCAGGAGGTTCGATGGTAGGATCCTGTACGAGATGATCATTTTTTATGTCGAGTGAAGTTGTGGAATTGTGAATTCAAATTCCGTCTCCTTAAGAGATTTTATTCTGTGTGCCGAATTCCCTGGTTCCGCATAATATCCGTCGATCGTGCTCATCATTATCAGCCGTGACCTATCTCCTGTTCGGTGAAGGCCTCCCCATCATTCCTCATCCATGGTATAAGGACGCATTCTGCAACCATTGTTGAGCGGGTTTGGAAGCTCCTTCTTGAAGCTGGGTGTTGTTTGCTACATTTGGCAACAACACGCACTGCAGTGTGCATTGGGGTATTGTGTGGGTAACTGAACTACTGCATTCCATATGTAATCACTGCAGATGTGCTTGGGTCAAGATATCTTTACCCAAACATGAAAGATCCCCCCCTCAGCCCGAACAGACCTTTGGGACAAGTACTTCTAGCGAACACCCAATGAAAGCCAACTCGGCAAACAAGGAGGTGAAATGGCTAACACCGCGCACGGCCGTCTTTGTCTCCTCAGTGGTGATGTTTACACACTGCATCCTGTACTACATTTAAGGCCGAGTCGCCCTAGGGGAGGCCCAGGACCGGTTCAGATACAGTATTCGTAACTGGCGCTGGGTTCTGTGAGATTCGAACCTGGTTTGGTAACCGGATTCGTAGCGAAGTGTGGTCACCACTGCGTCACCGCCTCCCGTATACACTCACACTCCCCAGCAATCATGCGTATGTACCTACACACACCCCGTGTGTACAGACAGCACACACACCAATGTCTACACACACCTATCACACGCTATGTGTGTGTGTGTACACACATAGCACACGAGTGTGTGTACACACACATAGCACACGCGTGTGTGTACATATGTAGTGGTGGTGCGGACGCGCGCCCGCAGTGAGAGATCATGGGGCGGCGCGGGGTGCGTGGTTGGGCACGCGATGTAGACGTGGTGTTGACGCGCGCGCCGGGAGTGAGAGATTACGGGGCGGCGCGGGGTGCGTGGTTGTGCGCGCTGACACAAGGTGGGAAAGAGGATCGTGGGCAGCGCGCAGTGATTGGTCAACTGGGGTGGGTGCTCTCAGCGACGTCCGCATGAAGGACTATAAAGGGGGACGCGCGGGAGCACTCGGGAAGTTGTTAACCAGTCGAAGACCGAAGACGGAGTTCAGAGGTAGGCCCTGAGACCCCTAGTCCCGCTGTCCTTGTGAGGGCCGGGGCCCTGTGTGGCTCGGAGGCGAGACTGTGGGACCCGTGGTCTGACGTCCCTGTGGACCGAGACTGTGGGACCCAGAGTCGAGACGGACACCCCGGCTAGGTGTGTTCCGAGAGGCTACGGGGCGTAAGAGCCCGTGTGGGTGTAGCCGGGGGAACCCCGTGGGTTAAGGCTGGAGTTAGCCACCCGTGTAATATACGTTGGTGTTAATAAAAGAGTGTGCTACCCGTAAGGTCGTCTCCCGCCAAGTTCCTACATTACAACTGGCGTCAGAAGTAAACCTGTCTTCAAAAGGATGGATACTAGGAAGACTACCCGTACCCACGAGCGAGATCGGGAAGACGACGGCGTACCGGAGCCACAAACGCTCCGCTCGTCTCCGACACCAGCCTACAGGATGCACACTCCCGCCTGGCGGGGTTGCTGCTCGCCGCCGCTTCAATTTTGGCGGAAATCACCATTTCAGCAGGCGGAAGGACGACTACGAGGTTGGAGGAGGGAGCGCGGCCGGAGGGATCCCGCCAGAATGCGCTTCGCGCCGAAAGTTTTGAAATTGGCGCCATTTTTGAGGGTCCACCATCGGTTGGCGGGAAGCGTGGACACCACGTGGTCGTAGACCTCCACTCTGCACAGCCCGCGTCATCGGCGAGCGCCAGAGCTCTCCACCATGCGCCTGCCGACGGAGCCGACATTTTCGTCAACCACAGCGGCGCGCGGGAAAAGCATTCCTCGGAGGACGACGACCAGGTCTTCCAGCAACGACTGCCCGCACTGACGGCGTTCAAGGCAGACGGGGGCGACTGGTGGGCCTTCCAACGAAGGTTCCTCGCACATCAAGAAATGTCGGGGTGGTCCGACACCACTGCCCTACGCGCGCTGCCAGCGACGCTCGACGACGACGCGCTTGCGGCCTTCACATCCGCCCCAAGGTCGTCCCGCTCAACGCTCCAGGCCGCGCTACATCTAATGGCTAAGGTGTTCGGACCGCCTTCGACCTGTCGCCACCAGTTCTACGAACGACGCAAGATGGTTGGAGAAACTACGCTCGCCTATCACACGGCGCTGCTCGCCCTGGCGGATGCTGCTTTTCCCCGCATGGACAAGGAGGGGAAGGACGCCATGGTGACAGAGCAGCTGCTGGCGTTGGCTCACGACCTGGGAGTCCCCATCAATACGGCGGACGAAATGGACATCTGCTCCTTGGGGATTGCTACTAGTATTCACGCACACGAGGTCCTCAAGCGCAAGCGGACGGTCGTCTGTGCATCGGCGGGGATCGCGGCACCTGCCGCCACGGTCGCCGAGCCTCAGACTGCTACGGCTCGAGAGGAGGCCTTCACCGTGTCGAGACCGGGGGAGTGGAGAGCGGGAGGTCGTTCGCCCACACGTTCGTCCCGCAAGCTGGAGCAACCGAAACCCACGACGTCCCTCGTCATGTGTTACAACTGCGGCCTTCGGGGTCACGTCGCGTCCGGGTGCCGGGCTCCGCGTCAGCGCGCCACGGGACCACGTCCGGACGACGACCAAGGCCCCAAGTCGTCCCAACTAACCCCGGCAAGTCGCGGCACCCCACACGCTCGGTCCACATACACGGCACACTCGGGTCGCCGCTTCACGGTGGGGGGACCGCGTATGGGTACCGGGGATTCGGTTCGGCGAGGGGGGTTCGTACACGGCCCGAAAGCAGTCGAATGGTCCGAATTGGCCCACAGGATAGTGGCTGCGTCGGCCGGGTCGTCCGTGGTAACGGGTTTTATTGACGGGGTTGAGGTCCGCGTGCTGGTGGACACGGGTGCGTCAGCCACTATCATTTCGGACCTTATTTATAACATCCTTCCCGTCCAATGTCGACCCCTTTTGCCGGTGGACGTACCATTTTACGCGGCGAACGGGGGATCCTTGGGAATCATCGGACAGATTCGGGCGACTATTTGTATTGGCGATATCAAATTGGCGGGTCCTATTTTTGTATCATCATCTCTGGCAGTTCCTTGTTTACTGGGTACGGACTTTCTGGCTAAAATGCCCATCAAAATTCTCATCGATCAGGCCTGCATTGAGCTTCCATCGGGACAGCGGGTTGCATTTTTGACGAGTCCTACAAAAATACGCACGGTTTGTGCGACGGTTCAGGCGCTGGCAACTCAGACTGTACGGGTACCCCCGGGATCGCAAATGTTGGTACCCCTTCGATTGAGGAAACCCCTCGGGGTGGATGCGGCGGGACAGGGTGTTCTGTTGGGGCCGTCAAACAGAGCTGTTGGGGGCCTCGACTTAGCGGTAGCTCAGACCATGGTGCGGGCGGACAGTGAGCCGTTCGTTATGGTTCTGAATACGGGGTCGCGGCCAGCCGTAATTACACAGGGCACGGTGCTGGCTCACGTGGCGCCGCTACCCGTCGATGAACAGCTCGTTGCACACGCGGATTCGGGCCTCGATACGCATCCTCCATTTGAGGAGGGGACAGAGTGGTTTCGCCCTCTTCCAGTCCGTGGGGTGCTCCCATCGTCCTTGTTAAAAAACAGGACGGGTCCTTGCGGTTCTGTGTGGATTTCCGCCGCCTAAACAAAATCTCAATGGCCGACGCGTATCCACTCCCCAGGATGGATGAGTCGCTGGATGCCTTGGCGGGAGCACAGTTTTTTTCGACGCTTGACCTGCTTTCGGGATTTTGGCAATTGCCCCTCGATGACGAATCGAAACCAAAGACCGCTTTCCGGACACCAGGAGGCCTATTTGAATTCAATCGATTGCCCATGGGCTTACATTCCAATCCCGCCACGTTCCAGAGGCTCATGGAATTGGTTTTGTCAGGACTCCAATGGGACACCTGTTTGATTTACCTCGATGATATCATCGTTTTCAGCCGGACTTTCGAGGAGCACCTCCAGCGACTGAGAGTGGTGTTCCTCAGGATGCGTTCCGCTAAATTAAAATTTAAACCGGCGAAATGTTACCTGCTTCGGGAATCGGTCAGGTACTTGGGGCATATCGTTGGCCGTTCAGGGATCTCTACAGACCCTGCTAAGACGCACTGCGTCAGCTCATGGCCAACGCCAACCTCAGTCACTAAAGTCCGCAGCTTCATAGGATTCGCCTCCTACTACCGCCGTTTTGTCGAACATTTTGCCACCATAGCCAGGCCCCTGCACGCCATGACGGCTAAAGGAGTAAGGTTTCACTGGGGGCCGAAAGAGGAGGCTGCGTTCTGCTCCCTTCGAGACGCCTTGGTGCGGGCTCCCCCCTTGTGTTACCCCAATTTCACGCAACCGTTCCTGCTTGACACGGATGCCAGTAACACGGGTATCGGGGGAGTGCTCTCACAGGTGGTCGGGGGGGTCGAACGGGTGGTCGCCTACGGTAGCAGAGTTTTGTCACCTGCGGAACAACGCTACTGTGTAACACGTCGTGAATTGCTAGCGATCGTTTTTTTTATACAGCAATTCAGGCCGTATCTCTACGGCCGTCATTTTACTGTTCGTACGGACCACGCGGCTCTCCAATACGCTATGCGGGTGGCGCAACCCTCCGGCCAATTGTCCCGATGGCTGGAGGTCCTCCAAGACTACCAATTCACGACGATTTACCGTAAGGAATTGCGGCACTCGAATGCGGATGCCTTGTCGCGATTGCCGCCCCGCTCGGAATGTGCATGTCTTCTGGGATCGGCGCGGTGTAAACCCCCTGTCGCCGTCCCCGCGGAAGCTTTGCTCGCTGCCACTGACGCTCCGGGGGTCGACGCGCCCGCCGCTCCCACGGAGAGGGACTCGTTACTAGCGTTGCCTCTTATCGAGTGGGGCCGTCTCCAAATGGCCGACAGCTCCCTACTCACGCTGCGTCGGAAGGCTGACGCTCCCGGGGGGGGGGAGACGCGGGTCGGTTCCTGGGTGGTCAGACAGGGCCTCCTGATGAAGTGGGACAACATGTCTCGGCGTCATGCGCTCGTTGTGCCATTTGCTATGCGGGGTAGGGTCGTTCTGGCTGCTCACGAACGACTCATGCATTTGGGATTTCACAAAACGCTCGCCCTAATCCAACGGGACTATTATTGGCCGGGTATGGGCAACGACGTGGCAAACATCCTTAAGGGATGTGTGGGGTGCGCCCAAAGGAAACCGCCACCAATAGCGGCTAATCCACCGCTACAATCCATTCAGGTTTCGCGCACAAACGAACTGGTTGCACTCGACATCTTGGGGCCCTTTCCCGCTACACCTAGGGGTAATAAGTACCTGCTGGTTGGCATAGAATACTTCACCCGATGGCCCATGGCATGGCCACTCGCCAACCAGTCGGCTGCGGCAATGGCGGACGCCTTTGTCCAGGGCTATGTTTTGGACAAAGGCGCCCCCGAATGCTTGCTGACGGACCAAGGGAATAATTTTTCGAGCGTTTTGTTGCGCGAGGTGTGCGACCTATTGGGTACAAAGAAAGTGCGTACCTCCCCGTACCACCCGCAGACTGATGGAATGGTTGAACGTCTGAACAGGACGATTACTTCTATGCTGTGCCAACAGGTTTGCAACGATCAGGTTGATTGGGACTTACAGGTACCTGGGGTACTCGCGGCCTATCGAATGGCCCCTCATGCGGCGACGGGGTTTTCCCCATTTTTTCTCATGTATGGGCGGGAGGCCGATCCGGCCATGGATGTCCAACTGGGGATTTCCCAGCCACGTGCGAAATCTAAATTGGCCGACCACATCAAATTTAATATCGCCAAACTGGCTGAAGCGCGAGAGGCTGCGAGGTTGAATTCGAGGTCTCGCCAGATCGCAAACGAAAGATTGCATGAACAAAAGGTGTATACGCACGATTGGAAACCAGGTGATAAGGCCTAGCTGCACTGTCCACATGCACCGTTGACTACGTCCCCTAAATTGTTGAGACCATGGAGGGGACCGGTGGAAATTGTGCGTGTTGCACGACCCCAGAGTATCCAGTTTAAATGGGAAAAACGCCGTTGGTACGTACACCCGTCCCGGCTGAAACCCTTCGCGGCACCGCATGGCCTCCCTTTGTGCCGTAACGACCGAGCGTGTGATGTGGCCGTCGACTCGGGGAGGGATGTGTCGCAGGCTGATCCTCACGTGTCTCCACCTGACCCACTCCCAGGTGTCTCGGACCTGACGGCTGTTGACCGTCGGGAACCGGAACCCCGCGGCACGCGCGGATCTCCGATGCCTGCCCCTTGCCTTCCTGGACTGCCGGCACCACCGGACGGTCAACCGCGTCTGGTGCCGTACGACGGACCGGCCAGGCGGACTCGTGCTAAGACACAACACTTTTCATGAAAAAAAAAAAAACCGAGCTCGCCGCCGCGTTCCCCTTCTGCCCGGTGTAATGTCCCGTTCAAGGGGCGCTCGGAAATGAAGGGACGCTGCACGAGTCATTTTTTTGCATACACATTTATTGTTGTCGCTTGCCGCGTTGTACATATTGTTCTTGTTGTGTTGTTGTTGTTGTTGCTTGTGTTACGGGACACACACGGGGGGGGGGGTAATAAGATTTTTTTTATAGCAGCCGGGTCGGCTGCGAGCTATGTGGTAGGGGGTGATGTAGTGGTGGTGCGGACGCGCGCCCGCAGTGAGAGATCACGGGGCGGCGCGGGGTGCGTGGTTGGGCACGCGATGTAGGCGTGTTGACGCGCGCGCCGGGAGTGAGAGATTACGGGGCGGCGCGGGGTGCGTGGTTGTGCGCGCTGACACAAGGTGGGAAAGAGGATCGTGGGCAGCGCGCAGTGATTGGTCAACTGGGGTGGGTGCTCTCAGCGACGTCCGCATGAAGGACTATAAAGGGGGACGCGCGGGAGCACTCGGGAAGTTGTTAACCAGTCGACGACCGAAGACGGAGTTCAGAGGTAGGCCCTGAGACCCCTAGTCCCGCTGTCCTTGTGAGGGCCGGGGCCCTGTGTGGCTCGGAGGCGAGACTGTGGGACCCGTGGTCTGACGTCCCTGTGGACCGAGACTGTGGGACCCAGAGTCGAGACGGACACCCCGGCTGGGTGTGTTCCGAGAGGCTACGGGGCGTAAGAGCCCGTGTGGGTGTAGCCGGGGGAACCCCGTGGGTTAAGGCTGGAGTTAGCCACCCGTGTAATATACGTTGGTGTTAATAAAAGAGTGTGCTACCCGTAAGGTCGTCTCCCGCCAAGTTCCTACATTACACATACATACGCACACGCGCCGGGGGCTTGCGTACGCAGCGCCACGCGTGCGATCTGCGAATGCGCTTCAGGACGGGGTCGTTGTGTGGGCAGCGCAGCCGGGACAACGACCACTTCCACAACACCCCCACACGAACACCCGCTACACGAACACACCACCACCACTATACTACCACCACTACCACACCACCACCAACAAAAAAACACCACTATACTTAGAAAACAACCACCACCACACTGCCGACACCACACCACCACACAGTTACACCACGCCCACACAACCACCACTCCACCATACTATCAACACATTACCAGTAAACAACCAACAACCACTAACACTACAACCCCAACTCCACAGCAACACAACTACCAATGCCACCGCCAGCACCACCATTCCTCCAACCCCACAGCTCCACCAGCGCCACCCACCCGCTGTTGGTGTGGAAATCAAAACACGACTCTCATTTAGATTCTTTCGGTCATTTTCTTTTACTCCGGTGAGATTTTTCCACAAAGCGGGGACCACTTAAGGAGAGCGGGGGAGTAGGGGGATGGGTGGCGCAGCGACTCGAACCGGGCTGCTACGGCAGCTGCTGGACGAGCCGTTGCAGCGGGTTTCGTGGGGGCAGTGCCCCCACGAAACCTGCGCCCTTCCCCCCCGGGTCTCCTCGTGCCCCCCGACTCCCCCGCGCCCCTCCCCTCGGGTATCGTGCCCCCCCCCCCCCGGGTCTCCTCGTGCCCCCGACTCCCCCGCGCCCCCCTCCCCCTCGGGTCTCCTCGTGCCCCCGACTCCCTCGCCCCCCCCCCCGGGTCTCCTCGTGCCCCCGACTCCCCCGCGCCCCCCTCCCACTCGGGTCTTTTTGTGCCCCCGACTCCCTCGCCCCCCTGGTCTCCTCGTGCCCCCGACTCCCCCGCGCCCCCCTCCCCCTCGGGTCTCCTCGTGCCCCCGACTCCCTCGCCCCCCCCCCCCCCCGGGTCTCCTCGTGCCCCCCGCTGGTGCTGGGTGGGTGCTAGGAGAAGCACGGCCCGAAGGAGGAGAGGAGAGCCCGCGCGTGTGGTGGTGGTGGTGGCTGTGAGTGTGGGGAGCGGTGGTGTCAGTGGTTGGTCACTGCTACACTGCGCTAAGAACACAAGAGACTCGAGCTCGATTCCCGCTCACGACTACCAACACAAGTGACGATTATCTGAATCGGCCCTGGGCCTCCCCTAGGTCGACTCAACCTTAATCGTGTACCTGGTGCGGTGTTTAAACATCGCCACTTAGAAGACAAAGGCGGCCGGGCGTTATGCCAGCCGGCCACCCACCCCGTTGCGTACCGGCCTTCATAGGCGATACTCGCTCGCAGCACTTTCCACAACACTCTGTTGAGGCTATACGGGGGATCTTTGTATTTGTAGTGGGTGGAACCCCCTTCCTCGTTAGGGGCAGCCCCTGAACTTGGACTGACGTCCCCCCTGCGTGAACTGACGTCCCCCCTGCCCTCCCCCCTGCCCTCCCCGGCACCGCCCTCGTCATCCGCTGGGGTGTCCCTGCAAGCTCGGGGCGCAGACAGCCACGCCGCTCCCTAACCCCGCTGTGCGTAGCTCCGCAGAGACAGCGAGACACACCCACACACTTGCCGATAGCCTTTGAAAACATAGACAACGTTCCCCCGTATATTCTTTTGTTGGGGCAAGTGCTGTTAGTGAGGTCCTATGAAGGCCGACACACGAGGGGGTGGGTGGCCAGGACCACGCCCGGCCGTCTTTGTCTTCCCATTTGCTCATGTTTTACACACCATACCAGGTACTGTACTCATGAGGCCCAGCATCGGTTCAGATATTCGCCACTTATTGGTTGTGAGCAGGAATCGTACTCGGTTCGCCCGGTGCTACACAACTGCTCACCACAGCCTTACAAAGACAACGATCCCCCACATAGCCTTTCACAGACTTGTGGGGAAAGTGCTGTTATAGAGAGCACCTGTTTAAGGCCAGCACGGCACACAAGGGGGTGGGTGGCTCGAACCACCCCCGGCCGCCTTCGTCTTCCCAGTACTGAAGTTTATAACAACCGCCATTCGCGTGTGCCAGGCTATGTGCACATTAATGGTACGTGAAGCGTCGAAGGCCCGCTGGAAGTTTATACACCTTCACTCACACGCACAGACGACCTTAAACACACAACAACAACCGCCATTCGCCACTAAGTGGCGGTGACGTCACCACGACGCTTGTGCCAGGCCATGTGCACCTTGAGGCCACGTGAAGTGTCGAACGCCCGCTGGCAGGAGGTCACGGCGCAGACCCAGGTGCCACGGGTCGACTGACTGAGATGACCGAGATGACTGGCTGATGCACCACCTGTGCCCCCTACTGTGCCAACTTGCTGTGCTTTAGCCACCCGGCGCTCCGCTCGTTGTGAGCGTCGCTCCTCCGCCCTCCGTTGTTGCTGGAGGGCGACTGCCTCCAACTGCCCAGTAGCGTCCTTCACGAGCCTCCTCCACAGAGGCCGATCTTGACACCGCTGGTACCAGTCATCGGCAAGTCCACTCAGCTCCATGTCTTCCTGTACCACATCACTCCATCTCTTCTCTAGCCCGTGCCGCGCCCGTTAAGCCCCCTCGATCCGGCCAAACAAAAGCTGTTTCGGCATGTGGTGGCTGGGCATGAGGGCTACATGACCCAGCCAATGCAGCCTTGCCTGCCGGAGGAGCTCACCGATGGGACTTTGCCCAGATCTTTCAAGGATTTGTGAGCTCCTCACACAATCCAGCCTGGTTAAACCCAGGATGGATCGTAGGCAGGCCAGCCTAAATGTTTCCAACTGGCGAAGATGCTCCGTTAGGGGGGGTCCACGTTTCCCAAGCAAAGATAAGAGAGGGCATCACTGTGGCCGAGAAGATCTCAGAGCTTTGTGTGGAACGACAGACCAGGTAGTTTCCATACAGCGTTACGCAGCTGACGAAAATATATTGCTGCTTGGCTGATTCGGAATGAGACCTGCTGCCAAACCGGAGCTGGTCATAAGCACACTACCCTGGTACAGAAACATATCTATCGCGACAACTACCTCATCACTCATGGGGAGTTGAGGGAGTAGAGTATTGGATGATACAAAATATCCAGGCAGGTGCTTAGTTTTGGTGGCTGATGGTGAGACCCTACCTCCTAGTCGCCCGCTCCAGGTTCAGCAGCAAAACCTCGAACTCCTCAGAGTGAGCAGCAACCACCAGATTATCAGTGTACATAATAACAAAAAAGGGGAAAACGTATTCTTATATTTTGACACTGGCTAAGGAGGTCCCATGATGTAGCTGCTCACCCCGAGCTCTCAATGTCCTGACAGTGGCATTGTCTTTGTGCTGTTCGCCTTTTGGCGTCCTCTGGTCTAACACTGTTTGAGACTAGGCTCTAAAGAAAGCTGTCTCTGGTGTGGACCAATCAGTTTCAAAGACAATGCATTTACTGTCAGAGCATGTTTTTTTTATTTATTTTCACCACAAGTATCTGTGGTTAATGCAGACATGATTCCTTGCAAAAGGTTGCAGTTTGGTGTTTTAACATCTTAACCCCTGTTTTGTTGCCATAAAATAGGGAAAACCTATTTTTCTGATTAATCAGTTGGGAGCCATCTCTTGAACACATCCGGGCATCGATCAGCCTCCTATTGTATATGTACCAGATGGAGATTCCTCCGGTACAGCCATTGGAGGCTTCTCGAACTATGTGGTCGAAGATGATGTTAAATAATGTGGGAGCAGAGCACAGCCTTGTCGTACCCCAACGTGAACAGGGAATGGCTCTGACTCTGGCCACGCAGCTTTATCCGGGGCCTGCCCACCATCAATAATGCCCTTGATGAGTGGGAACAGAGAGTGGGGGACCCGGAGAGCATGAAGCACAACCAAGAATCCTGGCCTACTGATGGTATCGTAGCCCTTGACCAGGTCAATAAAGCAGAGATGTAGGTCTTGTTGGAATTCCCTACACCTCTGCTGTAGCAGACGGACAGAAAATATGGCATCTGTGCAGGACCGCCCTTTCCTGAAACCGAATTGGGGCTCCGCAAGCCTCTCCTCAGCGTGTCTAGCAAGGCGATGTTGAATATTCCTTGCCAGGACCTTTCCCGTCACACTGAGTGAGATGCCCCTGTAGTTCTTCGTCTGTGCGGTCACCCTTCTGAAAGAGGGGGACCACCAGGGCATCCTTCCAATCCTGCGGAACCCGTCCAGTGGTCCAGACACACACGCACGTGTACACACACGCACGTGTACACACACGCACGTGTACACACACGCACGTGTACACACACGCACGTGTACACACACGCACGTGGACACCGTGAGCGCGCACGTGCACGCGCTCAGAGTGCCCGCAAGGGGCGCGCGTCAACTTGTGGACCAGGTTCACGCGGGGAGGGGGCAGCCCCCCCCCACCCCGCCAACCCCCACCCCGCCTACCCCCACCCCCCACCACTCCGCCGCCTCCCTCCCCCATCCCTGCAGGAGGAGCTCCCCTCGCGCCCTGCGCCAGGGTCCGCGGTCTCCTCCGACTCCTCCCCCGCAGCACCCCCTCCCTCAGCCCCTCCCCCTTCCTCCCCCAGCCCCCGACCCACTCCCCCAGCCCCTTGACCGCCCCCACAGCCCCGCCCCTTCGGCCCTGAGCGCAGACGGGAGGCGCCGTGCCGGAGAGCAGAGAAGAGGCTCGGAGCTGTGGGGGCAGCGGTAGGGAGAGCGAGAGATAGAGGGAGCGGAGCCGCTGTGCGTGCGTGTCAGTGTGTGTGTCAGTGCGTGTCAGTGTGTGTGTCAGTGTGCGTGTCAGTGTGTGTCAGTGTCACGCTACCCTCCGCCCAGCTCGGCCTACCCGGAGAGCGGAGTGGGGTGGTCGGTGGTGGTGGAGGAGCGGGAGGAGCGGAGTGGTGAGGGCTGGAGTAGAGGGCCGGTGAGGAAGAGTGAGGAGGAGGAGCGAGGTGGGGACCCCCCGCCTGGAGCCGCTGGGATCGTGAGGAGCGGAGACGCCGAGACTGGCAGAGAGACACAGGTGAGAGAGCACACACACACATACTAGTGTAGACACACACTAGTGTACACTAGTGTGTGTGTACACACACACTAGTGTACACACACTGGTGTACACACACTAGTGTACACACACACTCGTTTACACACACACTAGTGTACACACACACTCGTTTACACACACACTAGTGTACACACACACACTAGTGTACACACACACACTAGTGTACACACATACACTCGTTTACACACACACACTAGTGTACACACACATACACTAGTGTACACACACTAGTGTACACACACACTCGTTTACACACACACACTAGTGTACACACACACGTGTACACACACACACTAGTGTACACACTTGTTTACACACACTAGTGTGTGTGTAAACGAGTGCTACACAGATCCCCCGTGTAGCCTGAACAGACTTGGAGTAAGCGCTGTTAGCGAGCAGCAGCTATGGAGGCCGGAACGGCACACGAAGGGGCGAGTGATCAACACCACGCCCGTGGCGATGTTTACTACACACCGCACCGGGTACACATTTGAGCCTGAGTCGACCTCCGGGATGCCCAGGACCGCTTCAAATAATCGTCACTGGGTCATAGTGCGGTGCGCTGGCCATGCCAAAACGCTGCACAACCGCTCCCAAAACCAACACACCCTTGCACACACACACACTTACACACACTTACACACACACACACACTTACATACACACACCCTTACATACACACACCCTTACACACACACACTTACACACACACACTTACACACACACACTTACAAACACACTTACACACACTTACACACACACACCCTTGCACACACACACACACTTGTAACCCCCACACAGGCTACGTGACAGCACACAAACACAAGCATCACGCACTATCCTTACACCCCGTGTACGTCACTTACACGTGGAAATACGCGTATCCAGTGTCTTTGTGTACACACATCACACACGCACACACTAACACACGTACACACTTATACACTGTAGATTACACACACGCACACACTGACACACCTACACACACTGTAGATAACACACAGACACCTACACACACACAGACACACCTACACACACTGTAGATAACACACAGACACACCTACATACACTGTAGATAACACACAGACACACCTACATACACTGGATTACACACACAGACACGCCTACACACACACACAGACACACCTACACACACTGTAGATAACACACAGACACACCTACACACACAGACACACCCACACACACTGTAGATAACACACAGACACACCTACACACACACACCTACACACACACACCTACACACACACACACCTACACACACACACAGACACGCCTACACACACACAGACACACCTACACACACTGTAGATAACACACAGACACACCTACATACACTGGATTACACACACACACAGACACGCCTACACACTAGATTACATACAGACACCTACACGCACTGTAGATTGCACACACAAAGACACTCATATAAATTGTAGATTACATGCACACCCTATATAAATTTAAAGATCCCCCGTACAGCCGTAACAGGCTCTTGGGGCTAGAGCTGATTGCGAGCATCTATGAAGGCCGGCTGGCGATGTTTACATATTGAACCAGGTACTCATTTAAGGCTGAGTCGACCTAGGGGAGGCCCAGGACACGCACACACAGGCATACTAACGCACTGTGCTACAAACACCTTAAACAGTGATAGAGTGGTACTCGTACTAAGATGTAAATTTTGACACACACACTGACAATGACACACACCAACACTGACACACACACCCTGGCACACACCCTGACACACACACTGACACACACACTGACACACGCACACCGGCACACACCCTGACACACACACTGACACACACACTGACAACACGCACACTCTGACACACAAACACCCTGACACACACACCCTGACACACACACCTTGACACACACACATCCTGACACACACACTGACACACGCACACCGACACTGACACACACCGACACTGACACACATTCCGAA
Source organism: Lampetra fluviatilis (assembly GCF_964198595.1). NCBI lineage: Eukaryota > Metazoa > Chordata > Hyperoartia > Petromyzontiformes > Petromyzontidae > Lampetra > Lampetra fluviatilis. The sequence goes on from NC_136296.1 coordinate 452,147, forward strand.
ACACACACACACACGGACAAATACAAATAGTGACACACTTGCATAAACTGCAACACAATTTGATACACACACGAACACTAACACACTGTGACTGGGTCATTATCTGGGATAAAGACAAAGGTTCATCGTACGGTGTCTTATAGGTTGTGGGAGCAAGTGCTATTGTATGTATGTTGAACCTCTTTCGCACTCTACGTAGCCAACCTCGCTAATCGTACTAAAACGAGTAGCACCAATGGAGGTCTGAACGGCTCATCAATGAGGGGGTGGTGTGGCTAGCATCACGCCCATCCGCCTTTGTCTCCCCAGTAGTGATGTTTACAATCGCACCAAATATTCATCTGAGGCTGGGTCGATCTAGGGGAAGCGCAAGACCAGTATGTTGGTTTCTGTTTTCACTGCAGTTATCTGGGGTCGGGAATCGAATCTAGGTGGCAGGGTTGCTACACACCACATCCCACTGTGTGTGTGGCACTCCAAGGCACACCGGTGTGACGCTAGCCACTTCGCTGACACATTGACACACCGATGCACATGCTGACACATTGACACACCTGGTGCACACACTGACACATTGACACACCGGTGCACATGCTGACACATTGACACACTGATGCACACGCTGACACATTGACACACCGGTGCACACGCTGACACATTGACACACTGATACACACACTGACACATTAACACATTAACACACCGGTGCACACGCTGACACATTGACACACCGGTGCACACGCTGACACATTGACACACTGATGCACACACTGACATAACAGACTTTTGGGACAAATGCTTTTAAAGACGATCTATGAAGGCCGGCACGGCACACGAGGGGTGGGTGGCCAGCACCATACATTGACACACGGGAACACGCTTGTATTTACGTGAATCCCCTGTTCCATGTGTATTCATGCGTTGTGACGCGGTGCCTTATTTCTAAATGGTGATGCGTGGACACAGGCTCCGTGTGGAGGCCACAGGGAGGAACACGCAGAGCAATTTCCGCTTTGCACTCATTGTTACAGCTTTGACTCTCACAGACTCTCCTCCATGACCCTCTCCTCCCTGGCTCTCCAATCCTTGACTGCTCCATGACTCTCTCCTCCATGACCATGTCCTCTCTGGCTCTCCAATCCCTGACTTTGCTCATGACTCTCTCCTCCCTGGCTCTCTCCTCCCTGACTCTCTCCTCCCAGACTCTCTCATCCCCAACTCTCTCATCCTCGACTCTCGCACCGTGCCCTCACATGCCCGTACGCTGCCTGCATGGACCGTGTGTTGGGAGCAGCGGCAGGGCTCTGGCGGTCGCCGTCAGTGCCCGTCCCCTTGGGGAGTGGGCACCACCAGTGGCCGTGGCCCAGACTCACGCCGGCGGTGGTGGCCAAAGGAAGGGAACTCGTCGCCCCCAGAGGGGGAAGGGGGGAGGGAGAGGGGGGGACGTCAACCGTGGAGACGGAATGTTGAAAGCATGTGGGCCTGCACTCACCGGATTGTCGCTTTTTGCGAGCTCGTCGTATGTCGCTGTCTTGGGTGGCACGGGGGCGCAGGTCTTCGTCCCGCGTCGGGACAGGACGTGGTTGGCAGCGTCAATGATCAGGTGCCTCCTAACGGGCGAGACCATCCTCGCACCATTGGGTAGCGGCGAGCTCTTACCTTGCGCGACGCTTCTTGACCCTTCTGTGGAAAATGTGGAATTTCCACCCGCTTTGACTTTTTTTCCGGAGGTGAATTCCTGCGCCTGCGTATTTGCTACGCTGCACACGTCGGGCGAGCACTGTGTACGCTGGCACCTGCACAGCGGTGTAGCGGCATGGGCAGCATTTGCCACGCGAGGCCTCCGTGGGTGAATGTGTGCTGCAGCCTGGCCGGGCGCTGCTGTGCTAAGCGTTTGACTCGCAACCTGAACAGAGGTCATATGTTCACGATCACTCGGCCAATCGTCCCCGTGGAGATCAATGCCACATCATTATGGTGAGCAAGTCGCGATTGTCCTTCGAACAAACTAGTTCCTGCCATGGGAATGTGGAATGTTCACCTATGGAGATGAATGCTGTCCCATTTTCTTTTACAACTTATTTGACTTTGAATATGCAGCGTATGAATGGAAATATGTTTGTATTTTCGCAAACACCCTGTGACCAAATCACCTGGAACGCGGCCAGTTTCATCAAATCTTAGAAGCTTTGCAGGGTTGAGCCGGGATAGTGCTTGGATGGGTGACCACCATACACAAAAGGGCTTTGCACAGCTATGTGGTGGACTTCCAACAGTGATATCCATTTACTTCAGAGGTACGCTGGGCTGAGTTGAGCCCGATAAGGGATGTGAACTCACAACCTTCAGATGGTGAATCAAGTTCCCTGTGACGCGGTGCCAGGAATGAGAAAACACTTCTCGTCAGTTTTAATCATCGTTGTTCACTGGAACGTTGCTGCAGCCCTCTTTTACACATCGTGGCTTCAGTAGCTCTTGTGCAGTTACAGAGAAAGGTGGGGCCGAGTTCAGAGCACTGAGCTGGCATCGCTGAGGTCCTGGGTTTGAATCCCAGGCAGCCGCCTGTGATTAAACCGGGTTCTCAGGTGTGGTGAGTTGATGGTCTCAGCCTAGTCACTGCAAGAGAAAACCCCATCAAAACTAAATTCGGTCTTGCATTTTATTTGGTCAAATTCCAGCTCTTGAGAATTAAAAACATTGTTTTTTGTAACACGACAAACATTATTCTCGTGTCGCAGGGTGGGTAGGAAAGTGCAGTCCCCCCTACTGTGTGGACCACACGTCCCTTGGAGGCGTTTCTCATCTCAGAGTTAGCTCTGTGATATCCGCTTCCATGGACCGTTCTCTAACATGAAGGAGTTACATCGTCGTGCGAGAGATCCGAACGGATGGGGCACCGATAACAAAATTGGGATCACATTCGGGAGAAGACAAAGTGAACAAATCATCGAGTCCTGTCATTTGGGATACAGAGCACTGAATCCACGAGAGTATCACCATGCACGCTGCGTATATGCACGCACCGCGGTCCGTGCGCCGTGTTCACGCTCGTGCCTGGGTAACGACCTTGTGCATCGGGTCAAGCTGCCACTCTTGAACGCACGCTCTCCTCCAAGGTGTCAGGTTTCTCCCAAGAATTGCAGTTTCCTCTCGCGTGGGGAGATACTTTGCTCGAAGGTGATTTGACCGGACATCCCAAGCAGAACTCTAATCGTGAAATATAGACTTGAAAAATCAATGGGGATTTTCATTCCTCGGTAATGTACAATGTTATATACAACGTGCAATCGGGCGTACACTGTGTCCGAACAGGGGCAGGGTGTGCCAGGATATTCCTCTTGCCAAGACGGATAAATGTAGCCCATTAAGAGCTTGTAATGTTATCTACACTGTTGTGTTTTTTTTAAATACACGAGAACAATATGACAAAGCAATATGAAAGAATGGTAAAAGGACACTGAAACGATTGCTGATCACAAGCCAATTCCTAAACCCACACAACCCAGGGCTCCGGTTACTGCACAGCACGGTACTGAACCGGGGTGAGGGTTTCCCATGCAGCGAGAATACGCGGCTAACAGCAACAAAAACAACGCTGCTTTGCGTGCTGCTCAGGTTTTGAGCTTCGGTAATCGAAAAAACTTTTAATTTTTGGGGTCACCACAAACGCCCCCGTTGTGTGTGGGGACACAGCAATGCGCCCATCGTGTTTCGAGCGCACACTGTACATGCGTGTGTGTGTGGGGAGCAGTGGTGTCACGGTTAGCATGCTGTGTCACAAACCCGGCGACCCGAGTTTGATTCCCACTCACGGCCAACACCAGTGGCGATTATCTGAACCGGTCCTCGGCTTCCTCTAGGTCGACTCAGCCTCAAATGAGCACCTTGTGCAATGTGTAAACATCGCCACTAGGGAGACAAAGGTCGTGGTGCTGGCCACCCACCCCCTCTTGTGGCGTGTCGGCCTTCATAGGTGCTCGCTAACAAGCGCTTTCCCCTAACGTGTGCTAAGGCTAAACACATGGGAACTTTGTCTTTATTCTTAGGTTTTTTTCGGTAAAGTCACGTAGGTAAAAAATTCAAATTAATAAAAGTAAAATAAAAATAAAATAAAAATCATGGCGTTTCGGAGGCAACACAAGCTTCCGTCTTCAGGTGGGACCGTCACAGCACGATAGCTCAATCAAGTGAGAGTAATTCCAAGAAACAGTATTTGTATATATACTGGTTGAGGGTGGGAGGAGCCAAGGTAGGCCCTGAATATTATTTTTGTGAGGTTCGGTGCGGCTGAAGCACGATGTTAGGAATGAGCCTTTGTTGTGTAAACTAGGTGCGGATGATGTAAAGGTGCGTGTGAAAGGGACTGAGCCTTTTTGTTATGTAGAGATGATGCGGCTGAAATCGCTGCCAGGAAATTAGTCTTTGTTGTGTAGAATGGTTGACTGAGCCTATTATTATGTAGAGGTGGTGCGGCTTAAATCGCTGCCAGGAAATTAGTCTTTGTTGTGTAGAATGGTTGACAGAGCCTATTGTTATTTAGAGGTGGTGCGGCTGAAATCGCTGCCAGGAATGCTCCAAATATGTGTAGTTAAATCTTTTTTGTATGGTTGATAACATCTTTCCAATGATTACTAAGTTTGTACCCATCATCACGGTTGAAATTATGTCTGTGTTTGTATATTTGGATGGCCTCGTGTACAAACCTTTGATGGTAGCCAGGAGGCTTGCAGAGCACCTTAGTCTCGGAAAAGACAATTTCATGAGAGCCCACAGCGTTTGTAGCAATGATCTTGATACAGCTATCGTGCTGTGACGGTCCCACCTGAAGACGGAAGCTTGTGTTGCCTCCGAAACGTCGTGATTTTTATTTTTATTTTACTTTAATTTTTAATTTTTTACCTACGTGACTTTACCGAAAAAACCTAAGAATATGAATCCTTGCAGTCACGAAAACTTCAAATCTAGAACTTTGTCTTTGTCACCACTTAGTTTACAGTTCACTGAGGCCGCTGTCATGAGCCACCTGGGCCCGTGGTGCACGCACATGCTTAATGTTGTGTTCTGTACGGTGCACTGAATTAGGTGTTGGTGAGAGCGCTTGCTGTGAAAGTCTACCCTGCCCCAGTAGACACCGTGCCTGCACCATGGGTCCTACACTCGACCACGCTCAACCTTGACTCTCGACCCCGTCGTGTGAACGATACCGTTGCCAACTCCGCGCATCATGCTTGAAGGTTCCGTCCATGCTGCCCGCGTTGTTTGGACACGTTGTGGTCGCAGGTGTTTCGTGTGTAGAGCTGGCACATTCTTCTACGTGCTATAATTGAGCATCTGAAAGGTTTAAAAACATATGCATATACAGGCAGTCCTCGACTTATGCACACCTGCACACGTGCGCACGTGTGTGTATGAAAGTGAGTGTGTGGGGGACGGCAGTGTAGTGGTTAGCGCACTGTGCTACCAAAGTGGCGACCCGAGTTCAGTTTCCGCTCGCGGTCAACACCAGTGATGATTATTTAAACTGGTCATGGGGCTTCCCATGGTCGACTCAGCCTCAAATTAATACCTGGAGTGTAAATATCACCACTGGGAGACAAAGGCAGCCAGGTGTGGTTCTGCGTGCAATTGTGGTGACCTGTACCCCCCTTCCGACTACAAGCTAGCATCAGGACTCAAGGGAAGTGAAAATAAAAGGAATTGTTTTGCTATTTATGTTCCTTTATTTTATGTTTAATTTACTATGCAGTATTTTTTACAGCACTACATGCAAATGTACAATATTCTTAATTATAAGTTTTAACAATGCTTCCCTCTTTTTGTTGAACCATGACGCATTTCATAACACTGAGGCATTTAAACAGTGCACGAACGGGTCTTCAGGCCCATTAAGCTATGTAGCTTTTTTCAGAAGCCACCTGGCCACAAGTGATAGCTCATTGAAGTGGCTTATCACGTGGAAATGTATAGCAGGAGCCAAATACTCTAAACACATGTTTCGAAATGTGGAGGGATAAATGGATGACCCGGAGAAAAGTCCACGCGACCATGGGAAGAACATGCAAACTCCAAATATACAGCAGGCGTGAAGGGTCGGGATGGAACCCACTACCTCCTGTCTACCAGGCGAGGGAGATAACATCTCACCACTGCGGCGGCACCCATATCACAGAGCTACTTCTGGTGATCCCCAGCCACCTATTGTCCACTCCAGGGGGTAGCGCTTTACCGCCCGTCCTACTGCACAGAGGAGTATTCTTCACGTGATGGTCGCACTGATATTTTCACGATTTTCTCAGCTGAATTTAGACAAAATAAATATATATTTTAAATATGATAAAATTTTCACGCAGTCATTGGTGACTGAACTAAGGGGATCAACTTTCTGCAATTGAGAAGCCAGTCACTGGCGTTCGCCTGCATTCTAACGAATCGCCTCAGCGGTGCCAGCTCAGCACCCTGACCTCTGAGCCACCCTCCAACGTGGGGCATCCGAAATGGCAATGCTCACGTTGTTATCCTATGCACGTGCGTTTGGACTATTTAGGTAATTTTGCTGTTATAAATGTCGAAATGATAAGCCACTTTGTTGAGCTGTCATTTTTGATAGCCAGGTCACTTTAGAAAAATAAGTTAATACCTCAGTGGGCTTCGTCTGGTAGGATGGGGATGGTTTAGTTTTATTTGTATGTGTTTGAGTGATTTGTTTACCTTTCTTGTACTTAGCACTCCTGTCGTGTTTTTGTATTGTTTGTTGTTGTAACGTTCCTCCCCACCCCTACTGGATATCTTTGAAAAGCCCATTAGATTAATCCAATATGAATAAATATTCTGATTCTGACTTGTTTTGATACTGAAACCAGTAGGCAGTCAAGTGAGAGTCTGAGGTCTTTCTTGTTTATTTTATCCAAATTTCCAGTCGCTTGGAGCATCATCATCATTGTCAGCCTCGATCAATCCATCGCAAGCCATCGCCGTCTCTCAGTCCCGCAATGTAGCAATCCACCGTACACCTGTGTGCTGCGAGGTGGAGTGATGAAATCAGCTCGCGTGCAGCCGCATGGTGCGTTGTGACATTGTGGACGTCCCTTCGGACCCCTCTCTTGGCTGCCGCTCTGACGTCGGCCTCGACCGCCAGCCGTCACCCCTCATGGCGATGTGCCCTGTGCTCATAGTGGAGCAACCATCCTTAAGTTTGTATTTAATCCCTGGTTCAGTCGTAACCGGCTGTTGGTATTTATCCTCAGTGAAGCCGTATGCAGCTATATTGGTGCCACGGGAGTGATGGGGGAATGAGAGCGGGTAACACAAGTTGCCTTTCCAGACCCCAGGGTATGGCGATATTTGTCCAGAGCCCCATGGCCGCCGCGTGAGCTGCCGTGCTCTTGGTGGCGGTCACACCGCTGAGGAATGGATAAACGGGGGATTGTCAGCGTTCTGTACCCTTGCTGTGTTGACTCACAAAACAGCCCCAGATGAGACTGTGGCTTTGGCAATTTTCTCGGGGCGGGGGGGGGTACTGGATAAGCGGTCCTCATATGGCGGCGTGTCCTCAAAGTCACGTGGGCGGCAGGGTCGTGGCAACTCAGTGGTAGCACTCATGCCTCACAGCAAGAAGGGCCTGGGTTCGATCCCTGATTCGGGCACCAGTGTGTGGAGTTGAGTATTTTCCCCCTCTTTTGCGTGAGTTTCCTCCAGATTCATCAGTTTCCTCTCATGCCTAAAATAAACAAATGCAACATGTAACCGGTGTTGACCAAACATTCCCAATGCTTGAAATATTCCCTACAAACGCATGTCAAAAATGTTATAAATTGATTTGCATTTTAATGAGGGAAATAAGTATTTGACCCCCTCTCAATCAGAAAGATTTCTGGCTCCCAGGTGTCTTTTATACAGGTAATGAGCTGAGATTAGGAGCATACTCTTAAAGGGAGTGCTCCTAATCTCAGCTTGTTACCTGTATAAAAGACACCTGTTCACAGAAGCAATCAATCAATCAGATTCCAAACTCTCCACCATGGCCAAGACCAAAGAGCTCTCCAAGGATGTCAGGGACAAGATTGTAGACCTACACAAGGCTGGAATGGGCTACAAGACCATCGCCAAGCATCTTGGTGAGAAGGTGACAACAGTTGGTGTGATTATTCGCAAATGGAAGAAACACAAAAGAACTGTCAATCTCCCTCGGCCTGGGGCTCCATTCAAGATCTCACCTCGTGGAGTTGCAATGATCATGAGAACGGTGAGGAATCAGCCCAGAACTACACGGGAGGATCTTGTCAATGATCTCAAGGCAGCTGGGACCATAGTCACCAAGAAAACAGTTGGTAACACACTACGCCGTGAAGGACTGAAATCCTGCAGCGCCCGCAAGGTCCCCCTGCTCAAGAAAGCACATATACATGCCCGTCTGAAGTTTGCCAATGAACATCTGAATGATTCAGAGGACAACTGGGTGAAAGTGTTGTGGTCAGATGAGACCAAAATGGAGCTCTTTGGCATCAACTGAACTCGCCTTGTTTGGAGGAGGAGGGATGCTGCCTATGACCCCAAGAACACCATCCCCACCGTCAAACATGGAGGTGTAAACATTATGCTTTGGGGGTGTTTTTTCTGCTAAGGGGACAGGACAACTTCACCGCATCAAAGGGACGATGGACGGGGCCATGTACCATCAAATCTTGGGTGAGAACCTTCCCTCAGCCAGAGCATTGAAAATGGGTCGTGGATGGGTATTCCAGCATGACAATGACCCAAAACACATGGCCAAGGCAAAAAGGAGTGGCTCAAGAAGAAGCACATTAAGGTCCTGGAGTGGCCTAGCCAGTCTCCAGACCTTAATCCCATAGAAAATCTGTGGAGGGAGCCGAAGGTTCGAGTTGCCAAACGTCAGCCTCGAAACCTTAATGACTTGGAGAAGATCTGCAAAGAGGAGTGGGACAAAATCCCTCCTGAGATGTGTGCAAACCTGGTGGCCAACTACAAGAAACGTCTGACCTCTGTGATTGCTAACAAGGGTTTTGCCACCAAGTACTAAGTCATGTTTCGCAGAGGGGTCAAATACTTATTTCCCTCATTAAAATGCAAATCAATTTATAGCATTTTTGACATGCGTTTTTCTGGATGTTGTTGTTATTCTGTCTCTCACTGTTCAAATAAACCTACCATTAAAATTATAGACTGATAATTTCTTTGTCAGTGGGCAAACGTACAAAATCAGCAGGGGATCAAATTCTTTTTTCCCTCACTGTATAATAATTATACAGTATAATAATTATACAGTGAGGGAAATAATTATACAGTGGTTGGGAGTTGTAGGATTCACCATGTTTGTGAGATAAAACTCTATATGGTGACGTGTACAAATCAGTATAGAAAGTAGGTTGTTGAATTGCCGATGGGCTTTTGAATGTTAATCCCTCTTGCGGGTTATTTGCAGGTGTTCTGTTTTCCTCTCGCGTAAAAAAATACTCGATCGTAAATTGGCTACATATCTAAAGTCGGGCCCTGCTGAAAGTATTTTGAGGTGTTCCTGGGCAGAGAAATTATTTTGTACTGGACTGATAATGCCGCATTGTTTTACAGTAAACCCTTAATATTCGTGGGTACACGTTGCTGGAGAAGGGTGTGAACGTTAAATCCACAAATATTAATACGTGTAGCTTATGGGAAAAATAGGTTTCGTTGGGCAGAAACATATTACGCGTAAACATAAACTGTATATATATGAATGACGACATTCACACCACTCTCACCATCCACACCACTCTCACCATCCACGTCGCTCCCACGCTTCACAACTCCTTGTCCGGTAGTTGCGAGCTATGGCGGCGGAGTCGTATTTTAAATATCTGGCACTCTAATAAATTTGTCGCGAATAGGCAAAACCGTGATTAATAAAACCCGCCACTATCGATGCTTTACTGTATCAGCTTTTGAAGCGCTATATTTGTAGAGAGGGCATATATCGGAGTCCTTCGAGATGTAAGTGTCACTGTGGATGGTAGTTTTGTGTTTACCTGGCAGCATGGCAGGCTGCCAGTTGGGACATGCTGATTGCAAATCACGACCTAACAGCATGTTGTTTCTCTCAGGATGCATTGAAACGATTCCAAACTATATAACTAAAATGTAACTTTTGTATTTTACCAAGTAAGACCCACTGAGCTGTAAGGTTCTTTTTCAGAAGCGACCTGGCTACAAATGATAGTTCAACGAAGTGGCTTATCATGTGAAAATTTATAGCAGCAGAATAATCTAAACGCATGTTTCTGAATGTGGAGGGAAAAACTGGAGGACCTGGAGAAAAATCCAAGCCACCACTGGGAGAGAGGGATAGACATGCAAACTTCAAATATACAGGCGTCAGTATCGAGATTGAACCCACGACCTTCTCTATACCAGGCGAGGCAGTTGACATCTCGCCATGGTGGTGCCACAATGGCATTACATTGACACTGAAGCACACTGCAGACTTATGCAGGTTTGAAATAAGATACTGTACAGCAGTGCTCCCCAACCTTTTTGGCACCAGGGACCGGTTTCGTGGAAGACAATTTTTTCACGGACCGGGGGGGTTCATCATTGGGTCTTTCCCCCTTTTTAAAGAAGCTCTCCGGCGACGTTTGTTTTTTACTCATTTTGTTAAGGGTTAGCTTGTGGACTTACCAACACTGTGACTGAGAAAAGTGCGAAGTGCGGGAAAGAGGCGCGGACGGAAGTGGTAAATAAAATAATGGGGGCGGGCCACGCGTGGACTCACCGCTCACCTCCTGCTGTGCAGCCCGGTTCCTAACAGGCCACGGACCGGTATCGGTCTGTGGCCCGGGGGTTGCGGACCCCTGCTGTACAGTATTGTGTCAAACAAATGTTCGTGGGTAATGTTTATGTTGCATTATTTTGGCCAATGAACAAATCACCCGGAAGGTGCCCGATCTCATGGGATCTCAGAGGCTAAGTAGACTTGAGCCTGGATAGTCATTGAATAGGTGACGACCACCAGAACAGGTTGTTATAGGCTGCCAGGCTGTAGAGTGCAGTACATAAAAATGCACTATTGTACTGTACCTCTACGCTCCTACTTCTACACTTTCCGCCTTCCCCAACCCGCACTGACCAGCGCATTGACGGACAATCAAACGACCCGCATTGCCCCCGTGTGGTGTGGGGAAGGCCGTCATCCAGCAGCGCTTAATCGTCTACAAGGTGCCACATTTCACGTTTTGCATTGACGAAGCAAAATTAACTGGTGGCAGTTCAGCAGAGAATGTGGCACCAACGACCGTGGCTTCCTGACAGGGGCAGGCATTGGGTTTTGTCACCATTAACGGAAGAACGCTCCTCGTTGTTCTCATTGTGCCATGGCGAGACTGGTCCCCGGGCGCTGAGTAACACTTGGCCTGCGCCTTGTGTTCCCGTGACAGTGCCCTGTATTTTGTTCACAGCCCCTGGGACCTATTGCAGTGCTTGGGGGACTGACTGCGTACACAATCCACTGCTGGATGAGGGCTTCCCCATTTGTTTATCCTCGAGGTTATATGACTTAAAAAATATCAATTTTTTACCAGGTAAGGTCCACTTCGTGATGTAGCTTTTTTTCACAAGTGACCTGACTACAAATGATAGCTCAACGAAATGGCTATTGTGTGGACATTTATAGTGGCCAAATTCTCTTAAATGCATGTTTCAAATTGTGGAGGGAAAATAGGAGGATCCGGAGAAAAATCCAAACGAGCATGGGGAGAACATGCAAACTCCAAATATACAGGCAGCGGGATCGAACCCACGACCTCCTGCATACCGGACGTGGTAGTGAACATCTCGCCACCGCGGTGCCCTACATCATTATGCAGGACGATGGGGGGTTTGGTGAAGGCCAGTGACACAGATGTGGGATCAGAGAAGAGCACAAAGACGGACTTTCGCCGCAACGCCGTCTGCTACACCTGGGGTGCATGGCGGTCCCCATTCCAAGCGCCAGCTATGGCCTATGACCACTTCACCTGAAATGCGCCCCATCCCTAAGCTAAGCATGGAACCGAGAGTGAAATGCACTTTAGCGACCGCCAGAAATTCAGACCAGTGGTTGAGTGGCGGAAACACTTCAGTCTATTAGTGGATGATGAACCTGCCCAAAAGCGACTTCCTGTGGTTATTACCACAAGTATTACACGTGGAATGGCAGATTAGGCAGTCAATATTGCTGTGCAATCCATAGCAAGGAGAAACACAACACAACACAAATTAGCAGACTACGCCTGCTACAAATATCTGTCCCTTCACATAAAACAAAAGCTATTTCTCACACAACATATCTTCCACACGGCCTTGGTGGGAGTGCATGATTTCAGCAGCATTGGTGTAACGCAAGCAAATTCTAGGACCGATTTTCAGGTTGAAGGCAGTGGTGGTAGTGCTCTGATGGCACTGAAATCCAGTATCCGCTTATTATGCATGTGTGTATGTCGACATTAACTTGACGCTTGCATACCATGCTTGTCTAGTTAGGTGTGGGGTTGAGGTTAAGTCCTCAAAAGTTTTGGCAATGAAAGTAATTGTCTGACTACAGCAATTCTGGGACGTATGTATGTATGTATGTTGAACTTCTGTCACACCATACGTAGCCATCCGTGCTAATCAGAGGTGTGGGGGAAAGACAACAAACTAAACACAAAAAGCAGTTTTAGCAGCTTAAAAAAGCAGTGTTAGTGGCACGTGATTAATTAATTTTTAGACATTTGCGACCGGCTATAGTTAGTTGCTTTGACGGATCGACAATCAGGTTGCACCAATGCATCGCCAGGGCAAGTCTTGGCTTCCTAGTTCTGCACCACATCTCGAATCACAGCATGAGACAATGCGTGACGCAACCAAAATAATTCATGCATCTTTGACATTGAAGGTGTCTGCTCTGTGGTTCGTTCGTGTGCATTCACATTAAAATTATTTCACTGATTATTTTAGTAATTTTGTTGAGCTATCATTTGTGGCCAGGTCGATTCTGAAAAATACGTTGAATGCTTCAGTGGGCTTTGCCTGGTAGAATGGGGATGATTTAGTTGTATTAATATGTTTTTGGGTGATTTGTTCACCTTTGTTGTGCTTTGCACATCTGCCATGTTTTTGCATTGTTTGTTGTTGTAATGTTTTTACCTGCCGATACTGGACATCTGTGAAAAATTACTTTATAGCTCATAAGATTCCTCTTGCAGTATAAATAGATATTTTGATTTAGTTTGCTCTTTCTACTCCTCAGCAAACCATTGCAACACATTCTCATGAGGTGGAATGCCGTGGTAGTCAATTGGCAGCATTGCAGTTTGAGCTGAAACCTAGAGCTGGCCGTTCGGCGAGCCTCATTGTTCAACGCAAAGCAGTGGCCAGGATGATTGATAATATTATCCAACACCCTCTGATTTGCCGCAGTCCCTCACTCATTGACGGCCAGTCGCCTTGTTATCACTCTTGTTATGCTGCTGCCGTGAACTTCACTCCTTAATTCCTCCACCCGTGTCGAGGATTTGGACTTCCAGAAACACTAGCTCTTTCGTCCCATTTACACCGTGGTCCGGGTTCACACAGATTGTTCTCTCCCTGTCAGTCACCTGCTTTGCCCACGCGAGTTTTAATTATGGATTTAAGGCAGTTTAGTGTAGTGGCACGTGTCCGTGAATCATTCCGTGATGGGGCGCGCAGCCCCGTGCCTGAAAGAGAGTGCCTGTTCGGGTTCTCGCTCTCGGCATGGCTACATTGCGATGACTTAGCTGGACATTTACGATGCAGGGAGTGGCTACGTGAAGAAGGGAGGGATCATAGGAGTCGGCATTGCATGCGTACTTTACCCACAGTGGTACTGTAAGAGAACGGCACTAATACAGCAGAGTGCCTCTTGGGCTGCTGCTGTTAGTACCGTGCTGTGGTATTGTGCTGTACTGCGCAGCACAGCAATAACGTAATAGTATTGCTTTTTTTTTCTCAGTTTGCTGTCAACAATGAACATTGCTCCTATCTGCTTACAATGTGTGCTGGTGGCTTCTTTGCTTAAACTGAGCACACAAGGCAGAGAGGTCTTCTGGGGGCCTTCAAACAATCACAGATTGTGTTTGAGCATCACGGTGTGGGTTTCACTGGGAAGGGTGTTTTTACGAGGCCAGAAATAGCCGTTTCGGTCAAAGTGGATTGTCCTGAAAACACCAAGCGGTGCTTATCCGCGGAGGAGCGATTGCGGGTTTTGGGTGGTAGCCGTGCCGCTATATGATGCGATATTGATCTTCGCCATGTGACAATCGCAGCAATATTGGTTTCCCACGCCCTGTAATTGTTTCACTTTTTGTGTTGTAATGCGTTTTGTGTTTTGCTGTGCATCGTTTCTAGTGTTAACATGCACCGCGAATAATCATTACATATCTGACCGCGAGGGTCCATGCCTATAACCATCACCGCACGACAAATGCAGAAACAATTGCGGGGCAACGACTATGTGCCCTGTTCACGGCCTTCTTTCTCGACCTCTCTAAACCCTTCGACTCTGTCAATCGAGAGGGGCTGTGGAAAATCCTTCTCAAATTCGGCCGGCCACAAAAAAACGTGTCGCCAACCTTCGTCGTCTGCAGGTTCACGATGACATGCAAGCTGTGGTCCCCACCAATGGATCCACCCTGTCCAGTCGAGATGGGTGCCGAGCGAGGCTGTGTTGATGCACATTACCCTTCCAATATTTTATCACCGCAATGCTCCACCTCACCACCAACGAGAGCTTCCTGCTGCTGAGGAGTTAATCGAAAGAACAAACGGCGAAACTGTTCAACCTCCGCTACCTACAATCCGGAACCAAGACCCACCACAACCTTGGCCATCGAACTTTCAGTCTGCACACCCTCAAGAGCCTGAGCTCCAATCCATTGTATACTTCTTCATGGAAGCGTACGAGACAACGGGCCTTGCATAAAATGTCCAGAAGACCAAAAGTTCTTCATCAACCCGCTCCCAAGGAATAGACCCCCCCCCCCCCGCCACGTCAATTACGATCCACAACAAGATCCTGGGAAACATTAATCACTTTCCATACCACAAAGGCAACCTGTCTGTGAGGGCAGACATTGTCAATTAATCTAGATTTGAAGCTTTCATGACTGCAGGAATCCATACTCTTTGGTTCTTTCGGTAAAGTCACGTAGGTATAAAATATAATAAATCATGACATTTTGATTGCAACACAAGCAATCCTCATCAGGTGGGAAAACCACGGCAAGAAAAAAATGTTTTACTGAAGTGGGAGAGCGAGCTGCCGTGGTAAGAGGTTATATAGGTAAGAAATGGGGGAGAGGCAAGGGGGGAGAGAGAGGGGGGGGGGAGCGCTGCGTGGACGCTCGGAGAGGGACGTGAGGCTGGGGGGGGGGGGGAGTGGGCGGGGCTAGAAGTGGGAGGCCGAGAGAGCTGGGGATGCAGGGGGGGGGGGAAGTTAACTCGGAAAAATAGACTAGTACCCGGCAGATATGATAGACAGCAACCATAAAGCAGTTAGGGTTTTGCTTGGTTAATAACATACTTCCAGTGAATGCTCAATTTGTATCCATCTTCTCGGTTGAAGTTATGTCTATGTTCAAATATCTGAATGGCTTCATGAACAAACCTTTGATAGTAGCCCGAAGGTTTGTAGAGTACCTTGGTCTCGGATAAAACAATATCATGTGAGCCCACAGCGTTATAACAATGGTCAGCTGCGGCAGAGGTATTGGTTCTGCTGTGTTTCACATCTGTCTTGTGTTCATGGACACGGTCTGAGACATGTCGTTTCATTTCCCCGATGTAACTGCTGCCGCAGGTACAACTCAATTTGTAAACTCCAGGATATTGCATGTCAGGAATGACATCAATTCTAGATTTGAAGCTTTCGTGACTGCAAGGATTCATATTCTTAGGTTTTTCGGTAAAGTCACGTAGGTAAAACATCAAAATTAATGAAAATAAAATAAAATAAAAATCACGACGTTTCGGAGGCAACACAAGTCTCCGTCATCAGGTGGGACCGTCACAGCCGGATTAGCTGCATCAAGTGAGGCAATGATTCAAGATGTAATCCCTTAAAAGCAAGTTGAGGGGGGATGAGATGGGGGGGGAGCTCATCAGAATGTGGTAGCCAATGAATGGAACGTATCGGGAGGGAGGGGGGTGGGGCTCAAAGACGGCACGGAGTGCCACGTACAACGCATCGGGAGGGGGAGGGGGGCGGGGCCAAAAGGATGGACGATGGCTTGGACGCGGTTGCTGCTGCACACGCCAACGCATTGGACAGAGAGGGGGAGGGGAGGCCTGATACACATGATAGAAAAAGAACGAAAATGCCCATGTTTATACCAATGCTGGCTGAACAATGAAGAGAGTACTGTTAAACACTGGGGATGTTAACACTCGGTAAAGTAAAGTAAAATAGTGCCTGTCAGATAAGATGGTCCAAAAAAGTGTAATTAAGTCTTTTTTGCGTGGTTGATAACATCTTTCCAATGATTACTAAGTTTGTACCCATCATCACGGTTGAAATTATGTCTGTGTTTGTATATTTGTATGGCTTCGTGTACAAACCTTTGATGGTAGCCGGGAGGTTTGCAGAGAACCTTGGTCTCGGAAAAGACAATTTCATGAGAGCCCACCGAGTTGTAGCAATGATCGGCAACGGCCGAAGAATCAGTTCTGCCGTGTTTCAGATCTGACTTGTGCTCGCGGACACGATCAGAAACATGACGTTTCGTTTCTCCAATGTAGCAATCACCACAAATGCAACTCAATTTGTAGACTCCAGGATACTGTAAGTCAGGAATGACATCCTTCACAGATGGGATCAGATCACGGATTTTATGCACTGTACTGAATCGGACTTGGATCTTATGTTTGTTTAGAATTTTGGAGATCTTTTTGGTCATGCCTGCTATGTATGGTCACGTGATAGTTTTGGTCGGAGTTTCATGTGGCTGTTTCTGTGTGGTGGGAGAGACAGCTTGGCGGATAGTACGGTCAGAGTATCCGTTCATCCTGAGGGCCCGATGTACATGTCTTAATTCACCGGTCAGGTGGTGTTGGTCAGAAATGCCATGGGCTCTGTGGTATAGCGTTTTGATGAGAGAATTATTTTGAGATGGGTGGTGGTGGGAATCCGGTTTCAAGTAGGAATCTGTGTGGGTGGCTTTCCTGTAGACAGAATGTCCCAAGGATCCGTCAGGCCTCCTCTCAAACAGAATATCCAAGAATGGTAGTTTACCGTCTTTCTCCACTTCCATGGTGAATCTGATGGATGGGTGTCTAGAATTGATGTGGTCCAAGAAGTGGTTCAATGCTGGGAGGCCATGTGGCCAGATGACAAAAGTGTCATCCACATACCTCTTCCACAGGGAAGGACGCAGGGTGGATGTCTGGATGGCGTCTGATTCAAACTTTTCCATGAACATGTTGGCTATAACTGGTGACAAGGGGGAGCCCATAGGGGTACCCTCATTCTGTTTGTAGAAACCTGGAATGGCACCTTCTACAAACAGAATGAGGGTACCCCTATGGGCTCCCCCTTGTCACCAGTTATAGCCAACATGTTCATGGAAAAGTTTGAATCAGACGCCATCCAGACATCCACCCTGCGTCCTTCCCTGTGGAAGAGGTATGTGGATGACACTTTTGTCATCTGGCCACATGGCCTCCCAGCATTGAACCACTTCTTGGACCACATCAATTCTAGACACCCATCCATCAGATTCACCATGGAAGTGGAGAAAGACGGTAAACTACCATTCTTGGATATTCTGTTTGAGAGGAGGCCTGACGGATCCTTGGGACATTCTGTCTACAGGAAAGCCACCCACACAGATTCCTACTTGAAACCGGATTCCCACCACCACCCATCTCAAAAGAATTCTCTCATCAAAACGCTATACCACAGAGCCCATGGCATTTCTGACCAACACCACCTGACCGGTGAATTAAGACATGTACATCGGGCCCTCAGGATGAACGGATACTCTGACCGTACTATCCGCCAAGCTGTCTCTCCCACCACACAGAAACAGCCACATGAAACTCCGACCAAAACTATCACGTTACCATACATAGCAGGCGTGACCAAAAAGATCTCCAATATTCTAAACAAACATAAGATCCAAGTCCGATTCAGTACAGTGCATAAAATCCGTGATCTGATCCCATCTGTGAAGGATGTCGTTCCTGACTTACAGTATCCTGGAGTCTACAAATTGAGTTGCATTTGTGGTGATTGCTACATTGGAGAAACGAAACGTCATGTTTCTGATCGTGTCCGCGAGCACAAGTCAGATCTGAAACACGGCAGAACTGATTCTTCGGCCGTTGCCGATCATTGCTACAACTCGGTGGGCTCTCATGAAATTGTCTTTTCCGAGACCAAGGTTCTCTGCAAACCTCCCGGCTACCATCAAAGGTTTGTACACGAAGCCATACAAATATACAAACACAGACATAATTTCAACCGTGATGATGGGTACAAACTTAGTAATCATTGGAAAGATGTTATCAACCACGCAAAAAAGACTTAATTACACTTTTTTGGACCATCTTATCTGACAGGCACTATTTTACTTTACTTTACCGAGTGTTAACATCCCCAGTGTTTAACAGTACTCTCTTCATTGTTCAGCCAGCATTGGTATAAACATGGGCATTTTCGTTCTTTTTCTATCATGTGTATCAGGCCTCCCCTCCCCCTCTCTGTCCAATGCGTTGGCGTGTGCCTTTTGGCCCCGCCCCCCTCCCCCTCCCGATGCGTTGTACGTGGCACTCCGTGCCGTCTTTGAGCCCCGCCCCCCTCCCTCCCGATACGTTCTATTCATTGGCTACTACATTCTGATGAGCTCCCCCCCCTCTCCTCCCCCCTCAACTTGCTTTTAAGGGATTACATCTTGAATCATTGCCTCACTTGATGCAGCTAATCCGGCTGTGACGGTCCCACCTGATGACGGAGACTTGTGTTGCCTCCGAAACGTCGTGATTTTTATTTTATTTTATTTTCATTAATTTTGATGTTTTACCTACGTGACTTTATCGAAAAAAACTAAGAATAGGAATGACATCCTTCACAGATACTGAAAGAACCAAAGAGTATGGATTCCTGCAGTCACGAAAGCTTCAAATCTAGATTGAACAGCCTCTACGGGGAGGGTTTTCACACATCTGTTAGAGCTTTTAACAGACTGCGAGACAAGAACGCTCACCTGATCGAGTTGCTAACCTTTCTCAAGAGGTGCCGTGATAACAAGGTAATACCGATCGCATTTACACTCACATCTGCTGCTGTCACTTCTAACGCTAAACGGATCTTGTTTAAAGCTAGCCTATCGCTAATCTCAGAGAGAATAAGATTGGTCCGATTTGAACTTGATAATTTAGACGACACTCTCTTACAATCACACTTAAAATTAACAGAAAAAATGTCCACTTCTGATTGGGACCATGTAGATAACATCACAGTCTCCTCTGCGAATTCAATGTCAACCACATACAACCTCCTGTCAAAAAAGAAGCCAGAGCCACACGTTAAAAAGTTAGATGTTAACAAGATTGTCATCAATCAGTAACATCCCAATTTCCGACAGCCTAAAATCGGTACTAGCTAAAGGGTTGAATTTTGCAGTCACCCCTAAACATATCCCAGTGGATGATATAATTGCCCAGGTCGACGTAGCCCTCCAAGGCTTGGGACACATCCCGACAGACGTTGCGAAATCTGAAATTTCCACCATCCTTAAAAATTCTAAGAAACCCATTAGTAACATCAGCAAAGACGAGCGCTCTGAACTCGCCAAATTGAAAAAGAGAGATGACATAGTCATCCTCTTGGCCGACAAGGGCAATGCTACTGTCATCATGGATAAAACCACATACAACAACAATATCCAGGGCCTTCTTAATGATGGCAGTTACACCAAAATCAACAAAGATCCTACTAACCGCCTGGCTACAAAAACCAACAATATCATTACCAGTTCGACTTCTCTAATCGAACCATTCAAACAGCTCTCCCTAAAACCTTCTGCTACTAGACCATCCAGATTCTATGGTCTTCCTAAAATCCATAAAGAAGGTACTCCACTTCGGCCCATCATTTCCACTATCAACTCACCTACCTACAAACTGGCCCGTTTTCTGTCTGACACCTTGCTTACATTCATGGGCAAGGCTACCTCAGCAGTACATAACTCAGCTCACTTGGTCTCTATAATCAAGGGCATTTCACTGTCCCCAGATGATTTGCTCGTCAGCTTTGATGTAGTTTCTCTGTTCACCAAGGTTCCTGTACCTGACACCTTAGCAATAATTGAAGACTTACTCCAACATGGACTGCCTTACCAACCCTTACTTCACCTGGAATGGTACTTTCTACAAACAAAATGAAGGTACCCCCATGGGTTCCCCCTTATCACCAGTGATAGCGAATGTTTTCACGGAGAAATTTGAACCTGATGCCATCCAGACATCCACCCTACATCCTTCCTTGTGGAAGAGATATGTAGATGACACTTTCGTCATTTGGCCACATTGCCTGCCAGCTTTGAACCAATTTTTCAACCACATCAATTCCATACACCCATCCATCAAATTCACCATGGAAGTGGAGAAGGATGGTTAGCTACCTTTCCTGGATGTTTTGTTTGAGAAGAGACCTGATGGCTCGTTGGGACACTGTCT
Organism: Lampetra fluviatilis; assembly: GCF_964198595.1. Lineage (NCBI taxonomy): Eukaryota > Metazoa > Chordata > Hyperoartia > Petromyzontiformes > Petromyzontidae > Lampetra > Lampetra fluviatilis. Next base: position 472,847 of record NC_136296.1, read on the forward strand.
ACAGGAAATCCACCCAGACAGATCCCTATCTGAAACCTGATTCCCACCACCATCCGGCACAGAAGAATTCTCTCATCAAAACACTACACCATAGGGCCCACTGCATTTCCGACCAGCACCACCTAGCCAGTGAACTGGAACATGTACACCAGGCCCTCAAGATGAATGGGTACTCGGACCGCATTATTCACAAAGCTGTTTCTCCAACCATGGAGAAACAAACCCCTGAGAAGCCAATAAAAAACATCATGTAGCCATACATAGCAGGTGTTACCAAAAGTATTTCCAAAATCTTAAACAAACACAAGATCCAGGTCCGATTCAATACAGTACACAAAATCCGTGATCTAATCCCATCTGTGAAGGATGTGATTCCTGACATGCAATATCCTGGAGTTTACAAACTGAGTTGTACCTGCAGCATCAGTTACATCGGGGAAACGAAATGACATGTCTCGGACCGTGTGCGCGAACACAAGGCAAATCTGAAACACGGCAGAACCAATACCTCTGACGAAGCTGACCATTGTTATAATGCTGTGGGCTCGCATTATATTGTTTTTTTCCGAGACCAAGGTACTCTACAAACCTTCGGGCTACTATCAAAGGTTTGTTCATGAAGCCATCCAGATATATAAACATCGATGTAACTTCAACCGAGAAGATGGATACAAATTGAGCATTCACTGGAAGTATGTTATTAACCAAGCAAAACCCTAACTGCTTTATGGTTGCTGTCTATCATATCTGCCGGGTACTTGTCTATTTTTCCGAGTTACCCCCCGCATCCCCAGCTCTCTCAGCCTCCCACTTCCAGCCCCGCCCACTTACCCACCCCAGCCTCATGTCCCTCTCATAGCGTCCACTCAGCGCTCCCCTCCCCCTACCCCGCACCCCCCTCTCTCTCCCCCCTTGCCCCTCCCCCTTTCTTACCTATATAACCTCTTACCACTGCAGCTCTCTCTCCCATTTCAGCAAACATTTTTTTCTTGCCGTGGTTTTTCCACCTGATGATTGCTTGTGTTGCAATCGAAACGTCGTGATTTTTTTTATTTCATACCTACGTGACTTTACCGAAATAACTAAAGAGAATTGACAATGAAGTTCAACACTGCCTCCTGTGGTGTTAGCACCTAAGGGAGCGTGGGTTCGAAGACCACGCTCTAAAGACCCATATCAAGCTCATGGTATAAATAGCAGTAAACCACCACTCTCCTGTATGCTTAGGAGACATGGATAACTTACAGCAAGTACCTTCAATTACTGGAGAAGTACCTTCACCGCTGCTTCCGGAAAATACTTCACGTTTTCTGAAGGATAGATAAACCAGCATCAGTGTCCTCTGTCAGGCCAACCTCCCTAACATTGAGGCACTGATCAGTTACAACAAGATACGCTGGGCAGGCCACATCTTCCGCTTGTCAGACACCAGGCTACCAAAGCAATTTATCTCTTCTGAGGACAGAAACAAATGATTAAACGATGTCCTTAAAGCCTCCTTGAAAGAAATCCAACATTGACACCAACACACGGGATTCCTTGGCTGACGGCCACACCAACTGGAGGTTGTAGCATTCGGGCCGGTGCTGAAACACTTTTGAGTCGCCGGCGAGAGCACAAGGAAGCCAAACGCAAGCAGCGCAAGGAGCGCACTGCAGCGCAACCGACCCACCTACACGACCCGTCAAGTACCACCTGCTGCCCCATGTGCGGCAGAGTTTGTGGGTCACGTCTTGGGCTTTCTTTGCCACCTTCAAGTGCATAGAACCATATTTGGAAGCAAGTAGTCCTTGACCTCGAGGGACTGCCGACATCTGTGAAAAATAGTTTAATAGTTATAGTCTTTGGTTCTTTCGGTGAAGTCACATAGATAGAAAAATAATAATAAAAAATTAAGTGATTAAAAAAAAGTATATCATTTTTATTTTAAAAATATTATAATTTTAAAAATAATATTATTTTATTCTTTTTATTAACTTTTTTTAATATCTATGTGACTTTACCGAAAGAACCAAAAAATATGAATTTCTGCAGTCACGAAAGTTTTAAGTCAAAGTGTAATAGTTCATCGTATTTCTCCACGATAAATAATGATTCAGATTCTAACTGCCACAGAAGAGAATGGTTTTCAGCATGAATATGCACCACAAATAATCATTCCATATCTGACCATGAGGGTCCTTGTCTATAAACATCAGGCGGTTCACCAGCATTTGTTCAAGCAAGCCTGATGGGACACTGAATGTGAAAGTCGGTCTAGAATTTTTATTGCATTGAACTAATGCTGCTGAAATTGTGCACTCCCGGAAGTCTGTGTAGCGCACGGGATGTGTAAGAAATACTTTTATATATTTTCACGTGGAGTGACAAATATGGGAGGGAGGCACGTATTATACGTCCGCGTATTCTTGTTGCTGCAGTATGAATACAGATCACCTCAAGGTTGACTCAACATTATCCTGCCATTGCTCCAATCATCCTCATGCACTTGCCCTGCTGTCAGTTACACAACCAGCGCAGCAGTCACCGACAGGCGATGAACATGATGACTTGTCCGATTATTGCTTTGAGTGTTTTGTTATATTTTTTCTTTACAATTTGTCAGGAAATAAAAAAAGAGCAATATCAATCACAATATAACGGGAGTTTTGTAAAACGGACGAAGCAATTTTTCTGGGGACGACAGCGAGCGAAGTGCCATGGCACCCCATCTAAAAGGTGACCTTTTGGGCCACAGCCCTGGTTCATAGCACAGAAGGGCCCCAAAGCTCCTGAAACGTCACCAATTATATATTTTATTGTTTCGAGGCGGTGTTATTGACGGACGTGTTGATTGTTTTTTGTTTGTTGTGCACCACCGCCAACGCAGCAGTTGCAGCATCACACCAAATTATCTATTTGGTGGTAGGCAGGCGGTCTTGCGATGTTTGTAGTTATGTTCTCTGGTTCTCGAGTGACCTAATCAGGGGGTCAGGAGCACATGCAACGAACTTATCAGTGAGTTTGCTTGTAAGAGAAGTAGTTTTTTATCACATTGATTTTGTAACCTGTTTCTCGATAAAGTGTTCGACTGATCTGTCCACAATTTTTTTGGTCGTCGTGGCCCAACACCTGCCCTGCAGTAGTGGCTAGATGTTAACTCCCTCGCCTGCAATGAAGGAGGTCGTGGGTTCTATCCTGACCCTCTTGCCTGTATATTTGGAGTTTGCGTGTCTCTCTCCCCATGGTCGCGTGGATTTTTCTCCGGGTCATCCGGTTTTTCCCTCCACATTTAGAAACATGTGTTTTAGAGTATTTGGCTGCTATACATTTCCACGTGATAAGCCACTTTTGTTGAGCTATCATTTGTGAAAAAGAGCTGCATAGCTCAGTGGGCCTTACCTGGTAAAATAAAAAAAAAACAGTTCAATAGTTTTTTAGTTTAACTAAGAACACTCGTTTTTATATTCTTGCTTGGTTACTCTTGATAATGAGACTCCTGACCTGGTCTCTTTGAGTTGTCACCCGATTGCGCAAAATGAACCTGATGCTTGCATACCACACTTGTCTAGGCAGGGGTGGGTTTGGGGTTAACTCCTCAAAAGTTTTGGCAATCAGAGTAATTGTGTCTGATTCCAGCAGAATTCCTTGGCAATTCTGGGACATATGTATTGAACTTCTTTTGCACAGTACGTAGCCAACCGTGCTAATTGGAGGTGCAGGGGAAGGACAACAAACTAAAAAACAGTTTTAAAGAAATGAGATTTAAATATTGATTTAAAAGTTCATAGCGCCAGTGGCTTCCTCATATCGGAAGGAAGAGCTTTCCGGACGGCCGCAGAAGCGCATGCGAAAGCGCGCGATGCGGTGACCGTCAATGACTGACTAGAATACAGGATTTTAAGGAATAGATGCGTCAAAAAAAGTACTGCATGCAAAAAATGCTTACTTTTCCTCCATTCTCCTGAAATCACATGGAAATGCCAGGATCTTCTGGAAAACAATAAAATGTATCGAAAAGGCATCCAAAACAGACAATCTGCCCATTGAGCTTAACCGAAATGGGGAATATTTTTCAGAGCCCCAAAAAATAGTTGACAATTTTAACCTTCATTTTTCTGAAGTTGGTGACCTTTTTCATAATGTATTGGGAGTCACCCCTGCGCATGCAAATTCCTACACCCCTGTCCAAACATTAAACGAATTTAGTTTCCAGCCAATCCACGAAAGTAATGTTCTGAAACAACTGTCCTACCTCAAAGGGTCCTCCTCTACTGGAGCAGATAGTATTCCGGTCTTTGCTCTGCTAACTGTTGGTTACCTAATATACAAATCTATAGCCAATATTTTCAACCTGTCCATCAAAGAAGTATCAGTACCTCTAGAATGGAAACATTCCTATGTTCGTCCACTTCACAAAGGGGGCCCTAAAGATGATCCAAATAACTACCAACATATCTCAATTTTGTCCCCGTTGATGAAAATTTTAGAAAAATTATTGAACTACCAAATTAGCAGTTTCCTGTCTGACAACAATCTATTACATCGAAAACAATCTGGGTTCCGAAAAAAATACAGCACCACATCTGCTGCATTAGACTCTCTGAATCACATTTACAGTAGCCTTGATAATAAGCAGTACTGTGCCAGTCTTTTTATTGACTTGCCTCCGTTTCTCCAAACACGCAGTAGAATGGTTAAAATTTACCTCTCTTCTCGCACCCAAACTGTATTCACAGATGGTTGGAGGTCAAACAGTGTTATGATAATAAAAGGGGTTCCACAGGGTTCCATCCTCGATCCACTCTTGTTATCTCTTTATGTCAATGACTTGGGCACTGACCTGGATCATTCCAGGGTAATTCTTGTTGCAGATGACATGATACTGATTACTACTGGCCGCTCTCCCCGGATGGCGTGATTGCTAAGCTCCAGGGTGATTTCAACAAACTACAACATCAGCTAGTTGCTCTTAAACTAGTCCTGAATACCTCCAAAACCAAGGTGCTATACTTCTCACCAGGACTAATGCAGGAAGTGATTTTTCCCCAATTACATTCCTTAAATAATTATCAAATAGAGCAAGTCAAGATCTATAAGTATCTTGGGGTCATCCTTGATTCAAAACTGAATTTTGATGATCACATTGATTATATTGGTAAAAAGACAAAAAAAATTGGTTTTCTGTATCGACACAAGCGCTGTTTCCCCCCCTATGTTTTGTTTGGAATTGATAAAAGCTACCATACTACCTCTACTTGATTACTGTGACATCGTGTATAAATCAGCCCCCAGTACTGTACTGAAAAAGCTTGACTCAATTTATCACTCGGCCTTAGGATTTCCATTGAACTGCTCATATAGGACCCACCACTGTGATTTCTACATTGGGTCAAACTTAACATCTCTTAATGTTCGACGGCTTGTGCATCAGATCTTATTTATTCACCATGTACTTACAAAAAAATCCGCAGACTATCTGCTGGATCTCCTCTCTGTTTCAAAGAACAAATGTGACCTCAGGTCTTCACTCATTTACCAGCTTCACATTCCTTATTTCCATACAAATACTGGGGGAAGGGCCTTTGCTATTGATGCCCCCAGGGTCTGGAATGCTATCGTAAATAAACTGCAACCTGTGAGATCTTCACTCAAAACTGCTGAGTTGTACACCCCTAGCTGCCACTGCTATTCAGTGGCCTGAAATCAAATGTTTCGCTCCGGATGACCGCTGCAAAGTATGATCTTGTGTTTTGATTATAGTGTGCAAATCTTAAAGGTGCAATGAAAAATGTTGATAATCCTACTGATACTCCTGCTGTTATGGAGTGACTCGTGCAGCCAGCTAGTCACCTTAAGATGTTTCTTGTTCATGTTTTTGTTTCTTGCGGTTGCACCCGATTCAAGAGCCGAATGGCTAACAGGGCTATACCAAATAAATGAAACTGAAATTGAAAACTGTTCGATGGGACGGAGCATTCGATGAGCCAGAGCTTTATAGGACACTGTGGGGGCCGACGGCCGCCTCCCCACTACCTGTGAGCGGGCGGGGCGTGACGTCCACCCCCTCCAATCCCCCCTCCTTCTCATCGGCCGCCTCTCGCCAGGCCCCCTGCCAATCGGGTGATCGGCTTCCCCGCACCAGCGCCCTCTCTGAGGGCTGCTCGGACGCGGGCACATCGGCGGCCGTCTATGTTTTAATACACGTGTAACGGGTTCCGGAGACACTTGTAGAGGTAACTTCTTTATTACAATCCAACAGCACTCCAACAGTCCTGATACTCTGTTACAGCCTAGGTACACAGCCTAGGTACACAGCCTAGATACACTACTCTGGCTACGCTCTGGAACTCCCCCTCACAAGGACGTAGAGCCAGGAGTTCCAGAGTCCCACCACTGGCTCTCACAGCGTCCCAGGGTCCTCACATGGCTGGTCTTGGGTCTTGGGTCTTGAGCTACAACTGGCCCTGATCGTCCAGGGAGCTCCCCATTTATACCTAGTCCCCAACGAGGGGTGGGGCCGTGTGCGCCCCCAGATATCCCACAGAGCACACACAGCCCCCCCCCGTTGGTGGCACCAAGGGGCTTAAGCATCTGGGCCGCCCGGGAACCCAGCGCCTGGCGCCAAGGGGCTTAAGCGTCTGGGCCGCCTGGGAACCTAGCGCCCGGCGCCAAGGGGCCCAAGCGCCTGGGCCGCCCAGGGTCCCAGAGCCCCCCAGCAGCCCCTCCCCTCCCATGTCACTACACACGCGCGCGCCTCGCACACACACTCAAATTACCAACAGCACTCCGACGCTGCAGCCTTGCGCTCGCTCTCTCGCGCACACCGTCTCCCCGCGCAGTCGCACCACACACAAATCGCAGACACCACGCCAAGGTTCTACCCACACACACAGATATCGCACTGCACCGATACTCTGTACTAAAGTTTATGAATGGCGCAAATACACTACCTGGAGGGGGAATATTTTGCGAGAAGAGCTTAGCCTTACTCTGCCTACGAACCCAGTCATTCAAACGTTTTACCACGTACCTTGTAGCTGTACTCACAGCGTCAAATGGACGCTGTGAGATTTGAATGGAGAAGGTCAAGAGAAAACTTTACCTATCACTGCCTCGTAGCAGCACTCGCTGGCATCACACGGATGCTGCGAGCGGCTCGAGGAGGCAGGATGGCAGGGAGTGGGTCTTGACTGCCCGGAGGTTGAAGACAACTGCTCCAAATTATCCTGGGTTACTCTTTTTATTCTCTAAACTTCAAAGGCCCAGGGTGACGTCGTACCGCGCAGCCAATCATGCGCTTACCTGCGCCGTCGTCCCTCTCCACTGTCTCTACCGTGGCCTAATCCCCTCACTTACGTTCTCCCCCCCCCCCCCCCCCCCATACAATTTTCAACCAATTTTAGGGGCATCGCAATGTAACTTGTCCTGCAAGGGTCGGCCAATCTCCTGGCACCGGGAAACCATGGGACTTTCCCTCTAGGGGCCCTTCGAATTAAAACCCGATGAGCTAGGCAATCCCCCGCCAGGGCATTACGTGGGTGTGCTGCGTGCGATTGTGTGTTTAGTGCAGGGGCCGGGAGGAAATTGCGGCACTTGCGGAGTTGCGTGGCACCACAGCACTCTTGTGCAGAGCGAATGGAAGGAGGGTAGTGAATGCCGTGCTGTAACACTGGAACACCCAGAGACGGGCACATAGTGGTCCACAACGTGGAGCTCGCCGTGAACATTGTGCGGGTTCAATGACGGTCAGGGTACTCCTGTAGCCTCCCACCCTCGGACCGTACAGGAAATGTGAACGGTGCGCGCTGAGCGGGCTCCGGGCAGTCCCGGCTGCTGGTGGCTGGGGATGTGTTTTGAGGAAGGCTCTGTTGTGAAAATTTAAAATGGTGTCTTGCAGCCGTCCGGGATGATTCGCTGCTGCGACCGCGAATGCAGAAGTGGAAATTAAATAAGCCAGCAGCTTTAAATGACCGTAAATTCAATCGTTAAGTTGACTGTTTCACCAGATTAAGACACCCAAGAGACCAGGATGAGTGTCATCTGCAAGAGGGACCTGGTTACCAAAATGACAAAGGCAAGAGCAAAACAAAAGCGCAGCAATGCAGCGATTATAAATTGGAGATAAATGCATATTACATTTCACCTGTTGGTATTTGCCATTGGTTACATTACATTTTACGAAAATTATTTCAGAGCCTTGCTGTGACTGGGAGCACGGTCCTCAGAAGCACCGACGCGTGCTCAACGAATGCACTCCGCCATTTGTTTTATGCCGTTAAAACTTGGCACGGGTACTCGCAGCATCACTGTGATGGCTACGTGCAGCGGTGCCATGCCCACTCCACACTGGCAGGCAGTGTTGGTTATTTACTGGAGCGCCCCCCCCCCCCCATTGATTTCTACTTTAACTCGGTTTCCCAAGACACCGAAATCAACCGCTTGTGTATTGAGAAATAGAAGACTCACAGCCCCATGCACATGGAGAAATATAGGCTGCACTTTGTACAGCCGAACCCACTTGCTGGGCCGAGCCGGGGTGCCCTGCCTCACCTCGCCAATAATATTATATAAATACACGCGCAGCGGTGGCAGCGGCAGTGGCAGCGGCAGTGGCGGCAGCGTTTGGTGCCCCAGCCTCACCCCACTGTACACACACAACAACAACCGCCATTACGCCACTAAGTGGCGGTGACGTCACCACGGCGCTTGTGTCAGGCCAGGTGCACTTTGAGGGCAAGTGAAGTGTCGAATGCTCACTGGCATGAGGTCACGAGACAGACCCAGGTGCCATGGGTTGACTGAGATGACTGGCAGATGCACCAGCTGTCCCCCTTTTTCTGCTAACTTGCTGAATTTGAGTTGCTCGGAGCTTCACTCATTGTTGTGTCACTTATCTTCTCTCCGCTGTTGTTAAGAGGGCGACTGCCTCCAACTGCCCAGTAGCGTCCTTCATGAGTCTGCTCCATAGAGTATGATCTTGGTACTGCTGGTACCAGTTTGCGGGGAGTTCACTTAGCTCCATATTCTCCTGTATCCACATCAGCCCATCTCTTCTCTAGCCTGTATTGCGCCAATTTTGCCCTCTCTATCCGGCGAAACGGAAGCTGTTTTGGCATGCAGGCTACATGATTCAACCAACGCAGCCTCGCCTGCCAGACGAGCTCGCTGTTCGGACTTGGTCCAGATCTTTGAAAGATTTGTGAGCCTCTCACACAATCCAGTCGGGTTAAACACAGGATGAATTGTAGGCAGACCAACCTGAATGTTTCTAACCGGCGCAGATGTCCCATTTGAGGAATCCACATTTCTTAAGCATAGAGAAGGGAGGGCATAACTAGGGCTGGGAAGACCAGAAACTTTGTGTGGAGCGGCAGGCGAGTAAATGCAGCATTACACAGCTGATGAAAGATCACGCTGCTCGACTTATCCGGAGTGAGACCTCTTCTGCCAAATCCGAGCTGGTCATCAGCACACTGGCCAGGTACTGAAACAACTCTCCACTGTATCCACAATTGCCTCATTACTCATGGAAAGTTGAGGGGGTGTGGAGTGTTTTGTGACACAATATACCCAGGCAGGTGCTTAGTTTTGGTGGGGCTGTTGGTAAGGTCCCACTTCTTAGTAGCACGCTCCAAGTCAAGCAGGGGAACCTCCAATTATTTATCTGAGTGAGACGTAATCACCAGATCATCAGCATACATAACATAGTTGACCAATAGGGAGCCATCCCTTGGCCACACCCAGGCATCGATCAGCCTTCCATTGTATTTGTGCCAGATGAAAATTTCTCTGGCACAGCCATGGAAAACTTATTAAACTACGTGGTCAAAAGCGATGTTAAATATGTAGGAGCCAGAGGACATTCCTTTCATACCCCAAGGTGAACAGGTAATGGCTCTTACTTCCCAGTCACGTAGCTTCACCTGGGCCTGTCCACCATCATGAAGGTCCTTAATGATTGTGAGCAGAGAGTCAGGGACCCTGAAAGCACGTTGAACAACCCAGAGCCCTGACCTATTGATGGTATATTTGACGTTGACCAGGTCAATGAAGCAGAGATGTAGGTCCCTTTTCAATTCTCTACACTTTTGCTGTAGCAGACGGTTAGAGAACATGGCATCCATGCCGGACTACCCGGTCTGAAACCACATTGGCGTTCTGCTAGCCTTTCCTCAGCGTGCCTGGCGAGGCTATGTTGAATAATCCTTGCTCTCACCTTTCCTGGCACACTGAGGAGAGGAAATACCCTGGTAGTTGTTTCAATCAGTATGGTCCACCCTAAAGAGGGGGACCACCAGGGCATCCTTGCAATCCTGTGGACCCCTTCCTGTGGTCCAGACAGTTGTGATTGTGTTATATAGACATGCCACCTCCCCTCAGCAGTTTGCTTGGGAAATCATCGCTCCGGTGCTTTCTGGGCTCAGACTCTGGATCGCGTTTTGGCACCTCAGCTGGCCACTCACAGGGGGTGGCTAATTCTTCCAAGATTTCAGGCACAGCAGCACTAGTAGGGTCATCCCCCACCTTGCCCCACGATCTTATCTGGGCTGAGGGATATCCCTTCCCCCAACAACTCTGAAATGCTCTGTAAAGCTACAGACGTGTGTGCACGTGCACGCATGCAAAGACAAAGATCCCCCCCTAGTAACACCTGAACAGACTTGTGGAAAGTGATGGTAGCGAGCACCTGTGAAGCCCGGCACGGCACACAAGGGGGGTGGGTGGCCAGTACCACGCCTTTTTTGTCTCCCGAGTAGTGATGTTTACACACTGCACGATGTACTCATTTGAGGCTGAGTCCACCTAGAGGAGGCCCAGGACCACTTCACATATGCGTTACTAGCTGTTGGCCGTGAGCGGGAATCAAACTCTTGTCGCCAGATTCGTAGCACAGCACGCAAACTGCTCCCCACACACGCGCACACTCGCACACACACGCGCATACACACAAGCACGCAGGCACAGGCTTTGAGCTGCAGTTCAGACACGGCCTTCTCCTCGCGGCAAGGCAGGTGCAGGCCCCAACGCAGGCGGCCATAAAAAAGCCCAGCCCCACTTGAGCGAGGATTTTACAAATTGCTACGGCAGGCTCGGCGATTACTCGTAATGCTAGAATAACCGTTTTTGTGTGCTGCGTTTTTCCAAAAGCTCAGCCGGCCGTGCTGTAACATTAATAAAGGATCATTGTTTACGCAGGAAAGCATTTCTGGATCTCCAGACTCTTGTTGGAATGCCCTGCTTGGGATGTTGCAAATTTCCTTTTCGGAGTGTTTACTCGTGGGAGGATAAAACCCATTGCACATGAGCGAATAACGTAAAAAAATATTCGTGCACAACAGTGGTCCTGTATTAAACCGATGCTGCTGAAGAAAAAAAATAATTCCCAAGAGGTCGTATGGCCGATGGGATGTGAAAAATGCACTTCTGTGTTTTGTGTGGAGACACTGATATGCACAGGAAGCATGTTGTCTGCTTGTATATTTTGTTATTTATATTCTCCAGAAAGATGCTAATTATTATTTTTGTTACGTATAATAGAGTTTTGCATCGATCTAGGACCCCATATCTAACAGACAGGGTCCTTGCCTATAAACATCTGCCGGTTCCTCGGCATTGGTTCAAGAAAGCCTGACTGCTTATGAGACACTGAATAATGCTAATAAGACACGAAATTAAAATAATTCCCAGAAGGCTGTGCGGCTGATGGGATGTGTAGAATCAAACTTGTATTTTGTTATGTGGAGGGACAGATTTAGGTAGGAGGCATGGTGTCTGCTTATGTATTTTTTTACACACAGAGCACAGGTCAGCAGTGGTCATTTAATGATGCAAGCAAACATTAGATTAAAGGGTTTCTTTTCCAAACGATAAACACATTGAACTGTGTAAGAATCAAATATTTATATCTCCCTATATTTCATGTAATGGGTTAATTTGACCACTGCAAGCCACCAGAGGCACCGCAATTCATACGCAAAAAATGCCCCATTAATTCTTGAATGAAATCGTGGGTTTGAGTTGTTGCATTACATTCAACGGTTAGGCAGTGAATCAATACATTCATATTCATCAGCTTACTTGTCATGCTGACTTCTACAGCACTTCCCTGTCACTGCAAGTGGGTGTCTCGCGAAACATCTTGGTCTTCGTGCCATTTCTGAAGGGAAGCACCACAGCTTCACTTAAACCAGCACTGCCCTGCGCATTTGCACTGGATCCACGGCCGGAGTGGAGGGTCGGAGCAGAGGAGTGGCAATTTTATTATACGTATGTGCCCAACCAGCCAGCAAAAAAAAATCCCCGAATTTAGTACGAACAGACTTCAGCCAATGTTACTCCGATCAAGCTGCCATCGGCATCGAGTCGCCATGAAGCGAGGGATCCGGATCTCTCGCAGAGCAGCGCGACCCTGCGTGTTGCAGAATAGCCCGCTGCAGTGGACGTCATAGAGCTACCTCTTGAAATCCCTTCAAGTGACCTCGGTTATACATGGTAAGAAGCGGCATTTTCCCATTTGCTCTGGCACTGAGAATAATGCTCTTCGCATGACAGTCAAAGCGACATTTTCAATTCTCACAGCTGCGTTTTTTCCACCCAAATTCAGTGTGATAGTTCTTTACCACCATTAGTGATCGGGCTGAGACCATCAACTCCGGTTGTATTGTCATCTGTACGCGATAAACTGGTTTACATATCGGCGGTTTGCCGTTTGGATTGGCATGGGTGGCAAGTGCGGTGTATTGCAATCCTTTGCAGACTCAAACTGGAGGTTTCTGTGAACTGTGGTCCATGCAGCATGGAACAGGGACAGGTCGCCGAGCTGAATCATTTCATTGCTTTAGGACCTTGCTTTAACATGCACACGCCAGTGCGATGTCCAGTGAATTGCAGTTCCGAACGGAGAGATGCGGTCATCGCAACAAGCTATTACATTTGGCCAACGTTGTTGGCAGGAAGGATATACCACGTTTTTTTCGGGTGAACATCGAGCACATGGAACGGCAACGATTTGGTGAATGATTTGGTGAACGATTCGGTGAATGACAAATCTCACGGGCAGTTCTCGGTGCAACCCAGTGCATGGTAATCGATTGCGTCGTTCCGCCAGTCGCCTGCGGAAGGGTTTTCGAACATGGGGGAGAGATCGCCGGCATTCTTGAGAGGACATCCAAAACCTCGTGCAGTTGGGGGCCGTGACCCACTTTCTGTCATTACCTCCATGGCCCGGCATGACCCCAGCGCGGCCGCATGGGCTCGGCCGCCGTGCGTCCCGCGCCTGATCGTGAGTGATGCACGGGAATGCTTTGTGCTTGCTGACACTGGCATTGATTAACGGGTGATCAAAGCCTGGTGGGCGGGGCGGGCGGTGAGAAGGGTGCCGACTGTGCTGCTGCTGCAGGTGCTGCCTGTCACCCCAGGACTTCCATCAAGACCAAACGTAGCCCATTTACAGCTTGTCGTTGTATCTGTTGCCGTTTTGTGATTCTGGAGCTCGCAGTCCCTTGCTGTGATTGCTGCACAGTACGGGACTAAGCTGGGGTTGCATTTGGCGTGTGGCGTTTCTCTCGCGACGTCTAGACGCAGCTGTCGACAAATCACTAAAGAATCGTTTGCGTTGCTGTTCGGAATATAGGTAACAAAACAAATAACTCCCAGTTAGCCGATTAGCACGGTTGGTTACGTACGGTGCGAAAGAAGTTCAGCACGTGTGGCTGATGGGGATGTGTAAAAAAAAACCTGTTATTCCACATGTGGAGATACAGATATGGAGAGGAGGTGGATTGTCTATGTATTTATCTTGTCAACCAGCATTGCTTTGCACGCCATTCAAATGTTGAGCTTGTAGCGAACGGCTATGTTTATTTATGTTCAGTGGCTCCCAGAGGTCCGTGCTCCTTGTGGAACGTGGTTTGCGTCCTCGCTTGGGTGGGGGGGGGCATTGGAGGGGGGTGGGCAGAAAGGCTCTGGGTGCCGCTGGGTCACGGCCTCATGTGCGACACGCTGCAACGTAAGAGCCTCGCGTCTCCTGTTGCAAACATCAGACAACACTCCCAATGTCAGCCAGGCCAACTCGGAGAGAGAGAGAGATATGTTTCGCCGTGAACATTAAAAATATTGTCCAAACTCCATCGTGTATTTTATGGTGTTTTTGCTGAAACCTGTTGGCGAGATTTGTATTTAAAATAGCAGCAGCATCTTCTTTGGCATTTTCACATTGGCCTTACTAGGCCTTTCTCTCCACTCACTCTTGTCCTGGGCCATCATTGCCACGTCCACTCAGTCCTCGTCATCCTGGATCACCGCTTTTCACCACCTCTTTTCAGGCCTAACTCTCGCTGTCCACCCTGATGCGTCCATGTTCACACCATTCTTCTGCCGATGCGGTTGTCTTCACGGCATGGACCCCAAAGACATCCGAGTTGATTTCTTTTCTGCTTGTCTGATACGGGCACCACCGCTCTTGCCATCTTCCTGGTCTCTTCACTTCTGATCGATCCAGTTCTGTGATCTCTGAGATCCATCTAATCATCCCCATTTATTCAGACTGAGTGCGTAGTACGTTTGTATGTTTGAACTTATTTCTCACCGTACGCATCCAACCGTGCTAAACCGTACGTAGCCAACCATGCGTTAAGTGTGAGACTGTTGAATATTTAACTTGCGAAAGCGATGTTATGACACTTTCCAATCACGGTTCTGTGTTCCAATTTGGAATACATCATAGTACTCTTTGGTTCTTTTGGTAAAGTCACGTAGAAAGAAAATAAATTAAATAAAGAATATGACGTTTCGATTGCAATAAATCCACCCCTGCCACCGCGGGGTGGATTTCCACACAACGCTCTCTAAAATTTACCAGTCTTGCTGGGTCTTTCATTGACATGCTAATTTCTCTGCTCCAACAGACCCCCACCTCTCTCTGCACCCCCCCCCCCCTCTCTCTCTATTTAAGGCCACGACCGAAAGAACCAAAGAGTAATTCCTTCAGTCACGAAAGTTTCAAATCAAGTTTAATACACCATAGTTGAACATTTCCCAAGCATGGTTTGGCATGCAACCTTAGAGTTGTGGTAAAGGTATATGTATTCTGGTGGTAGAATTCAGTAAATCATAATTAAATGTACTCTCGTTTCAAGCAATCAAACTACATTTACAATAATGAAGAGAGTACACCAGGGCTAATAGATGAGTGAGTGCTGCCTGTGAATAATTAGACTGTTTAACACGTAGTCTTTCGCGACCAATATCATCCATAATAGAGTTTTTTTGGGTTATATCACGTAAATATATAAATGTATCGTTAAAACCCGCCACCACCCGCCACAGCCAACTAGTAAGGGTTGTCACGTAAACAGAACATGCCAATTCGTCACTAGTACAGCACGCCGGTGTGTTGGAGAGCCAAGCCACAACATGTACAATCTGAGTACGTCGTTTCGCCAGTAATTACAACTAGCTTCATCAGGCGACAGTCAGATTGTTTTAAGATCAAAGGGCTCGCATAATGCACATGCATAATGAACTTTGACTGAGTAATTCCCCCCCACCCATTTTGTGAAAGAGCGCAGAAGCGTGGTCACCATATCTACAACTCTATATAAGGAACGAAACAGTTAGACTTCTCCACAAATCTGGCTGTCGCCTGATGAAGCTAGTTGTAATTACTGGCGAAACGTCATACTCAGATTGTTAATGTTGTGGCTTGGTTCTCCAACACGCAGGCGTGCTGTACTAGTGACTAATTGGCATGTTCTGTTTACGTAACAACCCCTACTAGTTGGCTGTGTCGGGTGGTGGCGAGTTTTAATGACTGTTGGGGAGTAATTAGACCATAATTCTCCATACTGGCAAAGGCAGGGAGCACAGAAGCTGGAGCATGGAATCACAGTGCGACACGGGGGTTATGCTGCACTGCCATGCGCTACCCACCCCTCTCAGCCCAGCGGCCTACGGCAATCCGTCACGCATGGTGGTCAGCCGTCAAAGCACTGTCCAGGTGCAAGCCCGCTTAGCTTGCGAGCTCTGACGAGGCCGGACGCACGCCAATTGAATTGGTCATGGTGGATCATGCGTAGTGGTGGGCTCCTGTGTGTTTTTTTTATTGAGACTTGCTGTGTAACACTAACCACCTTACATAATGTTGCCTAGCGTCATGTGATGCATGCGCGCGCGAGTGTGTGTGAGTGAGAGCAAGAGCTTGTACTTCACAATCCATCTGAATGAAACTGGATGCAGGTGTAAACCCAATACCGGTCCCAGGCAAAGCAGCCTTGTGTGTACCTTGCCAGTGGCCCTGACCATTGCCAGGGACTCGGGGGTCTGTGTGACGGTGTGGTGCCAGGACTGTGCTGCTTGGCCACCCATGTGTGGTCAAGTACAGAAAGGGTCCTCGAGGGAATCACTGCTCAAGTGGGCATTGAGGCATCCCTGCCCATTTGTTTACAGCCTTGCAGAGCCAGTGGTGAAAAATCCGTATTCCTATGGCAGGCACGAGTTGCTCATAGGATAACAACTGTGAAGTGGTACCTATTTTATCGACCCTGGAGGGATGTAATGAGCTGAATAGACTCCCAACTGGGATTTGAACTTGCAACCTTGCGGTTGCGAGCCATTCTCTCTGTCGAATGTCACCTATGACCAGGAGATAGAGGCATGAATGATGCTCTGCGGTAAATGTGATTGATGAACAGCAGTGGACAACATCCATCGTGAAGGCACTCTGCTGTATTGCATGACATGTGGCGCTGCTGCAGCATGTGTTGTATTGCATATAGAGCTGTCGACATGAGCAGCTTTAAGTTGTTTGTACAGTTTTACACGTAAGCTGTCGCGACTAATATTATCCATAATATAGAGGGTTTTTTTTGGGTAAAATCACGTAAATATAAATGTGTCATTAAACTCGCCACCACCCAACACAGCCAATTGGTAAGGTTTGTCACATAAACAAAACATGCCAATTAGTTACGAGTTCAGTACACTGGTGTGTTGGAGAGTAAACCCAAAACATTTACAATTCGAATACTGTTACGTTTTGCCGGTAATTACAACCAGCTTCATCAGGCAAATAGCTAGAATTGTCGAGAATCCTCCTGCTTCGGTCTTAAATAGTAACTCTGACTGCTGATGACACACTAAATGCCAAAAGCAGTCCAGAATTTGCTTGTTGCACCAATGCTGCTGAAAAAAATTACTCCCAGAACGCTGTGTGGACGATGAGATGCTTTGGCACAAACAACATGTCTTGATTTCAGCTGGCATTTACGTTAAATTATAAGCATTAACTTTTCATTCGAGGGCTATTCCTCCATATGTTCACAGACAAAGCCACTGGGAAATCCTCATGGGTTATGCAAGAATGCCGGATTGGTCACGGCGCAGCTGGGCCAAAACAAAAATAGCCCCAGGGGCCAGACTCCAGCCGGCCTGTGTGAACAAGATGGCTACTGGCAGAACAAGCGCAGCAGGAGTCCGTTCCGTGCGCCATTCATTAGCCATGCGTGGCGCGTCTCGTCATCGATTAACAACCTCATGGTGTAAACAGAACATTTCCAGTGTGAGAATCACTTTCAATTCACGCGAACTATGATTTCCCGTAGTTTGTGCGCATTGGGCATTACTGTGACTGTGCCATCGGCAGACATTAAGATGGCTTGCGTCCTTTCTCTCTGTATATATTCACAGCTCTGTTTTGTACGTATCGTGGCCATGATTCAGACAACGAATCCAAAACCCTGCGCGTATGGACATCAGCTCCGTCGTCGTGCGAGCCTGCTTGTTCTCTGACGGGGCATGCGATCACTCGTCCAACCGGACGGCCCTGCGGTGATGGCCAGTCCTGTGTGCAGTGCGATGTCACTCATCTCCAGATTGCTGGAAACTCTGAAACTGGATGTAAAGTACCAGTGA
Source organism: Lampetra fluviatilis (assembly GCF_964198595.1). Classification (NCBI taxonomy): domain Eukaryota; kingdom Metazoa; phylum Chordata; class Hyperoartia; order Petromyzontiformes; family Petromyzontidae; genus Lampetra; species Lampetra fluviatilis. The sequence continues at coordinate 490,739 of NC_136296.1, forward strand.
TAATGTTTGAGTTACCGAAATGGAAGGTTTTGGTGATGGGTAAACGTGGTTGTGGGAAGATAAGGCAAGACGTGATGATGATGAGGAGGGAGGTGGTTGCTGGGTCGGGGGTGTTCGGGGGCTAGCCTCCCTCATTGGGCAAGGCCGCTGAGGTCCTGGGTTCAGCTCCGAGCAACCATTATTTGTGTGGCGGTTGTCGGTGGGTATAGATGCTGTGTGTCTGTTCCTGATTGTGCACTTGTAGGGTGAGTGGAGTGTGTCTTGGAAATTTGTGGCTGGGTTTATTTTGGAAGTTTATATTTTGGGATTTGATTTCTGAATTTTTACCATCATCACTTTTCACCCGTTTTTTCCCCCCCAGTCGATGTCTCGCATTGAGACGTTGTTAAAATCCTCGTGAGCCTGCATTCCCTTTCGTTTTGTCTTCCGAAGTCACTTGAGATGCGACCGCGTTTGCACGCATTGTAGCGAGCTAACTGTCTACAACAACTTCGAACGTAGCTGAAAGTATTTTAGACCTGAGGAAGAAGGTTACAGTGGATTCGCAGGCAGAAGATACTTGGCGAGGTTTAGACGGGCAGCACCGTGCGAGAGGTGTAGCGTGCCGGAGTAGCCCAGTGACATCATCCGCGAGGGCCGTGGTGCCGAGGGCGCTCCACTCGGAGCCCCCTGTTTGTCGGCCATTAACGTCGCTGTACTCGTGCAGTTGAATGGTAAAGTTGTGAAGTTGAGCAGGGTGGGTAATGAGCGGGTGCGTTAGTGCCATCATAAAATGTATGATCTTGAACTTCGTTCGCACCATACGTAGCCAACCATGCTAATCGGAGGTGCGGTGTGACGTCGTGTGACGGAGAATCCTACAAGTCTCTCGTAGAGCCGTTGGTACATTTCATGTGAGAGAACGGCCCGTTGAAAGGGATATTACAAAACTATTTCTGAGAATCCTTCAAGTAACGTTGTCCACACAGCCAACGTAAGAACTTCCCACCCACCCTGTTCCATTTGAGTCTGTCGTATGACAGTCAAACCAATATTTTCTCAAAGCTGAAAATTTGGCTCAAGTACGGTCACTGGTGGACCGGGATGCTACCAAGCCATAATACAGGTGGCTGAAACCTGGATGTGAACCCAGGATATCAGTGGGAACCAGCTCAGCGCTCTGACCTCTCACGCCCCCAGCCACCTCGAGGAGTGGGAGCCGTACGGGAGAGCAGCTGAGCGTGTGCGTAGGCTGGAGTTATTTTCTGTGGCTACTCGTAAGACAGTGGGATTCCACAGCACTGTCCGTCTGTGACTGCGGGAATCCCAGGAAAGCGAATGAGACAAATGTTTAGACCGCTTGTCACAGTCCTACTGCTGAGGCATCGGCTGTGTTGTGTCTGTTGGTGACATTTCGGTGAACACCATCACCAAATGCGATGTGGCAGCGTGCTCGTGATGTCCTATGGCTGATGAGCGGGGTGTCTGCTCACGCGCCGTCCCCGTGTTCACCGGTTACATAACGCGGTTAAGATGCGCGCAGCGTTTCCTCTGCTTTGTCTTGGGAGTTTTGGGAAATGCATCGGGTTGCTGCATTGTGCCTCATTTTCACTGTGGCTTAGGCAGCTCCCGGTGTGTTGCAGTGTCTCTGAAACTTCTTCCGAGGGAGTTGAGTTCTTTTGAAACTCAATGAAAACGTGCATTTGTATGTGAAGCTGCTGCGCTCTCTGCATGTCGTGGCGCTCACTCGCTGAGTGCGAGTGCAAAGTACGAACGTGTTTTGAACCGTCTGCTCATTTTCCTTTTTTGTAATTTTTGGATATTTTAGAAGTTTTAAATAGTGGCAAAAACTTGTACGCTCCTGATTACATCTTTAGTCTGGACCAGGCAGTTTGCGCGTTCCCTGTGCATTTGCAATCAGACGATTGCAAATGCACAGTGGTAAGGCCTTGTGATTACGCAGGCATTCTGGATACCTCCGCGTTTGTACGTCATGGAAATTGACGCAGTTTTTCTGTTGTGGAAAATAAGGAGGAGTTTCCCTGTGCATGTTGGCGCTGGCGTTTGCCCTGCCGTCAGTTCGTTTCGCGCGGCTCTTGAGGCTTCGCTCTTCAGTCGAGAAGAGGGAGTGGCTGAGGGGGTCACTGCATTCAGTCAGCAATCAGCGCCCGGCTCGCAGACAGGAAATCGGAAATGGTGCCACAGGGCGTCGGGGTGGTGGCTTGCGCAGAGGCAAAAAAACGCGTCTACGGTGGCGGCGCAGAGAGTGGCAGTGAGGCGCGCTGCCCTTCGCGCGTGCAAGTGGCGGCATTCAGCCTTGCTCCCTTACTTAAGCAGCGGCCACTGGTGGATCATGCAGGATTCGTGGGTGTTATGTGCGAGCATCGCTCAACCAGTAGGGCCCGTATGTTGTGTCATATATTGCAGAGTTTCGTGTCAACCTAGGACCCAATGTCTAACAGACATAGTCCTTACCTTTAAACATTTGTCAGTTCACCTGCTTTGATTCAAGCAAGGTTCATAAGACATTGAATTTCCAAACTGCCCTTGTCTGCTTGTGTTGAACCAATGTTGCTGAAATGTTGCACTCCCAGAAGGCTGTGTGGCCGATCGGCTGTGTAAAACATTTAAATTTTTTATGTGTAGGGACAGCTCTGTGCAGGAGGCATGTGTTACCTGTTTGTTTATTGTGGGGCTATTGGGCGAGTTGCAGATGCCGGCACACCAAGTGAATGGCTGCTGGCCCATGTGGGTGGATGATCCAGCACCGTCTCCTCGCGTGCGTGCGTCTATTCCCGATTTCTCCTCTCACGGTGGCATACTCGTGAAGAAACGGGGTAAACTTCGCAAGTGGCTATCACCTGAGTAGGAATCTTGGGATTCAACGACACTCCTCCACCCATTAGGCCAAAAACTCTGCTATTTTTTATAACTTTAAAACTAGTTTTTATTTTACTAGGGAAGACCCACTAAGTTATATCGCTTTTTTCAGAAGCAACCTGGCCACAAATGATAGCTACACAAAGCGGCTTATTGCATGGAAATTGCAGCTAAATGAATGTGGAGGAAAAAAATAGGACCCGGAGAAAAATCCACGCGGCCATGGGGAGAGAGACGTGTAAACCCCAAATATACAGGCGCCAGGGTTGGGGTTGAACTCATGATCTCCTGCATAGCAGGTGAGGGAGTTAACATCTTGCCACCGTGGCACAGACGGGGAGTGTATGGCAGTTCACACACTTTCACCTGGGATTCCGAGGCCAGAATCTCTAGTTGCCGTGAAGGCCGTGGTTGTTGCAGGATATTCACTGGTTGGGGCAGAGCAAAGGAACTCGGCAAGGCACTGCCTAGGCAGTGCCGTGTTGCACTTCGTAATGGACGGATCCCTCTGATGTTGTCATTCTTGTCCTGTGCTGATGCACCGTGGATATCCTTTGCAAACAAGCTGGGTAACTCGCGAAACGGGAGTTTCTCTGTAACAAATAAATGTTGAATTTAATGTTGGCCATTTCTCTTTTCTCCCACGTGCATAACATCAGTGATTCAGTGAGCCTCTCCTGTGTGCAAGGCAGCACAAAAGTTTAACCTGTGGGTTACACGTGCAGCACGTGCAGTACGAGCAGCACGTTGTGGTTTATGCGTCACGCGGTGGCCGTCCCCCGTGCTCGACGGAGAGTGTGTCGTGTATTTTTTAAATCCTTGGTGAACCCTCTTCTTGGTTCTTTCGGTAAAGTCACGTAGAAGGGAAGTAATAAAATAATAAAAATAAAACATAATAAAACAATTCTCACGACGTTTCGGCCACAACGCAAGCAGCCGTCCTCAGGCGAAGAATGAGAACATTATCAAGCTAGGAGCTTATATAGGTGTAGCGAGGAGGAGCGCCTTAACAAAAGAATGTGCATATGAAGAGGAATTTAGCATACCAATGGGCAATGAGTAGGAGGTGGGCGGAGGGGTTTCAAAGTCCCATTATGCCCATGCATTATGCAGGATCAACAGCACCACGGGGGGGCGCAAGGAACAGCGTTAATAAAGGAAAGGAATGTTAATGATATGTAGCTGCATTTACCAAACAACCACGTAGAAAACCAAAGTAAAAACTACATAAAAAACTAAAATATAAACTGATACTTACTATACTCTACAATAAGCTGAGTTACTAACAACAAATAATAAATTACAATTCTACGTCGTAAGAAGTATATAATATACTTCCATCTAAACTTTATTCTCTTAGCATATACAGTACTATATACTGCCATAGATAAACCCAACATTAAATTATATACTGTATTGCTGTAAACCACCCTATACTTTATACATTTTAATATAACACTATGTATTATTCAACTCACCCTAATGTGTATCGAAATGGTTTATTACGTCCTTCCAATGATTGCTAAGCCTGAATCCATCTTCTCGGTTAAAATTGTCTCTGTGTTTGTATATGTGGATCGCCTCATGAACGAATCTCTCATGATAGCCAGATGGCTTGCAGAGAACCTCCGTCTTGGAGAAGTCAATGTCATGTGAGCCCACTGAGTTGTAACAGTGGTCTGCCACGGCTGAGGTGTTTGTCCTACCGTGTTTTAGATCAGCTTTATGTTCACGAATGCGGTCTGAGACGTGTCGTTTGGTTTCCCCAATGTAACTGCTACCACAGAGGCAACTTAGTTTGTAGACGCCAGGGTACTGTATGTCTGGAATCACATCTTTTACAGACGGTACCAGATCACGGATTTTATGTACTGTGTTGAATCGGACCTGGATCTTGTGTTTAATCAGGATTTTGGAGATCTTTTTTGTGACCCCAGCAATGTAGGGTAAGGTGATGGTCTTGAAAGGCTCCTCAACAGGATCTTTCTTGATGGTTGGAGTGATGGCTTTGCGGATTGTGTAGTCGGAGTAACCATTAGCCTTAAGAGCTTGGCGTACGTGTTTGAGTTCACTGGAAATGTGTTCATGGTCGGAGATGCATTGGGCTCTATGATATAGAGTCTTGATGAGGGAATTCTTCTGGGATGGATGGTGGTGGGAATCCGGTTTTAGATAAGCATCCGTGTGGGTGGCTTTCCTGTAGACAGAGTGGCTCATTGAACCATCAGGTCTCCTTTTGATTAGGACATCCAAAAAGGGTAGCTTGCCATCATTTTCGACTTCCATGGTGAATCTGATGGCTGGGTGTATGGAATTGATGTGGCCGAGAAATTGGTCTAGAGCAGGCCGGCCATGTGGCCAGATGACAAAAGTGTCGTCTACGTACCTCTTCCATAAGGTCGGGCGTAGAGTGGCAGTCTGGATGGCGTCCATCTCAAATTTCTCCATGAAGATGTTGGCTACAACCGGAGATAGGGGGGAGCCCATTGGGGTGCCCTCAATTTGCTTGTAGAAGGTTCCATTCCAGGTGAAGTATGTATTGGTTAAGCAGTGTCTCACCAGGGGGGGTACCCCAGCATTTAGTCCTTGATGAACCAAGTCTTCAATGATTGCGATGGTGTCAGGCACAGGCACCTTGGTGAACAAGGAAACCACATCAAAACTGACAAGCAGGTCGTCTGGGGACAGGGCAATCCCCTTGATTGTCGATACCAGGTCAGTAGAGTTTAGTACTGCAGAGGTGGTTTTTCCAGTGAAAGGCCGTAGGATTTCAGGCTTAGCAATCATTGGAAGGACGTAATAAACCATTTCGATACACATTAGGGTGAGTTGAATAATACATAGTGTTATATTATAATGTATAAAGTATAGGGTGGTTTACAGCAATACAGTATATAATTTAATGTTGGGTTTATCTATGGCAGTATATAGTACTGTATATGCTAAGAGAATAAAGTTTAGATGGAAGTATATTATATACTTCTTACGACGTAGAATTGTAATTTATTATTTGTTGTTAGTAACTCAGCTTATTGTAGAGTATAGTAAGTATCAGTTTATATTTTAGTTTTTTATGTAGTTTTTACTTTGGTTTTCTACGTGGTTGTTTGGTAAATGCAGCTACATATCATTAACATTCCTTTCCTTTATTAACGCTGTTCCTTGCGCCCCCCCGTGGTGCTGTTGATCCTGCATAATGCATGGGCATAATGGGACTTTGAAACCCCTCCGCCCACCTCCTACTCATTGCCCATTGGTATGCTAAATTCCTCTTCATATGCACATTCTTTTGTTAAGGCGCTCCTCCTCGCTACACCTATATAAGCTCCTAGCTTGATAATGTTCTCATTCTTCGCCTGAGGACGGCTGCTTGCGTTGTGGCCGAAACGTCGTGAGAATTGTTTTATTATGTTTTATTTTTATTATTTTATTACTTCCCTTCTACGTGACTTTACCGAAAGAACCAAGAAGATGAATCCCTGCAGTCACGAAAGCTTTAAATCGAAATTTAACCGCCTCTACGGGGAGGGTTTCCACATAACTTTGAGATCCTTCAACAAGCTCCGGGATAAGAAGGCTCAGCTAATCGAGTCTCTCACCTTTCTGAAGAGATGCCGCGACTCTAAGGTAATACCAAACGCATTTACACTAACATCTGCTGCTGTAACTTCTTCTAATGCGAAACGAATTCTGTCTAGAACTAGCTTAGCTCTTATCTCAGAGAAAATCAGACTTACGCGCACCGAACTAGATCAGTTAGACAAGACACTCTACAAATCACACTTATCTTTGAGTGCAACAATGTCCACATCGGATTGGGAACACGTGGAAAAAATGACTGCCTCTTCAGCTGCCGCTATGTCGACTAAATGTAAGGACAACTTGATTTCCAAATTCAACCGCCTCTCAAACAAGAAACCGGACCCACACATTGAAAAGCTAGATGTTAACAAAGTCGTAATTAATCGCAGTAACAGTCCTATTTCTGAAGGTTTGAAATCCGTTTTAGCTAAAGGACTAAACTTTGCAGTCACACCTAGACACATACCAGTTAATGATATAATTGCTCGAGTAGATGTAGCTCTCAAGGGCTTGAGTCACATCGCTGCAGACGTAGCAAGATCTGAAATCTCTGTAACCCTCAAAAACGCTAAGATGCCAGCTAGCAACATCAGCAAAGATGAGCGTTTTGAATTAGCTCAATTAAAAAAGAGGGATGACATTGTCATCCTCTCAGCCGACAAAGGCAATGCCACTGTCATCATGGACAAAATAGAATACAACAACAAAATTCAAGAACTACTCAACGATGGCAGCTATACAAAAATAAAAAGAGACCCCACCAACAGCCTTGTCTCCAAAACCAACAACATCATTTCTGCTTCAACCGCATTAATTGATCAGACCAAACAGTTCTCGTTGAAACCTTCTGCAGCCAGGCCACCAAGATTGTACGGCTTGCCAAAGATACATAAAGAAGATACACCTCTTCGTCCCATTGTCTCTACTATTAACTCCCCCACTTACAAACTGGCTCGTTTTTTGTCCGAAATCCTACGGCCTTTCACTGGAAAAACCACCTCTGCAGTACTAAACTCTACTGACCTGGTATCGACAATCAAGGGGATTGCCCTGTCCCCAGACGACCTGCTTGTCAGTTTTGATGTGGTTTCCTTGTTCACCAAGGTGCCTGTGCCTGACACCATCGCAATCATTGAAGACTTGGTTCATCAAGGACTAAATGCTGGGGTACCCCCCCTGGTGAGACACTGCTTAACCAATACATACTTCACCTGGAATGGAACCTTCTACAAGCAAATTGAGGGCACCCCAATGGGCTCCCCCCTATCTCCGGTTGTAGCCAACATCTTCATGGAGAAATTTGAGATGGACGCCATCCAGACTGCCACTCTACGCCCGACCTTATGGAAGAGGTACGTAGACGACACTTTTGTCATCTGGCCACATGGCCGGCCTGCTCTAGACCAATTTCTCGGCCACATCAATTCCATACACCCAGCCATCAGATTCACCATGGAAGTCGAAAATGATGGCAAGCTACCCTTTTTGGATGTCCTAATCAAAAGGAGACCTGATGGTTCAATGAGCCACTCTGTCTACAGGAAAGCCACCCACACGGATGCTTATCTAAAACCGGATTCCCACCACCATCCATCCCAGAAGAATTCCCTCATCAAGACTCTATATCATAGAGCCCAATGCATCTCCGACCATGAACACATTTCCAGTGAACTCAAACACGTACGCCAAGCTCTTAAGGCTAATGGTTACTCCGACTACACAATCCGCAAAGCCATCACTCCAACCATCAAGAAAGATCCTGTTGAGGAGCCTTTCAAGACCATCACCTCACCCTACATTGCTGGGGTCACAAAAAAGATCTCCAAAATCCTGATTAAACACAAGATCCAGGTCCGATTCAACACAGTACATAAAATCCGTGATCTGGTACCGTCTGTAAAAGATGTGATTCCAGACATACAGTACCCTGGCATCTACAAACTAAGTTGCCTCTGTGGTAGCAGTTACATTGGGGAAACCAAACGACACGTCTCAGACCGCATTCGTGAACATAAAACTGATCTAAAACACGGTAGGACAAACACCTCAGCCGTGGCAGACCACTGTTACAACTCAGTGGGCTCACATGACATTGACTTCTCCAAGACGGAGGTTCTCTGCAAGCCATCTGGCTATCATGAGAGATTCGTTCATGAGGCGATCCACATATACAAACACAAAGACAATTTTAACCGAGAAGATGGATTCAGGCTTAGCAATCATTGGAAGGACGTAATAAACCATTTCGATACACATTAGGGTGAGTTGAATAATACATAGTGTTATATTAAAATGTATAAAGTATAGGGTGGTTTACAGCAATACAGTATATAATTTAATGTTGGGTTTATCTATGGCAGTATATAGTACTGTATATGCTAAGAGAATAAAGTTTAGATGGAAGTATATTATATACTTCTTACGACGTAGAATTGTAATTTATTATTTGTTGTTAGTAACTCAGCTTATTGTAGAGTATAGTAAGTATCAGTTTATATTTTAGTTTTTTATGTAGTTTTTACTTTGGTTTTCTACGTGGTTGTTTGGTAAATGCAGCTACATATCATTAACATTCCTTTCCTTTATTAACGCTGTTCCTTGCGCCCCCCCGTGGTGCTGTTGATCCTGCATAATGCATGGGCATAATGGGACTTTGAAACCCCTCCGCCCACCTCCTACTCATTGCCCATTGGTATGCTAAATTCCTCTTCATATGCACATTCTTTTGTTAAGGCGCTCCTCCTCGCTACACCTATATAAGCTCCTAGCTTGATAATGTTCTCATTCTTCGCCTGAGGACGGCTGCTTGCGTTGTGGCCGAAACGTCGTGAGAATTGTTTTATTATGTTTTATTTTTATTATTTTATTACTTCCCTTCTACGTGACTTTACCGAAAGAACCAAGAAGATGAATCCCTGCAGTCACGAAAGCTTTAAATCGGAATCCTTGGTGAACGTTAACTGCAGGGGTGGCTCTCGCGCGTAAAATACAGTTGACGATGTACGCTCCTTTATAAACCGGCGCTGGTGATTGTGGGTGTTGTTTGGGGGCTGTGTTCATTAATCGATCCCGAATATTGCCTCGATGCGTGGGTACGAAGAGTGGCCATTTACCTCCAGCGTACCTATCGGTCCCAGCCAATTGAGTACATCTATTTTCACGGAGCCATCCACGTATTGGCACGCTCAAGCGTGGCCCGAGTCTGGCGCGTGCCCCGCTGATGACGTCTCCAGGCGCATTCTCGGCCACGTGTGTCCATGTGTGTCCACGTGTGTGTGAGTAATCGCGCCTGGTGGACGCTTTGTCTGCGATAGCGGCGTCGCCTGCCGCCCGCTGGAGACGGTGAAACCCCCGTGTCACTGGGGAGCGGTGGCATCATGCCACGAGCAGGATGCGGAGCATTGAAACTAAAATAGCACAAACACCATACCCCTCTCTCGTTCCTCTCTTGGTCCTCTTGGTCAAAGGGGATTTCACGATTTGTTTCAGAAAGTGAACGTTTCATGCTGCTGTGTAGATTTGTTTTATTATATTAATTTCAGCAGGAAGGGCTCATTGAGCTGTCTGGCTCTATTTCATGGGCGTCCTGCGATAGCACAGCTAATCATACATTGCATATATATTGTTCAAGTTTCAAGTTGATTGTTGTTTAACCAGGTGAGAACTCGAGATGCTAGGATAGCATCTCATTTGTGAGCGTGACCTCGGCCAGTGGTTCTCAGCCTTTTGTTTGCTACTGTACCCCCTTGTTGAATTTTGTTTCAACTGAGTACCCCCCCTCCTTGCCTAACCCAACAGCGTTTTGAAAAATAAATGTATGAACAATGACCATCAATATTTAAACCAAATTTCCATTTTGTGAGGTATCCTAACTATCTGGTAACTGCAAGCGAATAAAAAAACATCAACGGATGCTCTCTACACTTATGACGTCACTTGTTCACCCCTGCTGATTACTCTTGGAAACCACATCGTTTACAATCAATTAGTTTATAAAGGTTTTTTACATCGTTATAGGTTACTGTAAGGATTCAAATGTTATAAAAGTTATTTTATATTGGCAGATTCATATATGAGTATTCACTAGTGACTCATATATGATAAAATTTCACACGTATGAATCATCTCACGTACCCCCAGGGGGTTCGTGTGCTCCCCGGTTTGAGAACCACTGATCTAGGGCACCATAATGACAATAAAAAACACAATTAAGTACGTCGTTGAACCAAATATATTTGGAGCAAAGTCAACAAAATATATACATCAGGACAAAAACAACTACGTAAGAGAAGAAATCAAACAGTGCACAAATATAATACATTTCAATTAAATAAATATTGTTACAAAAGTTGGCTTGGACAGATTACTTTTTAAAACCATAGTAAAAATTAAGTGACAGAAAATCCAAATGGATTCACTGCGCAAGCAGCGAAGGACGCGTGTCTTATATAGCTGCGAGTTGTCTCACAAGGATCGGCAGAACGTCCTCAGCGTCGCTTCTTCTCCACTTCTTCTCCCCGGTATCTTCCGCCACTCACGTTGGGTCCTGCCACCTCCTTTCCTCCTCCACTTGCTCTTGTCCTGGGCCATCGTCTCAAAGTTCGTTCCACAGTCTGTCGCATCCTGGTTTCACCACTGTGCCATCTCCCCCCTTTCAAGACCAAACTTAGCCAGGAAGGAGAAACTTGGACTTATTTTTGAAATTGTGTGTTGAGCCTCAGTGAGGCAAAAAAAAAAATCATCAAGTGATAATTGACTTCTCCGTCATTAATGCTGTCAAATTATTACAGCCCAACTTTGCACCATTCTCTGTCCTTGTCACTCCAAAACCTATCCCCTGTATTTCCGAACGAAATATATTGACACTATCTCCTTTGCGCCCTGGCCATGCTTTCTAATTGTTGTCACGAGCGTGACCTTGAATGCGCTACCTTCGGGGTGTCCAGGGGCACAGCCGCCCACACGGATAAACTCCCCGAATCGTTATACAGATCGCTATCCGTTCTGATCTATCATGAAAGCTCCACGTTTAATACCCCCGCCTCCCAAGTGGCTTCGATTCTTAGGAATACAAGACCTCTGAAAGGTAGAGATTTTTCACAGTTATATTCCTTACGTTTCGATGCACGGCCCATTTTTTTTGTTAATCCGCTGTGGGATGATGCCTCCCCACAGCGTGCGGGCCCTGGGAGTTGTAACTGTACGTCGGCACGCCGCTCATCGCAAGCATCGTACGGTACAGAGGTGGATTGTGCTGCGCTGTACTCTAGCCATGTCGCACCTGCCAAGTGCACAGCGGACACCCATCCAAAGCGCTATCCATGCTCTATCCCGGCTTAGTTTTTGAGCTTCCATGTAATTTGGTAATAGGCATAAATCTAGCTACATAGCAAAAAAAATCTTGTTTTTGTGCAGGAGTGGCCTCTGAAATGTTTTTATGCCGAATTTTTAGTTTCTAGAGCAAGATACGCAACATATCGGTCATACGCCTATTTGCTGTACTTCCTCCTACAAGCATTTCACTATCCTGAAGATGCGCATCACCTCCATTGTTTGGAATTCTCTCCCATCGTCTTTTCACCAAGCTCACAGTAACCTCGCTCGGTTCCATTAAACGTGTTCCACCTTCATCTGTTGCAACGTGGCTAGTTGTGTTTGTTGCTGGCCATTTGACATTTGGGGCCTTTGGGCCCTGTGCCCAGTAACTGTGTTTGAATAACAACCAGTTGCCAGGTTAGCCAGTTGCAGATGGGCATCCCTACACCATGTGTGGGGCAAGACCTGTCACACCAACCGAGTTCACTGAATTTACTGCACAGCTGCCACCCTGTTCATCCTTGGTAATGTCAGAGGCAACCTCCATGGACTTTGAGGCCAACGGTAGCCTGGAGTCCCGATGGCATCAATATTCGATAGGAGCATATGTGTTATAGAGCTGGAGCTAATCAGTTCCAAAGGACAAACTTGGCATTTGGGCACAGGTGTCTTGAGACGGATGCTGGGAATTTTGTGGCAAAACGAGATGAGCAATGCAGAAGTATGGCCGATTGCCTAGCCAGACATGGGAGCGGTCTCCACGAGGGGAAGAGAAGACCTGAGAGCAGATGGCAGAAGACTGTCTGGGCAGATCTTGGGAGCAGCTGCAGGATCTGGTGGAGGGTAAACATCGCTGGCTGTGAGTTGTGGTATCAAGGTTTTGGCCTTGATGACTTTTATGTTCATGTAATTTGGCACGAAACACCGATCGCAGGAACAAGCACTGTGATAACACAAACCCTGCCAAACAGCAGATTGCAGCCAAAGAATACAGTGGCTACCACTCCAGTTTTTCCAGCTCTGTTCTGTTATTGACACCCTGCCGGTTTTGACAAGTTTTGTTGGCCATTGGTCAGATATTTTATTTCAGTAAATTTCTCCATAACAGTTATACGGCACCTGTACGGACACAGACCCACTGACGCTAAGATAGCACAGCATCGGTGCGAGATACGGCAGGAGAAAAGCGCATATTTGCCCTTGTGGAGGGCCGAACAGCACTGTCAAATACCTTTTTTAGGCAACCACGCATCAACACACTGACCTTTGTCGTTACCCAACGATAGCGCTCACCTTCACTACACGAATGCAATGCCTGTGCCTACTTCCCTCTGGCTAACACAACGCCGGTGCCGTGCCACAGATCCGAAGTAAGACACGCAGCCGATTTGCCTGCGGTAACGGATAAATATCACTTGGGGCCGTTTCCAATTGGCAGCCCATTTGTGGCCACGGGCTGCACTGCTTGAATTCACGGGCGCTGTCAGGACTACTAGCCATAGATTTCCCAGTCCTGCTTTATGCCAACATTAAAAGTCAAGAGTGGGTTTAAAACAGAGATATGTTTGGTGGAATCGTCAGTTTATACTGTTCAGCAATTCCGAATATTTACTACAAAATAAATGTAATTTCTTTGTTTACGCAATCAATTCTCAGTTTGTTTTAAAATGCTGTCACAGTGGGGTCCGGCGTGCAATGGTTCGGTTCCTCTGGGTGTTTGCGAACAGGACTAGATGGGGTCGGAGAAAACACAAATTGGGGCATCGCCTACTTGCTGTACTGTCCCATTCAGGCACGGCGCTGTTGCTGTCAAATTACGGCTTGTCCAGTAAAAATAGCCTTACTGTATTAGATAATAAAAAAATGGATCACAGTTGAAGGTAGCACAAACGGGGGAGGTTACATCCAACTTGACTGCACTCTGTTGGGCTAACATTGAGCCCACGCTGACACGACAGCGGTGTGTTTTAGGTCTTGCTCTAAATGGCATGTGCGGGAGCTCTACCCCTTAGCAAAGTGCAGAACGCTTGGTATGCTCGGGTGCTAATTTAGCATTATGTTTGGGGAATATAAAACTCTTGTGTCGTGAACACGCGCCCGTGGCTGCTCATTCAAGTAAACCGGCATAGAGTAGCACGTGCGCCCACGCTATTTTCTGCGCCAGAAAGCGGCGAGAGATTGAAACCTTGCGAGTATGATTTGCCGCCGAGGGTTCTGAGAGCTCTCGGAATATACATGATGCCACTTTGGGCGTTAAGCCAACTTTGATTTAGCGCAACAACCACGGCTCCCCGGCTGCCGGCGCCAAGATGTCCGCGTTGCGCCGAACCCACAGGAGCCGCCCGGCCGATTTTATGAATCGTCGCTTGGGCGTCCGCCCTCCTGCATAGTCGTGGCGCTGCCTTGCGACGCATGCAGCGATACCCGGTTCGTGCGGTCTTGGGGGAGACGCGCGTTGGACAGGACAGCCCTCTAACGTGTGAATCGACGGCCGTGGTGCAAGGTGAGGGGCTGAACTGAGCCACAAGAGAGAAATGACCTCGCGTTTACAGCGACTTGAAAGTACACGGCCATACGTTGGGAGGCCTGTCGTCAATCCACCGCCGGGTGAGGGTTTTCCCTGATGCGGTGCATGCCGTGCGTTTATTTGACCGGACTTCATCACGTTGGTCAGTACCGGTTGGTGAAGGTGGGGAGCGTAGAGCAGGGAGGTATCGTGCAACAATGGATTTTACCACACTGCCCCAAGTTTCCCAGAATGTTGCCCCTCAGCCCTATAACATCCTGTTTGTGCATGGTGGTCACCCATTCAAGGACTATCTAGGCTCAAGCCTGCTCCGCTTCTGAGGTCTGACGAGACCGGGCATGTTCCAGGTGATTTGCTCACTGGCGAAGACTGCAAAGTAATCGAGTGAAATGTAAATGTACAACCATCAAAGTGTTTCGGCTTTTTTCAAGTTCATGACAAGTTGACAACATTCTAATTAGTAAGCCAGACTCCACCGATGAGACACCAAATGCTGATACTGGTCCACAGTTTGCTTGTATTGAACCAATGCTGCTGAAATTATGCACTCCTATAAGACCGTGTGGTCAATGGGATGTGTAAAAAAATACCTTCATTTTTTTTATGTGGGGGGAACGATTCGGGACGGAGGCGTGTTGCCTGCGCCTGTCCATTGCTAGAGTATTCAGCACTAGGCTATGGTAACCAAAGCTTAATTTGAGGGAATGTGTAACATTAGCAATTGGATTGTGAACCTGGCCCAGTTTAGTTTTTTAGCACCTGCACTGGGGAGACAAAGGCGGCCAGACGGGCTAAGTTGCTTGCTACACCACCCCTGGTGCGCGGTTCCAGCCGTAGTAGGGGCTCGCTAACAGCGGCTTGCCTTGACGGCCCGTAAAACTGAGCGGGGAACATTGTGTTGTTGTGTGCAGCTATCTAAAAATACACCGTGCCGTGTGGGGGTATTCGCCAGTTTTGTGTGGGCAAGCTCGCGTGGGTGTTTCCCAGTCGGCCCGCAAACAGCACACGGTAGAGTAAACTGACCCTTACGCTTTCTGTAAATGATGTGAAACTCACAGATATAAAAGTCGATCCTCCCTGGAAACGCACACAAACAGCCGCTGCAGCGACGACGACAACAATAACATGCTGGAAGTGATTTCCTGACAGGTTGTGGCATGGGAATCGGTTGTCCCATCGTGCCTTACGTGTCACGTGACAGCGGCACACTGCACGTGGAAAGCACGCAGCCTTGTTTCTGCTTTTGTGGTCTAAAATAAGGTTGCGTGCTTTATACACACACACAGCGTGGTGAAGTCACATGACATGCAACGCACGAAGGTGGGCCTGATCCCCCGGTCACAGTCACGTCTCTTGCTATATGGTTGTCACCTCTAGCCATATGTGCGTGTGTCTTCTGCCTGCATATGTTTACGTGTGTGGGGGTTGTTTGACCATATTTCACCACACGGTTAGTGTGGGTCGGTTAAGGGTTTAGCTAGGACAGATACCGCTCAGCACTGATGTCAGCTGCAGCCGAACTCGGGTCACCGGATATGTCGCGCAGAGCGCTAACCAATCCCGTTGTTGCCTCTCTGTGTGCTGCTGCTGAATCGTAATGCATAATACATTGATTGGAAAATGCCGACGTTTTGGGCAAATTACGTTTAGGGAATATGGGGGGTGAGAGGCTGCGGATTGTCAGCGGAGGATTGGGGGGAGAGAGTGACGGCTAATAAGATTTGTGTATTATAGTCGAGAGATAATAGGACTTTCACTGTAGCTTTGAGTCACGAGGAAATGTGAATGGTCGAGTGGTTCCAGCACTTGCAGGCTGCGCTCCCAGATTCTTCCTGCACCGCCGCGAATTTAATCGGTGAAGCTGCCACCACACTGATTGGTGCTTAACGATAATAATAATTAATCTGCTACTTGGGGATTTGTTTTATATTAGCTGTCTACGTTGTCTCTGCCTGGTGTTGCCTTGTTTCAGGTGGTCCCAGACTAATGACGTTTTTGGCGTCACATCCCTGGGATTGTAGTCTATAGTCACCAGAGCGGCACGTGTGTACAGCCCCCCTCCCCCCCCGCGAAGTCACTCCACTGCTGGATGAGGGCATCTCCATGTCCGTGCAGGTCACAGGAGGGTAATTTGGCCGTACGTCACCGTGCTGGTCCGTGTGGATCGGTGAAGGCGGGGAGCATGGCGTGTGGACGTTCCTGATGGAAGTATGTTACAGACGGGGCTGGGGTGGAGCTTAGCGAAGCGCTCTTGACATGGTTGAACGTGGTGGTGAGCACTGCCAGCTTTTCCACTCTCGACCAAACATGGATGTATTACCCAGTCAACACTGCGCTGTATAAAGTTCAACACGATGACACCAGATCTCAGTACTAATCAATTCCTGCCACCCAAACACAGACGCCAGTTCTCAGCCAAATCTGGACAGGTGGCAATCCCCAGTAGTTGCAGTGTCTTCCATTCGACATTTCTTTGATGGCATCGCCGTTTCAAAGAACGCGATGTCTTGGGTGTCTCCGGAAAAGAGCGAACGCGCTGCGAGTCTGAACGTCACATGTACCACCAAGACACGCTTACAAGGAACACAAAAGCCAAACAAGGCCTGTCGAATGTGAGCTAGCATAGCCAGGAGCAGAGTGTATGCTCTTAAAGGAACTCGCGTGGTTGACGGAGCCATAGAGTGGATAAGGATTGCGTAAACGTTGTGGATAAAATGTATGTTTTAGGTTTCATTGCTTACAACCGCTTGAGAAGAATAAATAAGACCGACTTGAGGCCAAATAAATTTCGGTTGAAATATTTTGAGGTCAGCCTTGATGCGTAGCATTGAGATGTTGGCAAAGCCTTCGCGCTCAGAGGAACCGGTGGGAGAGTCTGCCGTGCGAGTGCGAGTGAGGTGCGAGTCAGCTTGTGGGGGAATCCGTGGAGACGCCTCCAGTGACCCCGACGGGGCCTCTGCTGGCATGCGAGATTCGCCCGCGCTCTCACAGACTCTCCGTGCGGCCTCTTCATCCCCCTCGCAGGGCTGAAGCAATATTCCGCAGGGTGCGCTTTGACTCGCGTTGAGAGAGAAATGTGTGCACGGCCCTGCGTAACTAAGATTGGAACGGTGTACAGGAAAAAGTATGCTTTTTAAAACAATGGCACACCTAACCCCGGGAACATTTTCTTCCACGATTGATAAATTATTGATGCAGTCTGTCATTTCCAATAACTGACATGCTTCTTACACGAGTGTTATCATGGGACCTTTTTGCCGGTATCAAAGTATTAAAAATAAGAGTATGTCATACTTTTTCTGCCAATAAAACAGGTGTTAAGATGTTCAAACACCAAATAGAAACCTTTTGCAAGGAATCAAGTCTGCATTAACAACACTTAATTGTGGTGAACATGCAAACAAACATGCTCTGAGAATATATGCATTGCTTTTAAAACTGATTGGCCTACACATCTTAACACCTGTTTTATTGCCAGAAAGAGTAAAACCTATTATTATTTTTCACAATGAGTCTTGTTGACCAGGCGACCATAGTTCACAGGAAACGTTCAATTTGTCCTGCATTGCATGGCTTTACTTTGTGCACCGAGCCACGTCTCCGGGAATGGCCATGAAGGGTCTGGCCGTGTGAATCGGGAGACACGGCAGAACTGATTCTTCGGCTGTTGCCGATCATTGCTACAACTCTGTGGGCTCTCATGAAATTGTCTTTTCCGAGACCAAGGTGCTCTGCAAACTTACTGGCTACCATCAAAGGTTTGTACACGAAGCCATACAAATATACAAACACAGACATAATTTCAACCGTGATGAGGGTTACAAACTGAGTAGTCATTGGAAAGATGTGATTAACCATGCAAAAAAGATGTAACTACACTTATTTGGACCATCTTATTTGACAGACAACTATTACAGGTCATTGATAGACAGCTAGTTTGTTGTTTTACCAGTTTTAGTTTTTTACTTGCTTTTCTTTTTTCACACTTTTGTCATGTTTGCCATGTGTTAGTTACAAACCACACCTCCCCATAACAAATGCTCAGTCCTTTGTTATACAGTCTACTCTTGGTCTTAAGCCTCACCTTACCATATTAATAAAAAAAAGTGTGCCGTTCCTGGCCCTTCCCCCCTCAACCATTATATTTACGGGGTAGTATTTCTTGTGATCTCTCATTTACTTGATACAGCTGTCGTGGCTGTGACGGTTTCACCTGAAGACGGAGGCTTGTGTTGCTTCCGAAACGTCGTGAATTTTTAAATTTGTTTTACTTTACTTTCATTAATTTAAATTTTTTTACCTACGTGACTTTACCGAAAAAACCTAAGAGTATAAGATAACGAGTTGTGAACGCAGACGATGCCGTGCCCGAGAAAAAGTGGCGCTGGCGTGCGTGGACAGCGCACCTCTCTGACTGGTCCCCGTGTGCAGCAGCCGCGATGAAGGAGGCTGATGCGCCATAGCCGCACAGCGGTGAGACAAGAGCGCAGGCCGAGTGAACCGCAGACCCGTGCTCCGCCCACGGTGAATTGTTCTTAAATGTTGTGCATCGTTTTACTTTGTAGTGCAGCGTCGTACTCATCCGTAATAACAGTTACAATACATAGTTTATAACCCCGTTAAGCCACCAATGGACGAAGGCTTGAAGTGTTCGACACGTTATATTGTCGTCTCACCGGGAGTTAGGCGACGTTTCGCTTGATTCACTTTTGGAACGCTCGGACGTGTGACATTCAATTTGTTTGGCTGTGTAAGTTGGTGGAGGGTTCTTGACGACACAAACTTGGTCCAATCATTGCATTGCCTCACCCGAAATTCAATCATAAATTTGAATATTAGCTCCGAAAAGCCATTGTGTTCAGTAAACTATTCTGTTACTGATAGTTTTGTACAAATCCTTATAGTGACTTTGTAAGCAGAGTCGTGCATCTTCCCAGGCACTTCTTCCCATCGTACCCTGCATTGTTCCGGGTTTGTTTATGAGCAGAGCGGAGGAGGAGGTGGCGGAGGAGGAGGCTGCGGGACTGGTTGTGGCTCTAAAAGCCTCGTGACGATATCGGTCACCCGAGCAACCGCAGTCTCCCTCCTCCTCCTCCCCTCCCCGCCTGTCACGGGTATTTTTAGCCTTGGCCATGACGCCTACGCGCACCCCCTCTGGGTGCAGCAGCCGCACGAACCCCGACCGCAACGCGAGAACCCCCCTCCGAAACCCCCCTCCCTCCTTCCCCGCTCCATCAGCACAGACTGATGAGGCTTCGAGTGACGGCCTTCAGGGAGGCAGCAGTGCACACAACAAAGATCCCCCGTATAGCCTTGAAAGACTGTTGGGGTAAGTGCTGTTAGCGTGCAACTATGAAGGCTGGCACAGCACATGAGGGAGTGGGTGGCCAGCACCGCGCCTGGCCTCCTTTGTCTCCCAATTAGCGATGTTTACACACCACACCAGCTACTCATTTGAAGCCGAGCCGATCTAGGGAAGGCCTAGGACGAGTTCAGATATTAGTCGCTGGTGTTGGCCGTGAGCGGGAATTGAACTCGGGTCGCCTGGTTTGTAGTGCAGCAAAGCTCTAACCCGCTACACTACAGACATACACACAAACACGTATACATACGTACAAAGGATAGAGATACCCCCATGTAGCCTTTAACAGGGTTGTTGGGCTGATAGGTGTTAGTGAGTGCCTATACACCATTCACAATGAAGCACACACACAGACGTACACACACGCACACAGATGTACACACACACACGCGCGCGTGCGCATGTGAGCGCTGCCGTGGCGATTGATGGCCACGCTCACCCTGGGGACCCTGATGGGTTGAGACGTTGGAGGGCGTTGAAGGTTGTGAGGGAACTCGTGCTGTCCGAATTATGATCATCGTCAGCCATCATCAATCCACTGTTTGATGAAGGCCTCACCCAAACTGTGAGCACCTCTCACGGGCTTGCAGTGCAACAATCCATCCAGTACCGGCACACGAGCCGATTTTACTGCTCCATCTCCGCAGTGGATGTGCAGTTGGATGCGCGCCCGCCATTGGCTGCCACTCCGTCGTTAGTTGTGCCCACCGGCTATCTTCCAATGACGTGTGCTGCCCAAGTCCACTGAACGGCTTGATTGGGGGCCCGGGGTGGCGAGATGTTAACTCCCTCGCCTGGTATGGAGGAGGATGTGGGTTCAATTACGACCCTGACGCCTGTTTTTATATTTGAAGTTTGCATGTTCTCCCTGTGGTCGTGTGGATTTTTCTCCATGCCCTCCCATTTTCCCTCCACATTTATAAACATGCATTTAGAGTAATTGGCTGCTATACATTTCCACATGATAAGCCATCATTTGTGGCCAGGTCACTTCTGGAAAATACCTATATAGCACAGTGGGCCTTACCTGGTAAAATAAATGTTCTTAATAGTTTAGATTGATGTCATTAGTCCCTGCGTATGTTCCCTGATCCATACGTTCCTCTTTCTGTCTCCTAATGTAATTCCAATTTTGCGTCTTTCCACGCTTCTTTGCGCCCTTGATCACACGGTGCAATAATTACCGTGTTTACGCACCCAAGGCTCAACGATGGCTCGGCATGTTTGGCAATTCTTGAAGTGCTTTAGTGTGCACGTTCAGCGGCAAAAAAGTCAAATATTGCACATTTATTCGTGTGGTTCATGAGAATCGTTTTTTCCCGTAACCAACTCAATTCAACAGGGTATGACACAATTAATTGTTATTGGCTATCATAAACAACTTGCGCTCGTTGAAAGTGTCTTGTAAAACATTTTATTTAGCCGTGACAGCTGACTTTGGGCGGCTTCTATATTTGAACATTTCAAAAATAGCCTTTGTATTTCTCCCCGGCGTGACACACCCCAGGCTACCTGTACTGGGCCCCAGGAGGCTGAGACACGCGACACACTGCGCCCCTTTAGCGCCTTCATGGCGGTTCCACTGCCGGGGTCCGGCTCGTGTCTGCGCTGTTCGTAGGACGTCGCGCGTGCCGTGTCTTCACTCGTGTGTGCGGGAGCTGCTCCTGCAGTCGAGGGCAGAAATCCTCTATATCGGTAGCGGTGCACACGAGGGGATGTCTGGACGGCAAATGGCACTGGCTCGATCCTCCCTGTAATCCTGTGTGTGTGCGATGAGAAGGCCGAACGATCCGGATGAGGTGGTGATCAAGTGGTTGAGTGGCTTGAATGTGGCCAGGGGGTGGAGGCTATGCACTTTGCCCGAAATCAAGTGCTGTGGAGGCAGTGAGGGTTGGTGGATCACACGAATGTTACAAGACTTCCTTTGCCGTTGAGCATTGAGGTGACATGCCATGGCTCGCCATCAGTTCCATCTGCGATAGAGTTTTGTGTGGGTTCTCCAGTTTCCTCCCACATGTACAAAGACTCAATTATTGGCTGAAAACATAGTAATAGAAAACATGCAATGCAGGACCCTTTATAAAAATAGTTAGGCCCAGTGTAGCTTCCTGGGTAAATAAATAATTATATTGTTATTGAAATTAATATAGAAATTTTATAGCAAACACAATAACATTTTATATGTGTCACGTGGCATCACTGTCCTGACAGTGCACCAGGTGTGGTGGCCTTCACGCCTGGAGCATGACTTTGGAGGCGTTATCGGTTGATGGGGGCAGACACTGTTTCAGGGATACAAAGTGGCCTATACAAAACCAGTACAGTGGCAACGTGAAATTTCCACCACTGAATCAGGGCTGAAAACAGGAGTTGAGCGCCAGTGTTTCATAGCTCATTGGAGCAGGAACTCACTCTGATGTAGTGACAGCAGAGAGATTCTTGGCTTTTGTCATACATTTAAAGTGCCGTCCTCTCATCCATGGCTTTTTTCCAGAACGTCCATCACCCATGTATTAAAAAAAGAATTGAAGAAAGTAGATACCTCTTGAAAATGAGCCTTGAGACTTGTTCGACAGCTCTTCTGGGTAAATAAAGGATGGTCGCTCTTTCCAGCCTTGTTGTCACTGTGCCCAGGAAGCACGGCGTGTTCACAGCGCTGGATTTACGGTCGTTGTCGTCTCTGGTGGTCCCCCCCCCCCGTGCATCGCCGTCCCCTCCCTCCCCCGCGCCCCACGCCGACATTCCTACTGCGCTGCTGCTGGCGGCGCTGACGCAGCTCAAACTCCCGTTCCGTGGATGCTGCCGTTGGGCGGCAAGCGGCGGCGGCGCCGCATTCCTCGGCCCCTTGGGGGTGGGGGTCATCCGCTCGTCATGAGCCACGGTGGGGACAGAAGCGAGCGCACGGGGATGTTATTTACGTGCAGAACGATGCATTGTTGTTGTCGTATTTGTTTAGATGGGAAAGCCTCACCGAGTCTCAGCACTCTACAATGTCAGGAGGATCCTGCTGAGATTTTTTGCAAGGGAACAACGATTAAAAATAGTTTCAAAATTAAGCAAGCATGCGAGTACTTTTTCGAATTCGGCAAACTTCTGGACCGTGACTGGCGGCGCCCGTGGCCGTCTCCGTTTCACCAACGTGGCGGGATCAACGCCAGTGTCCTCTGTGAAGCGGATGTCTCGTGGTGGCAGTCACGATTAATAGGGCGGCCGGGGCCTCGAACCACGAACCTCTGCAACCACCCGGCCATTGTCACATCCACGCCACACTGTTTACTTCATCGTCCACTTTCCCCCAGTCGCAGACGTTGGGATTACTGTCAAAATACTTTATTTTTTATTCCCGATTTTAACTCGGTGAGTGTCACAAGACGAGGAATCCGTTTAGAAGTCTCGCAGAGCAGTGTGACCCTTCGTACTATAGAATGGCCCGTGGAAGCAGATATCACCGAGCCACTTCTGAGATTCCTTCGTGCGACCTTTGTTCCACATAGTAGAGGGCAACATGTTCCTACCCGCTCTGACATGAGAGTGATGTTCGCCACTTGGCAAACTCATATTTTTAGTTTTCAGAGCTGGAAGGTAGCCAAATGTAAGTGCAGAACCAGATTTAATGTAATGGAATTTTTGGTGCAGTCATTGATGACCGGGCTGAGACCATCACCTTGCCACATGTTTTAACCCGGTTTAATTATAACTCAGTCTATGTGAGTGTAGAGGTGCTAGACACACTCTATTCGGTAACCTGCAGGGCCACTATGTATCAGAGGGGAAATGCAGAGTTACCGCTCTGGGACCAACGGCCGGGGTCAGGGACAGGTGAGACCGGATCGTAAACACAGATTCCCACCAGACCAACAGCCAGGGGTCAGATAAGGTAAAAGAGGATCGAAACGACGGATTGTAAAGAACCAATCAGAGGAGTCCACGAGGGAGCGTGGGATTGGATAAAGACAGTTACAAATGGGTATAAAAGGGCAAGCGCGGGGAGCGCGCGCGAGTTCTCCTCACACGAAGACCGAATCCCGGGCTGAAGAAGATAGGACCCTGGACCAAGCCTTCCAGCTCTTCTAAGAGCTAAGACTCAGTGTTCCAGTGGTCAAGGGGAGAATAGGTCCTGGCAGGCAGGACCCTAGCTCCCCAACCTTCCAGCTCTTCTAAGAGCTAAGGTTCTGCGCGACCAGTGGTCAGGGGACCCACTGAGCCAGCGGTGGGTCAAGCTAGCCTCCCCTAGGTCCCAGCCGGAGGACGCTAGGGTAGCGGGTAGACTGGGAATAGCTCCCGCCAGTTCGGAGGCTGTACCTCCCTAGGCTAGCAGCCAGACCCGTGTATAGGTCCGCCAGGTACGGAGGCTGTACCTCCTTCGGCTACGGGTGAGGGAACCGTATATCCCTCCGTGTGTGTAGGGACTGTGTCGAAAGAATAACAATAAACCAGTGTGTGCCTTAAGGAGTTTATTCATCTGTTATTTACAACACTACATGAGTATAATATTTTTTATGTGAGTCTATGAGTCTCTTTTCAAGTCGTTGGTGACCGGGCTGAGTACCATAAAATCACTGGACTCGAAAAACCCGGTTTGACTCTTTTTGTGAACACAGGCAGTCCTCAACTTACGAACACCCATACTTACGAACCAGCTCTCATTGAATATATATTTAACATTGACTTAAAGCACGAACCCGCACTTGCAAATTGAACCGCGGGACTATTTTGTTAAGCGGAGCGATCCTCCGTGAAATGTAATGAGTCGACCTCGCGCTGGGAGTGAGCGTTTGTGCATGTGTGTGCACGCGCACGCACATATGTGTGTGAGAGTGACCGTATTGGGCATTTAAATACAGTACATTATTATGTTCAAACATACAAACCATCCAACTTACAAACGGGCTTCAGGAGCGAATCACGTTTATAAGTTGAGGACTGCCCGTATTGGGATTGCCCTGCAAATGGAATGCTCAGGCAGCATTCCCCCAGTGCGTAGATAAGCCATACAGGAGTAGGTTTGTAATTACCGAGACACACGATGAGCCGAGGATGACCCCCGCTCTGTGTCTTGAGTGCCGCCGACACATACGGAGTGATGGACGGATGTCTGCCGCGGTTGCAGCGCTTCTGGGTCCAATTAACGGTGATCACTCGCTCAGTCCCGATCGATAGCCGCCATTCCCGGCAAGCCCCGCAGTCCGTAATAAACACTGTCGTGTGACGTCTGCATGCACATTTCTTGCGTCCGTTAATGCCTATCAGTAACCACCTGGGTCTGTACAGGACTCCTTGCGAGAGAATAATCAATAATGTGTACGTTGTGCTTATATTCGTGTACAGGGGAGATATCCAGTCGTTGCTGCTTTATTGATCGTGAACAGAAGTGTTTCTCTGTGACGAGAGGCAAATGGAATCTCGTCAAGTTTGCCCATTTGTCGAAGGTGACCTGATGGCCTCCTCAAACCACTGCCGTCTGACGATCCTGAAAGGCCGCAATCCGCTCAGCACCTGCGCACGGGCCGATTTAATCGCTCTGCCTCCATAATGGACATCCTATTCTTGGTTCTTTCGGTAAAGTCGCGTAGAAGGGAAATAATAAAATAATAAAAATAAAACATGATAAAATGAAATTCTCACGACGTTTCGGCCACAGCGCAAGCAGCCGTCCTCAGGTGAAGAAACAGAGCTGTTGGAAAGACAGAAACAGAGCTGTCTTCACCTGAGGACGGCTGCTTGCGTTGTGGCCGAAACGTCGTGATAATTTCATTTTATTATGTTTTATTTTTATTATTTCCCTTCTACGTGACTTTACCGAAAGAACCAAGAATATGAATCCCTGCAGTCACGAAAGCTTTAAATCGAAATGGACATCCTCTCGGGGGTGTTTCTTGCTTTGGCGATTATTCTTGACCATCTGCCAAAGCCCTGCTCGCTTTTCTTAAACGAGGCACTTGTGTTTTGAGCGGGCTTAAGGGATGTCCAGACCATATTCAGAGACCCCTTGCCACCAGTGAACTGAACCTAGTAGTTACTGGAGTCATATGCAGCGAGACAACCATTTCCAATGTTGCTTCTCACCAAACGGTGGTGGCCGCGCTGCTCGTGGCCGGCAACCCAGCACAGTGCAGGCAGCAGCGAGGGTCAGTGGATCACCGCACAAATGTCGAGGAATTTCCTTCCAGCGGGTAGTCAAAGAGGTGCCATACCCCGGCTAGCTAGGATGAGGCGGCGCAGCAATGTGTGGACTCATTTCCACGTGTTCCTTCGTTATGGGATATAATGTTGTCACCTCTCACATGTGGGTTTTTATCTGGGTGCCCTAGTTTCCTCCAATATCTGTAAACACTCATTCATTGACTGAAAACATCTTAATTCATGGAGGACCGCAGAGCTTAGGAAATTGTTGGCCTTGGCTCACTGCCTGGTTTCTCCCTTCCCGTTTGTCTGGTTCCTTACCAAATGTGAAATGCGTTTTGCTTGAATGGTGCCGCTGGTATGTAAAAACTAAACTGATTGTACACCCCGTGTTACGATATCGCGAACTAGACACGGCCGCAATCCCACAGCAAATACAACAATAACAACCGCCATTCGCCACTAAGTGGTGGTGATGTCACCAAGGCGCTTGTGCCAGGCTATTTGCACGCTGAGGCCACGTGAAGTGTCGAACGCCCGCTGGCAGGAGGTCACGGGGCAGACTAAGGTGCCACGGGTCGACTGACTGAGATGAATGGCCGATGCACCACCTGTGCCCCCTACTGTGCCAACTTGCTGTGCTTGAGCCACCCCGCACTCCGCTCATTGTTGAGAGCGTCGATCCTCTGCCCTCCATTTTTGTTAGAGGGGGATTGCCTCCAACTGCCCAGTAGCGTCCTTCATGAGCCTGCTCCACAGAGGCCGATCTTGACACAGCTGGTACCAGTCATCGGCAAGTCTACTCAGCTCCACATCCTCTTGTATCACATCACTCCATCTCTTCTCTAGCCCATGCCGCGCTCGTTTAGGCCTCCTCTATCTGGCCGAACAAAAGCTGTAGGCATGCGGTGGCTGGGCGTATGGGCGACATGACCCAGCCAACACAGCCTTGCCTGCCGGAGGAGCACACCGATGGGACCCTGTCCAGATCTTTCAAGGATTTTTGAGCTCACACAATCCAGCCTGGTTAAACCCTGGATGGATCGTAGGCAGGCCAGCCTAAATGTTTCCAACCGGCAAAGATGTTCCACTAGGGGGGCCTACGTTTCGCAAGCATAGAGAAGGGACCACGTAGGTTCCACACAGAATTACGCAACCGATAAAAAGATAAAGCCGCTCGACTGATTCGGAGTAAGACCTCTGCTAGTCATGAGCACACTGCCCAGGTATGGGAAACTCTCCAATCTCTCCACAACTGCCACATCACCAATTGGGAGATGTGGGGGTGGAGTGTCTGGTGGAACAAAATACCCAGGCAGGTGCTTAGTTTTGGTGAGGCTGATGGTAAGACCCCACTTCTAAGTAGCACGCTCCAGGTTCATCAGCAGTGCCTCCAACTCCTCCTCTGAGTGAGCAGCAATTACCAGATCATCGGCAAACATAACATGGTTGACCAATAGCGAGCCATCCCTTGATCGCACCCGAGCATCGATCAGCCTCCCATTGTATCTGTACCAGATAGAAATTCCTTTGGTACAGCCATTGAAGGCTTTACGACCTACATGGCTGAAATAGATGTTAAATAATGTTGGAGCCAGAGGACATCCCTGTCGCACCCCAATTTGAACAGGGAATGGCTCCGACTCCCGGCCACGTAGTTTTTACCCGGGCCCGCTCACCATCATGAAGGTTCTTAATCATCGTGAGCAGAGAGTCAGGAACTCCGAAAGCACGAAGAACAACCCAGAGCCCAGGCCTATTGATGGCATCATAGGCCTTGACCAGGTCAATAAAGTAGAGATGTAGGTCTTGTTGGAATTCCCTATACCTCTGCTGTAGCAGACGGACAGAAAATATGGTATCTGTGCAGGACCGCCCTTTCCTGAAACCACAATGGGGCTCCGCAAGCCTTTCCTCAGCTTGCCTGGCAAGGCGATGTTGAAAAATCCTTGCCAGGACCTTTCCTGGCACACTGAGGAGTGAGATGCCCCTGTAGTTGTTAGTCTGTGCGGTCCCCCAGACTGTTATTATGATGTCATGTAGGGTAGTCTGTGCACAAACACCACCCCTCAGCATTTCGCTTAGCAGATCGTCTCTGCCCGGTGTCTTTCCTGGTCTCAGACTCTGGATTGCCTTCAATACTTCCTTAAACACGTGTACACACACACACGGTCGCGATTGGCATTGCAAGCGTGGCGGTGGTGGTAAGAAAGCGTGGACATCAGACGAACAATCAGAATGAAGTCAATCCATTGTGAACGTGTTGAATAAAAGACATTGGCTTTGGCAATAATACTGATGGCACTAAGTACCCCCCCCGCTCCCATTCCACTCAGCGCCTGGGGCTGGGGGCTGAGCAGCCCCATTCAGTGGCCATCTCCTTGCTTTAGGAGGTACTGGCTGAGTGAGATTTCTCTGCGCGTATTGGCACCGCGTTCGCGAGGATCGCAGGGGGTGTTCGGAGACATCTGTTGGTGATTTGCCAGTGCGGCTTGGGCGCGATCGGTGTGGCACAACACGCACGGTATGTTTAAACATTGCATTGGGGATTTGTTTCTGTATTCACCAAATGGAAATCGTGCCGTGTTTTAAATGCGGTCGTTTAGTAATGTCTCTGATTAATGATATCCGTTATAAATACATTCTCCCTTCAGTGAATACTGTAGTCGCAGGGAACACCGTAGTATCTATCCTGGATATTTTCCCCGCTCGGTAAGTCCTCCTCTGTCAGCGGCGTGACAGTTGTGTGAAAGTGCGAGTGGACGGTACTTGAGTTGGATCCACATCCATCTCGTTCACTCGTGGACGTTTGACCCTCTGCGGTACTTCTCGTTCTCTCGTAAGGTGTTTGAAGAGCGACATCCAATGCACATAGTGCTTGTGGGTTTTGAGAAGCCACCGGATGACGTCTGCAGTCGCCAGATGGATTCCATTGGCACCGAGCGTGCGTGTGACTGGCTGTGTGACGGGCGGCGGATCACGCTTCGCTGCAGTCACTATTAGACTCAGGTAGACTCACACAGCGACCCACAGACGAACATAGAGACCCTCAGACTTGTACAACAACCCATACACCTCCCGTGTGTGTAGCTCGAGCGCAGTGGCTCGTTCAGTGCCGAGTCTGTGAGCTGGGAAGGAGGAAGCCAGCTTCCGCCTCTATAGACTCTTCGGTGCCGTGCCTTGTTGGGGGAAATTATGCTGAGGGAACGTGGCCCGAGCCAAGCGTGGAGGGGAATGGGGGATGCGAGCTGCGGCCACGTCAGTGTGGCGCATCTTGAGAGCACCGCCGGCCGTACAACCAGACTTGCCCGGCGTCTGCAGACCTCTCCCATGGCCCGTGCAATCATTCACTTGGCTCTGCCAAATGGCAGTTGTCCAGAGGACAATCTAGCAGCCAGTACCCCAATGCCTCTGGAATAGGCTCGTTTGAGTCAATTGAATATGATCTAATCATAATGCTGCAATGTAATTTTCCAAAAAAAAGTTATACATCAAGGAGTTCCCAGCCGTGTGGTTAGGATTCACTCCTCCCTGCTGCTTACCTGGGTTCACTGTCACCGTCACCACCACCCCCACCTTTTGAGGAGAGTGGCAGCTCCCACTACTCTATCCCAAACGAGGGGGGTAATAGGTCCATGATGAGTCACAGGGTGCAGAATGAAATCCCACAAAATTACATGTAAGTTTAGTCCGATAGCCTGTATGTCCTGCTCCTTTATATCATGACTGTGTGTGGGTGAGGGTTGGGACTGTGTGTGTAAGGGTTGAGACTGTGTGGAGGTGACCGTGTGGAGGTTGTGCTGACTGTGAGCCTTTGAGTGACCACGTGTGCCGCTTTGCTTGCTGCCTCTGCAGGCCTTGCTGTGCTGCGCCTCGCACTGCCACTTTGGGGCCTCGTGACTGACTGCCTCCCAATCGACGGCCACCACTGCCGCCCACAGACGTCCGCCACAAGAGTAAGCGCACGTCCTCACCCCACTGTCTCTCTCCCTTGCCGCTGAGTGTTGGAGAGCCAAGCCACACCGGTGTGATGTACTAGTAATGAATTGGCATGTTCTGTTTACTTTAAAAACCTTACTAATTGGTTGTGTCGGGTGGTGGCGGGTTTAATGACACATTTATATATTTATGTGATCTAACCCAAAAAAACCTGTATTATGGGTGATATTGGTCGCGAAAGCCTACGTGTGTAATGGAGTGTTCAGGAACATGACTTATTCACTTAAGTGGAATCAAACGACCTTCACAAATTGCAAGGACGCGCAGCGATACACAGCAATACACAGCGATACACAGCGATACACAGCAACACGTGGTGACACACAGTGACATACATGAATACACTGACACACAAGGGCACACAGGAATACACAGGGACACACAGGGACACAAAGGGACACAATGAAGCTTATTTTCCACATTTATGTTGGCACCCACATCTTGTTGTGAATGAGAATGTAACGGAGCGTTCTCGATTGCTTAGAATCTCAAGATGATCATCTCAAATGCTTCGCGTTGTCGTCAGCACTTGTAGAGGATTAGGGCATGCACTGTGAGCGTTGAGGTTGGCACTTGGCATAGCGCACGTGTGGCTGGCGAAGGCAGCCGGGTGGCTCTGAGGTTGGAGCGTGGAGCTGGCACCGCTGAGACCCTGGGTTCCGAACCAGGTTTTCAGCCACCGCCTGTGATTATACTGGGTCCTCAAGTGCAGTGAGTTGATGGTCTCGGCCCGGTCACCAATTCTGAATAACAACCATCATGTCGGTTTGACGGTCATGCAATGAATGTGACTGGGTCGGCAGGGCGGGCGGGGAAAGTGCTGCCCCCTACTGTGTGGACCAAAGTTCATTTGTTTAGAACTGCTTTTTGTGTTTAGTTTGTGGTCTTTCCCGGTCGCCAACCGATTAGCATGGTTGGCTAGGTACGGTGCGAAAGTAGTTCAACATACATGAATACATACTTGAAGGGATCTCGGAGATAGCTCCGTGTTATCCGCTTCTGTGTGAGACGAGATGCATTGCTCTGCAAAAAGTCCGAGTGACGTGACGGCACAATCCGGGCAAAACTATGGAAAAAGCAAAACTTATAAAAGGTCTGGGGCGGCCCGGAGTGCTTTTGTTTCCTGAGTCCCCATGTCGTAGTGTCATCACACTGTCAAGTGCTCGATTTAGGCTCCGTCGACCTGTGGGGAGGCCTAGGTCAGCCTTTGGACGTCTCCTGTTCCCACTGGCATAATGCACGAGAGAGCGATCGCGCGGCTCACGGCGGTGCTGCCGCGGCCGGGCACACTTTCCACCCACACGCCCTCGCCGGAGGCTCTGCCGATGGCGCACGGTCAGAGAGGACTCTCGCCCACCCCCGCCCTCCCCGTGCTGCCCCCAGCTCGGCTTTCGGGGCCCCCCCGCCGTCGCAGCCATGACACGGCCCTGGCGCGTGACAACACGGGGATCGGTTATGCCGTGCGGCGCTGCTCGACGAGAAGCCTCCGCGGAGCTAACGCCGCTCGGAGAAGGCCGATGATGTGGGGCCGTCGCCTGCCACTTGCCCCGCAGCGCGCTGTGCCACGTGGCAGCAGATGGCATTCAAACAGCACCGTGGTTCACTCCACGTTGTTTATGGTGCCACGCATCATTTGCTGTGCATACCGGCTTCGGAAATGACACGAGTCCTTTTTTTGGCGAGAGCCCCGGTGGCCTCACTGGGGCTCTTGGGGACTATTTTTCAAACAGCGTCTTAAATTGCGATATTTGGCCAGATCGTGAATGGGTGTTGTTTTTGCTGTTGCTGTATGTGGGAATAAACCAGAGAACTGAGAGAAAATTCATACGGGGACCAGGTGCGATCTGTCAAACCTCCACTGGGGGATAAAATAGAAGGATTTCTTCAACCCGCTGACAAGCGTGGTGAAGTATGGTCGAACAATCCCCATGATGAACATGGCATGAAGAAGCCTTCATCCAGTGACAGTTTGAAAATAAATCTTAACATCATCACAACAGAGCACTTGACGGTGACATCGTCCACACGTGCGACGTGCACCTTGTGAAGCATCATTAAGTCTCACGACTCTTTTCCAGAAAGGTTCTGCTGCATTGAGATGTTTGGTCGGTTCCAGTGATGAGAGTTTGGCTTCTCATGGGAGGAGAACGTGGGTGGGGGGGGGTTGAGACCGGAGAACCCAGATAAAACCCCCCATGCATTGGAAGGGGAGACACGCGAAGGTGCGCACAAGAATCCACGGCTGTGCTGCCTTCTCCTGACCACCTCGCAGCCCAACCGCATGGCTCCCGCTGCTCTCGAGCAGGCTCAGCCTGGCTGTTAATGTTAACTCTCAATGTCTTCTATCCGGGGTGGGAGGGGAGTGGATAAACGTCAACCCCCCCCCCCCCTATTGTGAGTGCCAGCTAAAAGAGCAGTCCCAGAGATTAAAAAAGTAAAGCGAGGAAAATCCCAGCATCCTCCTCTCACCGGATCTCACCCTGCATGCAAGGATCTGTCTGCAGTGCTAGAGTGCGTTTGTGACAAATCTAATTTTGGTATGGCATGGACACTCCTCACATTGAGTTTGTGAGTTCAATTCCTGGCCATAGTAGATTCGTCTTCATCGGAAGGCATCGGGAAAAAATTGTCCTTTGGACGGAATAATTGCTGCCACAGTAATGTGGAGTTTTCATGGATAAGATGAGCGTGGCATTGTCGGTGCTGGTGTCACACTGGCACGCGTTTGGCGGCATCGGAGGCTGATTCTCGTCATGCTCGTGAATCTCGGCCCCTGCATAAGTCATGCTTAATGTAGGCGCAGCTTTCGTGGCCTTCATGCGATGTCTGCGCAGCGTCATCTCTGCGTCAATTGCTGTGATAGGCGGGTGTCCACGACGCTCCCCCGCCCACGGTGTGCATTCGCGTTCAGAGATGCTGCGAAGGGATCTGTGCATCAGGTGGATTGATGATCCAGCACTCCGCTCACCACCTCCTTATAATTATTCTATCACTACTACCATGGCTCTTGTTCCGGTGAACTTTACTCCAACCACGTGGAGGACTCAATCTGCCAGACACTCACCGTTTCGTCTCATTCAGCACATGGCATTCTACCACCATGCTGCGGGTCACATCAACACACTCACTCACTAAAATCCACTCATTCATTCATTCAGCCACCCACTCACACACCCACTCACCACACTGCAGGTCACCCCAATTCTCTCTCTCCTTATTCGCTTGCACTGCTCCACTTGGGAATTCCCTCCTCCCATCATCTTATTTGCCCAAGCTCTCACAGTAATAACCTTTCTCAATTTAAGAAACGCTTTACACTATTATTCATTTTGACTTCGATCATGCGTTGTCACTGGCCACTTGATGTTTTGGGCGTTTGTGCTCAACAACCCAACACGCGACGATCCCCCGGCGTGGCACTGCACGTTTCCATATCACGAGATGGGCGTGTGTGCAGAGTACCTGGGTCCTAACGTGAGCCCAGGCTGGCTCAGAACGCGCTGCGGCTGGCTCGGGGTGAGCCCTGTTGCATAATTTACCAAGTTGTGGCAGCACGCTGCCCCATAGTATTTGTAACAGTAGCGGACTGTATTGTTAAATACATTGTTTGTAATAATTAGAATATTATTGGTAATGCTCACAATATTTTGCAGATCATAAAATAATCAAAACTGTGAGTCGTGAAACGCAGGCCCAGAACATCAAGGGGCCAGTAACAAACAGCGCAATCAAGGTTGTAATGGATAAGAGTTTACGTGTTTCAATGAAATGTATTTTGTAAGTGTGGATTGTGCGCTTAAAATACTGCAGAATCACCTATTTGTGAGAGCACCGACCTCCCAACACGCGCTCTGAGTTGCTCTCGCCACCTCTTCACAGCTCTGTTGCTTCTGCCTCTTTCCGTCGGTCACGGCCAATGCGTGAAGTGTTGGCATTTGCTGAAGTCTTTGCACTCGCAAAGCGTCGTGAGTTTCTCTGTGGCAACGTGGAGGCGGCGCTAAAGAGGGGGGGACGTTTTCTCTGAAAGGTCTTACAGAAAATCTCCCAATGCTTCGGAGTGGGGCAGTGGTGCAATGGCACAGTGGCGGTGCAGTGTCGGTGCAGCTGCCCAGTGACACGGTCACGCAGTGGCATGGGGGTGGTGTAGTTGCGGCGTGGTGGTGGAGTTGTATGGTGGCATGGTGGCGGTGTGGCACGATGGCACGGTAGCGTGGTGTCACACGAGAGTGGCAGCCACCGTGAGGTGTCGATGGTCCAATAGTGCGGCATTTCCTCAGCTCATGCTGGGGCTCCCCTCTCCTCGAGTCGCACACGTGTTGTGTGTGTGGTTGTGCGTGTCACGCTGTAGTGGCGCGTGGCGCCGTTGCGAAAGCTGTCGAGGAGGGCGAGTGTGTTGAGCGGTGTCACACGCAGTGCCGGAGTGAAGCTGGAGTGATGCTGCTGTGGGTCCCCGTGCGTGTGTTCCGTGTCGTCACCGTGGGGAGCCCCATGGGGGAGCGCACGCCGCCGCGTGACTTGGGGCTCCCTCGATGCCGGCACGGAAAAATACATTCTGCTGCTCTCCATCCCCGCGTGTGGAAGTCCGCGGCGAACTCCAAACATTGCACTTCCATCCAGCCCTTTTGGTCATCTCTGTATATATAAAAGGGAAATTTGTGATTATGTGTCTGTTCAAAATGTTTAGCATACTTCCCGACATGCAACAAACTTGAAATTTGGCATGTGGGTAGCTTCCAGACTGTACACAATGCAAAAAGTATAAAAATAGACTTTTGTATTTTGGGCAGGGGGGGGGAAATGACCATGAAGTGTGTGGCGTCAACCCGCATACAGGACTGGCGAGAATCGAAAGCTGGTGAGCGTTTGTGGTATCGATTAAACGGGAATAGGCCAATTCTATGGAAATCTCCAACCTTCGATTCCTTTGCGCGATTTAAAGAATCGAATCTTGGCGCGCGAGCGTAAGTTTTTTTTCCACCGCACGTTGGGTTTTATTTTAATTAATGAGGTAATGATCAAAGTTTTATTTTCAATTGTGTATGTTATGTTTTTAAGTTTTTAGAAGTTTAAAATATATTTTTCATCCGGGCAACGCCGGGTACTTCCCGCTAGTTTACAGATAAGCGGATCATGGAAAACAGGAGTTTCAGAGGATAACGAAATGATGTTTATTTCCATCACATGCAGTTGTTGTATTACATCACATTTCGATATTTTGCGAGGTTATTTAATTTTAGTGTGCCTTTCTCCTAATTTTCAAGCTTGTGTGCCGTGCCACGTCGTCATCTTACTTGCGCAGCAGCAACACGTTGCCGTACACTCATTGATATGCTAATTTTCTCTGCCCCCTCCCTCTCTCCGTCCCCGCCCCCCCTCTCTATATTTAAGGGACCGTCACAGAAACGACCCCTCTGTGCCGATATGTGTCCTCTCTCTGTGTGTCCTTGTGATGTCTGTCTGCTTATGTCTGTCTATAGTTTTCTAGTTAGATTTTTATTGCTATTTCTTTTATGCCTGATGATGATTGCTTGTGTTGCAATCGAAACGTCGCTATTATTTTAATTTATTATTTTATTTTTAGACGTGACTTAACCGAAAGAACCAAAGAATAATTCCTGCAGTCACGAAAGCTCCAAATTAAGATAGTTGTCGTTAGGTTTGAGGGACCCAGTTCCATGCTCAACTCTGCAGACAGCAGCGGCCAAAGCCTCTGCATCCTTGGTGCATTCTTCACAAGCAACTTGTTCATGGGAGGAGATACTGTTGCTTAAGTGCTTTAAAAATATGATCGCAGTTGATCCAATGAGATGTCGGCGAGCCCTTAGAATCGCTTGCATAGACAATGTGACCTCTTATGCTAGGGAACGGCTCGCAGAAGCAGATACCGTTGAGCAGTACTTTATTTTGCGTTGCGTTTTGTCAGTTTGGTTATTCAGGTCACTTTTGCAGATGAGACTCCTATCCTGGTCTCGAATTTTCACCCAGTTAGGAAAACAAATTTGACTTGACCTAGCCCGGAAGGAGTAGACTGGAGAATATACGCAGGTTAGCAACGTCATCCACACTATGAAGGAAAGTGAGTGGGCCCTGGGCAGGACACAGCTAAAGCCGACAATGGCCGAAGATCAAGAATAATAATGGAGTGGCAGCCCATGTATGGAACGCATCCAAAAGGATGTCGACAGAGGAGATGGAGTGACAAAATAAGTTTGTACCGCAGGTGCTGGATGGACTGTTGCATTGCAGAATTGTGAGACATGGGAGCTGCTTTGGGAGGCATAATCCAGCAGTGGATTGACCATGGCTTTGTCCTTCGCTCTTCGGGAATGTTGCGGTGAGAGCTGCGCCGGACGCTGCATGTGGCTGCGAGCAACGGTAGTCTCCGGACATGGCCCTCGCTCTCGCACGGCCCATCCCGTCACAGCTGTTGATCACACGGGGTCTCTAGGGATGCGTAGCCTGCGGACAAGTGGTTCCGTCCACGTTGCGCAGAGCAACACCGTCTCACAGGCACGGCTTTCCATGCATGATGGCACCTTTCGTAAACCACGACCCTAAAAACAAATTAGAGTGATTTCTTCACAAATTTGTATTGAGGCTCATTGGGGCAGTGCTGGGATGGCGTGGGCACGATACCTGAAGCAGGAAGGAGCCCGGATTGTGAATGACTATTCACTCTCAATGTCAATGGTTTTACCAGCTGATTTTGCATAAGCCGGCCCATTCCAAAATTGGAAATTCATCAGGGACGGATTCTACTTTTGCTTGCCCAGACTCTGGATAAGGCTGCACCAGTGTAATGGGTTGGATTGGCCAAGGCTTGGGTGGAGCATGAAGTGGGAGTCACGATGCGGCTGGCTGGCCAGGCCCTCCGAGCCCGCCAACCACTTTGAGATCCTTCACCGGCCGCCCACCTCGTGGGCAGTGCAGCAGCAGACAGGTGTGTAACACACGGTCGTTGTAATTGTCTCATGACGTACAATACACACGTCAATGGCGAAAGTGTAGTTTGGTGGTTATCTTTTCATCAACTACATATAGACCACGGACAGGTACTGTGCCAGTAATCATGGTGGCTGATTCCTGGATTGGAATCGCTATGGCTACCACCATCATCACCTAGACCCAGACCTTCACAAACTCAATTGAGCCTACATTATTGTTTTGTCGAGCATAAATAAAGTATGTGTACAATGGTCCAAATACAGTACATGTACAATTGTGCAAATACTGTATGTGCAAAATTGAAACCGGAAGTAAACAGCCTCCTTGGAGTACTTCTAGGCCCGCGGGCGGTGGTGTCCACGCTGCGGCACGTGTCTGTCTGTAGTCCACCATTGTTTAGGCAGCGAGTATTGGTGGATCACTGGGTTGTAAAACCCATTTTTGCAGTGGTCCGACAAGAGAGGATGTGACTCACTGATACACATGGAGATACAGATGAATGAGAGGAGGAGGCAAACGGTAGATGAGAGTCCAAGCGACAACACTCGCACATCAGTGGTCACACGTTGCAGGCATTATGACCGCCGTGTGATGTCGCGGCACCACGAGATGGGGTGTGCGCTGGAGAACTCTCACCACGGCTAATAATCGCAATTCATCCGAGGGTTGTAGATGATCTGTAAACCGGAATTTAAACAAACTGTTCTTAACAATCTAGAGTCATCGCACCTCCGATTGGCATGGCTGGCTACGTACGCTGCGAAAGAAGTTCAACATACGTACATTTAGCTCACTTAAGACCCCTAAATTGGGATTTGACGCTTCTTGCCCATATATGCAGAACTCTTATTTATCTAATTGGATGCCTTCCAAAGTGCATTAGTGTGTGGGGTGATGGTGTGAGTGGTTGCACAGTAGAATTGAAGAGCAGACTCGTGGGACATTTGCATCTCAAGGTTTCTTAATCACAATCTTATTATTCTGCTTGTTTTTACAGGAAAGCATCTCTGAGTCTCAAAACTCCTTTTCAGGAGGGACCTGCCAAGTTTGCGCAGTAGAGAGGACAATGTTGCTGCTGTGCGTAATCCCAATTGAGTAATTGGCAGTGTAATTTTTGAGCTTTGGAATGTTTGGTCAATGCCAATTGCATTTGTATGGTTTCTTAGCTATGGGAGGAAGCTGCAGGAGACACATGCAGTACAGTGGGAAAACATACAAACTCCACGTAGAAAAGCACCCAAGTTGAGACTCCAACGCAGGACCGCCTTGCTGTGAGACACGAGTGTTTACCACTGCATTACCCTGCCAGCCCTCTGTAAAGCTCGTTTTAGTCAGTGCATTACAATAATTTGTACACAATCGTAGCGAAGAGAGAGAGAGATAGCTACGGAATGTTGCACGAGCATGAACGAGCCATTACGAGTTCTCGCGTGAGCCGTCGTGATCTGGCGGCTGTTCAAGCACTGGGAGACGAGTTTTCTCATGAGCATCCCCCCCACTCAGAGAGCCCCCTGTCCTCAATCGACCCTCAGTGCACGCACCCCCCCCCTGCTCTTCACATGTCAACAGCGCCCGGCCGCGGCAATGCCGGTGGATTGCTATTGACTGGAGTTACATGTGCACATGGCTCTCTCAGTTTGGCTACTATGTGAGTTTCGTAGCCATGGTTATCATTGAGCGGCAGGGTGGAACAAGGTATTGCTTGTGCCTCACAGCAGAGGAAGGCTGGGTTATATTCCTGACTGCAGGTTATTTGTGGTTTCCTCCCATCTGGCGTTGGCCAAACATTCCCAATACTGAAAAAAATTACTCAATTGAAATAACTCGCACAAGAACTGACAATAACATTGCCCCCCCTGCCCTCTCCTGAAAATGAGCCTTGAGATTCAGTGAGGCTGTCTTGGTTTAACGAGTGTAGTAGTGTAGTGACTTTGTTGGTGTCACTATGGTGCTTAGCGCCAGCTACTGTCGCAGGAGTGCAGACACGTCGGGAGTCCTCTCTGCCACCAGACCATTGGTTGACATGGAAGCTGGCCATAGGGGGCATGGTTCTGGTGAGGGGTGGAGGAGAGCAAATGAGGACGTGCTACTCCGTGTGAACCCGAAAGGGCACGTGACCGAGACAGGGTAGCGAGGGGGCCGAAGGGGACTTGAGGGACACGTGACGTGGAGCCGAGAGCCTTCTGGCAAGATCCAGAAGGGGGCGTGGCCGAAGGCGGGGCGAGGCCGCGCTTGGGGTGGATAAAGGGGAAGCCCCGAGAGCAATCGGGGCTCGTCTGTGGAATCAACCCTGGGTGCTACGTCTTCGGTCTTCGCTCGGCATCGTGGGTCAGGCAGCGTGTGTGCTGGCTGACTCGTTCGTGTAGTTAACCCGCTGCTCACATAGTTAACCGTGTAGCTATCACCTAGCAGTAGAACCAGTGTACGTTTAGTTAGTTACCCTGTTGGGGAGTTGTAAGAAACGTGTTGCCTCCAAGTTCGAGTGTGTGTCTCCATGGTCAACACTGCTGTAATAATAATACAATCCGTAATTGTTGTTGGCAGCCAGGAGGTTGGTTGCAGCAGTTCCATGAGATTGGAATGTGACCTGGGGCTGCAGCCATCCCTGATGAAAATCCAGCCCCTCTCACGAGAGAGGCCGCGGGCCTGCAGGGACGGGCCTAAAATAACATGGCTGCCTCGGTGGCTTAATTAATGTTCACGACAAAAATACATTCTAATTGTGTTATTCACACGTAATGTATTACCCTTGACTTTGAGATGTGTTGTATAAGCACACAAATCCTCGTGGTAAATTTAGCCAGTCTTTTGGCAGCATGTTGTCTTTGTTAATGTGCTGTTGGTGGCACTTTTTGAATTTTATTTTGGGCAAACAGCCATCTGAGCAGCAGCGACTCTCATCACCTGCAATAGCGGCTTTCGCTTTTTGTTTTGTGTGCACAAAAGGCGCATTCCTCTTTTGCTGCTTACAGTGTCCGTATGTCACTAGCAATAGCCTCAGCATTTACAGCCTTGATCCGGTGGTGGACAATCCTCATTTCTGCGTTGGAGGGGTGCGTCTCAGAATCAGAATATTTCTTTATAATGAAGAAATCCGATGGGCAATAAAGCTCTCTTTCACAGATTCCAGTAGGGGCGGGTAAAAACATTACAACAACAAACAATACAAAAACACGATAGTAGTACAAGGTACAAGAAAGGTAAACAAATCACCCAAACACATACAAATAAAACTAAACCATTCCCATCCTACCAGGCAAAAAGCTCACTGAGGTATATGTAGGACAATCAGTACTGACTTTCCCACAAAGTGGTGCTGCTAATTTTATCGACCCCTTGAGGGATGATGGGCCGAGTCAACCCCGTCCAGGATGTTGAACTCGCGACCTTCCGCTAAGCCAGCCGGTCGGATCTTAGGGGCAGTCGAACGTTATTTAAAAAAAATGGCGAAATGTTTGCTGTCGTTTCATGCTTCAATGGTTAAATCATTAAAACGGCCAAGGGGCCCCAGCGCAGTTGGCGCTGGCTGCGGGATGTTTGCGAATGTTGTTTTTGTGCGTTTTGGCTGTGCGGTGGAAGAAGGCGGGTGGCGGTGGGGGTGGCTCCGTTTATGGTGGGAGGAGGCGGTGGTGCCCTGGTGGCGTTTTTCGCCGTGATAAGCGGGCGGGCACGGCTCGCTCTGTATCGTTGCATCGCGCGTCCTATCTGCTGCCAGCGAGGTCCAGCGCTGCAGCCCTATAACCACAAACACATGGCCCCCTTTTTTAGGTTTAATTTGGTTTCATTTGACTTAAAATAACACATGTTTGCAACTGGCACCGGCGGTTTTATTACACCAAACCACAAATATGCGCGACGAGAAGACAAATATTGCCTTTGTAAGGAATGCAGAAAAATTAAGCGTACAGGGCGAACAAAAACCACCCCAAGGTTTCTTCCACAGCATTTCCAGCTCCCACGCAAGCCCCTCGCCAACATCGAAGTCCCCTTTATTGTGCCACAGTTCCAACCCCCCCCCCGTCGTCCCAATTCCCTTGTATATATAAAAAAGATCCAGTTAAAGCTTGCGGTAAGATTTTCCATTGAGTGTCGGTGAGAG
Organism: Lampetra fluviatilis; assembly: GCF_964198595.1. Classification (NCBI taxonomy): domain Eukaryota; kingdom Metazoa; phylum Chordata; class Hyperoartia; order Petromyzontiformes; family Petromyzontidae; genus Lampetra; species Lampetra fluviatilis. The sequence goes on from NC_136296.1 coordinate 531,551, forward strand.
CGGGAGGAAGTATGCGGCCGTGGAATGGGCAGTGAGGCCTGGCGTTTGTCCAGGCAGTTTCCACTCGTCTGGCCGCCGGGAGAGGGGGAAGGGGGAGCAGCGCCGGCACATGTGCGCACGCACGCAACGTGCGCCCTCCGCCGCCGGGAGCACGGCGCGTCGTCGATACTGGGGGGGCGGGGGCACGCATCCCCGCGGTGCTCACAACCGCTCGCCCGCCCTCGTGTGGGACCTCTCACTCCACACGCCCCGCCCTGTCGTCGCTCCAATACTAGATAAGCTGCCTCACCACAATGGGCGGGTCTTGGGTCTCATTTGACCATACTTCCCGACCCTGGTCAGCGAAGGTAGGGAGGGGAAAGTACAGCACATCAGTGGGTTTTTTTCTGCCCTGCCCTCTGCTGGCCACGTGTGATCCCGCGGCCTACAACGCCTGTCGTGCGTGGCGGTTGTCCAGGCAAGCACGATCCAGGCTCACGCCTTCTTAGTATTCTGACTGATAGGGGTCTTCGGCTCATTCCTAAAACATGGGATGAATTGGCAACTGTGAGTGATTGAAGAGCCATTTATTTGCTGCAACAGATGACGACACTTGTCTGTGCTTGCAAAGACGGAGAACCCATCGGCATGACCGACTCTCATTCCAACCTAATCCAGCTTTTCCTGCATGTCAGTGGCGCTCTCCACATTTGGTTCTCTCTTGCGATTTAAACCGATTATTATTCAGAAATCATTTTAGGGCCTGTATTTATGTTGACCTTCTTTTGCACTGTATGTAGCCAACAGTGCTAATCGGAGGTGCAGCGGAAGGACAACACAAAAATATTTTTTAAAATATATTTTTAAAAATATTGATTTAAAAGTGCATAGCTCCAGTGGCTTTCTAAAATCGGAAGGAAGAGCGTTCCTTACGGTCGCAGGAGCACGTCTGAAAGCGCCACGCGATGAAAAATGTTCAAAACTCTAGCTGCCACTCTCAACGTGGGTGCTCACATGGGCGGAGAGGTCAAGGTGCAGGATTTGTTCCCAGATCGCTTGGCTTCCCATGTAGCCTCGTGAACTCAAAACGACTTGAGATCCAGATCCGAATTTTGTGTTCGCACGAGCAAAGTGGGAATTCCACAAAGCAGAGGTCATCCAAACGAAGAGAGCACTGCCAGTTGATACGGAGGGCACGCCTTGTTTGATTTGTTTATCTTTGTTTGCCCAGGAAGGCCTCATTGAGTCTCAAGCCTGTTTTTCGAAGAGGGTCCTGCCAAGTTTTGCAGTTAGGGGGCAATGTTGCTGTAATGCCAATTGAATAATTTGTAAGCAATGTACATTTCAGCATTGGCATGTGGTTTGGCCAATACCAGTTGCATTGTTTTTTAGCTTTGGGAGGAAACTAGAGAATCTAGAGGAACAGGGGGTTCACGTTTACGGTGACTTTCAGACCGCAGTCCACTCACTGGCATTGACTATATATATTTTATTCTCCGCAGGGAATGGATTCTTTGCTCCGCTGCAAGTCTCCTACCACCACTCTCCCATTGACATATTTCGTTGCTTCCTCTTAGTACCTTTCACGCGACGGTCAATGTTAGAGTGTATAGCAGATTGTATAATAATAAATAGCATAAAAGTGTAATGTTAGTAGGGTGGGTAGAATCATACATAGTGTAATATTACAATGTATAGTCTAAGGTATAGGGTGGTGTATAGTAATGCAGTATATAATTTAATGTTGGGTTTGTCTATGGCAGTATATAGTACGGGGTAGACCCGTGTGTTGTAAGAGAAAAAAGTTTAGCTGGAGGCATATTATATTTTTGCGACATAGAATTATAATGTATGACTTACTGTTAGTAGCTCAGCTTATTGGAGAGTATATTTAGTATCTTCTTGGTTCTTTCGGTAAAGTCACGTAGAATGGAGGTAATAAAATAATAAAAATAAACATAATAAAATAATTATCACGACGTTTCGGCCACAACGCAAGCAGCCGTCCTCAGGTGAAGACCAGGTCTGTCCGGGAGACAGCGTCTGAATGAAACACCACCACGCTTGGAGCGTATATTTAAGCTGGGTTTGAAGGGGGGAAGGGCGCCTTGATAAAATAATTTGCATATCAAGAGGAAATTTGCATATTTATGGGAAATGCAGGTATGTGATTAGTACTACTTTTGAAATGCATAGGAGGTGGGCGGGGAGGTTTCAAAGTCATATTATGCCCGTGCATTATGCAGGATTAGCAGCATCAAAGGGAGGGGATATAGGGGTAGCATTAATAAAGGGAAGGAATGTTAATAGTATGTAGCTGCAGTGACTAAACAACCACGTAAAAAACGAAAGTATAAACTACATAGTATCATCAGTATACTAAATATACTCTCCAATAAGCTGAGCTACTAACAGTAAGTAATACATTACAATTCTATGTCGCAAAAAATATAATATGCTTCCAGCTAAACTTTTTTTCCTTACATCACACGGGTCTATCCCGTACTATATGCTGCCATAGACAAACCCAACATTAAATGATATACTGTATTACTATACACCACCCTATACCTTAGAATAATACATAGTGTAATATTACACTATGTTTATTCTATCCACCCTACTGTATATCACACTGCTGTATATTCACTATACAATTACGATACTATATATTGCCTTATACATTGTATTAAACATTAAATTTTATACTATTTATTATTATACAATCTGCTATACACTATACCATTGACCGTCGAGTGAAAGATACTAAGAGGAAGCAACGAAATATGTCAATGGAAGAGTGGTAGTAGGAGACTTGCAGCGGAGCAAAGAATCCATTCCCTGCGGAGAATACAAGATATATAGTCATGCCAGTGAATGGACTGCGGTCTGAAAGTCACCGTAAACGTGAACACAATCAGTTAAGATCCGAAATGGTTTAGTATATTGATGATACTGATGTAGTTTATATTTTAGTTTTTTACATGGTGGTTTAGCTGCTGCAGCCCCTTACTATTAAAAAATTCCTTCCCTCTATTACTGCTAACCCTACTCCCTCCCTTTGATGCTGCTAATCCTGCATACTGCATAATGCACGGGCATAATATGACTTTGAACCCCCCTCCCACCTCCTACGAATTCCACAAGTAGTGACTAATCCCATATCTGCATTTCCCATAAATATGCTAAATTCTTCTTGATATGCAAATTCCCTTGTCAAGGCACCCCTTCCCCCTCCAACCCAGCTTAAATATACGCTGCCAAGCCTGGTGGTGCCCATTCAGACGCTGTCTTTCCGACAGACCTGTTCTTCACCTGAGGACGGCTGCTTGCGTTGTGACCGAAACGTCATGATAATTATTTAATAATGTTTTATTTTTATTATTTTATTATTTCCCTTCTACTTGACTTTACCGAAAGAACCAAGAAGATTTAGCGAAAGAACCAAGAATATGAATCCCTGCTGTCACGAAAGCTTTAAATCTAAATTCAAACATTAATTATTTTTAGATGTCGTCACCAATATGAATACAACGCGGTTCGTGTCGCGTGTGAACCCAGCAGACACCGTGGGTATGTTTATTTTACAGAAATCGAGGGAGTCGGTCACAGGAAAATAACATGAAAGTTAAATTTTTTTGACATTTTAACGAAGGTGATCCGCCCGGCCACACCAGTCACACGTGCGTGTGTCCAGCAATGCTACATAAATCCGCTGCTGGATGAGGGCCTCCCTACGTCGGGTGGGTTGTGGGGGTTATCTAGCCATACTTTACCACGCTGGTCAGTGTGGGGTAGGGGATCCAGAACCGGTGCTGATATCGCTCGCCATGATGTTGTGCCATTGCTGGGAATCAAAACCCTGGTCGCCAAGTGGGTAGTGCGTTGTGATAACTGCTGCGCCACCGCTCCGTATCATGGTGTGGTATCGGGCCATCCACAGAGCGGTGCGACGAGAGGGGTGGTGGGCCACGTGACTCCATGCTGGATAACTCATGTGGCAGAGGCGGCGAGCGGGGTCCCTTGCCTGTCGAGCCCTCGGAGGCATGCGCCATCTCGTTTGTTTGAGCATAGGGGGATCCCGTGGCAGTGTTTTCCACATTGGTATGGGTCCCCGTGGCCCGGTGTCATGGCCACTTGTGAATAATTAATTGTGATTATTAAATGAGCAGCGCTTTGTTCCTTTGTGAAGCCGATGGAAGGCTGTGCGCCTCCTGCGCCGAGTGGTGGGGAGGCATCCGCCAAGAGCCGGGTGTGTGCCGCTCTGCCCCGCGTATGGCAGCCCTCTATCTGGCCGAACAAAAGGTGCTCATCTCATGCTTGCAGCCCTGAGCCAGTGGTGGGAATTCCGCATTCCCATTACAGGGGCGAGACAAGTGCAGCAAAGTGTACATGCGCACTCCGCGCCGGTGCTGATGCATCGTGATAGACCAAATGGTGGCTGTACGTCGTGTTGTGCTTTACGCACTTTTGACCAAATCACCTGGGAATGCCCCTGATCTCGCCAGACCTCGGAAGCTAAGCAGCCTGAAGCCCGGATAGAGCTGAGGTATGTGACTACTGCTTGGGTCAGTTATGTCACAGGAGGCTGCGGGTGAAATGCAGCGGGCAGCAGAGGGCAGTGCTGAAAAATCCTTGTTTATACTGCACTTCGTAGCTGGCACATCTATGCCAACCACCTTCAACCCGCAATGATCAGCTTGGTGAAGCATGGGCAAGGACTCCTATAATTCACACGACATTGGAAGGCCATCTTAGAGCAGTGGATTGACAGCACAGTAATGCCAAGTGTGTACCCAGGGAAACCTCACTGCATCTCAAGACTCTCATTAGGGCCTCCTATGGAATGTTTGGCCAATCCTATACAGACAAGGGGATAACACTTAAATCTCCAAATTCAGAATGAATAAATTCAGTCCAAATGTGCACCGAACTTTTGGCTGCACTGCCATCTTCTGGCCAACTTACAGGCTGAAGCCTGGCGTCTGTTGCACCTGATATATCCTGGTCGTCACCCTTCCAAGCACTGACTAGGCCTTGCCCTCCTGAACGACTGAGCTCTGATGAGATCTGCCACATTCACGGCGAGATCCTCGCAGCGAAGTCAGAACCAACGAGCGGCCACATGGGGTGTCAGAGAGTTAGATCGAAGGGCTCCTCTGTGTTTGTGTGTGAGTGTTAGAGTAACAGTAATAATGAGTACATTCGGTATTCATGCTATCGCCCTTTTAGCACAGGGCTGAGGAAGACGCCGCTGTCTTTTACAGACACAGTCTGCAGTAGTTTTAGATTGTATTTAATTCAGCAGGAAGGGCCCAGTGAGCTGCTTGGCTCTTGTTTCACGAGCGTCCAATCACGGTACAGATGTTGTAGAGTACAGATCGTAGTTACAGTCGTTGCTACATACGTTGCGATACAAGCAGCAAGTGTCGGAATGTGCTTCACGTGTTACAGCAATAGGTAACTGGTCGAAAGCCCAATTGACTGATTTGTGGCTATTTTTTTTTAACCTTGCAAATTTTGATTGTGTAGCTGGCACACAACGGCCTACTCGTGGCGAATGACGCCAGGGGACTTTTAACGTGGACTGTGATACAGGCGCAGTCGGGTCGTATCATCACTGCCGTGCGGTGTGACCCTGGGCCTTTGTGCCGTTCGTCTTGCCGTGAGTGCGCTCACGTGCCCTTGCTGCTTGTCGTCTTGAATAGCATTTGGCCAGTAGATAGATCGTGGCTGATGATTATCCTTTCACCAGGATGTGTTTTGGCGATTGGCACAAACGACAGTACCGGTCGACGACTAAATCACCCGGCATGCGTCCGATCTCATCAGAACCCGGGAGCTAAGCAGGGTTGAGGCCGGATATTGCATGGACGCGCAATCACCGTCCGTAAAGCAGGGGTTGTCGACTGCTGCAGGGCTACGTTGTCAGCAGAGGGCAGTACAGATACGTAATCTTTTGCGTTACAGTCTGCTCCAACGTCTGCGCTCCCTGCCTGCACCAATATCTACTGACCGGCTTGTTAAAGTTTGGTCAGAATAACCCCCCAGGACCCACGTGGCATAGGTCCTCTTTTAGCAGCACATGTGCTCGAGCAGTGGCAGTGGTGGAATTCACACTGCCTTACAGAGTAGCTATTGGCATGTGAATTGCCACATGGCAGCCCTGTTTTAGGCTGGCTTTTTGGCTAACAGCAACAACAGCAGTCTGTGCAGCAGAGATCATTATGCCGCTTACATTGCCCAATAGCAGCAGTCAGAGTTTTCATTGCCAGTGTCTCTTCAGCTAATGTTTAGAACTGCCACTCATTCACGAGTCGCACCGTTTCAGTTATCGACATAATAATTGTGTGATGCCGTCTTTCGGAGCTGTACTCGGACACAAGCTGGCGCACTGCTTGCTGTGAGAACTGTGAATGAAACATTTTTCGTCCCATGAAATTACGATGGTAACACAACAGGGATATAATCTTAAGGGAAATTATAAGGGGGTCATTAAAAAGTAATGGTACGGATGTTGTGATTGATGCTCTGCAGTAATTCAGTTTGTAACACATCAACAATCACGTCGTCTGCAGCCGACACCTGGATAATTACAATATATTAGGGTGATGACGATGATGGCGAAGACTGTGACCTCCAGGCTGTAGTCAACACAGTGCTCTATCGGTTTTGGGTGGTTCTTTGACCATTCTTTACCGTGACGGTTTGTATGGATGGGGGGCAAGGCCCAGGCTTGGTTCAGGCATCACTTGCCACAGACGTTAACCGAGGCTGGGATATTGAAGTCGGGTTCCCGAAATGATGAAAAGTAAGAATATTTTTTACCCATTTTGGCAATGAAACAAGTGTTAAGGTGTTCAAACACCAAATTGATACCTTTTTCAAGGGATCAAGTCTGCATTAACCACACGTACTTGTGGCAAAACATGCAAACATATGCTGTGATAATATAAGCATTGTCTTTGAAACTGATTTGCCAACACCAGAGACAGCCTTCTGTATGCCCTTGTTTCACCAGTGTTAGACTAGAGAACGCCAAAAGGCAAACAGTACAAAGACAATGCACGTATCAGAGCACTTATAGCTTGAGTTGAGCAGTTATGTCGATGAGAGTTTGCCAGTATCTAAAATGATGAAAAATTAGAATAAGTTTTACCCTTTCCAGCAATAAAACAGGTGTTAAGATGTTCAAACACTAAATTGATACCTTTTTGCAAGGCATCAGGTTTGTATTGACCACGCGTAATTGTGGCAAAAATATGGAAACAAACATAGCGCAGAAATTATTCTTTGGTTCTTTCGGTTAAGTCACGTCTAAAGATAAAATAATGAATTAAAATAATAGCGACGTTTCGATTGCAACACAAGCAATCATCATCAGGCATAAGAGAAATAGCAACAAAAATCTAACTAGAAAACTATAGACAGACATACAAGCAGACAGACATCATTGTGATGTCTGTCTGCTTGTATGTTTGTATGTCTGTCTATAGTTTTCTAGTTAGATTTTTGTTGCTATTTCTCTTATGCCTGATGATGATTGCTTGTGTTGCAATCGAAACGTCGCTATTATTTTAATTCATTATTTTATCTTTAGACGTGACTTAACCGAAAGAACCAAAGAATAATTCCTGCAGTCACGAAAGCTCCAAAAATAAAAAAAAAATTAAGATAGCGCAGAAACGCCAACTATGGCGTCACCACTCCACCACACCAGTGCTCCCCCGTAATAGTGAAGAGCATCGTCAAGGAGATACCACACATGCACAGATCGGTCCTGGGCCTGCACACACAACAGACACTCTGCTGCTCTAACCTCACTTCATTTTGTTATCTTATTAAAATATTCACATGGATAATCCCTTGAGATGGAACCTCTCATTTGCAAGGGTGTTCAGGGTAGCGATTGACACACATAGCAACACACGTAATGACACTACACACGTATATACATATGTAGTGAGTCCAACTGAGTCGCAGACGTTCTTAAGAGGCAACACTTTTATTGTAACATCAACCCCCTATCTATGTTTTGTGTGTCTCTCTGTGTGTCTCTGTGTTGTCTCTCTGCTTGTGTATCTGTCTGTGTCCCCATGTCTGTGTTTTGTCTCTCTCAAATTTTGCAATCTTTGGAAGAACGTAATCAACCAGGTAAGGTGCTGACTGTTATGTTCGCCGACACTCTGTGTTGGATTGCATTGTATTTCTAAGTTCACTAGGTTTGTTTTCTACCTGATGACGCTTGCTTGCGTTGCAATCGAAATGTCGTATTCTATTATTTAATTTATCTTCTTTCTACTTGACTTTACCGAAAGAACCAAAGAGTAATTCCTGCAGTCACAGAAAGCTTCAAATCAAGTTTTAACATCAACCCGTTAACACAAAGGGGTAACTGCCCCTTCAGATACAGCCTAGGATGGTGACCACCCAGCTAACTACTCTATACGTAGGAGTTACAGCTACGAAGGGTCAGACTCTCACTCGGGTCCCCTGACCACGTGTTGATACCTCGTAGAGCTTCCAGCTTGTAGACGTGGAGCTTCCAGCTTGTAGAACGACGAACCCCGGTCCCTCCCAGGGACCCACCTTATATCCCCCTGGGTCGGGGCCACTCCGCCCTTGGCCCGCCCGCCTTCTCGAGGTTTCTAGCTCCCTTTCGATCACTCTCGAGAGCTCTCCCTGAACACGTGATCACCCCCTAGACCCCCCACCTGGGGCCCTTTCTGTGGACACTCTGGATCACGTGTCGATGGGGTCAACCAGAGTGCCATGGCCCGGGGCAACCCTGCCCTTGGGCTGACACTCTCCCACCCAGTGCTCACCAAGCCCCGCTAGTGCTGGTACTACACCCGCCTACGGGGTGTACGTGATGACGGTGCATCGCACGCCATGCTGTGCTGTAGCCGGCATCACACAGCAACCCACCCGGTGCTGTCCGCGATGTAGGGACATCGCACGCAACCATTGGAAGGACGTTATTAACCAGGTAGAGTCTTAACTGGCTGTGATGTTTCCATCCTACCTGTCTATGTCAGCTGTTATTTCCGACTCTCTGTGTGTGTTTCTCTCTCTCTCTGTGCATCTGTCTCCGATCTCTACTCCAGTAACCCGGGTGCTGCTGCAGGGTTCACTTTCTGCCCTGCCTCCTCCCCCCCTTCTCTCCCCCCCCTACTGCTGAGACCTATATAACCTCGTGCCACGGCAGATTTCTCGCCTACTTCAGCAGTTTTTTCTTGCTGTGGTTGTCCCACCTGATGACGATTGCTTGTGTTGCGATCCAAACGTCGTGATCTATTATTTTTCTACCTACGTGACTTAACCGAAAGAACCAAAGAGTAGTCACTGGTGCAGATGTTCAATTAGAGGGGTCCACGTTTCACTAGCATACAAAAGGGGAGGGTATGACTGGCCGAGAAGACCCAAAGCTTCATGTGGAGCGACAGACCAGGTAGCTTCCACACGGCATTATGCAGCCAATGAAAAGATAATGCCACGCGACTAATTTGGATTGAAACCTCTATTGTCAAACCAGAGCTGATCATAAACACACTGCCACTCAAACAACAACAACCGCCATTCGCCACTAAGTGGCCATGACTTCACAATGGCACTTGTGCCACTTCACGTTAAGTCCACGTGAAGTGTCGGAACACCCGCTGGCAGGAGGTCATGGGACAGACCCAGGTGCCATGGGTTGCCTGACTGAGAGAACTGGCTGATGGACCACCTGTGCCTCGTACTGTGTGTGCCATCTTGTTGTGCTTTAGCCACTCGGCGCTCAGCTCTTTGTTGTGAGCGTCACTCCTCTGCCCTTTATTGTGGCAGGAGGGCTTGACTGCCTCCATCTGCCCAGTAGCGTCCTTCACGAGCCTTCTCCACAGAGACCGATCCTGACACCACTGGTACAATTCATCAGCAAGTCCACTCAGCTGTACATCCTCCTGTAACACATCACTGTATCTCTTATCTAGCCCATGTCGTGCTCGTTTAGCTCCCTTTATCCGGCCAAACAAAAGCTGTTTAAGCATGCGGTGGCCGGGCATGCTGGCTACTCATACACATACATATGTAGCAACGCTCACGACTCGTTCACACCGGATAGTTGGAGGCACACTGGTTTATTAACACCATACGTTGTGACATACACACTTGAGGGGGTATCGGCCCCCTCACCCGTCTATCTGAGGACACACCTCCTAGCTAACCCTAGCCTGCCTCAGAGTCCTCCTCTCGTGGACTAGGGGAGGCTATCTTGGCCCGACACTGGTCAGTCGGGCCCGGTACTCAGAGTCCAGACCAGCACTGGCTCTGGCTCTGGTACCACGCCACTGGCTCGAGCCTGCGCGGTCCTGACAAGGACGGCGTACCAGGGGGAGACCAGGGCTCTATCTAGGACGTCTTCCGTCTTCTCTTCTTAGCTAACACATCACTCCCGAGACCCCCGATACATTCCCCTTTTATACACCCCCCTCCCTGAGGGGTGGGGCCCCGGGGGATCGTAACGTCCGAAGCGCGGACGTCGTAGAGGCCACCTGCCCGTGCACTGACGTAGCCCCGCCCACTGTGCTTGTTTACCATAGGCTGCCATGCATAACGGGCTCTCTGTAACACCCCTACACATACATATCAGATAAGTAATGGCATGTATTTCGATTTAAAGCTTTCGTGACTGCAGAGATTCATATTCTTGGTCACGTAGAAGGGAAATAATAAAATAATAGAAATAAAATAATACAATTCTCACGACGTTTCGATTGCAACACAAGCAATCATCATCAGGTGTGAAAAAAGTAGAGTTTTTTTCTGAAAAAAACGCCACTTTTTTCAATTTTTCTTGCTGTGGGTTTCACACCTAATGATGGTTGCTTGTGTTGCAATCGAAACGTCGTGAGAATTGTATTATTTTATTTCTATTATTTTATTATTTCCCTTCTACGTGACTTTACCGAAAGAACCAAGAAAATGACATGTATGTTAAATCTATGACTTGTATAGTATGCATTTACATCGGGAATATATCACCCAGTCAAACAAATAAGGACCAAAATACATGGACTTGCCAGGGAAGGTAGAGCCGCCCATACTGCCCCCTATCACGTTAAACATTCATGGTCTTAGTTTCCTGACAGGTGAGCAAATTTATTTGACCGGAGATTGTATATTTAATGCCACTTAGACTTCACCGCCACATTATCAGTTCACGGCGGGACATTCAGCGAGAGGAGCAACATTCTCAGATTATTTATTATTCGTAGAATGTTTGATGAGGTTTTGGTCAAGCAACATATAATCAAGACCTGTAGAGAGCTAATACACAGTTCACAGTGGAGGTGCTTAGGCAAAGGCCGACATGTGATGAAATACGTGGAAATTGTGTCATTGTTTTTTCAAAATATAATCGAGAAATACTGAAGCTAAAACTGTCAAATATCTTGGAAGGCTCAACCGGCACACATGTTGAGTTAGCAGCCCCCACCTCCATCAGCCCCACCCACTTGCACATAGCCACGTCCACTCACTAGCCCCACACTCAACGCGTGGATTGGCTCTTTCTGATGTTTACTCTGCCCACAGCTCACAGGCGCCACCACCACCTCCCCATGCTGACACCGCCCACTGCCCAGGTAGCTCTGCCCAGGTAGCTCTGCCCCTTAGCCAGTATCATGAGTCGAGCATGAGGCCAGAACATGTTCAAACAGGACAAAAATCCTGATTTTCACAAAAGCTTAATTTAGGGGACAACAGGACAGCCATTCTAAGACCATGACTCTCCCGGCCAAATGGGGACGTGTGGCAGCTTGAGGTGGGGAGGGTGTGTTGGCCGGCTCATATATGGGAATGTTGATTTTTCCTCACATGAGAAGTAGCCACCTCGTGCTCCACTATCTGCTGTTGTTGTTGGTCATGGTTGTGCAGTCGTTCTATGCGACTCTTAGCCGTCCCTTTTTTCCCATGCTGCTCTGTGGTAATTGTAGCCATTAGTTGAATCCCTCCTCCAGATGAACAGATCCCTCTCCCCTCACGGCTTGACACGTAATTGCCTCTTACTCCCAGTGACAGAAGCTCCCTTCACTCTGCTGTCCGGATATGGAACTGTCTCCTTGAACACATTGTCGGCGAAATGATCTTTCAGGCCTTCAAATGCCGAGCACATAGACATCTCCTAACTTCACCACACGCCTTCTATTTGCAGTGAGCCACTGATTATGCCGATGAGCTGTACTATTGTCTGATATGGATATTTGTCACAATTGCACCCAATAAAAAAACCTGAAATAACATGCACACACTGATGCCCAGTTCTGCGCATGTGCTGGCCCAGCACAAGGTGAGCACTGCCAAAAATAGCAGTGACCAGAGTCTGTTGGTCAGCTATGGGGTGGTTGTCCGGAGGTGGCAGCGACAGGATGTAGGACGGTGCCTGTTGTCGACTTGTAATGGGAGCGACGTTCCGAACAGTTTTGTGAAATGTGTGTGGCCACCGTTGCATAAAAAGGTTGGTATGGTCCCTGGTGCAAGGAATTAAATTGGCGTCCCCTGTCCAATTTCCCCACTCTATGTAGCCTGTCACCAGGTCCGGTCCCCTCCGGCCCGTGGTCCCTGGTGCAGTTGCACCACCTGCACGCTCGATAGCTACCCCACTGTGAACTAAAAAAAATGCCCAACTATTTCATGTTTTGCGATTGGTCGAGCAATCGAAACAAATATAATCGGCAGAGCCAGCGATGCCTTAAACTAGGGGTCCTCAAACTACGGCCCGCGGGCCACATGCGGCCCGCCAAGGACATTTATCCGGCCCTCCCACCTCCCAGGACTCAGAGGAAGCCAGGGCATGTGGGAGGGGCCAGCTGCGCGGTGACTTGTGGGCAGTGAAAGCCGGAAGCTGGTTCGTGGGAGAGAGAGCGCGGGAGACGTGACAGACTGAGCATCACAGCGCAGCCACAGTCTTTTAGAGCAGAGGCAGCTTGGAGGAAGTTGGCAGCATCATTACCCCCCGAACCGAAGAGGTGAGACAGATGACACCCACATCCCATGGTCACTAATTGGGCTGCGCTTGTGAGCACTAATTGGGCTGCGCAGGTGAGCACTGATTGAGCTGCGGCGTTGGGCACTGATTGAGCTGCGGCGGTGGGCACTCATTGGGCTGCACTGGTGAATGGTTCAATGGGCCAATTGACTGGACTTGCCCCCCAGGCCTAAGGCTGCCAGCCCTCCCCTGGCTGCGCTTGACTGGCTCTCCCTCCCTCAGCTCCCTCACTTGCCCCTCGGCTCCACTCCCAGTGATATTCCTGTGTGCTGGGGATGTAGATCCCCAGCACACGCACCGCTGAGTAAATGATAGAGGGGTAATAACAGAGTGATCACTGCGATCTGTGAACAAAACTGCAGGTGTAATTCACTTTTTAATGGCACCCGCACCAGTGTGAGCCTGGGGTAAAAGCGGAGTTCCCCCAATCAGACTGCATTGATGGGCAGTGCAGTCTGTATGTCTCTGTGTGGGCAAAGTTATTGCTGGTATATTGTTTTTGTAGCACTATATATATTGGTATTTTATTAATAGCAATTTTGACTCCCTAGGAAACAACGATGTCAAGAAAGAGAACATTGACTCGGAGTGTAGGATATTCAAAGAACAGTGGACTTATGATTACTTTTTCATGCAGTACAAGGAAAGAGCTGTGTGTCTGATATGCCAGAATATAGTGTCTGTGTTCAAAGAATGCAATTTACGTCGACACTATGAAACTCAACATAAAGATAAATATGATTGTTTGGTCGGAGAAGTGAGAAAAGATAAAATATTAAAACTGAAAAATACATTAACAACTCAGCAAAATACTTTTGTGAAGCAGAAGCAGCTAAATATTTCATCACTGCGAGCAAGTTTTCAAGTTGCCAAGCTAATAGCGTGCACTGGCAGACCATTCGTGGAGGGAGAATTTGTTAAAGAATGCCTTCTTTCTGTTGCCAAAGAGATGTGTCCAGAGAAGGCCGATTTATTTAGTACAGTGAGTCTTTCAGGACCTACAATTACACGGAGGATTGAAGAAATGGGAGACAATTTGCATCAGCATTTGCAAAACTCCACAAAAAAACTTTCCTATTTTTCCTTGGCACTCGACGAAAGCAATGATGTTCGTGATTCTGCACAACTTCTAATTTTTATTCGTGGGACGAATGACTATTTTGAAGTCACAGAAGAACTTGCTGCACTGCAAAGCATCAAAGGAACAACTACAGGAGAGGATATCTATGAAAAGGTTTGCCAAACTGTGAATAGTTTGAAGCTGAACTGGGCTAAACTAGCCAGTGTGACAACTGATGGTGCTCCTAGCATGGTGGGGTCTAAGAAAGGAGTAATTGCTCGCATTAACCAAGAGATGGACAAACATAACCATTCTCATCCAATAGCCATACACTGCCTCATCCACCAACAAGCGCTGTGTAGTAAATCACTGAAGTGGGACTGTTATGAAAATTGTGGTATCTTGTGTTAACTTCATTAGAGCTCATGCACTAAACCACAGACAATTTCAGGAATTTCTGTCTGAGCTAAATGTTGACTATGAAGATGTTCTGTACCACACAGACGTCCGTTGGCTGAGTCGAGGGAGAGTTTTGAAACGTTTCTTTGACTTCCACAGATTACAGCTTTTCTGCTTTAAAAAAACAAAGAAGTACCAGAGCTCAATGATGCAGAATGGAAATGCACCTTGCCTTTCTGACAGATGTAACAGAGCTACTCAACAGTTTCAATGTGCAACTTCAAGGAAAGGGGAAGCTCATCTGTGATATGCAATCACACGTCAAAGCATTTGAAGTAAAATTAGGCCTCCTCATCAAACAAGTGAAGGAGGAAAACTTTGCCATCTCCCCACAACTCAAAATCTGTTAGCGGAAAAACCATTGGTTGCATTCCCAAACAAAACATGTGTGGATTCACTGGAAAAATTGCAAATGGAGTTCCAATTTAGATTTAAAGAGCTTCATCTCCATGAACAGGACATACAGCTTTTCCGTAACCCATTTTCTATTGACATTGAAAATGTGGATACAATTTACCAAATGGAACTGGCTGAACTGCAGAATTGTGACTCTCTGAAAGACGCATTCAAGTCAAGCAGCCTTCATAATTTCTATGCATCTCTCCCCTCTAAGACATATCCTCATCTCAGGAACCATGCACTCAAAATGGCAACCATCTTTGGCAGCACTTATGTCTGTGAACAGACTTTTTCCAGAATGAAACATTTGAAATCTCCAACCAGATCTAGACTAACGGATGCACACTTGCATCACTTGTTACGACTAGCAGTGACAAATATGGAACCGGACATTGACCATCTCATTAGCCAAAAGCAGGCCCATAGTTCCCATTGAAATACTGGCAAGTTTGTTGATTTAACTTTACTTGTTCTTCATTTTAAATATTGTATTTGTTCCCGTTTTGTTTCTTCACTTCAAAATAAGATATATGCAGTGTGCATAGGAATTTGTTCATAGTATTTTTTAACTATAGTCTGGCCCTCCAACGGTCTGAAGGACAGTGAACTGGCCCCCTGTTTAAAAAGTTTGAGGACCCCTGCCTTAAACAATCCAGTAGCCTAGCTTTTAACTCGACGTGCCGACTGGGTATGGCATGGACCGCTCGCCAGGCGCGAGTCAGGGCTGTGAACGATGCCGCCGGCGTCTGCAAGGGCAAAATTCAGCTCGGCTGTGTTTGGCTGCCTGCGTTGTGAATCGGCAGGCCACTCCCTGTGCAAGTGCATTGTGCAACCCGGTGTAAGCCGTGTCGTGGCCTGGCGCACGCGTCGCTGTGCGCTGTGAGGGGCACAGCCACAGTGCGTCTCTTTGCGACGCACGTACAGATGATTTGCTACACTGGCCCGTGACGACCAGGTGCTGTCACTTCTGCTCGCTGGTCCCCCGCACGATCGTTGTGTCGAGATTTCCACCTCAGAAGAACTACATTCCTGGGTCTACTCTGCTTGACCAAACCCCACAGCCTGGGGAGGCATTCATCCAGCAGTGGATTGACGAAGCGGTGTAAATTATTGTATATATTGCACTCACAAACAGCGTTTATGCTCTACACCTAAGCCGCATTTGGCTGCGCGTGATTCCCTTCATTCGCGTGAAGCTGATGGGAAACACCGGGGCACCCAGACTATGGAGCAAGCAATCCGTGACCCTTTTTGCGGCGATTGTGGCCAACCAAAGAAAGGTGTTGTGTACAGGGCATATGTATGTACAGCAATCCCTCGCCAACCCACGGGGGTTATGTTCCGGAAAACCCCCATTGTTGGCAACACCATGGTTGGCGAGACTTAAGGCTAATGGAAAACAGGGGGTTAGCTTCTACGACCGTGGTTAACACTCTCATGGAAGCCTAACAACGCATCCTGTGCATTTAGTAAACATGAGAATATGAAATAGAACTGTATAACATACAGTATGAACAAAATTACCTTCAATATTAATAGTGAACAAAAATACTTTAATTACCTTTAACATTGATAGTAAAGTCCAAATAACGATGATGATGTTAGGCAAAGGGGGGTTGGTTATAGGGATGAGGAAAGCTGTCCCCCTCCTCAGAACTGGCAAAAGAGACGGGAAGAGAGATGGCATCGACTGTGGGGAATCCTTGGAAGTCATTGACGACCTTACAGATTTTTCCCCAACAGGCATGGAGTGTTGACCGCTTCAACTCATCAACGGACTCCTTAATGTTTGCAATGCAGTTTGCAATACAGTATTATAATTCTTACAGTGTTGCGTCACCGTCAATGTTGAATCACTCTTTGCAGCGTCGAGGATGCCTGCAAAAGTGTGCCGCGTGTAATTGCTCTTAAAAGTAGCTGGTAGAGCACTACTATACTTTGACGACTGCTGCACAACACTGAATGAAGCGGATGAGTGTTGTACGCAGGCACGCGTGGTGGGTAACACTCTCTTGATGCACCACTGCTGGCGGATGCTGGAGATTTTAAACGGTGGTTATGCGAATCTGTATAGCGTGGTTGGCAAAACGGTATACGTAATATTATGCTTGGATACTCCAAACTGTGGTTGGAAGACCCGTGGTTGGTGAGGGATTTCTCTACGTGAAACGATACGAACGACAAACTACTAGGATCCTCTTTTATTGACACAGGAACAAGACTAGGTCCGGGCTTCATGCTTGTTATTGAAGCCCATCCCTTCCCTCAAACGTCCCCCCCCCCCAATGTGCTCTGCCCTTTTATATCATTTGAATTCCCCTTCTCTCACGGATCCCAACCGTCAGCTTGTAGACGTAGAGCTTCCAGCTTGTAGACGTAGAGCTTCCAGCTTGTAGAACGAAGACCCCGGTCCCTCTCAGGGACCCACCTTATATCCTCCCGGGTCGGGGCCGGCTCCGCCCTCGGCCTTCTCGAGCGTTGTAGCTCCCTCTCGATCCCCCTCGAGAGCTCTTCCTTGACACGTGATCACCCCCTAGCCCTCCCACCTGGGGCCTTCTCTGTGGACACTCCATATCACATGTCTACGGGGTCAACCAGAGTGCCATGGCCCGGGGTAACCCTGTCCCTGTTCTGACACTCTCCCGCTCCCCCTTGTGGGAGCCCGCACTACACGGTCTGCGTGATGCCCGCGCTATCCCAGCACTCGCCAAGCCCCGCTATGGCTGGTACTACACCCATCTACGGGGTGTAGGCGATGATGGTGCATCGCACGCCGTGCTATGCTAAAGAAAGCATCACACAGCAACACACTCAGCTTTGTCCGCGACGTAAAAACATCGCACGCCACGGCCCTCCCGGGCCGGCACCATACAGTGATATCCCCGATGTCACTACATATGCATATAGCTTCGCTGTGTACATTGTACCTATATATACTTCTATTTGAATAGCATGTACGTTTACTAAATTAATAAACAGACAACATGGATACCTTCCCACTGGGAATGCATAATTTCAATGAACATTGGTTCAACACAAGCAAAACTCTGGACTACTTATTGATATTTCGTGTCTTATCAGCTTGAACTAATGATGGCGAACTGCCAGATGTTATAGACAAGGACCCTCTCTGTGAGATGTAGGTACTATAGTTCGATGCAAATCTCCGAGACGATTACTCTCAGCCCAGCAGCCATGTCCGCCTGCTGTTTGTACAGCGCGTGGCCACACCCGTTCTGATTCACGGAGGTGGTGTATATCACTCTAGCCTGTAGATAAGTTAATGAGAGTGCCCTTTCCTTGAGAATGTCTTAATTGAGTAATTATTTAGTGTCTCATCAGCTGTCCAAGCTTGCTTAGACCAATGCTGATGTTTATAAGCACGGACCCATTCTGTTGGATATAGGTTCTAAAATAATAATGTTCACTTGCTGTATGGTATATCGAAGGCATCATACAAATTTAATAAAAACAGGATATTAAGAGTATTCTCACTCGTGCCAAAAATATATGTCCAGAATGCACCCAACCTCCAACCAAGAAGCTTATAACAGCAACAACAAACAACATGTAGAGAGCGCTCAGCCTTGTGCGCATTATGCAAAAACCATAGGCAGTTCCTGAAGAAGTGCATTATGGTTTTCTTGTCTTCGTTCACCATCAAAATAAAGGAACTGCTGGTGGTTTTTGCTAAAATTCAACGGAGCCTGAGCGCTCCTTGCATATTGCGTGTTGTTTGAAACAGATGTTTTTTGCGTTCTGCACTATAATTCTATTTGAATGTTTTTCCCCCCTGTAATTTACACAGCTGATAAAGGAAGCAGCTGAAGCTCAAAACAGTTAACTCTAGTAGCTTTATCACTGCGGTAGTGTTATGTGCTTCATGACAGGTTTACATTGTCAGCCAAGGCTTAGTATAATCAAATATTTTCTTATGATTTAAGTTTGATTCTTGTAGAAGTGTTTAAATTCAGTTAAATAAGTAACAATTCAGTTAAATAAGTAACACACCAAAAGCACCAACGCTGATCTAAAACATGACCGTTTGCAATGGTCATCTCCTTCTCCCTGGCTGTTTTTCCACCCATGTGGGGGTCTCCCTTCCTGTTCCTCTTTCTCTCAGGCCTGTCCTGGGCCATCAGCTCCATGTCCACTCCATATCGTGGTTCATTCACCACTAGGCCTGCCTTTCAGCCTCCGCCTTGGTGCTTCCATGTTCATCGCCTTTCTTCTTCCGATATGGTTGTCCTCTCTTCTCACTACGTGTATTCTCCTGGCTACCTGAATCGACTGTGCTTGTCTGAGATGGGCACCACTAACCCCCAACCCGAGCGGACAAGTCACCGATAGCCATCTTACCTTACTTTCTCTCAGGTTGTCTCCAGTGGCTATCACCACTCTTACCTTCTTCACCATATCTTATATTGCTGACCACATGATCCTTATGGTGGTACCCCGGCATACAAAATAATACAAAATGGCCGAGGCAATTTAATATTTTGTTTCTGAGACACTATTTTTTCCAGGGGTGTACTTAACTCAACGACTGGGGTACCAATCAATCCGAAATCAGTGCCACTCCGCGATGTCGAAACACAGCGAGGATGATTGCGCTAAAACTCTGAACGCTGGTACGCACCGCACTGGTGCATCGTATACAGCTCGTCGAGATGAGTCGATTGCCGCATCGCCGACCATCAACAGACTAAAAATTACTGCATCACAGACATTATGCGAGAGCCGGGATACTATGGTACCTCGGGGTACCGCCGTAAGGTTTACATGCAGTTTCAAGAGGCCTCGAATCCATCTCCCCATCATCATCTTCTGGTGCACAGCATTTGCTTCTCCCGGGTGTGTAGAGTGTAGCATTCAGATCCGTGTCAATACCACTCTTGTTTATAAACGCTGAAAGTGATTAACAGTGGCATTCATACTCTCATTCATGTTTAAAAAAAATGAAGCAACATGGTCATACTGATTACCAAATTGAGCCATTGTTGATTTGTTTGTTCAGAAAGCCGACACAACTGCACATGGTGACATTTCTAACAAGGCTCAGAGCCATTGTACTAAAGCTGCCACACGCTGGCTTCTGAGTGTGCGAGAGAGAAAATGCCCAAGTGAATCATGGTTTATTTGTGTTTACACCATTTACTCAGGAAGGCCTCACTCGCACGGGCTCCACGATTATGATGCCATGACGCCGATAAATACCATGAATGGAAATCCGCAACGTTTTGTCAGATCTCTGAAAAAAGTTCTTTAAAAAAATGAGGCACTACGTTTGGGATTTATTCCCCGTAAATGCAACCCACGCCTGTAGGAGCATAGACAACAATATGTTATGGTTTACCCTTTAAGGCCTGTTCTCTAACACATACCCTCGTGCACAATTTATTATTATATTTGTTTATGCATAATAAATTTGTCAATTTTATTTAAAATCTGTATTTAAACATGAGGCGGAGACTTTACGCCTCCTTCCCATGTCTGTCTCGATGTAAAACAAATTAAAGTAATTTGACGGTCTTTTGGGAGTAATTGTTTTAAATCAGCATCGGTTTAACCCAAAAAATACCTCTTGACTGGTTTTGACTTTCAGTGTCTCATCAGCAGAGTGACGGTTGCTTGAACTAATAATACTGGTTGAACTGCCAGATCTTTACAGGTGTAGGGGTGTTAGAGAGAGAGCCCGTTATGCATGGCAGCTTAGGGCAAACAAACACAGTGGGCGGGGCTACGTGAGTGCACAGGGGAGGTGCTCTCTACGACGTCCGCGCCAGGCACCCGGGGGGGCCCACCCCTCAGCGGGGGGTTGGGTATAAAAGGGGATGTATCGGAGGGCTCGGGGTTCTTGTGAAGCTAACCAGTGAAGACTGAAGACGTCTAGCTAGAGCCCTGGACTCCCCTGGTTCGCCGTCCTTATCAGGGCCGAACAGGACCGAGCCAGCGGCGTGGTCCCGAGATCCAGAGCCGGTGCTCCTGTCAGCACTGGTCTGGGACTCAGGGTACCGGGCCCGACTTACCAGTGTCGGGCCAGATAGCCTCCCCTAGCCCGTTAGAGGAGGACTAGGAGGCAGGCTAGAAAGTAGCTAGCGCGTGCATCCCCAGCTAGCCGGGTGAGGGGGCCGACACCCCCTCTAGAGTTGTATGCCACAACCGTGCTGTGTGAATAAACCCGTGTGCCTCCAACTCCGGCGTCCAAGAGTCGTGAACTCTACCACATCTGGTGTCAGAAGTAAAGATCTACAAACATGGACACGCGCCGGACAGCTCGAGTCAGGGTACCGGAGGGGGAGGACACCGTTGCAGTCGGGGAGCCCGGGACGGCTGAAGAAAACACGGAGCAGTCGGAGTCGGATGCGTCCACACCGCAGCAACAGGAGAATGGAGAGCCCTCGACAGAGGGGCTGAGGCAGGCGCACGTTAAGCTGGCGGAGCTGCTGTACGCCGCTGCCGCCATGCTGGACCAGATCACACAGCTGGGGGCTGCTGGACCGCCACGGGGCGACGGCAGCCGGCAACCACAGCGCCTTCCCGCCATTTCGACGGAGCACCACTTTGAAAATCCCGCCATCGCCGCAGCTGCTGTTGAGGGCGTGGCCGGGTTGAGCATCGAGTCCGACGGCGGGCATACAGTACCTGCCGCGTCATCACCAACGGACGGCACGTCACCACGGGTGCGACCGGCGATGCCATCGGTTGTTCGAGCCGCGGCACAGCCGGGTGGGGGAGACGGGGGAGTGCGACCTTCCGCGGCAGCCGCTGCGTTACATCAGCGGCTACCTCCACTCAAAGAATTTGTGGGCGAGGAAGGCGACTGGGGCGGCTTCCAGCGGCGCTTCCTCGCTCACCAGGAAATGGCGCAGTGGACGGACGCCGAGGCTCTCCGCGCGCTGCCGGCACTCCTCGACAGCGACGCCCTCGCCACTCTAACATCGGCACCGAAGGAGAGGCGCTCCACGCTGCAGACGGCGATGCAGCTGCTGGCTGTAGTCTACGGTCCGCCGTCGGACTGTCGCCAACTCTTTTACGATCGCCAGCGGGGGGCAAAGGAGTTGCCCCTGGCGTACCGCACAAGCCTCCTGGCACTGGCGAAGGCGGCCTTTCCACGGATGGACATCGAAGGGGTCGACGCCATGGTTACGGAAAAGATACTCCTGCTGGCGGACGACCTGGATATCGTCATCGTCGCACAAGACGACGCGGAGATGTGCTCCCTCCAAGCGGCACGACTCCTCCACGCAAACCTGCTCGCGCAACGACGGAAGGCCAGCAAGGCGGCGAGCGGGCGTGCCGTGGCTGCAGCCACCCTCCCGGCGGAAGAGATTTGCGCCATCGACCATCAACGGCAGCAGGGAGCGGGAGTACGGGCGGACCGGGGCGGTTCGAGCCATCTCGACCATCCATCGTCGTCGTCAGCGCTCCCGCGCTGTTACAACTGCGGCATCCGGGGCCATGTCGCCTTGGGGTGCCGCTCTCCTCGGCAGCGCGGGACGACACCTCGACGGGACGACGGCCCTCTTCCCAAGCTCCATCATCATAACCGGGCGAGTCGCGGCACCCCTCATGTTTGGCCCACGCACATGCCCGTCACACACTCAAACACCGCGGCGAAGGGGGGGTCGATATCGCGCACCATCGCACCAACACGCACCACTCTGGGTACTCATATCGAACCCAGCCAGTGGTCCGTGTTGGCCCATCGCATTGTAGCCGCATCGTCGGGGTCGTCTGCCGTTGTGGGGCACATCGACGGGGTTGAGGTGCGCATCCTGGTCGATACAGGAGCATCGGCAACCATTATTTCTGAATTAATTTACAATATTCTCCCTGTCCAGAGCCGTCCTTTGATGCCCGTTAACGTGCCATTCTATGCTGCTAATGGGGGCTCACTTGGCATCATTGGACAAATTCGAGCCCAAATTTGTGTCGGGGATATTAAATTGTCTGGGCCCTCCTCCTCGCTGGCGGTTCCGTGCCTGCTGGGGACGGACTTCCTGGCCAAAATGCCGATTAGGATATTAATCGACCAGGGATGCATTGAGCTCCCATCGGGCCGACGCATGACGTTTCTGCCATCCCCCGTTACGAGTCGGACGGCGTTCGCGACGGTGCCGGCGTTCGTAGATAGAACGGTGCGCGTTCCTCCGGGGGCACAAATGTTGATTCCTTTGAAACTTCGGCGGCCCTTCGCTAAGGGCATTGGGGCCCAGGGGGTTCTGCTGGGGCCGTCTAGGGCCGGGGTTAGTGGACCTCATTTACTTCCGGCCCAGACCATAGTAAGAGGGGACGGAGACCCCTTCATCGCGGTCCTCAATGTGGGCTCGCAGACGGTGGTGGTCCCACAGGGGACCGTGCTTGCTCACGCAACGCCGGTGCCCTGTGAGGAACCCGTCGCGAATCACGTGAGCGCTGTCTCTGCGCCGCGACCACATTCGGACAGCGATGAAGGGTGGCTCGAGGCGCTTTGTGCGGGATCGACGGACCTGTCAAATTCAGAGCGTCAACAGCTTAAAACACTACTGCGGGAATTTTCCGACGTTTTCAGTCGGGACAAATACGATTTGGGCTGCACTCATCTGCTGCGTCACCATATTGATACGGGTGACAGCGCGCCAATACGCCAGAATCCTTTTCGGTTAAGTCCCGCCGAAAAGGACCATGTCAAATCGGCTGTTGATGACATGTTAGCCGCCGACATCATTTCTCCTTCCACCAGCCCTTGGGGAGCGCCGATCGTCCTAGTCAAGAAACAGGACGGCTCGTTGCGGTTTTGCGTTGATTTTCGGCGCCTTAACAAAATTTCGGTGGCCGACGCATACCCGCTCCCACGGATGGACGAATCGCTTGACGCCTTGGCGGGAGCGCGATTCTTCTCCACATTGGATTTACTTTCGGGATTCTGGCAGCTTCCTCTGGACGATGATTCAAAGCCTAAAACTGCTTTCCGTACACCGCACGGCCTGTTCCAATTCAACCGGTTGCCGATGGGACTCCACTCAGCGCCGGCAACTTTCCAGCGTTTGATGGAATTAGTTTTGGCTGGATTGCAATGGGACTCGTGCTTGATTTATTTGGATGACGTTATCGTCTTTGGTAAAACATTTGACGAACATCTCCAGAGGTTGCGGGCGGTTTTCCAAAAGATGCGGGCTGCTAATTTGAAATTCAAACCCCAAAAATGTCATCTATTACGCGAATCGGTGCGTTTATTTGGGACACATCGTGGGACGCTCAGGTATTGCTACCGATCCCGCCAAAACGCAGTGCGTCAGCTCCTGGCCGACTCCCACCTCGGTGGGGGAGGTCAGGAGTTTCATTGGCTTCGCGTCCTATTACCGACGGTTTGTCGCGGATTTTGCGACGATTGCGAAACCCCTACACGCTTTAACATCAAAAGGGGTTCGGTTCCACTGGGGACAGGAGGAGGAGGCTGCTTTCCGCTCCCTTCGGGACGCTCTGGTGAAAGCTCCTCCCTTGGTTTACCCCGATTTTTCTAAGCCCTTTTTGCTTGACACCGATGCGAGCAACACGGGTATCGGGGGCGTGCTTTCCCAGGTGGTTGTCGGCGTGGAACGGGTGGTCGCGTACGGTAGTCGGGTGTTGTCTCCTGCGGAGCAGAGATATTGTGTCACCCGTCGGGAACTGTTGGCAATTGTCTATTTCATCCAACAGTATCGCCCATATCTGTACGGTCGGCATTTCACCGTCCGCACAGATCATGCGGCACTACAGTACGCCCTGCGAGTTCAACAACCATCGGGACAATTGTCTCGATGGTTGGAGATTCTCCAGGACTTTGATTTTGAAACCACCTACCGTAAGGGCGTTCGCCACACCAATGCGGACGCTCTGTCGCGCATGCCAACCACCTCCGAATGTGCATGCCTCCTGGGGTCTGGACGTTGCAGGCCTCCGGGGGACATATCGGTTCCGGTCTTGGCGGCCGCCGGCGACGACGAAACATTGATTACTAATTCGATCGCACAACAGGGAAGAGATTCCCTGTTGGGGTTGCCCGTCACTGAATGGGGGCGCCTCCAGATGGAGGATACCTCCCTCCTCGGGTGGCGTCGTCGCGTCGGCGGTGCTGGGTGGGGGAGGGGTGGTGCCAACGCATGGGAATTGGTGCAAGGTCTGCTGATGCATTGGGACGGGAAATCCCATCGACACCGGCTGGTGGTCCCTTCTGGGTTGCGGGGCAAGGTGGTGTGGGCCGCTCACGAGCGCCTCCTACACCTGGGGACCCAAAAGACCCTCGCATTGCTACAACTTGATTTTTTTTGACCAGGCATGACGAGGGATGTCGGGGATTTATTGGGGTCATGCCCTCAGGCAAGGACCCTTTCTCTTAGATGTGGGTCCTATAACATTCTCCTATTTTCTATTTTCCACAAGACAAATCAGTCACCCTTGACGAGAAATAGGAGTGCCCTGACCGCCAAGCGTAGCTAAGTCGGGGAAATGATGCCAGATCTATTTCCGAACCCGCGCTGCACTCGGGTCGGCTGTGCATAAGTTCTTGGAAAAAAGATGCTTTCAGTGAACGTTTCACAGCGTGGCAGAATGTGGAAGCAATTATAAACAGATTTAATTTACAACATAAATAGGATGGCTCATTTTGGAGTTTTCGTCTCTGTAAAAAAAATCAATAATTTGGCAACGCTGCGGCCCGTGTGACCTGGGACTCTGAGGCCACGTGTTCCACTGCACGCGTTGCAGGCGGAGCACCTCGTGGACAACCCCCCCTCCCGGTGCTCAGGCCTGCCCCGGCACTGGAGCAATCCTACACCATGCCGAGGGTTGTCACACCTGGACTTTCCGCGAATTGGCATCAGAGTTTTGGGTGGCCGGAATTTATTTGTACCCTAATCTGGTGGCGTTATGTTTAACTTTATTCCAGTACTTTGCACGGTTTTGATAAATGTGTCCGTGCTTGGCCTGAAAAAGGCGGCGACCTGAATCACATGGCTCCTTTACTCACAGTGTGGCGCAGGCAGTTCTTCAACACAGCAGGCCACGGGTTGCTGCTGACCATCGCTGCGGCTGCAGAAGTACGGTGGCTCGGCGGATCTCCTCCATCGTGATGGAGGGCAAGCCAAGGCGCGACACATGAGCACACAGCCCTAGACCAGTGCTGACAACCGGAAGCGCTTTCCCTTTGCAGTTTAAATGTTTCTCTTTCACGTAATGTCGTTTGTTTAAGAAGGAATGTTTTGACCTAGGAAATTAAAATGGGACACGTATCGTGGCCCAGACTGAGGCTGTGCTAATTCACCGAGAGCAGCGGTTCTTAACGAGGGGGGCAGGCTGGGGCATGATTAATGTGGAGAAAATTTCAAGTGTGTGCAGATAAAGTCGGCGCCTACGGTGCGGTGTAAAAACGCACGATTCCGTGTCTTCCTCTGCGAAACCGCGGGCGCCGGGTTGTGTTTTCCGCTGCGGAAGCCGAGCGGCATCGTATTCATCGTCATCGCACGGGGCGAACGCACGAGCCACATGTCGGTGACGCCGTAACGAAGACCCCCTGAAAATACTTGAACAGACTGTCCGTGCAGGTGTGGTGAGCGGCACCTATGAAGGCCGGAATGGCACACAAGGTGGTGGGTGGCTAAAACCACGCCCGGCCGCTTTTGTCTCCCCAGTGGCTATGTTTACACACCGCACTGGGTACTCATTTGAGGCTGAGTCGACCGAGGGGAGGCCCAGGACCGGTTCTAATAATCGTCACCGGTGTTGGCCGTGAGCGGGAATCGAATTCGTGTTGTTGGGTTTGAAGTGCAGCACGCTAACTGTTGCGCTTCCACTCCCCACAGGCACTCACACACACGCTTGTGTGCCGCCTGCGATCTTCAGTTTACGCCAGACTTGTACAGCTACGGGTAGCTGGAGCTCTTCGGATTTGCCAGACCTGAAGTCTTTTCAGTGTCTTGGTGCTGTTGATGTTTTTTTTGTATCCTGAGGGTGGTCATAAATGTGCGAGCTTTATTCCATTGCAACTGTATGAACATGATCTTGTATGTGGGCTGACATGGCTGGGACTATGGCATGTGCCAAGTCTTCTTCAGAAATGTAGGGTGTGTCTTATTCCTGTCTGTGGCAGCCGGCTGGCACAGGATAGCCAGGGTGACACCTGTGACTCCGTTCGTTTGTTGCATTTGCGTTTGGTCCTCCTCCTATGCTTGTGCAACAGGCAGAACCGTTCAGTGTTGGACTTCCCAACGCTTTGATCTGGACCATGTGTTTTTGTTTTCCATAATGAGCCCAGTCACTGCGTGCATATGGAGCATATTCTGTGTGTATACAAACACGAGCAAATGTAGTTGACTCGTTGCGCGAATTGCTTTGTGTTTGTGTATTTTAACTGCAGCTCTTGTGTCGGCGTGAGCTGTGTGGAAATGTCTCCGCTGAGTTATAGTTGACGTTAGTTGAGTGTACAAAAACTCTGTGGACTGAGGCCCAGCCTCAATTCTCCAGGTATCCATAGATGGGAGTAAAATTTGGTTCCCTGCGCCACACACGTGGCGACCACCAGCGGGAGCGTCGGTTATTATATAGAGAGGGCAAAATAAGGGGTAAGGGACTAAAGTAGGGGTATCCTACACACGACGTCCCCCAGAATCCCGTCTGTCCCCAGAGAGTGTAAGAGGGGAAAATCCCCAAGCGCCCGGCTCCTCCCCCTAACCTCCCTGCATGCACACCCCACAACACACCCCACAACAAACTCCACAATAAACTTTACGGGGGTAGGGACCATCTGGCTGTGAGTTCTTACTCCTTACCCTCGAGTGGCTAAAATATTTTGATCACGCAAGGGCTAAAATATTACCATGCCAGAGTTGCCATGAAAAGGCTCGTGATCCCTCCTGTTTGTCAGAGTGGCCTATCCAGCCATAATATCAAGGGTTTACAGTAACACGTTCTAAAGATGTTAAACACTGCTTAGTATCAGGACCCCCCAGGGCTGTTTAAACTGAGGAGCTGGGCTTTTTACCACAGACATTGTGAACGAGGTCCACTGTATCCAAGCAAACCCTTCGGGAATTTTGTTGCTATAAAAGGAGGTAGAGTGAGGAGTCTCGAGGCCATCGTATCAGGCATCCTTGTTTTTTTGCAACACAACAAGAGCCCAGAACAAGGCATAAACCACAACAAAGGGAGGGAGTACTGACTCAAACCCGAACTCATCAACTCCTGGTTCCAATGATGGGGGATAAATTTGGGCTCACTGCCCCACACACGTGGGGACTACGAGCAGGAGTGTCGGTTTTTATCTGGGGAGGGGAACACAGGAGGAGAAGAGGGACAAAGGTAAGAGGAGCCTGCACACGCCAAATTAACTTATTGTTCGCAAATGTCTTGCGGGGCAGTGACCAACTCCCGTCTATCCCCTGAAGGGGAAGAGGTAATACCCCAAGTGCCCGTCTCATGATAATCTCCGTGGAAACAGGGACGATCTGGCTACGAACTCCCACTCGCTGCCTTTGCACGTTGTGGCATTCATGTTCTGTTGCTAAGATCCACTCGGTTTGCCAGAATAGCTTACCCAGCCATAATGTCGAGGGGTCTGTAGTAGTGTGTGCTGGAATTTTGACGAGACGTTTAGTTTCAGACCCCACAGGGTTACTACGATTGAGGGGGTTGGTATTTTTGACACATACATTGCTAAAGAGGTCCTTCGTATCCGAGCAAACCCACAGGGGCCTTTGATTGCTGTTAACAGAGGTTGGATGAGGAGTCCCGAGCCTGTCATTGCGTTCTTGTCGGGAAGAGACAAAGGCATCAAGACATTTTGAAACTGCCCCGACTGGTACGCCATGACTAAGGCGCAGAGGGATGGACTGGGGAAGAAGAGCTAAACTCAACAAACTTGGGCCCAACATTGAGCTCGAGAAGAGAAGGAAAGGAAAAACGTATATGAACCCCCGGTGTTACCATAGTGCAGCCCTCGAGGCCAGACCTGGTTCTGACTTCAGAGCTTTGGAAGCGCCATGGTGGGTTGCAAACAGAATAACGCGATGTCTTGTGTTATTCATCTCTATCAGGTCCCTCCAACCCCTCCTACCCACCCAGTAGGCCTGTACTATGCCGTCTGACTGGACAGGCTGTGTGCGAGGGGATTCCGAGTTTCCTAGAGCTTCGTGTCGGTGTTGCTGAATGTAGGTGAGAGCACTTTGCGGAGCATTGCCCTCAACTCCCTCTGGGAGGCTTTGAGTTTGCACTACCGGCCCCTTCACGTCCAGCCTGTTGTAAGCCTCCTCAAGCTCCAGCAGCCAGACTTTGTGGGTCATGAATGGATCGCTCTACTCCCTTAGTGTAATTTGAAGGGTGGCCTCCTGCCTCTCCACCCTTCTGCAGACCTCACTTAGCTTCTCGTTGAGAACCCAGAGAAGGGCGGGTATGTTCCTCTGTCTTTTCCACGAGGGCTTGTAGGAGCTCCTGCGTTCCTTCCCACCAGGGTCTCTTGTCTTGCCTTGACCGGGGAGGGCAGTGCGGACGAAGCCTTGGATACCTTCCCTGAGGACCTTCCTGCCATGAAGCACGAGGACATGGGAGGGGGGGGGAAATCCCCCTAACATAGCCACATGATCAGGCTCGAGCTACGTACAGAAGGCCCAAGGCCTAAGAGGTCTGGCTAAAAAAAGGAAAAAAACTAGGGCCCCTTCCGAGCACCTGAAGCTAAGAAGAAAATGAAGAAAACTATTAAAGAGAGAAACAGGTGGTTGACTGGACTTGTGGGGTCGTTTCCTAAAGTAGAGGTTGGAGAGGTCCGTTCAGCGATGCTCACTCGGCCATGATGTTACCGGAAGTCATATCAGGAATTCTTATCGGGGAAGGACAAAGGCAGCTAGGCATTTCCGCACGACCCCGACTGGGATGCAATGACCAAGGCATAAAGGGATGGAAAGGGGAAGACGAACAACAAAACCAACAACCTTGGACTCGACCCCGAGCCCAGAAAAAAAACACCTCCTTGAATGACTGTTGAGAGCAGAGTGCAGCCCTCAACAGGAGGGGGTAAAACAGAACTACATTACTGACTACCATATATGCTCAAACCACCTGCAGGAGATAAAGAGGCACCAGAAAAAGAATAGGGGCAGTGAATACAGGAAGGGGGAGGGGGGAAAAGAAGGAAGAGGCAAAAAAGAGGAAAAGAAAGAAAAAAAGGAGAGAGGGGAAAGAGAAAGGGAGAAATTCAACAAGACAAGAGCAGGTTACGTCCAGGGAACCCCTAGCGAGGAAACGAGGGGGGAGGGCCCAAGGGGGAAGGGATGGCACGTGGTTGTGCTGTGTATGGGGTGAAGAGAACTCACACGGGTTTGTCACTTGGGTTTGTCATTTGAGTTTGTCACATTGATTTATCTGCATTGCTGAGAACTTTTTTCTGGCCATAAAAAAATTACAGTTAAAAGTCTTGTGTAATGGTGGATGTGGTGATGCGGAGGCAGGGTTAGGGTTGGTGGATCATGCAGTGATGGTGTTTCTGAAGAACACCTGGAGTAGCCCAGAAAGCAAGTGGTTCTAGGTATGACATAATTAGTAGCACCAAATAATCATTAACCGTCATTGTGGAGAATATAAGTAACAAAATAAACAAATGCATTGTTGTGTATTGTATAGTTTTGTGTCTCATGAGGCCTATGGGATGTGTAAAAAATACGTTTATACGTGATCAGTCTACACCAGAGACAGCCTTTTTATGTCCTAGTCTCACCGGTGTCAGACCAGAGAACGTCAAGAGGCTAAGAGTACAAAGACAATGCACATGTCAGGGCATTTATAGCTCGGTCTGAACAGCCATATAGCGCATAAGATAATTTTTGTTTGCATGTTCACGACAAAAACGCGTGGTTAATGCAAACTTGATTTCTTGCAAAAGGTTTTCATTGGGTGTTTGAACAGCATGACACTTGTTTTATTGTCAGAAAGGGTAAAACCTATTCTTAGTTTTCATAGTCAGTTTAATTTGTTGGTCCAAAATTTGGCTGTAACTTTGCATCTGGGTGTTGGTTCCCTGATGGAGTGGGCCCTCTGAGCTCAGCCCTGGGGGGGGGGGGGGTGGGGGGCGCACGTGGGTCCAGCGTTCCAGCTGCAGCCACTGCACAGGGCGTGTTGTGGAAGGGGACACTGAACGTATTT
The DNA here is from genome assembly GCF_964198595.1 of Lampetra fluviatilis. Lineage (NCBI taxonomy): Eukaryota > Metazoa > Chordata > Hyperoartia > Petromyzontiformes > Petromyzontidae > Lampetra > Lampetra fluviatilis. Next base: position 562,627 of record NC_136296.1, read on the forward strand.
GTGCCGGAGAGACTGCGAAACGCTCGCTGCATATTGGGTCGACATGTATTCCTTCTCCCCAGCACCGGATAGAAGATGTTGAGTTGACGTTGCTAGCTGGGCCGAACCTGGGCCTCGCTTCAGTGCGACGCTGCTCGGGAGAGGGCACAGCCGTGGATTCTTGTGCGCACCTTCGCGTGTCTCCCCTTCCAATGCATGGAGGGTTTTATCTGGGTTCTCTGGTCTCCCCCCCCCCCCATGGTCTCCTCGCATGAGAAGCCAAACTCTCATCACTGGAATCGAGCAAATATCTCAATGCAGCAGAACCCTCCTATAAAAGAGTTGTGAGATTCAGTGATGCTTCGCAAGGAAGAATGTATTATTATTACTACAATTATCTCAAAGTGCACGTCGCACATGAAGGCGATGTCACTGTAAAGTGTTCCGTTGTGATTGTTTTCAATCTGTTACTGGATCAAGGCTTCCTCACGCCGTGTCCATCGTGGGGATTGTTTGGCCATACCTCACGCTGGTCAGTGCGCGTTGGAAAAATCCATTCTATTTACCCCCCTCCACTGGAGATTTGACAGATCGCACCTGGTCCGGCCTGCTGACCCATACAGGAACATAGACGGTGCAAGACAGAGTGTGCAATGGAAAATGCGTGGTAGCTGCGTACAATGCATCACCCTTACTGAGGACGCGGTGCGGTTAACTTGCAGTTACGGGGTTGAGGGGGGGAGCAGAATATCCACGCTGTCGACTACCGTGAGCTCGCGAGTGACAAAAGGGTCCGAAATACCTACTGTGGTGTCTCCACCGCTCATCCGGCGGGTGGCGTCCTGACTCTGCTTCTATTCTTAGCCGCCATGAACTCGTGACTCGGTGACCGATTGTGCTCATAAAACGATACAACCACCCTGTCGTGCACCCCGTGCCAGCCTTCATAGGTAAACAATGCACGGGTTTTTATGGCCTAGTTTACAAACGTCTTTCAGTCCTCTGTGTTTTTGTTTTATCTGGGCCGCCCCTCCCTCCAGCGTGACCCCGGGTGTCCCCTGGATAGTGGTGAGTTACCTGGGTCTGTACACTGCCCTGCACTGTGGATGCCTCGTCGTGCTGCTTTGCCCCCTCCTGGTCAATTCAGATGCACTTTATTGTACTTTCCTGCTGTGGGTAGCAAGCTGTTGGGTTTTTTTCCCAGTTAAAACTCAGGACTTGGTGTTCGCCAGTTTTCCACAAGCATACGAGGGACTGAGCACTTGCTCCGTGCCTCCGAGTTATCGTTGGAATATTGCTTCCAATTCATGAAATATGGCACGTTATAGATTGGGTTTATCAACATTATTAATGCATCATCTATTGATCAAATTCAGCCAAGTTGAATTAATTTTTTTCTCACCGAGATTTGAACAATGAAACAGAATCCATTAGACGCATGTGCAGTGGGGGTAAGCATCCTGGACCGTGGGAGCTGCACGTGTAAACACTCGTCCGCCCACAATCCCCACCTGTTGGTTGAGGTGTAGTGAGCAACACTAGGCCAGATCAGCGAAGGGCCCCAGAAAAGGGGCCACATGCAGCAATGAGAGGGGAGAGTTAAGCGTGGGGGGGGCCAGAAGCGTGCACACGTTCGCAAAGGCGAGCGTCATCCTGAACTTGTTTCGAAAACGGATGGGAAGCCACTGACCCATTACAGCAATGGATCGCTCGCTATTTCCCCAGCAATTAAACCCTGCCACCTGTTTGTTTTGTGTAACCCACGATTCACTGGCTGGCTTGGAGTTGTTTTGTTTTCACAGTGTCGGTTAAATGTGCATGGTGCAGTCACCGCACGGCCCCCGTTGGGCATCGTGAATTGTGTTGTTTCAGCGGTCGGGACCCTGGGGAAGTTTTGGTGAAAAAAAATAATTAAACTACTGTTACAATATTAAATTCAGACACGTCGTGAATAAATGTTGCGCACGTATGTTATTTCCTAATTCCTCTTATATTCCTACTACCATGGCTACTGTTCCTCCACTCGTGTTGAGGACTCGGTTCTGCCAGACACTGACTTCCCCGTATCATCATGCACACTGTGTTCAACCACCACACTGCAATTCACAACGACTCACAAACTCACCCATTCACTCACCCTCCCACTCGATTAATCAACCCACTCACTCGCCACACTGCAGGTCACAGCAACAACCTACTCACTCATGCACTCTCACTCACCCACTCACTCGCTCGCTCACTCACCCACTCACTCTCCCATTCACTCACTCACTTACCCACTCGCCACACTGCAGTTCATCTCACTTTTTTTTTTGCTTCTTCCCTCCCACTGCTCATTTTGGAATTCCCTTTTCCATCATCGTCTCTTATCCCGAGCTGTCACAATAATGACCTTAAATTTAGATTTAAAGCTTTCGTGACTGCAGGGATTCATATTCTTGTTTTTTTCGGTAAAGTCACGTAGAAGGGAAACAATAAAAGAACCAAGAATAATAATGACCTTCAAATAAATTAATGTTAACTCTTATCTGTTACAATTTAAACGTTTTTGGGGCCTTTAGACCTGTGCTTAGAAGCTATAACATTACAAACGTAAAATGAGAACACTAACATTAACAATAGACCATTTGAGTCAGCAACACTGTACGCACAGTGTGGATTTGTGGATGCTAGTGTTCTTGCTGGGTCATGCTAGGGGTGGTTATGTTTCACTTAGTCGAGTGTGACAATAACATCTCAATAGAGGCTGGTGGTGTCGCGAGATGCTGAGATCCTGATTCTGGTTTTGCTATACTCTTAATTATTTCGGTAAAGTCACGTAGGTAAAAAATGAAATTAAAATTAATTAAAATAAAACAATAAAAATCACGACGTTTCGGAGGCAACACAAGCTTCCGTCTTCATGTGAAACCGTCACAGCAAAATATCTGTACCTTATATAGTGGTTAAGGGGGGAGGAGCCAGGAAGGGCAGCGGGGGAGGAGGAGTTGAGAAGTGGTCAATTACTGCTTTTGTTATACTGCTGGGTGGGTAAATGAATTAGATGCGATTAAGCCGCTCTTTGTTATGCTGTCTGTGCGCAAGTCACTGTGGGATGAATGGACTCGTGGTCAGGGACGTGTTGCACAAGTAACTGTGGATGTACATAATAGAAAAGGAGCGGAAATGCCCATGTTCATACCAGTGTTGGCTGACAATAAAGAGTACTGTTCAACGTTAGGGATGTTAACACTCGGTGAAGTAAAATAGTGCCTGTAAGATAAGATGGTCCAAAAGTGTGTAATTAAATCTTTTTTGCATGGTTGATAACATCTTTCCAATGATTACTAAGTTTGTACCCATCATCACGGTTGAAATTATGTCTGTGTTTGTATATCTGAATGGCTTCGTGTACAAACCTTTGATGGTAGCCAGAAGGCTTGCAGAGCACCTTAGTCTCGGAGAAAACAATCTCATGAGAGCCCACCGAGTTGTAGCAATGATCGGCAACGGCGGACGACTCAATTTTGCCGTGTTTCAAATCTGACTTGTGCTCGCGGACACGATCCAGAGACATGACGTTTCGTTTCCCCAATGTAACAGTCACCACAGCTGCAACTCAGTTTATAGACTCCAGGGTATTACCGAAAGAACTAAGAGTATGGATCCTTGCAGTCACGAAAGCTTCAAATCTAGAATTCTGGTTTTGCTTTCTGCGCCGCCTGCGACTGCATGTTGGAACGCGGTGGCTGCATTGGTGACGCACCCCGATGCGGTGCGTCGAGTCTCGCGGTGCGCGTTCCATTTGTGCCATGTAGCATTGCAAATGCGTCGCTCCTTGTTCGACGGGCGAGCGGGTTAGCGCAACACCACGTGAAGCAAATCGATTGCATGCATGGTGCCGCACCTGGCGTTTTGTTGGCTGCATTATGTAACTCTTTGTTTTTCCTCAGTTCTTATCATGGGACCCGGTACCAGGATGCGTCTTGGCGACTGACCCATGAGACTTAGCCATTGGTGCGCCATGTTGCCGGGCGTTGGTGGCTATGCTGCACATGACCTGTAACACAGCACTGTGGAAGCAACATCTCCTGGCTTTTAGCCAGGGTACAGCAGGACAGCAAGTGGATCAATTTACATCTGTGGAGATTAAGTGTTTCCCTCCCCTCACATGCGTGGGGTTTTCTCCTGGTACTCTGCATTTACGGAGTTGGCAAAACATCTCAATGCAGGATCACAAGAGCTGGGGCAATTGCTGACACCAGTTCTGGTTGTCTTCCCGCCTGTCTGTGGTTTTCCACACCTCTGTGCGAAAACTGCGCGTTACAAAAATCTAATGGCAGCGTTTTGAGATTCCCTTTTAATAATTATAACAGTGCAAGTCCTAATGCACGCAGTGTTCCCGACATAAATGACCGTGACTCTGAGGTGTCGAGCGAGCTCAGTGTCGCTCGAAAGCTGAGGGAGAGAGTTGTGGTGCCTTCAGAAGTCAGTGCATACTTTTTGGTTCTTTCGGTAAAGTCAAGTAGATATAAATAAAATAAATCACCACGACGCAACACAAGCGGTCGTCCTCGGGCAGAAAAAATATAATCCAGCAGTGGAACTGCTGAACCAGCGATAGAGCAGCTACAACAAGGTTATATATGTAGCGATGGGCAAGCAAGCGGGGTCTGAGCTGGAAAGGAATTCCATCCACGGACGTAAGCACGTCAGTTGTGTTAATGGGGGTGATTAGGGAGGGAGATTAGCATGAATGAGCTTCCGTCACCACGTAAGAGTATCATGCCCGCATATACGCACAATAGCAGTGTTAATGAGAGATTAGCACCATAAGAATGCAATCCAAAGGGCATGTGAGCCTGAGAGGTGCAATCCAAAGGACATGTGAGCCTGAGAGTGCAATCCAAATGATGTGAGCCTGAGAGTGCAATCCAAAGGACACGTGAGCCTGAGAGTGCAATCCAAATGATGTGAGCATGAGAGGTGCAATCCAAAGGACATGTGAGCATGAGAGTGCAATCCAAAGGGCATGTGAGCCTGAGAGGTGCAATCCAAAGGGCATGTGAGGAAAGCCACCCACACGGATGCCTATCTAAAGCCTGACTCCCACCACCATTCAGCCCAGAAGAATTCCCTCATCAAAAAACTACACCATAAGGCCCGTTGCATCTCCGACCAGCACCACCTAGCTAGTGAGTTGGAGCACGTACACCAAGCCCTCAGGATGAACGGATACTCGGACCGTACAATCCGCAAAGCTGCCTCCCCAGCCATTGGGAGACAACCTTCTGAGGATCCATGATAACGGATGCATTCCAGACGGCCAGGGGCTGCCACAGAGATATGATGACCAGCAGTGACGGTCCTGGTCCTCCATATGGGAGAGGAGGAGGTTGTGAGTCCCGCCGTAGAAATTTTGGCATGAATGGCGCTATACATATGTAGGAGGCACTCTATTTATTATCAGCCTTCAGAAGTTACAAGAGGTAACTACAACTCCCAGTCAGGACAGCTGGCAGACTGTCTGACTGACGACGCTGAGAAGGTGAACACGTAGATGGCGACGAAGACTCCAGCAGCACGACGGGATCCACTCCAGGCAACAGCCCGAGCCTTTGCTCGGGGTCCCCTTTTATCCTCCCAGCGTGGCCTCGCTCCACCCCGGCCACGCCCCCCTTCTCGAACCGACTCGCCGGTTCCCAGGCTTACCTCACGTGCCCCCTCTATCACCTTTCCCCTACATCCCTCTCTCTGGCTTATCACGTGACCTGCTGACAGACAGGGCTGCTGAAACTGCAGATGCCATTCTCTGCCAGCAATCTGCGCTATGCTACGTAGTGACCCATTCCATGTCACTATACATATATTTGTACAAACACCAAACGTATTATTATTCTGATTATCTTTTCATACAGCAGCTAGAGAATTACATTGCATAGCACGTGCGATATGGGCTGTGAATAAATCCAATTGAAGAGGAGGCAACGCAACCTCAAGTGGCCCCGTGTGTGGGCGTCCTACGAACTGCCACTTTGCTGTTGTCAATTATTTTGAGACCGTCCTTGTTAGGGTTAAGAATATGTACAGGGGAAGGTAATATAATGAGCACCTGAAGGTCTGGTTTTAGGATTGTGACAGCATTGAGGTGCCCAGTAGATTGGGGTGTTTAGGACATAAACTGATCATTAGTGTCACTGTGGAGAAGGTACGTTCCAAAATAAACAAGCAGACAATTCACATCCTTCCCACATTTGTCTCTCTCACTTGAATAAAAAAAGTATGTTAGACACATTCCATCAACCACGCGGCCCTTTGGGGTGTGCATTATTTCAGCAGCATTTAATTTGACACGAGGCAAACTGGACCGGTTTCAGCATTCACCATCTCATCAGAAGAGCCAATGTTGGTGAACTTGCAGATGTTTAATGGCAAAGAACCTCTCCGTTAGATATGCGTGAGAGCACCAAGCTATAGCCCTGACAAATTGCGGAGTTGGACTCAAAGAGATGGCTCTCCTGTGTCCCAGTGCACCGGTGGTAGCGGCAGCCTGGCCCTGTGCAGAGAGGAGGGCACAGAGGCCGAGCGTTCTGCATGCACAGCGCACCCTCAAGGATGCAGCAGCCTTCACGACTACTCATTCACCTCAAGTAAGAATAACAATGCCCTGTTACAGGTGCATTGTTTTTGTACTCACAACTTCGTAAGTTATTTTTGTTATACAGTCTTGGATTCAGAGTTTATAAATTAGTTGGGATTGTCCGGAAATGTAAGTATTTAAGGCTTGATGAGGTTTTCGTGTGATAAATATTTTCAACTACAGTATAATGAATGTTTGCACTTTGTCTAGTAAAGGCAGGGTTGTTATCAGTGGCGTTTGAAAGTTTGTGAGTATAACTTTGCAAATGGATCCATCACACTTGGGTTTGCACTGTTTTCTATCATTAAAAAAATACCCTATGCCTAATACATGTTTGTCGTGGCCCTGTTTGAGCTATAAAAACACAGCTTGAACCAACGTGGAAACAGCCCTCATTTCAAATCACATACACGCACAGCTTACCCTGCGGACACCAAATGGGCTTTTATACAAATATGGTCCGTCTTTGCTTGCCTATGGGCACTGACTCGTCTCACCTGGCCTGTAGATTTTTGGGTTGGCTCTATTCTTTGAAAGTGACTCAGTGCTGACAGCATGTTTAATATATTGAGTCGTGGGTGTAGATGTTGTGTGTGTGCGTGACGTATGTTGAACTTCTTTCACACCGTATGTAGCCTATCGTGTTAATCGGAGGTGTGGAGGAATAAAAATAAACTAAGCACAAAAGCAGTTTAAAAAAATAGTTTTCCATCTTCATTTAAAAGTGGATATCTCCAGTCACTTCCTAATATCGGAAGGAAGAGTGTCCCAGATGGCCTCATAAGCGCATCTAAAATGTTGTGTCTTGGCACTTTGTGGATGGGTTTATTTTGGGCAGTTTATTTTTGGATTGGATTTCTGTATTTTTACCATTATCACTTTTATTCCGATGTTTTTTTCTCCAGCTGATGTTTCGCATCGAGACGTTGTGAAGATCCTTGTGAGCCTACATTCCCCTTTCGTTTTGCCTTGCCGCATTCGGACGTGATGCGGATCGAGAGCGCGTTGCATTGTATCATTGTATACACACAAAATATTAAATAAAATCAATGTCGTAATGATGTTGCCACCAGCTGTGGTGTATTCCGGGAAGGCAGGCTGAGCATCACCAGGAAGTTGTTCCGGCAGGATGACTCAGCGCTCGGTAATTGCCTGGTGGGCCGTTGCGGTGACGCAAGCAAGCGCGGCCTTTCCTCGGCTCCTTAAAATAGCTCTCTTGCCAAAACCCAGACCCCCGAGGTATTTATTATACCTAGGCACTATTTTTACTCCTTGCGATTTTATTGGGCTTGATTTTCACTCTCTGTGCTTAGAAGTTTGTCTTGGTACATCTAGTGGTTCACCAGCATTGCTTTGTGACAATTCTGACTCTGATGATGAGGTACTGAATGCCAAAACCGGTCCTGAGTTTTGCGCATCTGCTATAATTATGCTGTCCCAGAATGCCACTTGGCCAATGGATTGTGTAAGATATATATATATTTTTTACGTGGAGGAACAAATATGTGAGAGAGGCATAGATTCTGCTTGTTTATTTTGTCCTGGAACATGTTCCATACACAAACACTCTCAGTTATTCACAGCGAGCGTTTAATTAAATGTTTGGGTTACAACAACAGTGGATGTCTGTGCCTCGATACAAATTAGTTTTCTAAATGAGCACTTACAGTAACACTTATTGACACATCATATGGCACTGTTATTTGGAATCTGTGAATACACAAAACAACTTTTCTGCTAATTACAAATAGTTTCTTGTTGACTTGTGAAACATAATGTCATGTGAGCAACGTTAAAACACATGGTACAAGAGGAGTCTGCTCTCGTGTTGAGTTGAATAGGGTGCATGGCCTGCCTGCCACCGCCGCGTTATTTTAAATTATGGAAGAAAAGAGGAAAAGTGAATGAGGCAGTGGATTGACAAAGAGCTCAGCCTGTAAACATGACTCTCGTCTCGTCAAAAACTCTCAAGTCCATTGTTCTTCAGCTGCTGTTTTTTTTTGTCTGTATTTTATTTATTGAAGAAAACTGTCGTACGGCCTCAGCAACACATTGGTGCACTCAACCACTCCGTGCCACCGCGGATGTCAGCCCACCGGGACAAGATGGCAGTGGTCCAGAGATGCACTCTGAGATCGCAATGCCGCCCATCTTCATTTCATGATGCGCCATGGCCTGTTCATAAACAGCGGGGTCGCCGATCTGAAGCAGAGCCATTGCCTGAACCAATTCGCGTCTTGCGCTGTCTGTTGCTTACTCATAACACCGTGTTTTTTTATGAAGTGGTAAATTTTAAACATAGATAACTTCGCACAACACTCGGCACGAATGCAGCATCCAATAAAGTACGGTATGTCAAAAGACATTCAGATAACTTTAACTTAGAGTAAACTAAGGTTCAATTGGCATTTTCACGTCTTCAGATGGCGGAGAGAGAGAGGGACTGTGCTTTCTTTGTGGGTGTAATCACCAGAATGAGATTGGTGGACGCCCACACGCACGTCTCGATAATGTCGTGCCGCGACTGTAAAAGCAGGGCTACAAGACTGAAACGCTTGGTCATTTTACTAAAACGTGTGGGGCATGTGTAATTTCTGGTAATGTGTTGCCCATAAATGCAAAAGCAGAGGGTGAAAATAATTGATCACCTCCAATTCTCGAATAATTACCTCTCAAGTTAAAAAAAAATATACGATTATATTTTTATGAGTATGGGTAGTGCAGTGGCGCATTGGTTTGCGCACCTCACTGTGAACCCAATTTTTTGTTCTTGGCCATGGCTAGCATCAGTGGCGAGTGACAACCGAACATGTTTTGGGCACGAACCTACATGGTGAAGTATGGTCAAAAACCCCGTGGCTGAATCATTCAGCAGTGGGTTGACAAAAAGCGCTGAATCATATAAAGCAGGAATGCGCTCAGTATTTATCCCTGTCTTTTAAATAATCAAATCAGCTCGACGAGTCAAATACTGTACCAAAAGAGAGGTTCTAGTGAACAAGTGACTTCCTGCAGAGCTCACCAGCCCTACACATGCCATCCAGCCTCATGTGAGAGTGTGAGTGCGTTATCATGAAGGGCATGAGTGTTAGTGCGTTATCATGAGTGGTGAGATTTTTTGGTGCGTTATCATGAGTGTTGAGAATGTTAGTGCGTTATCATGAAGGGCATGAGTGTTAGTGCGTTATCATGAGTGGTGAGATTTTTTGGTGCGTTATCATGAGTGTTGAGAGTGTTAGTGCGTTATCATGAGTGGTGAAAGTGTTAGTGCGTTATCATGAGTGGCGAGAGCATTAGTGAGCAAACATAAGCGGTGAGAGTGAGTTAACATGTCTGGTGCATTTCACTAGTGACGTGGGGCATTTGAAGTCTGGGAGTCTGGTGACTTGAATTTCAAATGAAACGGAAGCAAGCTGTTATCACAGGAAACCATGTAACTACACTTGGCATTGTAAATATTTTGCTTAGTTCATTCTCGTTTCACAAGCAAATGGTATTTGCAAAGTGGTTCACCAAAATTTGTCAAAAGCGGCACACGGAGTTTCAGGAAATTTCCAAAGTCTTAATAAAAAAAAAATCCATTATTATGTTTCAGGTCCACATGACGGCCGTGGACGGATGCCGGGGCTCTAAACGGTCACGACGGACTGACGGTGCCACGGGCGACGCGCTCGGCCGCATCGCCGATCCCGGCCACCAGCGCCGGCAGTGACCGACATTGCTCCGGTCCGATTGTCCCTTTGGAGATGGCGCCGCCACCGCCGGTTTCCACCGTGGCTCAGCGAAGCTCCTAACGCCCACCGCCGCCCGGGAGAGGCGGAAGAGCAGCCCACTCGCACCAGGCGGCTCTCGCCCATCAAGAATAATCCCCACGCGAGCGCTTGATTATAATTAACGCGTCGGTGGAAATTACAATTAACATGTAATTTACAAAAAATAATCCCGCGATAATTCCGATGACATGTCGAGTGGCAGGCAGCCCCAGTGGAGCCTGGGGTGCGACGCGGCGCCGCTTGGGAACTCCGTTCTAGCAGCGAGCGACGCCAAGTGGCAGCCGGGCAGAGCAGCCAGCCTGCTGGACAAGTCCCGGGGGGGCAGCAGTCCGCTGGACGTGCTGCTTCAGGCCGTGGAGCCCGACCTGACCCTGCTGAGGCAGGCAAACGACGACGAGAGCGGCGACGTTGCGGAGCAGCGCTACGGGACGCTGACCGCAGAGCAGCAAACTCAGATGCGGCCCAAGCCGAGAGAGCCGGGCTTGGCCTCGCCGCACGCATACGTCCTCGCGCAGGAGAAGCACGGCGGCGATGATGGCCAATTTAACAAGACGGCATCTGCTGAGCATCGGCACAAGGGGGGAGCGCAGCCGGAGCAGAGTTTGCACTGTGGCGATGACGAAAGCCAGAACCGCATTCAGGTCGCGCCGAGGCCCGGCGAGCAGCGGCCCCAGACTCAGTGGGGGGAGCAGCAGCAGCATCTGCGGCAGCAGCGGTTCATGGCGCCTCCACACGGCGGTGCACGCTACAGGGTGAGGGGGGGCGTGGTGCAGTATGTGTACCCCACCCAGTACTCGCGCGCTGGACCGCCCGCTCCGCCATCGCAGCAGCCGCCCCACGTCCCACTCCCAGCGCAGGGAACGCGTCGCGCTGGGCCACTGCCGTCTTCGCAGGAGGGCCCGAGCGAGAGTTCCGGTCCATACGCAGCGCCGTGCTACGTGCCGGTAGAGGCGAAAGGCGGCCAGGTGTATGCGCAGTACCGGGGGCAGAGCGGCAGGGGGAGACCGGCGAGAGACAGAGACTCGAGGCCAAAGAAGCCCGGCAAGTATGTGTGTCCCTACTGCGGCCGTGCGTGCGCCAAGCCGAGCGTGCTGAAGAAGCACATCCGTTCGCACACCGGGGAGAGGCCGTACCCATGCCTGGCCTGCGGCTTCGCCTTCAAGACCAAGAGCAACCTCTACAAGCATCGCAAGTCCCACGCACATGCAGTCAAGGCTGGCCTTGTGTGCGGAACCGACGACGGCGGCAGTGGGGACTGGACTGAGATTGAGAAATCCTTTTCACTGGAGAGATCAGCTTCCGCCGAGAAGTCGCTTGCGTTGGAGGAGCAGCTTGGCGTTGGGAAACTGGAGATCGATCAGGAGGCCCATTCCGAGCTGGACGAGAGCACAGACACGGATGATGAGACCGCGGTGGAGGATGCGAGCTTGGACGTCAAGGACTACTCTGCGAGGCTATTATCGGAATCGTGTTTCGATTATGGACAGCAAAGAGTGAAGACGTCTCCTTGCCAAACAGAGCTCTCAGCCGATACTAAAGGGAAACACGACGGTGATCGACTTCAGGACAATCTTCAGCGACGTTCAGGGGAGGAGAATGCAGAGAGGATGAGTGGGAGTGCCAAAGGGTCCCAGGGCACGGGCGACATGCAGTCGTTTTTGCCGAGAGTTGTCCTTGTCCCTCCTAATCCATCGGCTTCGTCATCAGCACAATTCACAGATTCCTTCAGGAAGCCCTTGACGTCCGATGTGAACGTTTGCATGGAGGAGTCTGAGAAGCAGCGGTCACCGAAACCAAAGCTCAACTGGTCAGCAAAAGTAACCGAGGAGGCGAATTTACGGTCGGCTTCATCGGAAAACCTCCTCAGGCCAAACACCTTTGGAAGCAAAAATAGCACAGACTCGGGCTACTTTTCACGATCGGAGAGCGCCGACCAGCCGCTCACTAGCCCCACTAACTTCCATCCATTGTCGTACAAGGACATCGTGCTCGGACGCAACTTTCCGATTCACTCGAGAGGCAGAGCCATGCCCAATCGTGTGCCAGAACATATAGAAGAGGTTTCCTTAAAAAAGGAACGACTCGTAAGTTCGTGGACACCCTCTGAACATTCCATTTCTCTAAACACAGAGCGAAAACCGTCAAACACTCAGCCCACTGCACAGCAAGCAACTATAGACAGAAGCCACGTAGCTGGCAGCATCGACTCTTCCAGTGCAACTGACACTTACAGGGATGGAGGCGGTACTGGGACTGATGATAAAATGTCAAAGATGGTCATAGCAGCTGCCATTTACAAACCAGGCCCTGTGAAATCAGAAGCCGGTGGTGAATATTTACTTGTTCCCAGTTTGGAAACGCTGGGTTTTCCCCGCAGCAACTCTATGCCAAGCTACACACGGCCGGACGACACTGAGGTGAAAACGCCCGTCCCGCTCAGGGGCAGCCACTCGTTCGACGAGCTGGCGTCCACATTCCACGGGGACGCGTACTCCTCCTCCTCCTCCAACTTGTACTTCGCCAACCACAGGTCGCTGGTGAGGCAGACAGCCGTCCAAGCCGATGAGTTTCCGGTGGCCAGCGAAAGCAAGGTCCCGACGGCGTCTCAAAGCAGCAGGGTCTCCATGGTGGGCGCGAGCCAGAATCTGCAGGACACAGGCGAGGGGTTAAACGTCGGTCGTCGCGCGAGCCCCACGACGGGGGAGCAGCACGTGAGAGCGCGAAGGCCGGCGCGCTACAGCCGAGGTTCGTTTTACGAGTGCCACACATGCAAGGTGACGTACAAGAAAGTGGAAAATTATATCGTTCACAAGAGGCTTTACTGCTCCGAGCTGCACATGTTTCCCTCCAGCAGTAACAGCTCCCTGGAGATGGAATCCCCGGCGGGCGATGTGGCGCACGAGGGGGAGACAGGGGCCGGCAAAGCCTCGGATCGCTCTGTACTCATCAGGAAACGACGTAAGCAAAGGAGCGTTGGAGATGAGGAAGATATGCTCACGGAGTGCGTGTCTGCCAGCATCGCTCAGCCAATGCTCTCTGGTTTCATTGAGGAGCCTTACTTAGATGATCATGATTCGGTGTTCGAAAAACATGATGTGCCTGAATGGCCTAGGGATGTCGGTGTCACGGCGCCCGTGACCGTGAATAGCCAAGCCCCAAAGTGGCAGCACAGCGACCCTGTGAAACCTCAGCCGCCGCAGCTGCTGGTGGACGGTGGATCCCGGCGTGGGCTCAGCCTCGAAAGCGGTCTCAGTTGTTACAGCAACTTAGGTGGCCACAATGAGATCTCTGTCATCCAACACACAAAGTCGCTCAGCCAACCAAGCTCCTTCGAGAGAGCTGATAGCTTGGAAACGGCGCGGTCGTTGTCTCCCGATGGGTGTAAAGGGGCACAGTGGTCACAGCAGCAGCAGCAGTGTTCATTGCCGGCCTTGCAAGCGACGGAGCACAACAAAGAAGACCAAGCTTCATCGGCAGACCCTTTGAGCATTCGTGGAACTAAACTTGTTCGGCAGAACAACATCCAGGTGCCAGAAATTCTGGTCACGGAGGAACCGGATCTCGTGCAGCCAACGGATGCCCCGGAGAAGGAGAGTGAGAAAAAAATGGAAGAGGATTTCTCTTGGCCCAAGAGGAGCGAAACCCTTTCGCAGCTTCCTCCAGAGAAACTTCCTCCCAAGAAGAAGCGGCTTCGTCTTGCCGAGCTGGGGAATTCGTCGTTCGAGTCGAGCACTGATTCCTCCTTCTCCGGGTCACTCTCGCGTAGCCCCAGCCTCGAGAGCAACTTGTCGCGCTGCTCCAGCCTCTCCATCTCGCTGGACCGCGTTGAGCTGGATGACGAGAAACCCAAAGCGGAGCCGGAAGAGAAACCACGGCAAGAGGAGGTGGCATTTCTAACCGTCCCCACCTCTCACCACCATCGGCAGCACCACCACAGCCGTGAGATGCGACGTTCTGCATCGGAGCAGGCCCGGAGCCCCCAGTACGCCGGCCCGGGTATGGCGGAAATACGCAGCAAGTCCTTCGACTGTGGGAGCATATCCAACTCTCCGCCGCCCCCGCTTGGCCTGGACATGGACTCGTCTCAGCCGTTAACCTCATCCCCTCTCCGCGAGCGAAGGAAGATGTGCCTGGTGCGCCAGACCTCGCTGAGCGGGTACAGTGAGGTGCAGGAATCACTAAAAGAGCACATCGCCTTCACGTCCCAGGCGGGCCTGCACCCGCCTCTCCCTCGTCCCGCCTCCCCTGCATTGTTAAGCCTGCGTTACTGCTCGCCAGAAACGTCTATGAGGCCGCCGTCCCCGCAGTCTGCGACCCAAAACATGGAAGACTTTAAGTGGCAAATGGGGCAGAAAGCGTCCTACTTGCATTCGCTCATGCCGCAGATCAGCAGCTGTTCACCCCCACGACTCCCCCACTCGCATCATCTACCGCAGAGTGGACACATGCAGCCGCCTCTGCCACCCTTCGTACACCCTTCACAGGCCCACAACTACGAGCTCTCTCTGCAGCACCTGAGTCAGACTCCGCAGCGACTGCCGTATCAGCTCGTACACAACCACATGCTGCAGCTGCAGGCGCAGCAGCTTCTTCTTAGGCTGCCATTACAGCCATTCCCGCAGCCCCCCGGTGTGTTTTATCACCAACAGGGCAGCCCGCCCCGGCCGAGAGAAAGCTACAAGCAGGAAATTCAACACGGGCTTCGCGACCTGGACACGGCGGTGCAGGCGGAGGTCGTGACCTATCCCGCCGTCACGTTCTCTCTGGGCGAGCCTCCGCAGGACGAAGCGGGGAGTGATCGTTTGCCTTCATCCAGAATGCAGAGGAGCAGTGCGGAAGGTGCGTGGTCATCAAACTCTTTGGTGGCACCGCCGCTCCACCACAGCAAGTCGAGCCACAAGCTCGTGGTGCACACCACCCTCGCCGGGCTGCTGTCGACGCAGGGCCCCGGCAGCCAGCCGCGAGTTCTTTTCGGTCAGCGGGGCGCAGCGTTGCTCTCCGAGAAGCACACCAAGCTGATGAGGACCGACTCGGCCATGCGTTCCAGCGTCCTCTACCCGCTGTATGACAACAACAAGGTAGTGGCCGTGTGTGCTTCTCGCCAGGGAATTTCTTCCCAGCTTGACAACCAGGCGCCGAGCAGCAAGAGGATGCTGTCCCCTGCGAGCAGCCTAGAAATTGCCGTGGATATGAGACGGCAGCACTACCAGAAAAGGGTCAAGGAAGGGGAGGAGGAATCGGAGCTTCGAGAGGTTGAGGAGGAAGCGAGTCTGGTCATTGACAAGAGAGATAAATCTATGCCCCTGATCAAATCCGAAGGTTTTACAAAATCATCATCGTCGTTTAATTCTACCGACTCCTCAAGGTCCAGAAAGCCCACACTGGTGAGACAGTTCTGCACGATGGAACCCGCGGACCGGGAGGGATCTCCTGCAAATTTAACGGACTCATCTTCTGTTCAGTCAATGTCCTCCCCTTCACGGGATGCAAAAGGAATGGCCGCATCTGAAGACAGCATGGATGAGGGATCGTCAAAGAGCCCGCCGCTTGAACTCGGCAAACGTGACAACTGCTCCGGTCGATCTGCGCCGGAGCATGAAGCAGGCGTATTAAAATCAGCCGCATCAAACGCCGATATCGAAATGAAGGACTCGTTGGGCTCCCCGACCACCATCAAGGTGCTGGTGCCAATCGTCACGACGGATATGGCATCGTCGCGCGCGACCGACTCCAGGGAAGAGATGGCGGGAGGTCTTGGTGGCCCAAGGAGGCCGCCCGCTCGCGCCGGGGTGAAGGTGGCGGTACTGCATGTGGTGGCGTCCGGCGTGAGCGTGCCGCCCTCCCTCGTCCTTGTTGCCAACATCGCCGAGGTGCAGCAGTTGCTGTCGCCGAGTCTGCGCACCGTCGTCAGCACGACCTGGTGCTTCCTCAATGGGCGCGCCAGGCCGGCCCACTGCGCTGAGCACCATCTGGGCGGTGCGCCCGGCCCCTCCGCCTACGGCCAGTGGACGCCGCCGGCGCCGGCCGGCGCTTCCGCCGGGGACTCTAACCCCCCCGGTGCGAGCACCGCGGAGGCGCTGGCACTGCTGCGGCGGGCGCGGGGCGGGCACGCCGGAGAGGGAGTCTACACGCTGGCCGCCATCGCCCCCCGGGGGGCCTGCTCCACTGTCCACTCCCGCCTGTGGATGCCATGCATGGCCTTGGTGAGTGTGTGCCTGCTGCTGTGCGGCCCTCCACTGTCCGCTTCTCTCATGACCGCGTAGAATGCGTAATACTCGCCGGTTTTGTGTCCCGCCTTAGAGAGAGAATGAGATAATTATTCGGAGGCATGGGAAACCACGGACAAGTTTGGATGGCAGCCTAAACCCGTGTCAGCAATTGCTCTGTAGTCCTATTGTAGTATGTTTGCAGTTGGACTTGTACAGCAGAGGTGGGAAAAATGTTCTTACTGAGGGCTGATAAAAACTCAAATAGCAAAAACACATTAACGTACGCACCTCAGTCAGTTCATGGCAGAGGCCCTTTGCAGTGACAACAGTGACTTCTCAAAAAACATTAAAAGAACAGTGTTGCCAGTTTGAAACTATTCGCCTCCGGTGCCCGATTAGCGTGGCTGGAGAGATTTTTTTAGTGACTTGTGTGTATAAAGAAAAATTTGTAAAGTAATTGTAACAAAAAAATGGAGAGAATGAGAGAGCGAGCTCTATCAGAGCACGTGGAGGACGGAGGTCTCCAAGTGCACGGGTTCACTTAATTCTATACAGCGGATAGGTATGTAACAACGAGCGCTCCAGTTTTTTCCCACATTTACGAATACTCACTAATTATCTGAAAACATCTTAATATATAGATAGTTGCAGAGCAATTGTTGAAGCTGGCTCACCACCTGGCAGTCTTCCAGCTTGTCTGTGCTTCCTCAGCGATTGCGAGATGCAATTTGCATGAATGACGCAATATTAAACGGTTCATGAGCATTTTTGAATTTATAGCACACAAATGCACATGAGTCGTATTTCTTAAAATGCTAGCTGAATGTGTCTCACATTTGTTAATGTTGATAAGTACAAATATTAGCATGGCGCTTAATGGTCGAGTGACTGCAGAGCAGCGCGCACTGCCACGCACGGCTTCCTTAGTGTGCAGTGTCCGCACCCAACAAAACTGCGGACTTCCCCCACCGACGTGGGGGTTGGACACGTGCGCACGCACGCAGTTTTGTTGGGGTCCATGGCGATCCCTCACTCGCTAACAACGTGACCCAGGTAGCGAACTGACTTTTGCAAGAGGTGACATTTCTGCGGCTTAAACTTCAGATTGGCCACCCGCATTTTTACAAACACCTAACGCAGCCGCTGCAGATGTTCTTGGAACGTGCGTCCAAAGACGATCACGTCATCCAAATAGATCAAACACAAATCCCATTGGAGTCCCGATAGTACTAACTCCATAAGTCGCTGGAACGTGACTGGAGCCGAGTGAAGTCCCATCGGAAGGCAGTTAAACTGGAACAACCCCTGCAGTGTTTGGAACACAGTTTTTGGTTTGGAACTGTCATCCAGAGGCAACTGCCAAAACCTTGACAACATATCCAGGGTGGATAAAAACCGCGCACCACGGGAGCAGGTACACATCTGCCACGGAGACTTTATTAAGTACTCTTTGGTTCTTTCAGTAAAGTCACGTAGGTATAAAATAAAATACATTAAATCACGACGTTTTTGGCGCAACACAAGCGTCCGTCATCAGGTGGGACAACCACAACAAGAAACAGTTGTTGAAGTGGGCAAAAGGGCTGCTGTAACATGAGGCTATATAGGTAAGAGAGTGGGGAGGAGCAAGGGGGGAGAGATAGAGAGGGGGGTGGGGTAGGGGGAGGGGAGTGCTGAAGTGAGCGGGGCTGGGAGTGGGAAGCTGAAGAAGAAGAGAGGGGGGAGGATCAAGGGGGGAGAGATAGAGAGAGGGGGGGGCAAGACTATCTCAGCAGTACATAACTCAGCTCACTTGGTCTCTCTAATCAAGGGTATTGCACTGTCCCCAGATGATCTTCTCGTCAGCTTTGATGTAGTTTCTCTGTTCACCAAGGTTCTTGTGCCTGACACCTTAGCAATAATTGAAGATTTAGTCCAACTGGGACTGAACCCTGATGTTCCTACTCTGGTTAGGCACTGCCTTACCAACACTTCACCTCGAATGGTACTTTCTACAAACAAAATGAAGGTACTCCCATGGGTTCCCCCTTATCACCAGTGATAGCGAATGCTTTCATGGAGAAATTTGAAATAGATGCCATCCAGACATCCACCCTGCGTCCTTCCTTGTGGAAGAGATATGTAGATGACAAATAAATAAAAAAATTGCATGTGTTGCGATCGAAACGTAGTTTTTTGATATTTTTTTGTTATTTTCTTTGAACCTATCTATGTGTAATGCGGGCGTAAACGGCCTCGCGGATATGACGTCACGGGGGGAGGGGTTAGGTCACGTGAGAGAGAGGGGTAAGGCCTTAAGGGAGAGAACCGGAAGAGATGGGGAGAGAGTATGGGAATAGAGACAGGGTGAGGCCACGCAGGGCGGAGAGTGGAGAGTGGCGAGATCGCCACGCGGTGAGACTCGGCACCGTCGGCCAGCGGTGACCGGGCACGGGAGGAACGGGGAGCAGCGGTGGAGCTGCAGTGAGAGCAGCTGAAGGACTGCACAAGGGAACCTGCAGCGGAGCTGCATCGGAGTGGAGAAAGGCTACGGGAGCGACGGCAGCTGTCGAGCTGCCAAGCGGGGAGGCTCTGAGCGAGGGCCGTGTGGGACAAGTTGTAAGAACCCGAATAAAGGACAACGGAGACAGACACAGTGAAAGAGTCCTTTATTACACTGGTGTCAGAAGTGAAACGGCATGTAAAAACAGCTCAGAAGAAAGAATATTCCTGCGCCATCATCTGCTACATCATCCGACGACGACGACCTTCCTCAGGCGGTGGACCTGCCTGCGATGGAAGAGGAGATCCGTGCGGGAACGAGTACGGGTCCGGGTGTACAAGATGTCGCCGCGTCGGTGGACCCGTCTGCGCCGGAAGACGCGGACTTACGATGGAGACAGATGTATAGACCTTGAAAATCGTGCCGGCGCAATTGCGCGAGCTCGTCACGCCGAGGACGGCGTCGGGGAGGACCGATGGTGGTCTGCAGGCCGCCGCCTTGCCTGCGCTGTCGCCGCCATCCGCCACGCGGCACGAAGACGCCATCTTGGACGTGGCAGGGGAAGAACGGCGGGAAGCCGCCATCTTGCACTCTCTGCGGCGGGGAGCCGCCATTTTGGACACGTTGCGATGCGACGCCATTTTGAATATGCCACGTGATGAGTCATCTGCTGAGGACGGCGCAACAAGGAGTCGCAGTCGTCATCTCACAACCGTTAAAGAATTCTCCATCGGGGGCGATTGGAGTGCTTTCGCCTGCAGATTTTTGGCGGCGGTGCGCTCTGCAAGGTGGACTGATGCTGAGGCATTGGAGGTTCTACCAACTCTTCTCGACGACGAGTCGGTGCGATTCTTCCATTCTATAAAGGCCGAGAAGAAGAAAACGTTGAGAGGAGTTTTCGACGAGATGGCAGATGCATACGAGCCACCGGATGATGCTCATCGCCGGTTTGTTCAACGCCAGCGAGCACCCGAGGAGTCGCCGGTGGCATACAGGGGTGCTGTCTTGGAGTTAGCCATGGCCGCATACCCGGAGACGGAGCCTGACCTACTCGAACCTCTCATTTTGGGAAAAATGCTCGAGCTGTCCCGGGATTTGGGGATCCCTATGCCGGTGTGTGGCCACGAAAAGCTGACATCCCGGGTGGCCGCTAAATGTCTGGATGCCCAGTTCAATCTGCGCCGTTGGAAGCAAGTCACGGCGTGGACGGGGGGGCCCATCATCGAGGGAGGTGCCGTGGGTTGGGAGCGTCGGGACGGGGGGCCTGCGGTGCGGCGTAACGACATCGACTGCTTCCGCTGCGGTCGTAAGGGCCATTACGCCACGGACTACTGGGCCCGTATCCCAGGTCCGCCCCAGCAGGAGGCCTCGACAGCGAACGCGCCGCGGAAGGATCCTCCAGGACAGGCAAGTCGGTGCGCACCAGACACCCGGCAAGGCTTGACACCTCATTCATCACCATTGTCGCGCGATCCGGGTGTTGTTAATAACGAGAGGCCATCGACTGGGCCATGTCGCTCGGTAACGCAGTGGCGTAAATTGGCACGGCGGGTCGTCGCGGCCGCTACTGGTTCGTCCACTGTACCTGGTTCTATACAAGGGGTTGACGTGCGTATTTTAGTGGACTCCAGGGCGTCCGCGACCATTATATCGGATGTAATTTTCCATCTGTTGGGCATCCCACCAGAGGCCGTGCGTCCGGTTTACGATTCCTGCGTCGGTGCGAACGGGGGTAGTATGGGCATTGTGGGCCAGGTGGACGCCAATATATCTATCGGGGGAGTGTCGGCCTCGGGAATTGTGTTAATTTCGAGGTCCCTTGCGGTTCCTTGTTTGTTGGGAACTGATTTTCTGGCCAAAATGCCCATTCTGATTAGAATTAATGAAAACTGTATTGAATTACCGGGGGGTCGTAAAATTACATTTCTGCCGTCGCCCTGGGGGCGACCTGCTCCGGTCGGCCAGGTGCAGGCGCTGTCCGAGGTATCTGTGGACATTCCACCTGGCTCACAGATGCTTATCCCTTTGCGATATCGGAAACCTGTGCCTGGTCGTGAAGGTGCATTTGGGGTTTTGTTGTCGCCGTCCGCCACCATAACGGGCGGATCGGCACTCGTCGGGGCGCAAACTATTGTCCGGCCGGACCAGCAGCCATTTTTGCAGGTGCTTAATGGGAGTACCGAAAACGTGTGTGTGCCAGCTGGTACGGTTGTGGCACATGCCACTACGGCGTTTATGGCCCAGGATTATCTGGGCAGCCAGGTCATGGTTGCCGGTGTTTCGGGCCCTGGGGCCGCAGATAATCGCTGGATCGCCGAATTGTGCGGGGAAAATCCTTCCCTTTCCGGGGACCAACGTTGCGCGCTTCGTAAGTTATTGTTGAGTTATTCTGACGTGTTTAGCTCAGACGATTTGGACTTTGGACGCACCTCATTGCTTTCTCATCATATTGACACAGGGGACGCTGCCCCTATTCGGTTGAACTCGCATCGGATGAGTCCGGCGGAGCGAGATCATGTTCGAGGGGCAGTGGATGACATGTTGGCTGCGGACATAATATCTTCATCTAACAGCCCATGGGGCGCGCCTGTTGTTTTGGTTAAAAAGAAAGATGGGAAATTGCGATTTTGTGTGGATTTTTTTAAATTGAATAAAGTGTCCGTGGCAGATGCGTACCCCCTGCCGCGTATGGACGACTCCCTCGATGCCTTGTCGGGGGCGAAGTTCTTTTCGACGCTAGATCTCTGTTCGGGATTCTGGCAGCTTCCCCTTGACGAGTCCTCGCGGGAAAAGACTGCTTTCCGTACGCCGCAGGGGTTATTTCAATTTAATTGTCTTCCGATGGGGTTGAATGCTGCCCCCGCCACATTTCAGAGGTTGATGGAACTGGTATTAACGGGGTTGTAGTGGGAGACATGTCTGATATATTTAGACGATATTATCGTCTTCAGCCGCACATTTGACGAACATTTACTGAGGTTGGAGGCGGTGTTCGCCAGGATGCGTTCCGCTAATTTGAAATTCAAACCTAAGAAATGCAACGATCCGTGCGCTATTTGGGACATATCGTTAGTGCTGACGGGGTTGCCACCGATCCGGACAAGACAGCGTGCGTCCGTGACTGGCCAACCCCGGCCACGGTGGGGGATGTGCGTCGGTTTTTGGGGTTTGGCTCATATTATCGTAGGTTTGTACCGAATTTTACGACGATCGCGAGGCCTTTGCACCTCCTTACGGGTAAAGGACGGACATTTGCTTGGGGACCGCCAGAAGAGGCGGCGTTTCAAGGCCTGCGCGATCGGTTGGCTACGGCGCCGACGTTGGATTATACAGATTTTGATCACCCCTTCATTCTGGATACGGACGCGAGTGACACGGGAATTGGGGCCGTGTTGTCTCAGTCCAAAGGCGGTGTGGAGCGCGTGGTGGCGTACGGTAGCCGGGTTTTGTCTCCCGCAGAAACCCGCTACTGCGTCACTCGCCGAGAACTTTTGGCTATTGTTTACTTTCTCCGCCAATTTCGACCGTATCTCTACGGCCGTTCGTTTATTGTGCGCACGGATCATGCGGCCTTGCAGTATGCACCACCGGAAGGGGGTGCGTCACGCGAATGCGGACGCGCTCTCTAGGTTGCCGCAGCGATCCCCTTGCTCGTGCGCGTCCGGGACGCATAGGTGTGCGCCGATCCACCATCCCCCTCAGCCTGTCGCGTTGGCGGTCGAGGTGCCTGATGCTCCAATGGGGCCGGGACCGGCTGATGGGGTTTTGAATCTTCCAAGGGCTGTGTGGATTCGGGAACAAATGCCGGACGATTCATTGTTGACCTTACGGAATCGGGCTGCGAAGGAGAGTGGGGGACCGGGTTCGGGGGGTACGCCGGAAACCGCTCTCCGCGATGGTCTGCTGATGTGGAGGGAAGGGTTACAGGAACGCTGGCGTCTGGTTGTACCGGCATCCTTGTGGTACGAACTGATTAGGACTCTGCATTGCGACACGCTCTTACATCTGGGGGTGCAGAAGACCCTATTGACGTTGCAGCGAGATTACTTTTGGCACGGCATGACAACAGATGTCGTCGGTCACGTTCGCGCGTGTCCCAATTGTGCCCGGCGGAAGCCGCCTAAACACCCATATGTGCCGCCGATACAGTCTATTCAGGTGTCTCGAGTTAATGAACTGGTGGCGTTAGATATTTTGGGACCCTTCCCGCCATCCGCTAAGGGTAATAAATATTTGCTAGTTGGGGTGGAGTACCTCTCCCGCTGGCCGATGGCCTGGCCCTTGCCCGACCAGTTGGCGGCGTCCATTACAGACGCCTTTCTATTTGGGTACATTATGGACAAGGGGGCGCCAGAGAGGCTCCTCACAGATCAAGGCCGAAATTGTTCTTCTAAAAAGATACGGACATCTCCCTACCACCCACAGACGGATGGTATGGTTGAACGGCTAAATCGGACTTTGTCCGCCATGCTGTGTCACATGGTGAGTGAAAAACAATCAGATTGGGATTTGCATATCCCTGGGGTACTCTCGGCATACCGGATGACGCCGCATGCGGCTACAGGATATTCGCCGTTTTTCCTTATGTACGGCCGCGAAAACGTGCCGCCGATGGATGTGCAGTTGGGAACAGGAGTGAGGGGACCTACTAAACCTCTTCCTGATTACATTCAGGACACCGTTCGCCGTGTCACTGAGGCGCGGGAAGGGGCCCGCATGGCTACGGCCAAAGCCCAGGCCCGGAACGAACGGTGCGCTCGACGCTCTAAGGGGTTTGGATCTCGGCGTTGGTACGTTCACACGTCTCGCTTGAAACCATATGTGGCCCCTCGAACGGATGCGTCATCTCCTGATGTTGCCTTGCCGGGGTCTGTTGCTGCTGACTCACCCTTGCCTGTGCCTGTTGACCCTGCAAGAGCGCCTGTCGTGCCTTTCACAGACAAGCCGGCCGTGACACTGCAGGAGACAGGGGACTCTGCTCGGGGTGTGCCTACCACGGCTGCGGGGACACCGAGCCCCGCCGCCCTTCCGATCCCGCCGCAGACACGATTGCGGGACACCCCGGACTCTGGGCCTTCAGGGATACGGGACCGGGACGTTGGCGGGCCTCCAATAGCGACAGGAAGACTTGATCCTGTCGCTCTTAAAACCCGTCGCGTTCCCGGTCTGCAGGGGGGCCGCCGCCCGTCCGGGACGGGCCGGCAACCCGCACGCGGTCTAAGTCCCTTACGTTTCGTTGATTTATACTGTTCGTGTTCTTGTTGTTATTGTTATATTTGTTGTATGCTTCGTTGTCCTCGCATGTATGATGGTTGTGTTCTCTCGCATTACTTGTTGTTGTTGTTCAGCCGAGGACGGCTGGAATTTTCTCCACGGGGGAGGGTGGTGTAATGCGGGCGTAAAGGTCTTCGCGGATATGACGTCATGGGGGGAGGGGTTAGGTCACGTGAGAGAGAGGGGTAAGGTCTTAAGGGAGAGAACCGGAAGAGACGGGGAGAGAGTATGGGAATAGAGATAGGGTGAGGCCACGCAGGGCGGAGAGTGGAGAGTGGCGAGATCGCCAAGCGGTGAGACTCGGCACCGTCGGCCAGCGGTGACTGGGCACGGGAGGAACGGGGAGCAGCGGTGGAGCTGCAGTGAGAGCAGCTGAAGGACTGCACAAGAGAACCTGCAGCGGAGCTGCATTGGAGTGGAGAAAGGCTACGGGAGCGACGGCAGCTGTCGAGCTGCCAAGCAGGGAGGCTTTGAGCGAGGGCCGTGTGGGACAAGTTGTAAGAACCCGAATAAAGGACAACGGAGACAGACACAGTAAAAGAGTCCTTTATTACATATGTGACTTTACGGAAAGACCCAAGAATATATATACTCTAACTTTTCCTAATTTTGTATTTATAGTTAAAACTTCTGGCACCAAATTTAGTGAATCATTTCAGAGACACTAATAGTAGGAGGCACTCTCGTTTATTTTAATCATCACAAGTACAGGGGATAACTATACTATGGTCAGGACAGCTAGTACACTGCCTGACCAACAACGCCGAGGAGGTGAAGAGGAGGACGAAGACGGGGACAAAGACTTGGTAGCACGATGGGTTCCATTCCAGACAACAGCTCCGATCCAGCCTCGGGACCTCCCTTTTATGCCCCCCAGTGTGGCCTGGCTCCGCCCTTAACCACGCCCCCTTCTGGAACCTACCAGAAGGTTCTGGGCTATACTCCACGTGTCCCCTCTGTCACCTTTTCCCTACATCCCTTACCCCGGCCTATTGCGTGCCCTGTTAACCGACCAGGCTGCTACGTCCTCAGATGCCCTCTGCCAGAAACCAGCGGTACGCACCCTAGGTACCCATTCCATGGCATTGCATGCTCTGCTGGCAGATCGGCTGCTACACCCACAATTCCCCTCTCTGTCAGTAACCAGCGCTACGCGCCGTAGTGACCCATTCTATGTCACTACAAATATATAGCTACTAGCGGGAAGTACCCGGCGTTGCCCGGGCGAAAAAGACACACACACATCGACTTACACACACACGCACATATGGACTCGCACACACAGACATCGATTTTAGACACACACACATGGAGTTACACACACCCATTGACTCTCACACACACACATAGACTTACACACACACATCGATCTACACAGACACATCGACCTACACACATATGGACTAAGACACACACACATGGACTTACACACACACACACATGGACTTACACACACATATGGACCCACGCACACACATCGACTTACACACACACATCGACTCACGCATACATAGACTCACACACACATCGACGCACACACACATGGAAACACATACACGCATATAGACTGACAAACACATATGGGCTAACACACACACTTATCGACGTACACACACATTGACTGACACACATAGACTCACACACTCACATCGACTCACACACACACACACATAGAGCTGCACACACAGAAATATCGACGTACACACAGAAATATCGACTTGCACACACAGCGATTTACACACACAGACTCACACACACATGGACTTCCACACACATATCGATGTACACACACACATCGACTTACACACACATGGACCCCCACACACACACATGGACTTACACACACACATCCATTAACGCACAGACACATCGACTTACACACAAAGTGACTTATACACACACACACGGAGTTGCACACACATACCCATGCACTTACACACATACATATGGACTCACACACGCACATAGAGCCACACACACATCGACTTACATGCAGACATTGATGCAGACACGCACATCGACTCACACATGGACTTAGACACACATTTTTATTTTAAAATGTACTAACTTAATGTTTAAATATTAGCTGTCTACACACGCACACACATTGACTAACACACACACATCGACTGACACACAGCAACAATAACCGCCATTCACCACTAAGTGGCGGTGGCGTCACCACGACAGTTGTGCCAGGCCATGGGCACCTTGAGGCCACATGAAGTGTCGAACGCCCGTTGGCAGGAGGTAATGGGGCAGACCCAGGTGCCACGGGTTGACTGACTGAGATGACCGAGATGACTGGCTGATGCACCACCTGTGCCCCCTACTGTGCCAACTTGCTGTGCTTTAGCCACCTGGCGCTCCGCTCGTTGTTGTGAGCATCGCTCCTCCACCCTCTGTTGTTGTTGGAGGACGACTGCCTCCAACTGCACAGTAGCGTCCTCCACGAGCCTCCTCCACAGAGGCCGATATTGACAGCGCTGGTACCAGTCATCGGCAAGTCCACTCAGCTCCACATCCTCCTTTACCATGTCACTCCATGTCTTCTCTAGCCCGTGCCGTGCCCGTTTAGCCCCCTCGATCCGGCCGAACAAAAGCTGTTTGGGCATTTAAAATCCGATTTAAAGCTTTCGTGACTGCAGGGATTCATCTTATTGGTTATTTCGGTAAAGTCACGTAGAAGGGAAATAATAAAATAATAAAAATAAAACATAATAAAATACAACTCTCACGACGTTTTGGCCACAACGCAAGCAGCCGTCCTCAGGTGAAGAACAGGGCTGTCGGAAAGACAGCGTTCAGAAGAACAGGGTCTGACGGAAAGACAGCGTTCAGACGCTGTCTTTCCGACAGCCCTATTCTTCACCTGAGTACGGCTGCTTGCGTTGTGGCCGAAACGTCGTGATAGTTGTATTTTATTATGCTTTATTTTTTATTATTTTATCATTTCCCTTCTACGTGACTTTACTGTTTGGGCGTGTGTTGATAGGGCATGCGGGCTACATGGCCCAGCCAACGCAGCCTTGCCTGCCGGAGGTGCTCATCAATGGGACTTTGTCTAGATCTTTCGAGAATTTGTGAGCTCTTCACACAATCCAGCCTTGTTAAACCCAGGATTCGTAGGCAGGTCAGCCTAAATGTTTCTAACCGGCGAAGATGTTCCATTAGGGGGGTCCACGTTTCGCAAGCGTAGAGAAGGGAGGGAATGACTGTGGCCGAGAAGACCTGAAGCTTCGTGCAGAGCGACAGACCAGGTAGCTTCCACACAGCGTTATGCAACCGATGAAGGGATAATGCCGCTCGACTGATTTGGAGTGAGACCTCTGCTGTTAAACCGGAGCCGGTCATGAGTACACTGCCCAGGTTTGGAAAACTCTGCACTCTCTCCACAACTGCCTCATCACCGATTGGGAGTTGTGGGGGTGGAGTACCCGATGGTACAAAATACCCACGCAGGTGCTTCGTTTTGGTGGGGCAGATGGTAAGGCCACCTCTTAGTGGCACACTCCAGTTTCAGCAGCAGCGCCTCAAACTCCTCCTCTGAGTGAGCCGCAATTACCAGGTCATCAGCATATATAACGTGGTTGACCAATAGTGAGCCATCCCTTGAACGCACCCGGGCATCGATCAGCCTCCCATTGTATCTGTACCAGATGGAAATCCGTCGGTACAGCTATTGAAGGCTTCACGAACTACGTGGTCAAATAGATATTAAATAATGTGGGAGCCAGAGGACATCCCTGTCGCACCCCAAGGTGTACAGGGAATGGCTTCGACTCCCGGCCACATGGTTTTACTCAGGCCCACTCACCATCATGAAGGTCCTTAATGATCGTGAGCAGAGGGTCAGGGACTCCGAAAGCATGAAGGACAACCCAGAGCCCTGGCCTATTGATGGTATCATGGGCCTTGACCAGGTCAATAAAGCAGAGATGTAGGTCTTGTTGGAATTCCCTACACCTCTGCTGTAGCAGACGGACATAAATTATGGCATGTGTGCAGGACCGCCCTTTCCTGAAACCGCATTGGGGCTCCGCAAGCCTCTCCTCAGCGTGCCTAGCAAGGCGATGTTGAATAATCTTTGCCAGGATCTTTCCCGGCACACTGAGGAGTGAGATGCCCCTGCAGTTGTTACAGTCTGTGCGATCCCCCTTCTTAAAGAGGGGGACCACCAGGGCATTCTTCCAGTCCTGCGGAACCCGTCCAGTGGTCCAGACTTATTATGATGTCATGTAGGGCAGTCTGTGCACAAACGCCACCCTCTCTCAGCATTTTGCTTCTGAGATCATCTCTGCCCGGTGCCTTTCCTAGTCTCAGACTCTGGATCGCCTTCAGTACTTCCTCAACAGATGGCAGCTCAGCCAGCCACTCATAGGGGGTGACTTCGTCCAATATTTGAGGCACTGCAGCCTCGGCTGGGTCATCCCCACTTTGTCCCACGTTGTTATCCAGGCTGAGGGATGTCCCCTCCCCCTGGACCTCAGAAATACTCAGCAAATCTGCAAACCTGTTCCTGGGGGTCGGCGATTGGATCACCGTTCTTTCCCCTAATGATGGTAATAGGTGTGGCGCTGCAGGTTACTTTTTTGATGGAATTAAAGATCGATTTGTGATTGCGGGCCATTGAGGCAGACTCCATCTCCTCAGCAACCCGCGACCACCACCCAACCTTGCAGCGCCTCACGGCTCTCAGAACCTCCGTGCGAAGGCTGCGGTAAGCCTCATTCTCCGATGTGGGATGCTGAAGCTGATGAGAGTGGGCCTGTCGCTTTTTCTCAGCCAGCTTGAACACCTCGTCTGTCAGCCAGGGTCTCTGGGGAGGTCTGGACCGTGTACCCAAAGCAGCCATTGCAGCTGCATGAGCCACAGTCCTAAACCTCGCCCATTTCCCCTCGATATCAGGATGAGTGGGGGACGATGCCAACCCCAGCCACAAGTGATGATGAAATTCTCTCTTACAACTTTCATCAGCTAGCTAAGACCATGCCGCTAAGGGTTTGAATGGGGTCCTGGGTGTATACTCACCAC
This sequence comes from Lampetra fluviatilis, assembly GCF_964198595.1. Classification (NCBI taxonomy): domain Eukaryota; kingdom Metazoa; phylum Chordata; class Hyperoartia; order Petromyzontiformes; family Petromyzontidae; genus Lampetra; species Lampetra fluviatilis. The sequence goes on from NC_136296.1 coordinate 591,997, forward strand.
TGGAGTGGAAGAATAGGAGGTGCATCTTACAGATGACAAGTCGATGGTCAGTGGGCAGATCAGCTCCACGGTAGGTCCTGGTATCAAGGACATGGGCCCGCATCCGCTGTTCCGTCACTATGTAGTCCAGCAGATGTTCTTGCTTGGACCCGGCATGCATCCATGATGTTGTGTGGATGCGCCGAAAACCTGAACAGCGTGTTGGTAATTACAATCCCATGGGGTGCACAAAAATCGAGCAGCCTCCTGCCGTTGTTATTGAGCTGATCTGGCCCATGCCTTCCAATCACTCCAGACCAGGTGCCAGCATCATGACCAACTCGGGCATTGAAGTCACCCAACAAGATGACTCTATCCCGAGGGGCGACTTTAGCTAGCACCTGTGACAGGAGGCCATAGAAGGCATCTGACTCATCGGCCTTGCCTGCATCCCTCCACGGATGTTCGTCTTCAGTGGGGGGGGGGGGGGTTACCAGCCCCTCGCACCCGTCCAGAGCCCCCTTTTGGCTGCTGTGGTGGTCACAAACGCCATGAGGGGAAAGGCCAATCGGAATTCGCCCTCCCCCCACAGCACTGCCCACAACAGCGATGCCCGTCCGGTACCACGAGGAGGTAGGGGGTTGTTTTGCTGGACAATATATACACACACACACGGACGTACACACACACATCATGGCAGGCACGTACATCGACTCACACGAACGGTGATAGACACACAAAATCATATTTTAATATTTAGCAACCTAATTTGGAAATATTAGTTGTCTACACACAGACATTATTAATTACATATTTGCAAACGAATTTTTTCAATGTAAGTTTTCTATCTACGTGAGTTTAGCGAAAGAAGCAAGAAAATAGCACTTAATTTACATTGCCATGGTGAGGCCTAGTCCCGCGCAGAGCCCCCCGGCCTCGCCTAGATTGCCCAGCCGGCCGAGGTAGTACCTTGGCAGGCTGGGGGCTGGTCCGTTATCCGTCACCCCCCCCCCCCCCATCCACGACCCCCCCGCCCGCTCTGCAGTAATATCTACCGGCTCTATAGTAGTAACTGCACGCATCGGGGTGGCGGGGGGGGGGGACATCACACTGTGAAGAATTGAACTCAGTGTTTTTGTATATTGCAATTTTAACGCAAAATAAAATTTCCCCCTCACCCCCACCGAACGCGTGTGAGTTGGTATGGTCGATCGCGCGAGAGAATTGAATAAGTAAAAAATCTCACTAAAGCGTTAATTTAGCTACCTTAAAGTTGATGGATGGGAAAAGGGGATAGTGATAGCTCACCACGGGGCTTACGGCGTGGTAACTGACTATTTTTTTGTACAAAAAACCCCACCGTTTGAGAGCCAAATCCTTCGCAAGTGTGCGAACAGACAGACAAAAAAATGACATCATATATAAGACTAGGTTGTTGGGGGGCGCCACAGGCGCCTGCAGCGCCCCCGAACAACCACAGCCTGCGGCGCCCCCCAACAACCACAGCCTGCGGCGGCCCCAAACAACCACAGCTTGCGGTGCCCCCCAACAACCACAGCATGCGGCGGCCCCCAACAGACTGGTCAAGTAAATCCTTAGGATTCTGCAGTGGGCCTTCATCCAGCAGTGGATTTAAACATACAAAAAACTCCAGTACTAATGTAATGGACAGAGCACGGCTCTCCCTCAGGCTAGCAGCGGAGAGAGTGCGTCTGGCTCCCTCACGGCAGCAGTGGAGATAGCGCGGCTCTCCCTCAGGGCAGCAGTGGACAGAGCACGGCTCTGTCTCAGGGCAGCAGTGGAGAGAGCGCGTTTAGCTCCCTCACGGCAGCAGTGGAGACAGCGCGGCTCTCCCTCAGGGCAGCAGTGGACAGAGCACGGCTCTCCCTCAGGGCAGCAGTGGAGAGAGCGCGTCTGGCTCTCTCACGGCAGCAGTGCAGACAGCGCGGCTCTCTAAGCCAGCAGTGGAGAGCATGGGGGCCCCTCAGAGCAGCAGTGGACGGAGCACGGCTCTGGCTCACTATCACTCACCCATCTCCCTCAGGAAAGCAGCGTACCGAGCATGGCTCTGCCTCAGGGCAGCAGTGGAGAGAGCGCGTCTGGCTCTCTCACGGCAGCAGTGGAGATAGTGCGGCTCTCCCTCAGGGCAGCAGTGGACAGAGCACGGCTCTCTCTCAGGGTAGCAGTGGACAGAGCACGGCTCTGCCTCACTCTCACTCGACCGTCTCCTCCATCTCACTCACCCGGCTGCTTGCTTGTGGTCACGTGACGCACTTCAACCAATCCGGGGGCGTACATGTTTGGGAGGGGCGCAGCTCTGGTTGGCTGCTTGCTCGCGGTCACGTGACGCACTTCAAGCAATCCGTGCCGCGTTAATCCACAATGACAGAGCCACAGATCTGGGCGATTATATTTTATATAAGATATGTGTCATTCGTAAGTGTCCGTTTGTCACGCTCAGGATTTCCCAGGTGGTACGTGGGAGGAAAACACGCAAGTACAATTGTGTAAAAAGTCTCCGAATATACATACAAAATAGATGCACAACATTGCTTAATTATTTGAAATGAACTTTCTGCGGAAACAGGCGCAACACAATGTATCAGTCAATATGCTCGCATCCGCTGCCCCCCTTGCTAAGTTGATATGGTCCAAGTTTGGGGGGGGGGGGAGGGCCATTTTTGAGTTCCCCCCAAGTAATTTCTTACCATATCCAAGTACAGCCAACCCCACTGTGTGCTCACATCTGCTTGTGTAACGGGGAGTCGCGTTGTTTGCCGACATGGCCTTGCAGGGCGCCATGCCGGCGGCGGAGCCCAAGGCTACGGGCGCAGGGCGAGGCCGGGCTGCAGGCCCGGGCAGGGAGCGCGGGGAGCTGGAAGGACGCGGGGCCCAGGACAGCGCCGGCCCTGAGCCGCCTCCTATGAAGGGGGGGCCCCAGCCAAGCCGCATCAAGATATTCGAGGGCGGGTGAGACACCAGCTCGCAGACTCACTCACTTGCTGCCTTGGTCCAGTCATCCACCCACCCACTAACCCACTCGCTCACTAGTTTGCTCAAGTGGTCCAGTCATCCACATTACTCAACCACCACGCTGCACTCACCCACTCACCCACTGACTCACCCACTCACTCAGTCACCCACTCACTCACCACTCACTCACCACTCACCACTCAAAAATCCCCCGTATTGCCTTAACAGACTTTTGGGGCAAGTGCTGTTAGCGAGTACCTATCAATGCTGGAACGGTACACGAGGGGGTGGATGGCCAGCACTACGCCCGACCACCTTTGTCTCCCGGTTGACGATGATTTTATACACAGCACCAGGTACTCATTTTAGGTTGAGTTGACCTAGAGGAGGTTCAGGACCAGTTCAGATAATCGTCACTGGTGTTGGCCACGAGCGGGAATCGAACTCGGATCACCGGGTTCGTAGCGCAGTGCGCTAACCCCTACGCTACAGCTCCACTCACCCACTCACACACTCACACACCCACCCACTCACGGGCTCACGCACTCTCTCACCCACTCAGAGATTCACCATACTGCAGGTGACAACACATTGTGCTCACCCACTCACCTACTCCCACACTCACCCACTCACACACTGACCCACTCACCCACTCACACACTCACCATACTGCAGCTCACAACACAGTCACCCACCCACACTCAGAACACCGCACAGGTCACCTCACTTCGCTTTATGCGTATTCCCTCGCACTGCTCCACTTTACCCAATGCAATGCGTCAACCTAGCTTGAAACCGCATTTTATTCCAATAATATTTCCAATAGAAATAAAACAGGTTGTGAGCAACTCTCTTGACATCGGAGTGGTCCATGCAAGTCCGGCGACATTGGGGAAGACCTGAGAGCAGATGGTGGGAGACTGTCAGAGCACATCTTGGAGGTTGCGTGTCTGCCGTTGGGTGGCATTGCAGTGGCCCATTGTGAACACTAATGCATCACAGCAAGAAGGGCCTGGCACCAATTTGTATGATCTCCTCCTGTTTTTCAAAGACTACAAAACAACCTAGCACGCACCATTGGAACCTTATTTGCCAGTAGAAAAATATGATAAAAAAAAATTAGCCCCTTTTATCTGGCAACAAAACTGACACCTTTTCATTGGCCACACTCATCCCCGTCTCGACTCGCTTGCCTGTCTCCGTGTCCTCAACTGGCTACCCATCACCAGTAGGGTCATATACAAGATCGCCTGCCTCTGCCACCATGCCTTCACATCTGCCTGCCCGCCGTACCTTTCTTCATTATTGACAACTTGCAGCTCAGCACATGGCAGATGCCTGCGCAGCGCGACTCACGACCTCCTCTTGATACGAAGATCCAGGATGGTCATGTCTATGCGCCGCTTCTCGGTGGCAGCCGCAACAGTCTGGAACGCAATCCCTCTGCACATTCGCAGTATCACCTCAATCACCTCCTTCAAGAGAGACTTAAAAACTCACCTCTATAACCATGCTTTCGAGCGACTTTGAGCTTGGTTCCGCGCCTCTGAGTTGCGGCCGTTCTGTCCGCAAATTTGCGCGCATTATAAATTTAATTATTATTATTATTCCTTCGGGTTCTCTCTGGTATTTACAATGTAAATATTGGCCAAAGCATCCCAATTCTTATATATTTCCTCCAAATTACTCAATTAGGATTAAACACACAGAAACATTGCCTCCGTACTTTGAAAACTTGGCAGGACCCTCTTGAATAAGAGTCTTGAGGCTCAGCGAGGCTTTCTTGGGTTAAACCAGCATCGTCATAAAAATAATAAAACACTACTCAGCAGCTGCAGGATCCGGCTGTGAGGGTTGGAAGCGCTAGTGATGAGGTTGTGGTCGGTGGAATCAATGAGTTGGGTCGTGATGACGTCTCGACGTCGATTCTACCCGGCGTGCTTTTGCGGCATAGCGCAGCACCACGCCAGCCTTCCAGCAGCGCCCTGCTGTGCGGCCGCTCGGTCACCGTGACGCCGCGTGCTGGCCATTGAGGCAAGCCGAGTTGCGGAGACCGAGCCAGGCACGAATCAACATGCTCTCTATCGTGCCTGGCTCTGTTCCCGGATTTTTCTCAATATGAGAGTAAATTCAGTACCTGTGATCTTTGTGAGCAATATAAGTATAGCGGCCAGCAACAAGCAGCAATGTCGAAGTTTTAATAGGTATGATTGAGCATGTTGGAAAATATATAATGGGAGAAAATTCCAAAGTGGAGCAGTGCGAGTGGTGTGGTGAGTGGAGGAGTGGATGAGTTTGTGAATGAGTGGGTGAGTGAGTGTGATGTTGCGACCTGCAGTGTGAAATCCGAAAGTTACTTAAATTGGGCTGCTTACAATAATGACCAGCAGCGCATTACATTATTTAATTCTGAGTTTAAGAATTGAAAGCTAGGTTGAAGAGATAAGATATTGGAGTTTTAAAAAATATATTAGAATTTTGCGAAAAGATGTTTGAATTTTTCTCAGCACACAGTTTGCTGGGAAAGTGAATTCCGTGCCTTTGGCTTGGCGAAATGAGAAAGCGTGCAGCCCAAACTTTTTTCTTACACGTGGGATGTCGTCGTAAGAGCTGTCTGCAGAGCAAAGACCAGCAGCCCGTGATGTGAGGTTTGTTACGGGAGTGAGGGTTTTGGACAGGTAGACTGGACGTTTGTATATATGGGTCATGCGCCTTGATGCACACCAGCCGTCGGTCTCCATGACTCACACTTTTCACGGTTGACACGAGCCATAGGGATATCGGTTAATTTAGAATGGAAACAGCAAGTTCAGCTGCTGGCCACGAACAAAGTGCCCAATAGCTCCAAAGGGTCTGATATGCTGGCAATGAAATCGAGCGAGATGATAATGTGACAAATGAAGAGACAGATTCCACCACAATTAGTTTGAACGCTAGTGAGTCTTGAGGCTGGCAGTTGTTGGGCCATTTCACTGTATGTGTACCCTGTCAGCCTACAGGCAATAAGATTAGGACAATTTAATGGTTGGTGCCAGGTTTCAGTAATGGAATGCAACTGTCCTTCGAAGATGCGATCGTGAATTTACGCGGACTTATTCTGTTTGTTGAACAGCTGAATCATGGTGGAGACTGCCATAGAGCTGGTTTTACAGAGGAATGCGTCGGGCACCAGACATATTGGCTGATGACCAGCAGGGACCGCTGGCCAGTGATACTGGGAGAGGATCAGCGAGACAACAGAGTGGAGCAACAAATCGATGGTGCGGCTCCGTGGGGTGACAGTGCGACCCGGCAGGGCGATGGTGCAGCTCAATGGGTCAACGCCGTGACCGGCAGGGCAAGTCAGTGGCGCAGCCCAGAGGAGCGATGGCATTGTCCAGTCCCCTGGCGGCAACGATGCAGCTGAGCAGGCCCACAGCGAAACCCAGTAAGCCAGCGAGTGAGTATAGCGAGCCGGGGTCGGGGCTGGAGACACCGGGCACAGAGCAAAAATAACAAAATAAAAAGAGATGAAGAGAGAACAGAGACAAATTGAGAAGAGGAAGAAGAAAAGACACAAGATAAGACATAAAAGAGAAAGGAAAACCAATAAAAAAGCAAGACATACGGAGCAGCAAGGCGACCTGTATAGACGTACGTGGCGCCATCTTGCTGGGCTCAGTGTGGTAGTGGTGATTGTTGAACACAGTGTGGTGGTAGTGGTGGTTGAACACAGTGGTGGTGGTTGAACACAGTGTATTGGATGAGACAAAACAGTCAGTGTCTGGTAGACCAAGTTCTCAACTTGGGCGGAAGAATCACTGAGTGAAGTGGTCAGAGGAAAATGAATCAACGATTCTTAAAATCGGTCTTGTGTCCCTTTCTGAGTATACGAGGTGGGGAGGTGTGGTAAGAAAGCAAATGTGTAGTTTTACTGGAGATAGTCATTGTAGACAACCAAAGAAGCCCTCCAGGGGCGTGTACAGGTACTGCAAAGCAAACGACTGCTGCGTGCGCAGAGCCTTTTCACACCCTGCAATACAAACCCGTTTAGCCTTTGGGAGCCAGAAATGCCAATATAAATCACTTTACAAAATAACATGCACATTAAAGAAAATTACATTGTTAAGTTCTTCAGGCCAATTAAGACTAACTAAATCTCATTTTTTAACTTTCCATGACATCCTTATGGATTCCTTGAAGGTAAATTAAAATTGGAATTAGTAACCCTAACTCTAATGTTATGGCAAAGTCAATTTGACAGTGTGAAGAGAATGAAATTGGGAAGAGTTTTAGGCATTACAGATATTCCATCAGAATTTACTGTGAAGAAGGACCATTGCCTGAAATGTCACCTATTATATTTTCCTTTTAAGGCCACACAGTGTTATTGATGAATGTGTCGAGCTGTGTTGTTGTTGTTTGCGCTTGTGCTTTTGCAGCAGCAGGATCGCCAGATATTCTCTCTTTGATTGTTTATCAGCCAGTCAGTGATGGCTATGCACGTGGCTTATAATTTAGCACTAGGCAGGGAGGGTTGGTGGCTCACACATTGGGGAAACTCCATGTCCGTGGGTGGTGAGGAGGTGCCATACCCTGGCTTGTCAGAAGTGGTGCCGAAAACTTGGACTCCACCTGTTCCATCTATTTGGGATAGAGTGTTTCCCCCTCGCACGTGTGGGTTTTCTTTAGGTGCTCCGGTTTCCTCCCACATGTAAACACTCATTAATTGGCTGAAAACACCTTAATATATAAAGGACTGCAGAGCTTGGGAAATTGTTGGTAACGCCAGTCCACCGCCCATCTGTGGCCTTCCCCGCTTGTCTGTGGTTCCTCCGCGCACCTCTGAGTCGTTTTTTTTTCTTGCCAAGTGAGCGAGTAACCGTGCGGCGCGTTACAAGCCAGAAATTAATTTTTTTGCTGTTGGATAAAGGAGATTTTCAACAAATATCTTGAAGTAGGTATGACCTTTTTTTATATAAATGCAGTTCGTTGGATGCCCTGCAGCAGCAGGAGCCACCTTGAGCCCCGGTTTACAGAAAACAGCGGCCGCCCCTTGCCGGCGCAGCGAGCCCGACCTCATTACATAATGCCGCTCGGATTCCGCCATCGTCTCAATTCGGCTGTAACTTTTCTATCTCTTGTTTTGCGGTCACGCCGTCTTGGCCGTCGCTGACCCATTGCCATTCTGAAACTCAGAGAGAACGCATTCTGAATGCAGTTTACCCAATTCGTGTTTGTAAGAATATTGCCGTTTTGTGGCACGACGCCGAATACAAATTCAGGGGAATAACGTTGCTATTCTGTGTGCAGCTCGGGTCTAAATTGACATTGATTGGTACAATGGCAGCTGAATGAGCACCACCATGGCTGAAATCTTCTCCCATGCCTCATGGCCAACACCCAGGCTCCACCGGGGTCGCCACCATTTGCATTGTTGACCAAAAACCAGCCTACTTCTGTCACCACTGCGCAGTAGGCTGCAATGAATTTCAACACAGCAACACCGTTACCAGATCTCGGTCCAAATCAGTTCCTGCCACCCGAACACAGATGCTAATTCGCTTTACATTGATGCCACTTTCTGCATCAATGTGTCACTTTGGTAGCCAACCTCTAGAAACCATTGCATTGCCTGTCCTACAAACATGGCAAAGTCATCAGGACCACATGTTCCTGGTTAACAAAACTGTGGTTCATGCTGTGTGCCGCCCTGTATCCGTTGTTGAACCTGTCCTGAAATGAAATTCTTCGAATCTTCCACACAAAGAGGAACTCGGCGGATAGACTGCCGCTTACCTCTGTGGCCAGCGTGAGCCCCGCGTGCCGTGCTCTGACCCACGTGACCTTGTGTACAGTGCGTCGTGCGGACCGTGTGCGTGTGGGTTATGTTTGGCTGTGCAACGTCGATTCCACTGCCAGTACCCCCCACCCTTTGGAGCAGCTTGCGATGTTTCCGTTGCAAATACCAGGTCTTGATTCACGTGGCGCTGCCAGAATAACCTCCGTGGTCCTGTTAAAGCCCCCAAACTAAGATGGAGAGGCTTGTGGGGGTGGCCGTTCGTTCCATGAGAGCACAAGTGGTGAATATTCCTGGAGCCGTGAGCACATTCTCAGAGACGTGCAGGCTCATGCACGATTTTGCATTTGCACGTACAGATACGTGGCGAAATACAGACAGAGACATGCGTAAAATACATAGGATCTAGGACAATGCTACCCAACATGTTGTGAGTGCAGATCGAAATCAAAGCACAATTGTGGCCAAAACCGTTGATACCACCGCACCTCATAGCCAACGAGTTCCACCTCTCCGCCAGATCCTGCAACTACTGCACAGGAGACACGCAGCAACCCCCAAGATTCTGCCCTGACAATCTCCCACCATCCATTCTTCGGTAGTTGCCTTGATCGCCAGGCTCACGGAGACTACTCCATTGCTGGCCGCGCCCTGCCAGTTGCGTATGAAACACGGACGCACGCACGGACGTGGCTTTCTGAGCAACTGAGTGGCATGCTCTCCTATTTGTTACGAGCGGGTTAATTCACGCACTCGATGATGAAAAGCAATGTGCATCAAGAAGAACGTAAATCAGCGTGCCTACTGTGACACTTGGATCTAAAACGCTGAAATTGATGAGGAAAATGGAACAAAATGCTGAAGAGCGCATCAAGAACCATGGTGGTGACGCACGTTTGGAATTGCAATGAGAGGGCAGAGAGAGGCTCACATGCGTTAGAGAACACAACACAGGTTAACACACATCGCATTGACATGTGAGAAAATCAAGTGCGCTTTGGAGCAGGACACGTCGCTAGAAGGGGACGGTAGCCAGAGGGCGAGACTGGTGAAGGAGTGCCAGCCAGGGAGGGAACGCACCCGAGAGTATCAATTGGCGCTGACTGGAAACACCGTACATTTCAAACGATACGTATGCCTATTGTCTTGGTTTTTTCGGTAAAGTCACGTAGAAGGAAAATAATAAAATAATGAAAATAAAACATTAAATAATTCTCACGACATTTCGGCCACAACGCAAGCAGCCATCTTCAGGTGGAGAACAGGTCTGTCAAGTAGACAGAGTCTAGTAGACAGAGTCTACTTGACAGAGTCTACTTGACAGACCTGTTCTCCACCTGAAGACGGCTGCTTGCATTGTGGCCGAAACGTCGTGAGAATTATTTTATTGTTTTATTTTTATTATTTTATTTTTTTCCTTCTACGTGACTTTACCGAAAGAACCAAGACGATGAATCCCTGCAGTCACGAAAGCTTTAAATCGAAATTTTATACGTATGCCATTTGGCACAATGTTTGAACCCCAAGAGGATGTCCACTGTGGAGAAGGAAAATTGAAGTCAGGTTGTGTGTAGGCAATAAAGTGGATTGTTACATTGCAGCACCATGAAAGCAGCGGCGTGCGGATGGCCTTCATAAAGCAGTGGATTGATCATAGTTGTTGATCTTGATACAATTGTGCGTTGGCTTTAGAGAGACACACAACCGGGTAACGCAAGGGTAACAAGCACTGAGGTGCCTCGGTTTCTACGAGACTCGGCACAGTGTTTGGTTTGATTTACAGCCAGCTCGTGCTAACCTTGATTCACCCGGCGCCATGCGGTGTGGATCGCCATGCTCTGACCGTGATTTGTTCGTCGCGTCAATGGTCGTATGCTGTTGTGAGCGTCTCTGGCGCCGCTGTCTGCTGCCAGTAATGGTTGTGGGCTATCAGAGCGCCGTAGCGGAGGCTGTCCGTGAGTGACGTCGCCTCCTCCCCTGAGCTCCGCTGGTGAGGGTAAGCGTGGAAATCCGGCGCTGATGGCGGTGTTGGCCCCCGTGCCGCCCCTCGGCCTCTCGCAGGTACAAGTCGAACGAGGAGTACGTGTACGTGCGGGGCCGCGGGCGAGGCAAGTACGTGTGCGAGGAGTGCGGCATCCGCTGCAAGAAGCCCAGCATGCTGCGCAAGCACATCCGCTCGCATTCTGACCTGCGGCCCTACCGCTGCCACATCTGCAGCTTCGCCTTCAAGACCAAAGGTGCGGCCGTCTAACCCCTCGTGCCACAGCTCCTTCCCACTCCATCTCAAATATCCCCCCCCGTCCCTGCCCCTCCACCCCCCTGCCACCCTCCCACCCCCTGCCACCCTCCCACCCTCCCACATGCAACAAATATGCTGCACAACAACGGCATTGTCCACCTTGGGGTTTGTCTTCCCAATCATCTCTCTTCTCCGAAGCTCTTAGCAATAACCCCCTGCTCGATATGACAGTTTTGGTGACTCTTATCTGTTACAACTTTGAGAGTGCTGATTGTTGCTGGCCGCTTGACGTTTTGGGCCTGTGCTCAGCAACTGTAAAAAAAAAATGGAACTGAATTCATATGTTAAATCTACGCAGATATTCTCGTGTGTTTAATGCAGATTTTGCGCCTACAGTATGTGTCAGTGCATGTAATGTGCATTCTATGCTCTGGCGTTGTGCACGCCACACTGTCTCTCTCACTCCTGTGTGTGCCGACGCACTCCTCCACGCTTCACCCCCCTGTGCCCCCCCCCCCCCCCACTGTAACAGACAGCCTGGGGCCTTGAGCTAGTGCTTCCGAGTGGACGTCGATTTTATTTCATTTGTCGGGTGGTGGTGGCTTTGCGCGTGGCATGTAGTCCAGCGCTCTGGAGGGAGGGAGAGTTGGTGGATCGCCACACAGATGTTGCAACATTCCCTTCCTGTGGGCGTCGAGGTGCTATATAACCTGGCCGGTCAAGAGAACGCTGTAACATCGCAAATGTGGCCACCACCTGTTCCCTCTGTATGGGATAACGTGTTTCCCCCTCGCACGCGTGGGTTTTCTCCAGTTGCCTCGGTGTCCTCCCACATGTAAACATAGGGGGATCGCACAGCTTGGGCACTGACTTTCCGCCTGGGTGCCTTCCTGCCTTTCTGTGGCCCGTCGCCCCTCCGAGTGATTCTCTTTATATTCAGGAGTGAGCGAATATCGCTTGGCGTGTCACAAGCTGAAATTATTATAATTATGATTGTTACTAAAAGTAGCGGTTCATCTGAGCAGAGGTTTTCAGCTCCGGCTGCCCAAATCCTCATCCCCCGCTTTTGCCAGGAGCACATTTCAGCGGACCGAATCTGACGGCAGATCAGACTGCCGATGTGCGTTTTGTGAAACTGTTTTAAGTTTTTGTGAACACCTCGCATGCCTTTAAAGTCTTCCACACTGGCGTGGTGTTGAAGCGCGCAGTCCTTGACTGAATCTAGCCACCTGTGGCGACCCCGGGCCCCGCACTACAAACACGCAGGGGCCGATTTTCCACGTAGTGCCCCAGTACCTCATGTGGCTTACATGGGCGTCCAGACTTTCACATCTCTTCTGTGCTCCCTTGTGGCCTAGCGGCCGCGACGTAACCTCATGGCAGCGCGTTTTGCCGCTTTGTCGCAGAGGCTGTGGTTTTGAGCCCGGCGGTCGCTCTGGTGAATACTGCTGGGGCGTAGCGACCAGAAAGTACAACAAAAACACCGCGCGCCATCTGCCCCGCAGTGGTCGTTAAAGATTCCGTGACGTCATTCGAAAATTTTTGTGGGCCATATGTGCTGGTTTCATGGGCAAAACTTGCCAAGTTACAAAATAACCCACAAAAAAATTACCACGTGGCAACATCGCCCTCTACTGGCAGACTGTAACCGTCTGTACCCTTATCTGAGACATATCACTTTACGATAGCCTTGTGCTATTAGTATGGCCCAAACGTCAAATGTACTTTTAACTATTGAGTACATCGTACAACGAAGTCTTCTGTAAGGACGCTTAAACTCTCTTTCATATTTAACTTGTCAAGGCGTTTAGTGCATTTGCTCGTTTAAATCTGTACATTTTGTGCAATCTCTCCTAGGAAACCTCACAAAGCACATGAAGTCCAAGACTCACAGTAAGAAATGCCTGGAGATGGGTCTCACCCTGGTTCCGGTGGACGACACGGACCCCGAGGAGGCCGGTAAGACCGCACGTCCAGCACGTCCAAGACGGGGGGGGGGGCGCGCTGGATCGGGGTCATGTGAACCCCCGTGCAGTAACGGTCATAACTAGTTATCGTTGCATAGCAGTGGCGTTGTGCTCCGTACCAAGTGCATCTTCGAACGGTCGAGAACTTGTAATGCGTACAGTTTTCACGTGGAGATGCGGGAAACCACAGAAAAGCAGGGGGAGGCAGCCAGTGCCTGTGCCGACAATTGCCCAAGCTCTGTGATCCTTCATTGCCATGTTTGGCCAACTCAATTAATATTGAGTGTTTATACAATTGGGGATAAATCAGAGTACCCAGAGAAAACCCCGGAGTGCGACGGGGCTAACACTCAATACAATATAGATGCCCTTTTGATACTAGGAGTTTCACTAAATTGTGTGATCCACCAACCTTACTTATGCAAGGACAACTTCCATAGAATACGCTTTCCTGCTGTCTTCATGTCGGTTTACTTTTTGAGATTCCTTCTGAAAACCAAGAGGTCAGAGAGCTGGTTTGGCACTGCCAAGATCCTGGGTTTGAATTCAGGTCTCATTTGCCTGTGATTAAACCCGGGTTCTTAAGTATAGTGAGTTGGTGGTCTAAAATCGGTCACCAATGACAACACAAATTTGGTTCTGCACTGAATCGGGGAAAATTTCAGCTCTGAGAAATGTTAATATTGTTTAGACTTTAGTACCACTAATATTACTCTCATGTGCTGCCCTGTACCGTGAGGTACCACAGGTCATTCTAAGGGATCTCAGAGGTAGTTCTGTGATATCCACTTCCGTAGGACATTCTCTATCGCGTAGGGTTACACTGCACAGCAAGAGATCTGAAAGGTTGGCCTCATCTCATGACGTGACACCTATGGCACAATAGGGATGAAATAGTTAGGAAATTACAATCTCTTAAAAAACACACTATCTCATTATCGTTTAGCTAAACGTGTAGTAACCGACTCGAATCTGTAGCCCTGCAGCCTGAGCAATCCCGTCCCCTCTCTCTCGCGCCGCACCAGTTGCCAGAGCGACGGTGCCTGCCTCACGCCCCTCGCTCGTTCTCCTGCTCCACGGCGGTCAGCGTGACGGTGCGCTGGCCGGCACACGCGTGGCTCGCTCTCCTGGGCTTGACCCCGCTGACGCAACATTAATATTCCAGCGGCGTGCTCGCCCGCGGTTAGCGGCGACATGCAGATGCGGGGGAACGGAATTTGTGATTTATCATTAATTGCGATTGGAAATATTTTTCGCTGGAAAAATCCCTGAAGACGAAATGTCGGGGATGTCACGCGGGTGCTTCCCTTCATGTGCTGCGCTTTAGGATTTAACGGATTTTAAAGCGTGGCCAAATGATCGTTCCAGTCCAGCGCCTCGTTTACAAAACACCGGCAGCCAACACGACTGACGGACGCATACAAACAAGCAATCAGCATTGGTGCCCATCGCTCGTGGCGATCGTCGTGCACTATCACCCAGCAATAGAACCCACGTGGTCACCCGGTGGGTCGCTGTAGGGCATCGGGGTGTGGTACCCGCACGGCGTTACGGGAGTTCACGCCGTGCACCTAACGCACCGCTACTGCATTACCAGGTTGGCTGTTTGTTTAGTGATGCGAACCACTGGGAGAGAGTTGGTGTGAGTAGCAGTCGTGCAAATTCGCCCAAAACAAACTCAATATGAATGAGGCCAAAAGAGTTCCATTTTCAAGGACCACCTGATGCAGTAAAGCACAGAAGTGTTCAGCGCACCCGTACACACACACACCCGTACACACACACACACGTGCGTACAACAACAACCGCCATTCGCCACTATATGGCGTTGACGTCACCACGACACTTGTGCGTACACGCACACCCGCACAAACACACGTGCGTACACACAAACATCGCAGAGCTCCAGAAAGGGGTAAAATCGACAGCCGCGCTCCGCTCTTGCGAGAGGTGAACATGCGCACTTGGCTCCTCGTTGCTTGCGCACACACTCTTCAAACTCTCACTTAATTCCCTGCCCACTGTGATCCGCGGAAGGGAGGGAAGAGCGACGCTTTTTGGCTGTGCGGGAGCTGCCATAGGGACGGCCATTGGTTTAGTACAGTGGCGAAGGAACTCCCACGCTTCCATCTCCATGCCAGCTCCGGGGGCACAGCAGCCTCGCGGGCCGATTACGTTTGACGTCAGAGCCTGCAGGAAGTACAGCATTGGGGGGGGGGGGGGGGGCTTGACGAATGAGCGAGCGCGTGGGCGAGCGCGTGGGCAGGATGGATAAGTGGGTGAGTCACAGCTAATTACATTCATTTCACGCTTCCGGGCCGTGGCGTCTGCTCCGCACCTCTTCCGCATTTTGATGCGACGCGGCCACACGTGCTGCCATCTTGATACGGCGACCCGGCAGGCGCGCTGTCACTCGTGTGTCACGCTCGTTTGCAGGGAACCAACCGTACGTTAAGTCAGCCACTCGGCACACTCTCACATATCAACTCATTGCCATTCAATGGTTTCAGCAAAAAATGATTTCCTGCTGAAATGACCATTGTGGTATTGGTGCTCATCGCCTGTTTACAGCCCTGAGTCAGTGGTGGAAATTCCATATTCCTATGGTGAGGATGAGTTTATCCATAGGACAACCACTTTAATTCTCCACAGAGTGATACTGATTTTATAGACCCCCAATTGATGATGGGCTGAGTTAATGAACTTGCTGTAAAAGCGTGCTAAACATTTTATGTGACGAAAAAAATCGACTTCTCACGTTGATATTCATCCTCCTACATGCCATTCACAAACCAGGCCCCACATTTTTAAGCAACCACGAGTGAATTACAAAAATAATTTTGATACCACTGCCGTGGAACACACAATGACTGGTAGTGAGCTCTCGTGTCGTTCATAGGAATTCAACGATTTCTTGCGAATCGCATTGGAGAAGTGCTTTGCTCAGGAGCGTTCAGGAGCGTGTGTTTTACATAGCACCTCTTCGCATGTGCCCCCCTGAGCGAAAAATAGCGTTACACTGCATTGACTCGCTGCCGTTTCCTGTTCTCTCCCCACAGCGCTTGAGAACGCCCACAAGAAGTCATCTGGAGACCACCAGTTCTCTGATGCAGAAGTCTCCGACGGTGACCGGGAGGAGGAAGAGAACGAGGACGATGACGACGAGGATGACGAGGACGACGAGGTGGACGCGATTGCTGGCCTTGCAAGGCGCCCCGGAGATCACAGAGCAGAAGACTCGACCACCGCAGCTTTGTCCTCCACAGGGGACGGGTGGGGGCCTCAGGGCCCCCGCGTGAAGCTCTACAAGGCCCCAGGCTCCAGCTTTGACGCCGAGGTTGAGAGTCTCACCTCTCAGTTCCGCGCCTTCCCCTACTCCGAGGGTGGCAAGTCGGCACAGCAGGGCAGCGCAGGGGACAAGCAGCATCAGCACGGTGCAGGCTTTGGCAGGGCGTGCTGGGACAGCTACTCTCCACACGCGATGAGCATCAACAGCGAGAGTGTGGCTCCCTCCCCCGGCCAGTTGATGAACGCGTCATTGTCGCCCAGCCAGATGAGCGTGAGCCGGGAGGGGTCGCCGTGCACAGGTGAAGGGGAAAGGTCGTCGTCTCCCAACGCCTCTCCCAGCCGTGCGTATTCTCCCGGCCGCCTGTACTCTCCTGCCTGCGCGTACTCTCCGGGCCGAGCGTACTCTCCTGGCAGAGCTGCGTCCGACCCTCGTGACGACTCCACGATCGATCCCTTCGCCGCGCACTACACGGAACAGTTGGCGTCCAATAAGCTTTCGCAGGTTCAACATCAACACCACCCTCCACACCACCACCATCTTATCCACCATCACTTCCAGCAGCAGGCTTCTGTGAGCCGGCTGTCCGTGCCGTTTTGCGAGCGTGCATCACGGCAGCAGGAGTCGGCGACGCAACAGCAAATGCAGCAGAGCCGCGACTCGCTGGTGCCCAGCCGGCCCCGAGGCCACCGCGCGCACTCCCTGTCGCCGTACCGGCGCGGCTCCTCCGGCAGACCCTGCTCGCCGTCGCCGAGCCGAGAAGCGTACAGCGGCGCCGCTGGCGGAGGTGGCAGCAGCAGCATTCTGCGAGCGCAGTCGCTCTCCCCGAGCCGCTGGAGCGCGCTACGCGCAGCCGACGGCCCAAAGAATCCCGACGGGGGCGCGGGGGCGGCACGCTCTCCGCCATGCCGGTCTCCCCCCGTCGACGCAGCCCACCACGGAGTCCGGGACGGCCTTGACTGCCGCCCACGGCCGCCGTGGCGAGACGACGCGGTGACACCGTCGCCCGCCTCCCTCCCGCCTGCCGACGAGGAAGGGAGCGATCTGCGGGTCAGCGCCATGCGCTGCGGCCAGCGCAGCCGCGGCACGGGGGGGGGAAGCTTTGAGTCAGCAGCGGCGGACCACGAGATGGAGACGTGCGGTGGCTGGGCGGAGGTGCGCGGAGTGGAGCGGGGCACGGTGAGTGCGTCCGTGAACGCCCATCGCCGCACGCTATGCCTGTGACCGTGATTGGTAATCAACTCTACTTTCTCCCCATGTGAGCATCCCCATATCAACGATTCGATGGTAGATAAAGCAAATAATTCCAAATTTTGCTCAGTGAGAGGTTGCATTCTCTTTTGCTCCCACTCCCTAGGTTGACTCTCATGTCCCTCAGCTATCCGTGCTACCAACTCCATGCTGCTTCCATTTTTATTCTGACGGTCAGCAACAAACAGCGCAACCAAATGTGTAATTGACGAGAGTGTTACACGTTTCTTGAATTGAGCAAGGTTACAAGAGCTTGAGAAAGAGAAACGGTGGGAGGGAATTTAAAAGCGTTATCATAAGACGATCGTATTCGCAGTGATGCCAAAATATGTTGAGCCTCTGTTTCCACAGCATCTCTGGTAATACAATCGCTGAAATTGTGTTTTCGCTTAACAAATGTTTTGTGTGGACAGGCACAGCCACAGGACGGCTACGGACGCTCTCTGGACCCGAAGACCGCTCGTGCCGGCCTACGGACGCAGCCGTCGCTGGCGTCTGCGAGCTGGCACAGGCAAATGTTTAGCCACCTGCCGCTACATTCTCAGCAGCCTGAAGGGATCCCAACTCCAAAGATCCTCGTAGATGGAATGAGGGCCGGCATGGGAGGGTCAGTCTACCCACTACCTCCTGCCCCAGGGGCTGAAGAAGCAATGGCTGCCCTGTCCACGTCTGCTCGGAGCAACTGGGCCGCCGTGCGCGACGTGGAGTGGCGGCAACAAGCCTTCGCTCTCCTCTCAGACACGCAGCAGCTGCAGCAGCAGCACCAGCAGCCGGTTGGGCATAGCAGCCGATCAGGCTTTGCATCAACGATGCTACCCCTGTCTGCCATACATTCTGCTTCGAGGTCGTCTCCAGGTTTCTCAAGAAGTGCAAGTCCTGCCTCTGCGACTTCTCAGATGCGTGGGGCGCAGCAGCAGCAGCAGCAACGACCACAGGATGGAAACGTGGGCCTTTCCAAGGATCATAACTCATGAGCACCGTGCATGATTCAGCAAGGCCTCATCGCCCACATCCCTTATCAGGGCCTGCAGGCACCGTGAGCTCATCTCTGACTAGTTTGTGCTTGTGGCCTGCCCACGTTTATGATTTATTATTATTGTTACAACTTCAAGTTGGCACATGGGGTTAATGTCCCCTAGCTGTGTGTCTCTTTCTTCAGCGAACCCTCTACTGCTGATGGACGTTTTGATTTATCGTCAAATACGTGAACTTGCTCGGCTGGAAAATACCTAACGTGAATTGTTCTTCTTCTCCTGGTGTCTTGGCTTAAATATTAATGTACATCACCAACCGTGCAGCCATAATGAATGTGTGACAGTCCTGTGCCCCCGAAGTACGAGACTTATGTTTATAATCGTGTGGCCACGTTCGTGTTCATGGTTTTACAAAATGTATAAAGGAAAAAAATGCAGTGTTGAGTGGCGCTAAAGGTTATACAAGAGATCGCATTGAGCGGCGGCGTGGTGGTGAGGGGGATTGAATGTTGTGAGCATGGTGGATGATTGTGGTGGTGAGAATATGGTGAGAATGGCGGCGTGGTGGTGAGAATGTGGTCAGCGTGGTGGTGAGCGTGGGGGCGTCATCGTCGTGAGAATCTGGTGAGCGTGGTGGATTGTGGGAGTGAACTTGGCGGTGGCGTGGTCGTGAGAATGTGGTGAGCGTGGCGGATCATGGTGGTGAGCGTGGCGCCGTCGTTATGGTGAGAATGTGGTGAGCGTGGCGGATCGTGGGCTGCCTGCCCGGGGGTGGCCGTCGACTCTGACGGCAAGCGATTGCTGTCGTTCTGCAGTGTCGCTGTCTCTTAATAGCGTGGATTAAAAATGATGTGAATATTTGCCAATGTAAAATAAATCGTTGTAATCATTGCATTGAAACGATATAGATGTGATATTAAATTAAGTTTGATGTAACAAAACAACAACACTTAAGAATCAACATCGCAACACATCACCTTGTTCCGCATGTGTGGCTAATTGTGCGGCAGTGCGTTGGCGGCGTTTGTGGGAGGATTGCCAACGTCGTCTCTCTTCGACAGTCGACTTTGTATCCTATGAGCTGTGACCTCTGATGCAGTTGCAGCGGGAGCTCATCGCGCATGATTCGCGGTACGCGGTGCCGTGCAATAGCAATGTCGCACACAGACGGCATCGAGTTAGGCCTGCGCCGCATATTATTTTGAGGGGTGCCGCGAGAAGGGGATATTACGACGTCTCTTACAGTGTAGGGCCCTCGATTGTCGTATCTCCCGTTTTGCAGAATATCGTTGCATTATCATAAAAAATAGACGTTTTTTTCTGACCTTATTTCTGAAATAACACGAAAACAGTGATAATAAATTACGATAACTCATTAAGTAATGTCTGTAAAATATTTTCCCGGAGTAATGGACTGCATGGTGGTTATATGAAGTCATCGTTTTCCTAGTCTCTGAGAATATTTAATGATCTCTTGTATAACCGGCAGCACGTGCGGAGTACGCGTTAGATTGTATAGTGGAAGTCATTAGAAGACGTTTGTATCGGGATTATATGGAGTGATGTTTATCCGCACCGGAAGTACAAACACAGAAACAATACAGATAAAAATGCAAAATACAATCATAAAGTAACAGGCAACTGATATTGTGATAGTCATCGCACCATGCAAACTAATATTGTATCGTGAAGTCTGATATCGTGGCCGCCCTGGTAAATACACAAGGGTGGTGGAAAACTATCCTTGTCTCAACGATACCGTCACGAACGTGCGATGTTTGAAGTGTGTTGTAAATGTCTTACAAATGAGACTAAACGGGGGCCAAACTTCCTACAGGACAAAAGCAGAGACGGAGAGAGAGAGAGGGAATCACTCCTCGTTTATGGCAGGGCCGAGATGAGTTTACACAAGGGCTAGCTTCGAAACGTTGTTTAGACTAAATAAAAAAAGTACAGTTAACGGAAGCTGAAAATTTACTTGGATTGATATTTGCCACGGAATGTTTTTATTTTTATGAACCAAAGTGTGTTGTTCGGGATCGATGCTCTCGCAGCTCTGTTTATCCTCCGATTGGTATTTTTTTACATCGGTGGACATTGGGAGACGTTCAGAAACTCCATAAACCCCAACACCAAATGAGATTTAATATAAAACAATCGCGATAGCAACTTAACCCAGGATAACATTTTATGTATTCAACACAGAGGATTAGAGATGGCAATATAATTTTTAATTATTCATGTCTGGTGGCAAAACACAATGTTGGTGACACCTTTGAACATTCTCATATGAAGGACTGAAACCGGTTGCCCTGTCGTAGGCCCACAGCCAGTGATTGGGTCACCTGAAGGCAGCGTGAAGGCCAGGAGGCAGCACGGATAGACGAGAGTGCACGAGCACAGTGCAGTACAGACACTTTGTGCTGCCGTGCAAATTAGCCACCGTGCAGCCATCGCAAGCCAACTGGAAAAAAACAGGGCAGGCGATGAAGGGCAAACGAGAGATTTCTATTTTATTTTATTATGTTATTTTATTTTACTTTTATTAATTTTAATGTTTTTACCTACGTGACTTTACCGAAAAAACCTAAGAATATAAAAACGAGAGATATTTGTATTCTCATCGGTCCCACGTATTCGTGGCAGTCTGACAGAGGAGAAAACGCACAATTGTGCAAAAGTCCGTCACGTATGCATATTTTTCCTTGTTGTATTATTTGGAAGAATGTATGTAAGGACTCAAAAGAGACTGCATCGGTTTATTCGAACAGATGCTAATCTCAAGATGCTCTATTTTACAAAAGCTGTCGAATGGAATTTCAGAGGCCAGAGCCTCCAGGTCTCCCCTTCCCCCGGGCCCTGCGCGATGATTTAAGTGAAGTCGATGGGGCTGCTGTCTTCTTTGCCAAGTCAGCTGTAGAGGACCTCACAGCGCTGGAGACCAGGCCATACTGAACTACTACATGACTGGTGGCAGGACGTGAGGAAGAGAGTAGCTCCTTCTCGGAGGGTTTGCAAGCGCCACAAAGAGAAATAAAGAGCAACAGGGTAGCAGTGAAATCTTGACTTAAAGCTTTCGTGACTGCAGGAATTCATACTCTGGGTCTTTCGGTAAAGCCACGTAGATAGAAAAATTATAAAAGGCATCTCTTTTCGATCGCAACACAAGCAATTATCATCAGGTGAAAAAAATATATCATATTTTTCCTGCCTCAGCAGTTCTCCTGCTGTATTTTTCACCTGATGACGATTGCTTGTGTTGCGACAGAAAAGTGATGCCTTTTATTATTTGTCTATCTACGTGGCTTTACCGAAAGACCCAAAGAGAAGGGTAGCAGTGGTAACACAAGACGATGAGGCTGTTTGGAAATCCACAAAAGCAGTTATGGTCTTTTAAAACGTATTTGGTGCTTTTTGTTTCTGCCGACACATTGGAATTTTAAAAGCTGTTGAATGTGTAAAAGTAACCTTTTTGATGTTTCAATATTTGCAATATTTGAATAGACGGTAGTGATTCTGTAGATTTCATTGGCTGTGGTGCACGGAGAGCTGAAAGTGCCGTGATAGCCAGGATTTTGAGCGATAGCACTTGTCAGCAGGTACACGATGCGATTATATCATGAACTTGTGGGACGCTTTCAAATAGCTAGGTTATTGTTTACACCCACCTATAATGACTCAACCAGAATCAAACCTTCAATTGCGTGCGTGCATTAATATTGCTCTTGTGAAGTGACGTGCACAGTGAGACCTGTGTCCATGTGGGATGTCAAAAGGGCTTCAGGTCATTTGGCAATGAAGGTTGCGTGAAATGGGCATTCTCCTGGCAGGGGAAAGCGAGTGCCGTGTTTCGGAGGCACAAGCGGAAGCGAGTCGCGCCTATCGCCGTGTCTTACGAGTGTGGGACGTGTTGGGTGAGCGAGACGGCGCTGGCAAGTCAGCTGGCTGTCTCTTCTCACGTGCCCTTGCCTGGGTTCTCAACTGCCACAGGGGCTCCCATCTCGTGTGGACGGTCCCAGACACAACGGACCCCTTAACTTTCGTGGAGTGTCGCGGCTACGTTGTTGCGTAGCTGGCATTGCACAATGGTTGCGTGTGTAGGTGTGTGCTGCGGTGGCCCATGTGCTTGTGAGCACACGTGCGGTGGTTACTCCACGTTATTGGAGACGCAAGTTGATTCTCTGGTCGCCAGGAGGCGTGGGGGGTCCTTTGCGCCTGGACATGACGTGCACGATGGCGGTGATGGTGGTGGTGACACCGCGGACGGGGTGCGAGTGCGTGATGCCGCGAATCTCAAACTCTTATCAACCGTGACCAAGTCAATTTTAGGAAGGAATTATGAGATTTGTTTTACGATAAAGGTTCATATTCAACAACGACCCTCGAGTGTTTTAAGTAACTCCTATCGCTCACACGTTGATGGGGAGTGCAGTATGCGACGGTGTATATAGCACTTTGTGGCTAACTGGTGTGCGTGTACAATCTGCGTAGTAACCCTTCATTATAAACTGAAGTATACTTTTTGCCAGAACTGTGGGGAGATGGTGTTAAAGTGGAATCAAAATAAAATATAGATATCTTGGATTCTTTTCTCTACATATCTGTGATATTGCACTGACAAACATATTTTTATAAATGTATATGGCAGGGATGTCCCCTGCTTCTGTGTGCTTAGAATTCGCTATTCTACTATTTGATTGTGTACAGTTTGTTGCTATGAGCACTTTGCTTTTCGCTGTGAAAAAAAAATAAAAATGTGTTCCGCTACCAAAGCAATCGAGCAGAGTCGGTTCCTTGAGCACGTTGCGGCGTCGCGGCGTGGACATTTGACCCAGTGAAGTGCTCTTCTAGGCCTGGGATAAGCACCTCTCAATCGGTGGAAATTGGACGCAGTCTGCTCTCACAAACCAAAGGGGACAGTAATGTTTGTTGTTGTTGAAAATATGAAATATAAACCATCTACAAGAATAGAACAGCATTGCGATTGCGTCACTGCGAGGGGAGCCGACAAGGAGGTGCGCGACACCGGATTGCGTTGGAAACAACGCATGCGTCAATATGAATGGGATATATTAACAAGCTCACATTTGCTGGGATGACAGTCATAGTCTCAGCGCATCAACTGCGATGACTTTAATCGCTCTGACAGCTACAGGCTTAGTGCGGCCTGGAAGCGTATTATTAAATAAGATACATTACAATTCCTTATAAGGGAAACAAACACTAACTGATTACTAATGTAGCATAATCACAATAAAACACATGCCAAATGATTACTAATCTACAACTCGCATCGTAACAATAGCCTGATTACTAATCTAGTATATAATTAAATAACCCCCCTCAAATCTTTGCACCTGATGAGTTAATGAGTTAATGATGACGTCACCCTGCTGCTGCTCTATATAAGAACGGGAGACAGAGCAGAGCCTCACCATTCTGGCGAATTGCCCGATGATGCTGGATGCAATTACCAGCGAAACGTCGTACTCAAATTGTAAATGTTGTGGTTTCACGCTTCAACACACCGGTGGGCTAAAGCAGTGAACTAAGTGTCCTTTGTCAACGTGACACTTTTTTACTGATTGGCCGTGTCGGGTGGTGGAGGGTTACGACACATTTATAAATAACGCGATCTAAACCCAAAAACGTTGATTGAGTGAGTATTCCGATTTAAAGCTTTCGTGGCTGCAGGGATTCATCTTCTTGGTTCTTTCGGTAAAGTCACGTAGAAGGGAAGTAATAAAATAATAAAAATAAAACATAATAAAATAATTCTCACGACGTTTCGGCCACAACGCAAGCAGCCGTCCTCAGGTGAAACCAGGTCTGTCGAGGCGACAGCGTCTGAATGAAACAGCACACGTGCTTGGAGCATATATATAAGCTGGGTTGGAAGGGGGGGGGAAGGGCGCCTTGACAAAATAATTTGCATATCAAGAGGAATTTAGCATATATATGGGAAATGCAGGTATGTGATTAGTACTACTTATGTCCATGCATTATGCAGGATTAGCAGCATCCAAGGGAGGGGATATGGGAAATGCAGGTATGTGATTAGTGCTACTTTGCCCGTGCATTATGCAGGATTAGCAGCATCACAGGGAGGGGATAGGGGTAGCATTAATAAAGGGAAGAAGTGTTAATAGTATGTAGCTGCAGTAACTAAAACCACCACGTAAACAACTAAAGTATAAACTACATAGTATCATCATTATACTAAATATACTCTACAATAAGCTGAGTCACTAACAGTAAGTAATACATTACAATTCTACGTCGTAAAAAATATAATATGCTTCCATCTAAACTTTATTCTCTTATATCACACGAGTCTACACCGTACTATATACTGCCATAGACAAACCCAACATTAAATTATATACTGTATTGCTATAAACCACCCTTAACCTTATCCATTGTAATATTACACTATGTATTATTCTACCCACCCTAATGTATATCACACTGCTGTATATTCACTATACAATTACGATACTATATATTACTTTGTACATTGTATTAGGCATATACATTTTTATACTATTTGTTATTATACATTGTACCGTTGACCGTCGTGTGAAAGATACTAAGAGGAAGAAACAAAATATGTCAATGCAGCGGAGCAAAGAATCCATTCCCTGCGGAGAATACAATGCCAGTGAGTGGAACGCGGTCTGAAAGTCACCGTAAACGTGAACACAATCAGTTAAGATCCGAAATGGTTTATTATGTCCTTCCAATGATTGCTAAGCCAGAATCCATCTTCTCGGTTAGTAACTCAGCTTATTGTAGAGTATATTTAGTATAATGATGATACTATGTAGTTTATACTTTAGTTGTTTACGTGGTGGTTTTAGTTACTGCAGCTACATACTATTAACACTTCTTCCCTTTATTAATGCTACCCCTATCCCCTCCCTGTGATGTTGCTTTAATGCAGGGCAAAGTAGCACTAATCACATACCTGCATTACCCATATCCCCTCCCTTGGATGCTGCTAATCCTGCATAATGCACGGACATAAGTAGTACTAATCACATAACTGCATTTCCCATAAATATGCTAAATTCCTCTTGATATGCAAATTATTTTGTCAAGGCGCCCCCCCCCCCCTTCCAACCTAGCTTATATATATGCTCCAAGCACGTGTGCGGTTTCATTCAGACGCTGTCGCCTCGACAGACCTGGTTTCACCTGAGGACGGCTGCTTGCGTTGTGGCCGAAACGTCGTGAGAAATATTTTATTATGTTTCATTTTTATTATTTTATTACTTCCCTTCTACGTGACTTTACCGAAAGAACCAAGAAGGTGAGTATTCCGGCTTAGAATATGTACGTTCGTGGTTTAAACAATTACACTTCAATCTTGATTTGAAGATTATCTATTCGACTTCAATGTGAGAATAGGTTTCCCCCTTTTTTCATGGCAACAAAACAGGTGTTAAGATGTCAAAACACCAAACTGAAACCTTTGACAAGGAATCATGTCTGCATTAACCACAATACTTGTGGTCAGAATGTAAACAAAAAATATACTCTGGATAATATATGCATTGTCTTTGAAACTGATTGGTCCACACCAGAGACAATTTTATTTTGAGCCTTTGACCAACTCAATTCATTCGTGAATGTACGTGTATGAAGAGCAAACCCGACTACTAATAGAAAACCCACGCGTGCGAGAAAGTTAACAATCAATCCCTGTACAGTACAGAGGGATATTAACCCGCTTGCTGTACTGCCGTACCCTGGCAAGCCAGGAGATGGCGACACACCCGAGCATGCACCCACACAATTAGAAGTTGAAGTGTAATCATCATGGGTCTTCCTTTGCCAGTACCAAAATATGAGAATAGGTTTTCCCCTTTTTTCTGGCAACAAAACAGCTGTGTTAAGATTGATTTGAAGCTTTCGTGACTACAGGAATTCATACTCTTTGATTATTTTGGTAAAGTCATGTAGATAGGAAAATAAATAATAGATTACGACGTTTGGACCGTAACAACAAGCAATCGTCTTCAGGTGAGAGAGAAGCATGCCGTCGTGACGAGGCATTACATCGATCCGAGAGGGGGTTGGAGGGGAGGCCGTAAGGGGCGAGAACCAAAGAGAATGAATTCCTGCAGTCACGAAAGCTTCAAATCAAGCTCGGGTGTGTCGCCATCTCCTGGCTTTGCAGGGTACGGCAGTACAGCAAGCGGGTTAATATCCCTCTGTACAGGGATTGAATGTTAACTTTCTCGCACTCGTGGGTTTTCTATTAGTAGTCGGGTTTGCTCTTCATACATGTACATACACGAATTAACTGAGTTGGTCAAACATCCCAATATACGACCACAGATTTTTGGCAACTATTGGCGCCGGTTCTGGCTACCGCTCGGCTTTGTGACGTCGTCCCTGCGGCTCTGCGGTCTGTCAACATCTCCGTGGCGTCATGAAGAGTCAATTCACTTGAATGAGCCTTGATTTGAAAAAACAAACGAACTGTGAAACTATTTTTAACACCGTTATATTTAGTTGCGTGTTTTCCATTTCAATCTGCAAGTGGCATTTCTAATGCCTTGCCTGAAATAAAAAGAAACCCTTCCCAATTGACATTGCACTCTTGAGAGTGGGATGGGGGTGAAAGTGGCCTCCAAGGCACTGGGGTGGCACGCGCACTCGAGCGGAGCCTCGCCCACCGCCAGTGCCAAGCGGAGCGGCACAGCGCGCGCGCCCTGCGGCACCGGGGGCCCCATTCAATGCCCCCCCCCCCGTCCGCTCTCTCGTGTGCCCGTAGACTTGGGCGGTGGTGGGGGCCGTAGCGTGGCAGTGGTCTTGATGGAGTGGGGCCTGCTCTACCCCAACGGTTGAGAAGCATTCGTGCTGTTGTGTAGTGAAACACAAATCCTCATGAAGACATTGCCTTCACGTATCGAGGATTCGAGGGGCTATATGGGAAAATGGATTTGACACCCACGACAGTGAACTGCGGGCATGAGACTCCCGACTCGTGGTGCTGAACGTGGAAATCCAACAGCACCACTGAGTGATGAGGAGTGTGATCAGCGGACAGCCACAAGGCCGGCAGTTAATGGCAGTTAAGAGAGTTGAAAGGAAATTAAGGTACTGAAGTGAATTGAAGGGCTGATAAAAAAAGGGATGGAAGGGCAGTTAAAGTCCTGTTAAGCTGAGAGAAGCAGAAAGAGTGGCTGGGTTTTGAGAGCTCCACGTGAAGCTGTTCAATAACAATAATAATAGAAGTGTCACAGAGACAGTAGACACTACCGATTGTTCCAAGTGTGGAGCACTATATATTTTAAATTTAAATTGTGTTACCCATTTGGGTTGAAACGTACGCGATCGTCGGAGTCTTTTCTTACCGTTTGTATACGGGAGTCAAAATTGAGGCGAGCTTCCAAGTTGTTGCGCAAGTGGCTGTTGGTGGCTCAGCTGAGCAAGAGGCGGCGCTGTGCCCACATTCTCACCGCGCGTCTCCACAGAGCCGTTGCTGTGATTCGTTCACAAAGTGCAGCAGCAGCAGACATTACGCCTCCTGCACATATCTGTCCCTCCACATATAAATATATATCAAGTTTTTTTTACACATCCCACCAGCGACGGTATGTATTATAAAATATATATAATCAGACAATATGGCTAAATCATATATCTGCTCTACCGCGTAAAATACATATATTATAGTATATTTATACATCCCATCAGCTGCCTGGCATTCTGGAATTGCATCATTGTCAAGCATCATAGGTTCAACACAAGTAAAACTCTGGATTGGTTTCGACATTCAGTGTCTGGTCAAAAAGAAATAGAAATCTTAATTTGATACGAGAACAAAACAAATGGAAGATTAAATCTTTATCGAAACTTACAAAAAAATTAACAGAACGCACTCTGTGATTAACATGATGGTACAGAATAGGCTTCATTCTTTGACATAACCTGAACTCTTAATACAAAGAAGAGCCACACATGCAGAGGCTAACCCTGCAGCACGAGGCGTGTCCGTGCTTATGCAGAAGACTGCTGGACACCCACTCCCTCTTGGCCCTTTCTGCTGTAATCGTTCTGCCATTCAATATCCTGCATTGAAGCAGGTTTATCCCCAATACTTACCAGCATTGGTCCAATGGCATTATGGCCTGCGATGAGAGTGCACGATAATGCAGCTTCCCGGTAAAACTACAAAGTTGGGTCAACGTTGGCACGCGGTTTGAATTGTTTTACCAATATTGGCCCAACGTCGCATGTTTAACTGGGTTACTGGCTTGCAACATGTCTCTGTCGCGCAAGTGTCAAACAAGCACGGCGTGTTGATCACCTCAGTCGGGGCCCGTGAGCCGGTGGTGGTAATGAGACAATTACATTCCGGATGTCGGCCTCGTATTCGCACAGCCGCAAGCGACCTCCTGCAGTGGTCGTCACGATATCGACATTTGAACGAACTGCAACATTCAACATTCAACAAGAGCACAAGGCGGGGAGAGATGCGTGTGTGGAATTAGACTACGAGACAAAAGGAGGAAGACGTGGATTGGGGGAGTTGGTGCAAGCTAGAGACACATTGATTGTTATCTGCTATGAAAAAGGGCCATTGCCCACAACATCGCCTTGATTTGCTTTAAGGCCGTTTCCGTGCGAATTTGTCGAGGTTTGTGTTAACTGTGCACAACTGCGAGCACAGCAGCAGCCAGCAGCAGCCAGCAGCAGGTGCGTTCATAGAAGAGAGTGCGAGCCTGGCCGGGGCGCGTCGCCAGGCGGGGCGGTGGCGGGTGGATGGAGACGCACGATGGAGTGGCAGCCCACACAGAGAAGGCGATCGATGCCTCTCCACCGCGCTCGTGGAATGGCATCGTGTGCAGGAGCTACACCGGATTGCTGCACCGGGATGGCGACAGCTGGCGAGGTGTTTATCCAGTGGTGGGATGATGGTGGCTGAAGCTGATAACGGCATTACATGGCAAGTCAACCCCCGACTGAGATTTGAACCCGCAGCCCTTCTGATTTGAGCACCATGCCCTGCCATGCACGGGGGCGCAGGCGCGTGCACTGCTGCATTTACTGCCGCCGCACGCCACTCATTAACCATTCGCGTCATTTTAAATGTAACAACATAAATGAGCAATTCGCCTCGACCATGCATATGTTCACCCACATAAAAAACAATAGTTGTGTTTTACACACCCCGTTGGTCAGCCGTGGGTATTTATTCGTAAAAATTTCCGTTCAGACCTTTGTTTATCCACTGCTAGATGAAGGACTGCCCACACTGTCAGTCATGGTAGAGGTTGTTTGACCATACTTCACCTCGCCGGTGTGTGTTGGTTTACCGCTATCAGATTTTGCACTTACACATACGGGTTTGTGCCTCGGTGATGTTAATCTGAATTCCTCCTTTGCAAATATTGAATGCTTCTCAATAACCCATGACGGAAGATTCCACAAGACTGCCAAATAGTTACCGCTTGGCCGGTCGTCATAGCTACTCCGGAATGTGTAAATATTTGTTATTCTGTGAATGCAGACGACTCAAAAACATCCAAACAGATGCTATTAAAAGTCACGATATTTGGTCTTCACATCGGCGTAACCTCAACTCATGCCATCTTTGACATGAATGTAATTCCTCTATGAGTGCTTTAGTTCATGGCATATGTGTTGTTATGTTTTATTATTTATATCTTCAACTATTAAACTATTTTTTATTTTACCAGGCAAGGCCCACTGAGCGATGTCGCTCTTTTTCAGAAGCGACCTCGCCACACATGGAAGCTCAACTAAGTGGCTTGATGACGTGGAGATTTAAAACTCTAAACGCACGTTTCTAATTGTGGAGGGAAAAACCGAAGGACCCGGAGAACAATCCATTCGGCCACAGGGAGAGAAACATGCAAACTGCAAATATACAGGCGTCAGGGTCGGGATCGAACCCACGACCTCCTGCATAACTACCAGGAGGTCGATTTACGACAACATTTAGCATTGCTATTTAATATATCCTCAATTATTTACATGTCCAATACATAGTTTTCATTAAATTACTTATTTAAGAAATCCTCGAACATAAAAAAGAATCACACATATCAACAAACATCATGCCATTATCCCCCTTTTGATGTTATTAGATGGCGCCAGAGTGGATATGAGAGGGCAACGCCCCTTATCCGGCGCCCAAAGTTTGCTTGTTATCGACAATAATTAAATCGGCGGCCTGATGACTTCCAATGATAGTGCGATTGCTTTGTCGTTAAATGGAGCTATGCAGCAACTTCTTCCTATTATCCGAGATTTGTGTGAATAATTAGAGAAAATTTGCTGATAAACCCACGGAGAGGATTCGCGAATTTGATCCCCCACACCTCTCTTTTGAAACACAACAAAACAACTAAAAAAGGTGAATTACGTAGAATTTCAATGTCTAGTGTTTGTGAAGTGGTATTCACCATTCTTCACCTTTCTATGCACTTGCCTCTGCTTGCTACAGCTTGGTTCAGCATATAAACAGCATTCTCCACAACTATGCTGAAGATAATTTAGAGTATGTGTTATAAAATTTTGCTTTGAATTGGGACGCATGTCTGACAGAGAGGGTCCTTACCTTGCAACATCTGGCAGTTCACCAGTATCATTTCGACCAAGCCTGACTCTGCTGACGAGACATTGAATGTTGAAACCAGCCAAGATATGTATTGTGTTGAATCAATACTGCTGAAATGAAGCACTCCTACAGGGCCGTGTGGCTGATGGGACGTGTACACAAACATTCTAATGTTGAGGGACAGGAATGTGAAAGAGGGTTGTTGTCTGTTTATTTAATTTGGTTCTTGTGGAGACGAGTCTGCCGCCAGGATTGGCCACGAGAGTTAACGATCGTGAGAGTGTGTGATGGCACCTGCTGTGCGTGACCCGTGCGAAGTTTCCAACTGTTCTCTCTGCGCCTCCGTCTCATTTACGCTCGGGGTCCGTCACCAGCCAAATCTCTGTCCATCGCGTGCGCCAATAAGCCAAAAGCATTCCTGCGAAACGTGCCCTCGAAGAGGTCACGTCGATGTCACCACTTCCTTTCAACCCTAATTGTGCTAAATGTGGCGGCACACCACACCTCGTTCGCCCTCCTCCTCCTCGATGGCGGGTTCACCACGCCACGCTCGCTCGTTGTGACGCGAGGTCTCCGGTGTTGGTGGGGTGCAGCTGTACGCACTGAACGCCTTTCGAGAAACACAAACCGTCAATGAGGGAAGCCTCTTCTATTACCTGTATTCTTTGCTTCAAAAGGACCATGGCAGATCTGAGGATGAACGCTGATCCGTGGTGAGAGAAATATACCGAGTCACGGGACTTGAGCCTATGGGAGGTGGCCTCGTAGTTTATGGACATTTCGCCATTCGGTATTTGTGTTCAAGAACACAGGCACGTTATGGGCAGGTGAGGAGCTCATTGCGAATCCGAGTCTCGCTTTCACGGGAGACCTGAATTCCAAAGACACAATATGAAACGTCTACCAAACCCAGTTACGATTGCCATACGTTTACCCCGAAAAAAACTCAAGGTGTACGTGATATCAAATTTAAAAATGTTTAAATTTTTTATATGAATACGTTGATAATGTCAACAAGATGAAAGCATGTGATTCCAATTATCCAGGTGATTCAAGCAGATAATCCACGCAGCGGGAATCGTGAGTGGGACACAGATACGCGTATTTGTCAGATGTGCATGTGTGTCAACCCCCAATGCGTGCATCGCGAATGAAGGAGCATTCTCGCATTCATTCATTCGGTAGATTCGCATCACAATCTTGCTGTCATTAAGCCGCATCAAGTTGGTGGGAATCACCTAATATATCACTCATTAACAGTGGACTCCTCTTTGGGGATAGTGGAATGCAGCCAGTGTTTGGGTGTAGCAGTCACAATGATGGACAGGGCGGCTTGCATTTAAAACAATAATCACAGTTGGTGTATATTTGAGTTTCTTTAGGCTCTGGTTCAATGTGTGCTGTAG
The DNA here is from genome assembly GCF_964198595.1 of Lampetra fluviatilis. NCBI lineage: Eukaryota > Metazoa > Chordata > Hyperoartia > Petromyzontiformes > Petromyzontidae > Lampetra > Lampetra fluviatilis. The sequence continues at coordinate 624,449 of NC_136296.1, forward strand.
TGTCACATCATAGGGTGATCCAGATGTCCTGTGACCACCAATTAATTGAGCCCTGACATTTATATTTAAATTTAAAATAAACCTTACTTTAAAAGTATTAAGTTTTAGAGAATTAAATGGGGATCACAAGACATCTGGACCACCCTGAAAATGTAGTGATGAGCGAAAGCGTCGTGGTTAGTGCACTACGCTACGAATACGCCGACCTGTGGCGATCATCTAAACCTGTCCTGGGCCTCCCCTAGGTCGCCTCAGCCTCGAAATGAGTACCTGGTTCGGTGTGCAAACATCGCCGCGAGAGTTACAAAGGTGGCCGGACGTGGGGTTGGCGTAACCCACCTCTTTGTATGCCGTGCTGGCTTTCGTAGCACTTGCACCCTCAGTCTGTGAAATGCTATACGCCGTGTAACGTGGGGTACAGGCGGGGTACTGGCAAACCCACCCCCTTGTATTCCACAGCGCCGGCCTTCATAGATGCTTGCTACTCGCTACAAACAGCACTTGCCCCTACAACCTGTTGAGGCTATACGGGTGATTTTTGTCTTTGCTGTGTTGACGTGTCCGTGGGACGCGTGATTTCACCGCTAAGCCTCCCCACTTCCCCCTCCTTTCTCTCATGATCTCAGCATTTCTCTTCTTTCCAGGGACGCTTGTGGGGGGCCAGCTCTGAAGTCGACAGTCACGGACTGGGACTACAAATCAGCACTAGACATTTGTAAACGCATCGACTCAAATTAGGGCTATGGAGTAAACAGCTCGACGTTGCAATGTGACGGACAGTCATAGAGTGATTATTGCCGTGCGACCTCTTTGGACGATTTGGAGCTGGGACCAAAAACAGGAATGTGGCCGGTGAGGAAGAATATTTGGGGCTACCGAAAGTGGGGACTTAATCGTAAATAATCATCGACGCATACACATGAGAGGTAATAAACTATTTAAATTATTTTTTATTCTGATCACATTTGCAATTTCCCCATACAGACCGGCCCACCGGCCCTCGGAATGGTCCGGCCCACCAGCCATTTTCTCTACGGCCAGTCCGGGCCTGACTGTAGCAAGTTAATTATCCTTGTGAATGTTCAACGTGGCGGTGATGGTGGTCTTCACCTGCCTGCTTACTATAGCATTGAGACGGTGGTGGAGCATTCCACATTCCTATGGCATTGGCAAGTCTATCCCGTAGGACGGTCACTTCCGGACCTACCATGAATTTGGGCCACACATTTTTTCCAACGATTATTGGGAAATTATTTAAAGGGCTTCATGATAGAGATGGCTCTGTAAAGGGCATTTGCAATTCAAAGAGTGACACGCGTGCTCGTATCGTGACGCATCCTGATGAGTGACCCCGTTCGTGCCAGGCTGCCATAGGCTGCTGCGGAGCCGTGCAGTATGGTGAAGTATGGTCGAATAGCCCCCAGGGCCCGCACGGCGCAGTAGGGTGGCCCTCATCCAACACTGGCTGTGTTTGTACATCCTGACTCATACCGCTAACATTTTAACTTGGCACACACAGTCTCGCGCCATTCGGAGTGCTGTGTACGGTTCCATTATCACGAGATGTCTATCACTGAAGACCACACAAGCCTCCAGCCTCTCTACCGCAGGCAAGGGGAATGTTGCCGCAGTGTCGTGGGTCCAGGGCCTTGCAATCCAGCTTCGCCGGCTCGATCTCCCGACGCAGTAGTTGAAGCAATAGTGCAAGTTTCTTAAGCCGTCTCCGCCTCTGCCCAGCCAGCAGTGGAAATGGGTGCGCCACAGTGAGCCTATTGGAAACCCGCCTGTGGGGGGGGGGGGGGTAAAGTCTGGGTACTAAAGATAGTAATAATGTTGACTTGTAACGTGTTGCCGCACGGTATTTGCTTATTGTCGAAGACAGAGAAGAACTCGGAGGCACAAGGAACCACAGAAAGGCGGGAAGGCAACCAGCTGACGCCAACAATTGCCCAAGCTCTGCGTGCTCTCCATATTAAGGTGTTATCGGCCAATTCATTGGTGTTGCTATGTGGAAGGAAACCGGAGCACCCGAAAAAAAATCATTCGTGCAAGAGGCCAACACTCATACAGATGCAAACAGATGGCGATTAGTGCACTTGTTGTATACATGACGAGCCAGGGTATTGCACCTCCTCGACGCCCACGGGAAGGGAGTTTCACAACATCTGTGCGGTGATCCACTCACCCTTGCTGCTGCCTCCACAGTGCTAGACCACAGGCTAAGTGCAGCAGCGTATCCACCGCCGCCCAGGCACTCACGCCTCCAAAGACATTTCATCGACATGGAACGGTCAGCCAATAGCAGGGGCGTGAGAAACAAGACTCAATTACTAAACAATATTTTATTTTACCAGGTAAGGCTCACTGATCTACATAGCTCTTTTTTCAGAAGCGACATGGCCACAAATGATAGCTCAACGAAGTGGCTATTAATATGGAAATGTATAGCAGCCAAATACTCAAAACGCGTGCTGTTTCTGAATGTGGAAAACCCAAAAGGACCAGGAAAAAAAATCTACGCGACCATGGAGAGAACAAACGTCAGGGTCGGGATAGAACTCACAACCTCCTGTATATCAGGCGAGGTGATAAAGCAGGCGTTAAGATGTTAAACACCAATCATATACCTTTTGCAAGGAATCATGTGTGCATTAACCACACGTACTTGTGGTGAACATGCAAACGAACATGCTCTTTTAATATGTGCAGTCTTTGAAACTGACAGGCCAAAACCAGAGACAGCCTTCTTTATGGCATTGTCTCACCAGTGTTAGACTAGAGAACGCCAAAAAGCGAAAACTACAAAGACAATGCACGTATCAGAGCATGTATAGCTTGGGTCGAGCAGTTATGTTATTTTTCATCAATTTTTTATACTGCTAAAAAAGTCCCATAGCGAGGTTAACGAGTAGGGCTGCAACTGATCGTTATTACTGCACGGCGTGCCCAGAGAGAGGTGTCTGCTGCTGCTGCTGCTGCTGCTGTGAGTGGCAGCGAAACGTCGACCCCCAGCACCCCCTCCCCACACCCACTCTTCAGGGGCAATAACCGGTAATCGTCTAAACATAATTATCGGTTATCCGATGATTTTTTTAATCACCCTTGTAGATAAATAACAAGACGACTCAACACATTCATTAAAGGAAAACATGTGCCACGAAGAAGGGTCTAAACGTCGCCTCATATATTTGTTTTCTCTTGCAAGGCCGCACAATGTTATGAACAGGGAACTCATTGAGATGTTTGTTGCTTGTGCACCACTGCCAACCCAGCAGCAGCAGCAGGATAGCCGCCTTACACGCGTGTAGCGCGCTGCTCATGTGAAGCAACGTGGCATCAGCACCCGGGAGGCCCTTCGCATGAACCATCGCGAGTGACAACTCCTCAACCAGCGCTGCCTCACGGCTTGGGGCGATCAGGGCGCGGTATCCAGTCGGGATCACAATATGGGTTCTCCAGATCGGCCAGGACTGCACCTACGAACACCAGTTTCACATTCCGCTCGGCTCAAATTCCCACCGTGTTTTGCCAGTCTGGCTGTCACCGAATAAAGATACCCAACACCAGACCATGCAAGACCACCTGAAACAAGACTGATGAGCGTTTGCAGCATTTTAATTGCTTAAATATGTTGCCATTTGCTTGATATCACACGACTATTGCAGAGGGTTGACCATCACTATCATCACCAGCTGAGATCCACCCACTGCTAGATAAGGTCTCCCGAGAGCCATCGCATATCTCAAGGACTTGCGATGTAACGGATCCGTGTTGCAGGTGCGCGCGACTTGATGTCATCGCTTCCATCTTCGCGATGCACGTCCTCTCGGTCCCTTGGCTTCTACTCCGGAGTAAGTCTCAATCACCTTCCGTCGTCCCGTCTGGCGGTGTGAGTGAGCAAGTCGTAACGAAGCACTCTTCCCTGTTTGATAGACACAGCCCAGGCTCCAACATCTCAGTTAAATCGATTTCTGCCATAATCTTACACTACCGGTGAATGCAGTGGCTCTTAACCTTTATTGCAGCCTGCACCCCTTTGGTTCTCAATCCTAAAATAATGTTTTGATAAATACATGGGGGTTTGATGAAACACAGTAGTTGTACTTACATGCCCGTGCTTAATTTGTTTTCAATGATTTACCTTCAAAAAATATCTTCCCATGTCTCGCAACCCCAGAAAGGGCATCTGGCATCCCCAGGGGGTGGGTGCACCCCAGGTTAAGAACCACTGGATTAATGGATATATCCATGAAAGTGCTGTCAAAGAACGCATCTCTATTTTCCACGTGGTCCTGAGAAGCGACGGTGTTTATGAATGCACCTGCATCCATAGAGACGATGTGGGCATGTGTGTGCTCCTCAAAAAAACACATACGTGTGTACTCGTGTCAACAACAACACGCGTGTGCGTGCGCGTGCGTGCCCCACCAGAGCACGCGCGTGCCAAACTCATCCACGCCCCCCGGCACGTTGTGGCGCGAGTCGTGATCACACGCTCACACGCACAGCAAGTCGTGGACCTGTTCACCTCGATAGGGGCATCGTATCTACAACACAGTCAAGTGCCTGCCTCTCCTCCCAAAAACAAGTGGGGAGACGCAGAGATCATGACGCAGGTGGCTACGAGCCCTGCTAGGTCCGACGTGAGCGAGCGTGCAACCCGGCGAGAGCTGGGACACACCGAGACGTCAGGACACATTATTTTCAACTCGTGCAGCTGCCGTCCAAATGCTCCCGCGACTCGAGACACCTCACGAAGCTTTGCTTCAAACTAAACCATTGCGTTGAGAACCTAAATAAAGAAAAACAATGTATTTCTACCTGAATAATATCAACCCAGAATGTTGTGTATGATTTGGAACGGCCGTTATGTTTACCGTATCAAATGCAGAAACAGGAACACAACACACGTTTTTGGCGAGCAATTATCATTACAATGAAAGTCAAATAAATACAAGAGACCCTTGAATATCGCGGATTTGTCGTTCGCTGTTTCGACCTATCACGGGCAACATTTTTTTATACCAATTTAGCTATCGCGGGGGTTAGTTTTGGCCTTTCGCAGGTATACTGTACCTGGCAGTACTGCACCATTGGCTGGTACCGCGCGGTGCGGAGTGGGCGAGGGACCCGAGGCAGTCGAACCTCGCCCCTTTGCCGTGCAAAAATCTCGCGGACAAAGACAAAGATCACCCATATAGCCTTAACTTACGTTTTGGGCAAGTGCTGTTAGTAAGCACCTTTGAAGGCCGGCTGGCCAACACCAAATGTCGCCTAGGTACTCATTTAAGACTGAGTCGACCTAGGGGAGACTGGTGCTGGGCGTGAGTGGGAATCGAACTCGGATCGCCGATTTGAAGCTTTCGTGACTGCAAGGATTCATATTCTTAGGTTTTTTCGGTAAAGTCACGTAGGTAAAACATCAAAATTAATAAAAATAAAATAAAAATCACGACGTTTCGGAGGCAACACAAGTCTCCGTCATCAGGTGGGACCGTCACAGCCAGATTAGCTGCATCAAGTGAGGCAATGATTCAAGATGTAATCCCTTAAAAGCAAGTTGAGGGGGGAGGAGAGGGGGGGGGAGCTCATCAGAATGTGGTAGCCAATGAATGGAACGTATCGGGAGGGAGGGGGGCAGGGCTCAAAGACGGCACGGAGTGCCACGTACAACGCATCGGGAGGGGGAGGGGGGTGGGGCCAAAAGGATGGACGACGGCTTGGACGTGGTTGTGCGCAAGCAACTACTGCTGCACATGACAACGCATTGGACAGAGAGGGGGGGAGGGGAGGCCTGATACACATGATAGAAAATAACGAAAATGCCCATGTTTATGTAATGCGGGCGTAAACGACCTCCCGGAAGTGACGTCATGGGGGGAGGAGTTACGTCACGTGGGGGAGAGGGTAAGGGTCTATAAGGGGGGTAACCGGAAGCAGTCGGGAGTGATCGGGGACTGGGAAAAGTGAGAGGCCACGCAGGGCGAAGGGTGAGAGAGAGTGGCGAGGTCGCCACACACCCGAGCCACGAGGATCGGCACCGTCGGCCAACGGTGACCGACCCCGGGGCAGGAGGAGCAGCGAGGAGGCTGCAGAGAGCAGCGGGTCTGCAAGGGAGGAGTCGGCAGCAGGGGTCTGCACGACGTGACAGCGGCGGGGCTGCTAGGAGGGAGTTTGGGCTACGTGAGCGACAGCAACCTGGGGCTGCAGAGTGGAGAGTATATAGGGGAGTACCGTGAGGGAAAAGAGATCGAACCCAAATAAAGGACACAGGACAGAGAGAAGCGTCCGAGTCTTTTATTACACTGGTGTCAAAGTGTAACGGTATGGCTAAACAACTGAGAAAAAAGAATATTCCATCTCCGGCATCGGCTTCATCTTCCGACGATGATGACCTTCCTCCTGCGGTGGATCCGACTCTGGCAGAGGAGGAGATCCGTGCTGGGACGAGTGCGGGTCCAGGGGTCCAAGATGTCGCCGCGTCGGCGGACCAGTCTGCACCAAAGGACGCGGATTTGAGATGGAGTCAGATGGCGGAGCAACTTGAAACTCTCAAGAACGTGCTTGCACAGTTGTGTGCGCTTGTTATGCCGAGGACGGCATCGGAAGGCGATGTTGGTGGTCCGCAGGAGCCCGGGTTGTCTTCAATGTCGACGCCATCAGCCACGCGGCATGAAGACGCCATCTTGGGCGTGGCGCACGACGAAAGGCGGGAAGCCGCCATTTTGGGCCCTCCGCGACGGAAGGCCGCCATCTTGTCGACACCACGCTGCGACGCCATGTTGAACATGCCACCGGAAGAGTCAGCGGCTGGAGGGAACGCGCCAAGGCGTCGCAGTCGTCACTTAACGACTGTTGAGGAATTCTCCATCGGGGGCGATTGGAGTGCGTTCGCCTGCAGATTTTTGGCAGCGGTGCGCTCGGCGAGGTCGACTGACGCCGAGGCATTAGAAGTTCTTCCGACTCTCCTTGATGATGAGTCCGTTAGATTCTTTCGCTCTATAAAAGCCGCAAAGAAGAAAACATTGCGTGGTGTGTTCGACGAAATGGCAGACGCTTACGAGCCGCCGGATGACGCTCATCGCCGGTTTGTGCAACGACAACGCGCACCCGAGGAGTCTCCGGTGGCGTATAGGGGCGCGGTACTGGAGCTGGCAATGGCCGCATACCCGGAGATGGAGCCTGACCTGTTGGAACCTCTCATCCTGGGGAAGATGTTGGAGTTGTCCCGGGATCTCGGCATTCCCATGCCGGTGTGCGGTCACGAGAAGCTCACATCCCGGGCTGCGGCTAAGTGTCTGGATGCCCAGTTCAACCTGCGCCAGTGGAAGCAGGTTACGGCGTGGACGGGTGGGCCCATCATCGAAGGGGGAGCCATGGGTTGGGACCCCAAGAAAGCTGTTTATGTGCCGGACGACAGGAGCCCGCAGGAGCTGTCGGCTGCCGCTGCTCCGTGGCCGGAGCCGCGGGCTGCGCCGCCGACACGGCCGCGTCGGGACGGGGCGCCCGCAGCAAGGCGCAACAACATCGACTGCTTCCGCTGCGGGCGTAAGGGCCATTATGCCAGGGACTGCTGGGCCCGCGTCCCGGGTCCGCCCCAGCAGGAGGCCTCGACAGCGGCCACTCCAAGGAAGGATTCGCCAGCACAGACGAGCCGGCCGTGACGCGGCAGGGGAAAGCAGACCCAGCTCGGGGTGCGCCTACCACGGCTGCGGAACCTTTGAGGCCCGCAGCCCTTCCTACCCCGCCGCGGACACGATCGCGGGACGCCTCTGATGCTGCGCCTTCGAAAATAGGGGACCGGGACGTTGCCAGGCCTCCAATAGCGACAGACGAACTTCAGCCTGTCGCTCTTAAAACCCTGCCACGTTCCCGCTCGGCGGGAGGGCCACCGACCGTCCGGGACGGCCCGGCGACCTGCACCCGCTCGAAATCCCTCACATTTCGTTAATTATTGTGTTGTGTTCTTGTTCTTTCCGTATATTATCGTGTGTTCTGTGTCCTTTTTCGTATTCGGTCGTGTTCGCTCGCATTGCTTATTAGAGTTGTGTTCAGCCGAGGTCGGCTGGATTTTCTCTACGGGGGAGGGTGGTGTAATGCGGGCGTAAACGACCTCCCGGAAGTGACGTCATGGGGGGAGGAGTTACGTCACGTGGGGGAGAGGGTAAGGGTCTATAAGGGGGGTAACCGGAAGCAGTCGGGAGTGATCGGGGACTGGGAAAAGTGAGAGGCCACGCAGGGCGAAGGGTGAGAGAGAGTGGCGAGGTCGCCACACACCCGAGCCACGAGGATCGGCACCGTCGGCCAACGGTGACCGACCCCGGGGCAGGAGGAGCAGCGAGGATCCTGCAGAGAGCAGCGGGTCTGCAAGGGAGGAGTCGGCAGCAGGGGTCTGCACGACGTGACAGCGGCGGGGCTGCTAGGAGGGAGTTTGGGCTACGTGAGCGACAGCAGCCTGGGGCTGCAGAGTGGAGAGTATATAGGGGAGTACCGTGAGGGAAAAGAGATCGAACCCAAATAAAGGACACAGGACAGAGAGAAGCGTCCGAGTCTTTTATTACATTTATACCAATGCTGGCTGAACAATGAAGAGAGTACTGTTAAACACTGGGGATGTTAACACTCGGTAAAGTAAAGTAAAATAGTGCCTGTCAGATAAGATGGTCCAAAAAAGTGTAATTAAGTCTTTTTTGCGTGGTTGATAACATCTTTCCAATGATTACTAAGTTTGTACCCATCATCACGGTTGAAATTATGTCTGTGTTTGTATATTTGTATGGCTTCGTGTACAAACCTTTGATGGTAGCCAGGAGGTTTGCAGAGAACCTTGGTCTCGGAAAAGACAATTTCATGAGAGCCCACCGAGTTGTAGCAATGATCGGCAACGGCCGAAGAATCAGTTCTGCCGTGTTTCAGATCTGACATGTGCTCGCGGACACGATCAGAAACATGACGTTTCGTTTCTCCAATGTAGCAATCACCACAAATGCAACTCAATTTGTAGACTCCAGGATACTGTAAGTCAGGAACGACATCCTTCACAGATGGAATCAGATCACGGATTTTATGCACTGTACTGAATCGGATTTTATGCACTGTACTGAATCGGATTCAGTACAGTGCATACAATCCGTGATCTGATTCCATCTGTGAAGGATGTCGTTCCTGACTTACAGTACAGATCACGGATTTTATGCACTGTACTGAATCCGATTCAGTACAGTGCATAAAATCCGTGATCTGAATCGGATTCAGTACAGTGCATAAAATCCGTGATCTGATTCCATCTGTGAAGGATGTCGTTCCTGACTTACAGTATCCTGGAGTCTACAAATTGAGTTGCATTTGTGGTGATTGCTACATTGGAGAAACGAAACGTCATGCTTCTGATCGTGTCCGCGAGCACATGTCAGATCTGAAACACGGCAGAACTGATTCTTCGGCCGTTGCCTATCATTGCTACAACTCGGTGGGCTCTCATGAAATTGTCTTTTCCGAGACCAAAGGTTCTCTGCAAACCTCCTGGCTACCATCAAAGGTTTGTACACGAAGCCATACAAATATACAAACACAGACATAATTTCAACCGTGATGATGGGTACAAACTTAGTAATCATTGGAAAGATGTTATCAACCACGCAAAAAAGACTTAATTACACTTTTTTGGACCATCTTATCTGACAGGCACTATTTTACTTAACTTTACCGAGTGTTAACATCCCCAGTGTTTAACAGTACTCTCTTCATTGTTCAGCCAGCATTGGTATAAACATGGGCATTTTCGTTCTTTTCTATCATGTGTATCAGGCCTCCCCTCCCCCCCTCTCTGTCCAATGCGTTGTCGTGTGCAGCAGTAGTTGCTTGCGCACAACCACGTCCAAGCCGTCGTCCATCCTTTTGGCCCCGCCCCCCTCCCCCTCCCGATGCGTTGTACGTGGCACTCCGTGCCGTCTTTGAGCCCCGCCCCCCTCCCTCCCGATACGTTCCATTCATTGGCTACCACATTCTGATGAGCTCCCCCCCCCTCTCTTCCCCCCTCAACTTGCTTTTAAGGGATTACATCTTGAATCATTGCCTCACTTGATGCAGCTAATCTGGCTGTGACGGTCCCACCTGATGACGGAGACTTGTGTTGCCTCCGAAACGTCGTGATTTTTATTTTATTTTTATTAATTTTGATGTTTTACCTACGTGACTTTACCGAAAAAACCTAAGAATATCGGATCGCCGAGTTCGTAGCGTGCAAACCGTAGCACTACCGCTCCCCACTCGCTGACAAATAAACACACCAGCTTTAGATCATCATTATCATTGGTAAGTATAGTATTTATTCAGTATTTATACTATTTATTGTCTAATAATGTTTTTTTGTATAGGGTTTTTGCACGTTTCTTTCAATTTTTGCCATACAGTATAGTACTTATTTTAATTTTTGGTTGCTGTGTACCTAACCCTATTATTTAGGTAAGCATTAAGTTTTGAATATCGTAACCCCCGCGAATATTCAAGCGTCTCTTGTATTACATTAGACATTGAGACTTTCCAGTAATGTAACTCGGGTCTCGAAGCTGTCGGTTGCATACAGATTCAACACAATGGTTCACACGTCTTCAGCAAGTAACACGCAGAGTCTGAATCATAGGCGGGGTAAAGAGCTCTGCTCATGTAGAGGCTAAACGTTCACCAGCTAGACTACAACCGTTGTTGAGTGTGTGCGGGTGAAGCGTTAAATGTGGATTGTTTATGCGTTCGGCGATGGGCATTGCATGAGCCTAGAGCACAGCGAGCTGCGTTGAGCTCTGATCTCATTCACCTGCTGGGCCACCACCCTGTGAACCACCGCAGGAGTCCCACCGGCAGCGCGGGAACTCTGGGCAGCGACTCGAGCTGATCAGGATTGTGGCCAGACGTAGCGGTTTAGATACCGAGAGGGTGCGCGCACCACGCAATCACCCCGGCGACCCAAGTTGAAGTTCTGGCCACAGCTAACATTAGTGGTGACGAATAAAATCTGGAATTATCCTGAGCCCCAACACCCCCTTCGCCAAAACCCACACTAGCAGGCACGGCAAACTATGGTCAAATGACCCCCAATGGTCAATTCAGCTGCATGGAGGCTGGGTCGGTGGTGGGGCATGGCGCCCCCCCCATGCCGGCTCACGGTCTCCTCATGGTGCTACCCCGATCTGCGTGGCTCAGCTCGAGACCTGGGAACCGGGGAAGGGTTGATACTGCCAGTCACCGTCGTGGAACTGGTAGCTTATACAGCGTGTACTCAAGATAACGACGCAGAATCACAATCACTATCCTGGAGGAATCCGATGAGCTATGTAGCTCTTTTTCACAGGTGTCCAGTAGGGGCGGGTCAGAAAGTTACAACAACAAACTGTACACAAACTGATAGGAGTGCAAATTATAGTAAAGGTAAGCAAGTCACTAAAATGAATGAAAAATAAAGCATTTCACTACAAATTGCAAAAGTAATAAATTCGTGCCGATTTCTCAACAGCAAAAACAAAAACAGTCCCAGACCACACTAAGACAACACACAGTCCCTCAATAAAATCGCACATTAAAATTACCAGAGGGACATCCAAAGACACCTTTTAAAAAATCGGAAACAGAAATTGAAATCTCACTGCCCGATTAAACATCACTCATCCCTTTCTCTGAAGCCAGTTACCCTGTAGGTCTCGGTGTAGCGCACCGCTCTATCGCATGGCACATGCGGGGGCATAGAGCAGGTCCTGAAATAACGTAGGCGCATTTTTGCCCTGTCCTGCACTTAGCGGGGGTTGTTTGGGGGACCCCTAAAATGGTAAAGAATAGAAACCCACACTCCCAAAGCCAAAAACCTAGCAAGCGTGTGAGGCAATGTGAGGGGTTTTGCCACACCGCCTTCTACTACCCAGCACGTCGCCCCACAGGCTCCACAGTCACCTGCCCTGCGCATGGGTCCACGTCCATCCAATCACTATCCATGCTCAACCGTGTTTAGTCTTCAGAAATATGACCAGATCGGGAATATTTCGAGTGATTTGCTCACAAACCCTATATTATGATACTTTCCAAACACCCTGCTGCCTGAAGACCGGGGTTGGAATTTTTTTTCTTATTGAAGGCCCAATAAAACTTTCTTTGCTGGGGAACGACAAGTCACTTTTGTCACTCCCAGAGGCGCTATCAGCGACAGAAGTGTCTGAGTAGACTAAATTAAAAACACGTTGATGAAAATACTGAAAATATTCCCCTCTAGTACTCGATTAGTGCAGCTAAGATGTTTGCAGTGATGGGTCGTTTGAAATGAAGTTACTGGTCTCCTGCAGTCCTTGAACCATAGATGCCCACCCCTGGTGCAAACAGAGTGACGATTTGGTGGTTGGGCCTCTATGCACAAGGTGGTGAATATTTCTGTTCGAGCCAGGACTAACAGCCAACGGCTGCCACCTTTCCCACTCAACCAAACCCAGACAGATTTCTCAGTTAGCCTAGGTTAAGATCAACACTGCAATCTACCGTGTTAAAGTTCAAAGTGATACCACCACCAGATGTCGGTAAAAAATAATTTATACCACCCGAAAAAACGCCAATTCCTGAACCGTTCATGTAAAACTCAGACAGGTGTGAATCCAATTACAACCTCTCTTCACAAAATTCCCCTCTATGGGTATTTTGGGAAATAATTAGAGTGATGGTTGTGTTGCGTGGTGGCTTGATGGTGGGTCCCCCACCCCTGCAGCCCCGGGCTGTGGCAGTTACCTCAAGGCGGTGTGGTGCCCGGGGTGGCCGTGGGGCTGGGATTTTGCAGTAGGAGGTGCAGGCCCTGTCCTTGCGGAGGAGGCACAGGCAGCGGCTTGGGCTCTGCGACCCCGTGGCAGCCTCTCGCCGTCCGCGAACCCGCGACCCCGTGACCCCGTACGGCACCAATCGTCTGCAAGAGAGGAGAGGTTTGCTCACTCTTCAGAGTGCGTGGTTTCAAGTTTCAAGTGTATTTTGTTGAACCAGGTGAGAACTCAAGAGGCCAGGATAGAGTCTCATTTGCAAGGATGACCTGGGTCACCAAATTGACAAAATCAATCAAAAAGAAAGTGCAATAACAAAGCAAACATAAATCAGACCAAAACTAAACCCCGTTACAGAAAGTGGTGCACAAACATAACCAATATTTAATAACATAAATTTCCAACAAATTACTTTTAAAAGTCAGACAGTGATGGTAACAGATCGGGAGTAGCACCAGTGATCTTACAAACGGCCATCGTGTCGGCTGTGCCTATCCAATTTCTGAGGAATATGCACATGTTCTGCTGTTGCCACCCTTTTGTTAATCCACCGCTGAATGAGGGCCTCACCAAGGAGTAGGTCAGCCAAACCGACCAAAGCATTCGCAGTGCCCTCCCCGGCAGAGCCGCTCTCCAAGCCCCGTTGTCTCACCGTGTGACTGTCAAACGCATGGTGGAAAACATCACGTAGTCCGTGCGGCGGTGCTCACCGGCGGGGTGCGTGCACCCACACGATGTCCAGGTGGCAGAAGTAGATGCACTCCCGGTCCGCGAGGTTGTGGCATGCGCAGCGCCGGCATCGCCACCGCCACGACGCCGCCGCCACCGCGCCGCCGGGTATGGCCCCCTCGTCTCCCCATCCCTGTGGCACCGTCACACCTACCTGGGCCACCACAGGCACCCCTGTGTGCGTGACAAAGACAAAGATCCCCCATATAGCCTTAATAGACTTTAAGGGTCAAGTGCTGTTCACCAGCACATATTGAGGCCAGCATGACACACGAGGGGGTTGATGTGGCTAGCACCATGCCCAGTCGCTTTTGTCTCCTGAGTGGCAATGTTTACACATCGCACAAGATACTCATTTCATGCTGGGTCTACCTAGGGGAAGTTTAGGACCAATATTTGCCTCTGTAATTGGTCGTGAGCGAGAGTTGAACCCGGATAGCCGGGTGCGCAGTGCATGCGCTAACCCCATACCGCTCCCGGCAGTGCATGACACACGCGCCGATAGAGAGACGCGTGCTGAGTGCTGGCAGCAACAACATATCGCTGAGAGACTGCAGGCGACGTGCTTGTTTTCCACAGTCGTGCCCTGCAGGCTATAGACAAACTATCACAGGCTTACTTGATATTCAGTCACAGTGCTGTCCCTGCTCAAATTAGTATGTGAAGCTGTGGTGCTCATTTCCTGTTTACAGCCCGCCCTGAGCAAGTGGTGGACATTCCACATTCAAGGTAAATGTGGAAATTCCATGATATATTCATGGAACAAGCAATGTTGGCTTCCCCACAAAGTAGTACCTATTTTATCTACCTGCACAGAGATGATAGGCTGAGTCAACCCCCAACCAGGATTTGAACTCGCAACCTTCCGACTGTGAGCCGCTCGCTCTACTGCTGATCAAGCCACCTGGCCGGCCCTTGATAGAGACAGTTTGTTATATTTGTCTGTGTTTGCCTCCACAATGGTGAGATTGAAGTCACCTAATTATTGACGGTCGTATGTCAATCAATCGCGTGGCAAGGGCAGCTCGCTCACCGCGGCCGGGCAGCGTGAAGGGCAGCAGGAGAGTTAGCAGCAGCACGTCCATGCAGACCCCTCTCCTCTCTCTTCTCCTCCTCCGCTCCTTGTGTCCTCTTCCTCTCTCCTCCAATCTTGGGACTCGCTCCAGTGACGAGAAGTGGGCTCCTCTGGATTCGCACCTTCACCGCTCTCCTCGCGTGGAGAGGCTGTGATGAGTCCCGCGATTGCCGCCTCCTGCCTCCTCGGCTGCCTCAGCCCTGGCGGCCACGATGGAGAAAAACGTTACGATGGGATACGAGTCGGAAGTGATCGGTGAGATGCGGAGAGAGAGATGCCTGCAACTGGGGTGGTGTCTGTGAGAGATTTATAGATAGATAGATAGATCGTTTATTGTCATTGTCACCAGTACAACGAAATTGAAAATGCTCACCAGTCAGGGCATCATTCATAAATTTAAATTAAATAAAACAAGAAAATAAAAATAAAATTAAATGAAAGATAATCAATTTATACTATATATAAAAACAGCCCAAGTATACCCACATACCCACATAAGGTTACATTTTGTCATTGCACATCTCTATTTCACAGTCAATTGAAAAATACTATTACTTAATAATTAATTAGCATTATTGAGTGTGGTGATCGCTGTAGGATAAAAGCTCTGTTTGAATCTGTTTGTCCTTGTTTTGACTGATCTGAATCGTCTGCCTGATGGCAACAGCTCAAACAGTGAGTGTCCAGGGTGAGAAGAGTCCTTTATAATGTTCTGTGCTTTTTTGATGCAACGTGAACTGTGTAGTTCTTCCAGTGTGGGGAGATGGCAGCCGGCGATCTTTTGGGCTGTGTTGATGACCCTCTGGAGCGCTTTCCTCTGAGCCACTGTGCAGCTGGTGTACCATACACAGATGCAGTATGTGAGAATGCTCTCGATGGAGGCTCGGTAGAAGGACACCAGCAGTTTCTGTGTGATGTTATTATTCCTGAGGATTCTCAGGAAGTAAAGTCTCTGCTGGGCCTTTTTCAGAAGCTCAGTGCTGTTGGCGCTCCAGGTCAGGCCCTCCCCAATGTGGACTCCCAGGAAGCAGAAGTCTGCCACCCTCTCCACACAGTCCCCGCTGATGATTAGTGGTGGAGTGTCCGTTTTCTTTCTCCTGTAGTCTATTATGAGCTCCTTGGTCTTTGCGGTGTTAAGGAGCAGGTTGTTGCCCCTGCAGTATGCTGTCAGCCGCTCCACCTCGTCCCTGTAGGCAGACTCATCCCCCTCCAGAGATGAGCCCCACCACTGTGGTGTCATCAGCAAACTTCACAATGGTGTTGCTATGGTGGACGGCGGCACAGTCATGTGTGTAGAGGGAGTAGAGCAGGGGGCTCAGTACACAGCCCTGGGGGGAGCCGGTACTGAGGCTCAGGGCTGTGGATGTATGACGGCCCACTCTGACCCTCTGTCTGCGGCCCGAGAGGAAACTATGTATCCACATGCAGGTGGAATGTGGAATCCCCAGGTCGCCCAGTTTTTCCACCAGTTTGTGTGGGAGGATGGTGTTGAACGCAGAACTGTAATCCACGAAGAGCATCCGCACATAGCTCCCCTGCTGCTCCAGGTGTGACAGTGCAGCATGTAGTGCTGTGGCCACGGCGTCCTCCGTGGATCGGTTCGCTCTGTAGGCAAACTGGTGGGGGTCAAGGTTTCGGGGCAAGCTTCCTATGATGTGACTCCGGACCAGTTTTTCAAAGCACTTCATCACCACTGGCGTGAGTGCTACTGGCCGGTAGTCGTTGTAGCTGGAAATGTGGGTTTTTTTGGGCAGGGGGACTATGGTGGAGGACTTTAGACAGGGTGGTACAGTTGACTGTTCCAGAGACAGGTTGAAAATCCTTGTGAAGACTCCAGCCAGCTCGTCAGCACAGTCCCTCAGCACACGTCCCGGGACGCCATCAGGTCCCGCAGCCTTCCTCGGGTTGACGGCCCGCAGCGTGCGCCTCACCTCATGCTCCTCTACTGTGAGGTTTAAGCTGCTGTGGACCGTGAGGTTTGGTGATGCTGTCCCTTGTGGTGTCACCTCAAAGCGGGCAAAGAAGAGGTTCAACTCCTCTGCCAGAGCGGTGTCACCATCAGCAGCTCCGCGGTTGGCCCTGTAGTTGGTGAGGTGCTGGACTCCCTGCCACACCTGCCTGCTGTCGTTACTGTCCAGGCATTCCTCAATCCTCCTCCTGTAGTCTGCTTTGCCCTCGCGGATGCCTCTCTTCAGGTTAGCTCGGGCTGTGCTGTAGAGAGCTTTGTCTCCGGAGTTGAATGCGATGTTCCTCTCCTTCAGCAGTTGCTGGACCTCCCGGGTCATCCAGGGCTTCTGGTTGGGGTAAACCCGAACGCGTTTGTCCACAGTGACAGTGTCGATGCAGTTTTTAATGTAGCACAATACACTATATGTGAACACCTCCAGGTCCTGATGTTCGAAGACCCCCCAGTTGGTCCTATCAAAGCAGTCCTGCAGCTGCTGGGTGGCACCCTCAGGCCAGATGGCGACAGTTTTTGTGATGGTAGGAGCCGTTTTCTTGATGGGGGCGTATGCAGGGATCAAAAGCAGGGACAAATGGTCAGACTGGCCCAGGTGTGGTAGTGGTCTAGCCCTGTAGCCTAGTTTGATGTTGGTGTAGACCTTGTCCAGAATCTTAGTTCCCCTAGTAGCACACTTAACATGCTGGTGGAATTTAGGGAGTGCTGCCTTTAAGTCTGCATGGTTGAAATCCCCTGCTATAATCAACACAGCGTCAGGATACTTGCTCTGCTGAATGCTAATGCTGCCATGTAAAAGTCCAATAGCTGAGTTAGCATTAGCATCCGGTGGGATGTAAACAGCAGTTATCATGACCACAGTAAACTCTCTTGGGAGGTAAATCGGCCTGCATTTAACAGTCACATACTCCAGATCTGGGGAGCAGTGGCTGTCTACAGTCACAGTGTTAGTACACCAGCTCTTATTCACGTACACACAGAGCCCCCCTCCTCTGCTCTTACCGGAGTCTACTGTTCTGTCCTGGCGCTGTGCTGTGTAGCCTGCAAGCTCAATAGCAGAGTCCGGGATGGATGAATGAAGCCAGGTTTCTGTGAAAAGCAGAATGCAGCTGTCCTTCACTACGTTGTTCGCTGTAGTCTGTAGCCTCAATTCATCCATTTTGTTCGCGATGGATCTGGCGTTCGTGAGAAATAGGCTGGGTAGCGGTGGTTTGAGTGGCTGCCTCCGTAGCCTGGCTAGCGCACCGGCCCTGCAGCTTCGCCTCTGTCTTCTCTCTCTACGCTGCCTTCGCCTCCTCCCCGCCGGGATGATAATCCACGGAGAGCCGGGCCTCCTCGCTAACTCCACTGGAATCTTGTGAAGACGGAGAAACTCGCTTGTAACACTCCGATCGTAACATAGTCCGATCTTAAGGAGATCGTGCCGGCTAAAGATGTTACTCGCCCGACAAAATGAACACAAAACAAGACATAACGCGAACATAAACAACCATACAAGGCACCGACCGGGTAGACACTGAGCTGCTGCAACTGTGTGCGCCGCCATGATGTAAGAGAAGATGCCGGTGACTTGGGAGAAGACTGTGAGAGGAGATGGCTGTGATTTGGAGACTGGGATGATAACCGCGTGCCCCCAGGGAGTCTGAGTGCGTGGGGTGCGTGTGCTGGGGTGATGCTGTGTCGAGTTGTGCGGGGCGGTGGGTATTCGTGTGGCACTCTCACAGGGAGTGCAGCCATGGGCCCTCCTCTCAGACACAGGGAAGGAGAGACAGATAGGGAGGAGCCCGGCGGGGAGATTTGAATTTGGTGGCTCCTCCCGTGCGAACAGACACGCATCGATATCATCGCCGCCACCCACCACCGCGAGGTGGGTAGAGTGGGGCGACATTCCGTTCATCGGGGGAAATGAAGCGTTCCGCTAGCGCCGAGCCCCCGGGTTCGATGACCGGGCACCCGCTCGGAAGAAAGCATTGATGTGGCGTGAGGGGCTGGATGACCTAAGTTCGGTCACGTATGGCTGCATCTCGCAATGTCTCGAGCGGCGATTAGAGACTTGGCTTCCCCATCGTCGTGTCACAGCAAGCCGCAGCCAGAACAAGTGGAGCATTAGCGACACAAACCGACCGACTCACAGGAACAAAACCAACAGCGAAGAAATGTGTGCAACTCGGGCGAGTGTAAGGTGGGCTCCCAAACTCGCATCGCTCGTGTCTCGCTCTTCCACCTGTCCATATCAGTCAGATGCACGTCTGTTTGACACCAGGCCACACGACCACCACATGCCTTGCCCTGGACGTGTTCTTCCCTGGCGAGCGTGATTGGTCATGAATTACACCGATAATTTACACCACCTTTGTAAATCAACTGCTGGAGGATGGACTCTCCACGCTGTGCAGGCCGTGTGGATCATGTGACCGTACCTCACCACGCTGCTCAGGTGTACGCAGGGGCCATTGAAGTTCGAATCCACAATGGATGGTGCTGCCCCACTCACTGCTGCCCACAACGTAGCCTCACAGCAGCCGATGACAACCTGTCATACATGATGGTTGCCCATCCAATCACTCAAGCTGAACCCTGCTTCGTTTGCAGGGTCTTCACGAGATTGTTATAATTCCAGGTGATTTCCTCATGGGGCAATAACTTAATGTATAAATACATATGTATTCAAAACGTTTCAATAAGAAATTATGGAAAGAAGTCGATTTAAATACTGTATGAAGTATTACAAAATAACCATAAAAATCATAGCACGAAGTGGCTCGGAGGTCAGAGTAATGAACCAGCACTAGTGAGCACCTGGGTTCCTAACCACCCGTGAATCAGCCAGCTTCTCATCAAGTGTAACGAGTCAGTCACTGCACAAAATAATCGTATTACATTTTTTTCAATGAATGTGCCTCAATTTTAGCTTTGAGCTTAAGCATCAATATGCAGAAACTGCAAAAACCTATCCAAAAGCACCACCGATGCGTCCTTCGACACAGCAGCAACCTCAGCGTAGGACCGGGCACGCCCTCTGCTGCACAGATAACGCGGCTCCTTTGCAAGGCTTTTTCAGGTGCTGCGTCGAATCTCCCGCTTGGCGATTCTTGGACACACATGGTCATACGAATCTGAGAGATTTCCGATTGGGTTCTCTGTCTCGTGACGTGCCACAACACCAAGGGCCTTCCGGGAATAGAATTGATCCTTATGGCGATACCCCGGGGTACCAAATAATACAAAATGGCCGAGGCAATGAAATATTTTATTTCTGGGACACTATTTTTTCCATGGGTGTACTTAACTCCGCGACTGGGGTACCAATCAATCCGAAATCAGTGCTACTCCGCAATGTCGAAACGCCAAACATTAGCATAAAAAAATCGTTATCGAAAAATTCAACTTTGAAGAGTGCATCGTGTACAGCTCGTCAAGATGAGTCGATTGCCGCATCGCCGACCATCGACAGACTAAAAATGCCTGCATCACGGATATTATGCGAGAGCCGGGGGACGATGGTATCCCAGGGTACCGCCATAAGGTTACATTGGTAAATGTGAAAAACAGTACGCGAAAAAACTAAACTTCAAGAAAGCAAATAAAGATACCGATCACGTTTTATTTAAATGACAATGCACAACGTATATAGATATGTACAATCCACCCAAACATGCTCACAGAACCTCACTAAGTTGAGCTCTTGTGGCTGCAATTCGGTCCGTGTGTCCACCTGACACAAGCGCAGTCTTCACAACGACAGCTTTGCTCAAAGCAGACATTTTAATGCCTCTGTAAATGTGAGTTTACCGCTGCTCAAGTGTTCTCCTGTGCCACGAATGTCCGAGCGTTTGGCCCGTTACTCGAGAGCACTTTAGAACCACAGCAACTCTTTCATGACCATGAGTCATTGAAAAAGTCATGAGGCATAATTACAGTGTGGAACCAGTTTGCTCCTCAAAATTATAGAACTATTTATGATACACTACGTACACATCCGTGGGACAATTCACAGAGTGCCACATTCGGATTGTTGGTGCCATGAACTCAGTTTTTTTTCTTTTACCAATTTATATACACTGATGGGGGCTTGGCCAGTCCTTCAGCCAGCAGTGGATGGATCATCGCTGATACATGACAATATTCTGGACACATTAAATCTCAATGGATATGGTGGTCCAGATGTCTTGTGACCCCCATTTAATTATCTAAAACGTAATATTTTTCAAGGTTTACTTAAAACAACAGTTCCACTGCTGGATGATTTTTTCCGCCTGAGGACGACCGCTTGTGTTGCGATCGAAACGTCGTGATATATATTTTTTTCCTACCTACGTGACTTTACCGAAAGAACCAAAGAGTATAGAAATGAATATGCAAAGAAAAACAATGTTAGGGGTCAATTAATTGGTGGTCACAAGACATCTGGACCACCCTGTACAGTTCCTCCAGTTGATAGAATACCACTTTACGCGTTGTGATTGAAGTGAATTACCCACAGCAGACTCTTGGATTAGACAATGTATATGGCCTGCAGATGTTTTTTGTTACAAGCAGGCTATTAAAACAGTTTAATAGTGAATAGCAGCATTCATTTAAATTAGCTTATGCTCATAGGAGCCCAGCTTTTACAAGACGTTACCCACTCAAGTTAACCAAACCAGATGTTGTGTACAAGCAGAACGAGGACACTCCAAACCACGCGGCTCTCGGTGAGGGCAGCAGAGGGCAGTGTGGTAAAATACGCTGAAATGTAGTACACTCCAATGTCTATGCTCCCCACCTTCACCTCACACTGGCCAGCAGGATCAAATTGTAACAGTCATGATGCTCACAAACAGGGAGCCGAACTGGTTGGTTCTCGGGAGCAATGCGGTGCACCGAAAAGCGTTTCAATCAGTTACAGCCCAATCGGTTAAACATGGACTATACAGGTTCTGCTCCAGTTAACCGTTTGTGAAAACTTTTTTAAAACAATTCAAATTTGAAAAATAAGGATGTCCTGTATAGCTTACGTTGCAGGCTTAATTGCAGGCTACACATTTAAATCACTACAAAACGCATCTCTTTCTCTCTCCGAGCTGCAGCTTGCAAGAAACGGTGAGTGGGAGATGCAAAGACAAAGGGAGATGAAGAAAGACGGAAAAAGGCTGGCACACAGATGCAGAACAACTTGGGGTGAGTGCTGTTTGCGGGAACCCATGCAGGCCTTTTAAATACTAAGTACAATACATACAATTTATATGTACAGTACTTTCCTCAAATGTACTCTCATGACGGTTTTATCAATGAACTTGCAGGATACGAGGCAGTTCACCCTTTGATGTTACATGCCAATGTTAAATATGGATCTCGGAACTACGCAGGTTATTGCCTGCATAGTGCTTGGATGAGAGACCACCAGGCATGCCAGGCGGTCACAGGCTACCTTCACCAATTTACTTATTTATCCAGGAAGCCACACGGAGTCTTAGGACTCTTTTTCAGGAGGACATTGCTTTGGGTTTTTATTTTAAGATGTTCTCAGCCAATTAATGAGTGTCTATACACTAACATGCACCGACTCCGTACAAGACGTCTAAATAATGACCTCGAACCCACACGCCATGACGTAGTCCTCCCCAAGTGGCGGATCGACAATAGGGTTCAGGTATGTACGCACGTTTCATTTCGCTTGGGTAGACTTTCAAAATCTAATATAACTGGCCGCTTGGGAGAGTTGTCATCATGTAAAGAAACCGCACAATGTACCAAACTAATAAGTGCTGAAGTTTAGGATCTGTGCAAATACTCTTTGGCGGATTCACAGCTCATCGACGACCGTTTATTTTAACAATCCTAGGCACAATTTTCAGCAGCTATGGCAGCAGGGCCATAATGTGGTGAGGATTCTCACTAATGAGGTGAGACTGGTACAGTTGCTATGCAGCTTTTTTACAACCACAAAACTTAAGAAAAATATCGACTTTTCAGTCTTCAAATGCCCTGTTGTGTGCTGAAAGCACTGTGCATATTTTACATAATTCCATGCAACCTTACTGACACATGTTACTTTATTATTGTGGTTGTTCACCCAGCAAACCCTCACCGAGTCAAAATACTTGTTTTTTAGAACAATCCTGGACATTTTTCATAGGTAAGAAATTGAGAAAATTTTAAGTTTTTTTTTTTTACATTGGGATGTTTATCAAATGGGACAAACACCACACAGAAAGGTGCCCCGAGTCTGAAATCGAACCCCGGCCCTTCTCGTCGTGAGGCACAAGTGTCATCGCTGCGCCACATTGCTGCCCTAACGACAGTGTCCTCAAAATGCCAGTCTATATACACCACAGTGCCCCCAGGCCCTGTGTGTGTCTCTCAGTAGAGCAAGTACTGCAGTTCGGACCACACGAGAGGGACGATGACGCCCAAAGCGCGGAACAGTACCGCCGCGCTGGTAAGGATGGCGCGCGGCTTGGTGTACCAGCGCTCCGAGTGGAACGCCATGTATATCGCGTACAGCGCCACCGCAAAGAAGTGTCCGATCAGCTTCAAGGGGCTGGGATTCAGGCTGGACACAGACCCACAGACACACACGCCAAATCAACATATCATTCAAGTATCCTTCATAAGGATTAATCGGCACGTACCAGGTACCTTGATTCAATGTCTCAGCAACCCAATGCGCGTTGCTTCATATCTCATCTCAACAGTCTAGCCAAGGGGACCCCCCCAGTGGCAGCTGTCCCTCTGTAGCACAAGGTAAATGCAGCACCGGCCTGCAGGTGGGTGTTAGTCTGCCTATAAGGGGCGTGGTTAATAGGCGGCTATAAATTGTTAGTGATTTATCAAATCTCCAAAATGTGGACCATGACGCCAACATACATGGGCTACTCTGTCATAATTAACTTCTTTGCAAAATTTGGGTTTGACCTACCCACCAAAATTACCGTATTTTCCCACATATAACCCGCGGGGTATACCACTTTATACAAATAAAACAAGACCCTGCGGGGTATATGGAGGTGCGGGCTATCTGAAATTTGTTTTACACAAAACGCAATTTTTGCGGGGTATATGCGTCTGCGAGTTATATGCGTATGCGGGCTATATGCAGGAAAATACGGTAACCCATGCTGCATCACTATGTGCAAATACACCCCCGCACCTACGATTTGCACGGTTGGCTACGTACGGTGCAAAAGAAGGGAAGTAATAAAATAATAAAAAAACATTCAGACGCTGTCTCCCCGACAGACCTGGTCTTCACCTGAGGACGGCTGCTTGCGTTGTGGCCGAAACGTCGTGACAATTATTTTATTATGTTTTATTTTTATTATTTTATTACTTCCCTTCTACGTGACTTTACCAAAAGAACCAAGAAGGTGCAAAAGAAGTTCAACATACATACGTACATACAAAGGCACAGGCACGCAAACGCAACGCGTGGGTAGCCTGAGGCAACACGTGGGTAGCCTGAGACTCTGCGAAGGAAGTTAACTTGACGGCTGGAAGAGGCATCAGCGTGGTGATTGTTGTGCGGTGCACACTCACACGGAGAGGAGGCCCACTGGCCCTGACACGCACTCCCCGCCCAGGCGGAAGTAGTGGAAGCACGCCCGCCGCAGCTGTCTTAGCGATTCTGCACATGCACGCAAACAGCACCAAAGGGTCCACACAATGTTCCCTCGCAATGTGCACTGCTGAGACAAGTACTGTTAGAGAGCATCTATTAAGGAGACAATAGCAGATAAGGAGCCAGTGTTTCCAGCACCTAATATTCCCGGCTACCTCAACAGCACTGATAGTGACCACAACACACCAGCTTTCCCGTTTGGGCTGAGCCCACCTCGACAACAACCAGCAAGGTTCAGTTAAGCATAGGCAGAAACTCTCTTTCGCTTATGGCTGGACGAATATCAACTGATTAGTCTATTTCTGGTATGCGTCTTCATTTCAACATGGTTAATGGGTAGTGACGATGATGGCAGAGGAAGAAATTCATAAGGAGGATTTTACCGTCGGTGGCAGCGAACAGCTCGTACAGCGCCTGGGCCAGGACGTTCACCACGAACGAGTGGGTCTTCTTGCGGACCCAGTGGAACTCCTTCTTGGCCTGGGGACAGAGACGCCACCAATAACAAACATCACGCGGCGATACACGGAGAGTCCCCCGGCGGAACGCTGATAAATATAAAGAACACGCTCCTCCCCACCTTAACTCTCGTTTGTTACTTTGACATTTCCTTGCTCTCAAGTGTCAAATGAGCTGGCCAAATGGGGTTGCCAAGATTCATGTGGCCACATTAGCTGCTATGATCCTGCCATGGTTTAATGGTGAGGACACTGGACCTACAATCCAGTGGTTAACGCTTATGATTTCATCTCGCAGTGCGGCATTTGAAACAATTGGACACGTTTCTAAAATCCCGCCTCTGTCGACCCTGCAGTATAACTGGGCACGTTGCAAGTTGATCAATCAGCACGTCATGTGTTGTGGTTTTAATATGCAGGAACTCCCACGACATCCAAGATGTATACCCTGCATGGAATTAGAGATCAAATACCCTACAGAGGGGCTCTCTAAGAGATCTCTCTCTGGGGAGGCCCTTTCAGCAGCAGTGGCAGCATTAACCCCACTCACTCGCAGCATAGCGCCGTCGTCCCACAGGTCGGGGATTCCCCGCAGCAGCTCTCTCCAGATAAGTACGTCGTTGAGCACGACGCTCATGCCACCGCCCGTGAGTGGGTGCCGCATGTTGTATGCGTCGCCCAGCAACAGCACTCCTGGGGGCGGAGGAGAGAGGGGATGAGATGACGAGGTGGAGGAAGAGTCGACTTCTACGGTGTCCTCAAAAATAATGTCACTCCCAAGGTAACCAGTTACCCCGACATTTGCGGTGCAGCGTATTGCTCTATGCCATGATACACGTGGAGGTATCGAGAGGGTCCTTGCAACCAAGTGGGTGTATTTATACTATCTCGCTCTTAATAGGGTTGTTTGGGAGGACCCCTCAAAAAGGAAACTCAAATCTGGCCCTTTGGAAAGTTGAACAGCATGCAAATAAATTCCGACTTGTTGAAGCATCACATGCCAGGCAGTCCCAGTTTAGCCCTGCACTGTGCAGTAACTGCTGCAGGTTTGAATTGTGTGTTCTTGAATTGGCTTGTGAATTTCAGTGGTGTTTTTATTCATGTCTTTATTTTGTATTGCTTATAGTTTTATAAAACAAGAAACAATATAAACATTACAAGCCGTAATTAATTGGGCTGTGGTCTTCATGCAAATAACGCTATTTTCTTAATGGATATAACGGGGTGCACCCCAGTGCCGAGTTAGCCCAGTATTTTGAGGTCACAGTGCACGTAGCATCTGACAGCAGTGCGCGGGGTGGGTAGTGCAGGCATGTGTGCAGCGAGGCAGGAGTACGTAGCGATCATAGGCAGCACAGTTCCTAGCTGCTGCGTGTTGAGGAGCCAGTGTGAGAGCTGCTTTACCGGATTTGTGGACAGGAGAGGGTGGAAGGAAGCTAGCGGGCATGGTTCTCAAGCGGTCGTTCTGCAGAGCGTCCAGAAACGGTGCTTGAATGTGTTCTGTGAAACAAACGAGACAGAGCGGGCATCCCCGTGTTGAACGATACGATGGCACTCGCATCGCTACGGCAGCACTGCGTGATGGCTCGCACACGATTACGCCGCGTCACCCTCACAGTACGCTATGGTCTCTTGGAAACAGTTTGTTGCTCTCTGGAGTTATTCTTTTCTTGCATGCATTTTAAATCTCATTGCCAAATATATTACGATTTGTATCTGGAGACGTGCTATCAGATTATACAGAGCATAGCACCATGTCACATCAAGCGATTGCCTTTGGAAATGACATCGTGAAACTATCGGAGTCACTTCCATCGTCACTTCTCTTTATTTCTCCATCTCAATCTAGACTGACCACTCACAGACGTCGACCGCGGGCCACCAGTTAAAAATGCCTGGTGTCTGTCAGCGTGTGCAGTGACGGGCGCTGCTGGCCCTCGTCCCCGTGCCCCACTGTTCCTCGGGGTCCTCACTGACCGGGTAGCTGCGGTGCGATGTGCTCCGCCATGTATTGGCGCATGTCCCGGGGGAGCTGCCCGCGGATGTCCACCAGCACACGCGTCTCCGTCGACGAGATCTGGTAAATGAGCACCGGGCTGGGCTCAGCCAGGACCAGCTCTGCGTGGTGAGCACGGAACTGCCGGCAGTCCTACGATCCGACAGAGATCGTGACAATGATACAAAAGTAAATAAAGCGCTAAAATAATTACACGTTGCCTACTTGAATAACTAGCTTCTTTTAAATGTTATGATCATATTTTCATTGTCATATTTCTTTGAGAATGTTTAGGCTGCCACAGATAACGGGTCGAACTATGGACGCCGAGCCTCCAATGGACGATTCATGGAGCGGAAGGGTGCCCCTGTGTTTCCGCATGTGTGAGGAATCCACGCACGTGGGACGAACCCGCAGATTCTGCACAAAGACACAAATCCCTACTTGCTGTACTGCTGCCTGTATACCCCTTAATTACCTTGCAGGTGTATATCACATACGTAGGCTGTACTACCAATGTGGGAAAGAAAGCATGATGGAATCGGATCATATGAAGGTGCTAGGCGAATTGTTACATCGCAGCAAAAAATGACAACGGCTTACATGTATGTTGAACTTCTTTCGCACCGTACGTAGCCAACCGTGCTAATCGGAGGTGTGGCTTGGTTAGGCCTTCATCCAGCAGTGGATTGATGATGGTGTGATCCAGAAACCTTCCCTCTTCAAGCCGCTCGGCTTCATTAAATAGAGTTGCGCTCCCTTCCCTCTCTTGCACTCCCCTTGTGGATTGCTTCTCACCTTCATGATGCAGCCAACGAAGTGCGATGAGACGGAGGCCGAGGCCTTGATGAGATTTTTGCGGAACTTAGAGAAGCAGCCATCGGCCACCACCGTCAGTGGAGCGTACAACTCCTGGGGGTCACACACAGGCAATGCAGGTCACACACAGGCAGCGCACCACAGAGGTCAAGCACGCAGAAGTCACACACACAAATGCATGCGAATCGCCCATTACAGGGGTTACGGGATAACGGCATCGGAACTCACGGCTTCACCTCTGGCAGGGTCACACATGATGAGGGGTAACACAGCATTTATCCAATGCCAGTCGGCCCTTTTGTCAACCCCCTGCTGGATGAGAGCCTCTAAACTGCGTGCGGGTCGTGAGGGATATTTTTACCAATATTCCACATGCTGGTCAGTGTGGGTTGATGGAGGTGGGAAGCATAGACATTGTAGCATACACCGCTGCACTGCGTTCTGCTGACCTATCCCTGCAGCAGCCTAAAAGCCTCAGCTGAGAATATGAATAAAAAAATATATAAAAAGATTGGGAAAGAAAAACAACGGATATTATAAACACAATAATACATCTCTAACAGCAACAGAAAACCCTGTATCTCAATCACATGGGAATTAAAAACATGGTATTACACAAAGCATGTTATTGGACTACATCTCAAGCTGCTGTATGGAAACAACGGGCAGAATTATTTTGAAAGAGGCATTCAGTAATAGGACAGGAAGGTCTTGAACAGAATCAGGGAGTCGGCAGCACGGGTGGCTGGGGGAAGAAGAGATATCCAGACACGGTGGCCGGGGAGGAGTGTGTGGGAAGTATGGGGTTCTAAGTGGATCTCACCATCACTTGCTGGCTGTCCTTGGGGCGGTACTGCACGCCCACCACACGGTCGCCCTCCTCCAGCAGCTGCACCACAGTGCCCTCCACATAGCGCACGCTGGGCACAAAGACCACGACGCACATCGTTGTTACTCACCCACCGCAAACCCTGCCCAGTTACGACGTGCTCTCATTGAAGTCGCTCAGCCACTAACCTCTAATTGAACCCGATCTCTTTTGTGTATAGCTGGATGAATAGTAACCTATAAGTCTATATCCAGGTACATTTTTCGGCGAACGACATTTCAACTGGTCCTGGGTCCTTCCTTCACCAACTTGCACTGGCCAGCAAAGACGAGTACAGTCAAACGCCCTCCAAGATTGACAAAGTGTGGAGAGGGCTTCATCCAGCAGTGGCTTGACTCAAAGGATGTGAAGGTAGTGAACTGTGACTGGTGGGAGGTAACGGGTGTGGGTGGTTGCGTTCGCGCGGCTTTCCGCATGCTCACTTGGGGTGCGCCATGGCGGCTCGGCGCAGGCCCATGATGAAGCGGCCGTGGTGGAAGGCCCGACCGCTCTGGACGCAGTTACCCTGCATTGCTGGGTAGGGGATCTGCACCTCACAGCCGCTCTCGCGGTCGTGCACCACGTAGCCCTGCACCACGTGCGCATCCATCCCCTCCACCGAGTCTGCACCGCGCACACGCACGCACAAAGATTCCCCATGTAACCTTTAATAAACTGTTGGGGCAATTGCTGTCCCCACTGCTGATGTTTATACATGAAACCAGTTACTCATTTGAGGCTGAGTCGACCAAGGGCAGGCCCAGGATTGGTTCAGATATTTGCCACTGGTGTTGGCCGTGAGTGGAATAGAACTTGGATCGCAGGGTTTGTAGCACAGCGCGCTTACCGCTACACTACCACTCCCGACACACGCACGTGGTAACGACACGCACATACAGCACATTCAAACACTAAGACAGATAAGGATGTGTGATTTACACACAAGAGTGTGGTGATGCAATCCGAAATTTAAGGCATTATGGGAGGACAGATATGACGGACACAATTGCAGATTTTCCTGTCTCGAAAATAAATAACCTGCAGCTGTTTTTGTTATTAACATTCTCTACTATGTCAATTATTGTTTTGTGTTACGTATCATAGAAATTATATCCAATTAGGATCCACATCTGGCAGTTCACCAGCATTGGTTTAAGTAAGCCTGGCTCTGCTGACGAGATCCTGAATATCAAAACCGGTCCAGTGTGCTTGTGTTGAAACCAATGCTGCTAAAATTATACACTCTCAGGTGGTGTGGTTGTGTAAATACTTATTATTACTATTATTGTTTTTTATAATCGACACAAGGGGCCAGCTCCCTGGGTCAGGTGTCCGGTAATTCCGTTTCACAATCCCCATCAAGACCAAATGTAAACAATTTTCAGCTTCTAAGGTTACTTACATTCCTTAATTTTATACATTTTATGCAGTCATTTTAAAAATGTATTTATACATACATGACAGCTTAAGGCGGACTGTTTCTTATCCACGTAAAAAATGAAATCAATCAATATTAAATATATATTTTATACGGAAAACAAAGTCTTCAGCCCACAATGTGTGCCACTTTATGTCTGCGACTGTATGGGAAGGCCTTTATCCAGCGGTATATTAATAACAGGGCTGTACTTACACGTCTCACTCACAGGTGGGACATAGACAATAGTGGCCTCAACTGTTTCGTCACCACCACTCCCCATGGCCCCCGCTGGTAGCAGCACTGGCGTTATCTCTTATTCGCGTAAATGATTCATGAAGCATTCGGCAGCTTCAATAAACCCTATCTGTGCCTGCAGCTGATATGATTAAATTCTGAGGATAAGGAGACCCCTATCACTGATTATTAATCTCGCTGTGATCATATAGAAGTATGGCCCTTTTATTGATCCACCGCTGAATGAGGGCCTCCACACGGCCATGCA
Source organism: Lampetra fluviatilis (assembly GCF_964198595.1). NCBI lineage: Eukaryota > Metazoa > Chordata > Hyperoartia > Petromyzontiformes > Petromyzontidae > Lampetra > Lampetra fluviatilis. The sequence goes on from NC_136296.1 coordinate 654,658, forward strand.
TTTGGTGGGAGTTATTCTACCATACTTCCCGCTGCGCTGTGCGGTAACAGTGCCAGTGACCGTGACAGTAATACTGGCGGTGGTGATGGCGTGGGGCGGTGGTTGTGGTGGTGAGCTGGCTGACCCTGCAGGCCGAGGTCTCGTAGCACGCGGTAGCCCCCGGGCTGCAGCAGCTCCCCCACGATGCGGTCGGGCTCGCGCAAGTCACGCTCCAGCACCGTGACGCGACGGCCGTCACGAGCCAACACAGCGGCCAGCGCGGAGCCCAGCACGCCGGAGCCCACGATCAGCACCTCCTCCTCATCGCCTAGCTGCGCGTGGGGCCCACGCAGGCCCGTGCCGTTCACTGCCGGCTCCACGCCCTGATGGCCGCACTGCGGAGACGCACGGGCACGTGAGTGAGATTCGCACAAAGACTTGCAACGCCATCGGGAGGAAGCATTTTTCAGTCCAAGGTCATGTACATGTGTATAGGCCCTTTGTAAATCCACTTCTGGATGAGGGCCTCCTCTCTCGGGTTGCCACCTGTTCATGTTGAACCTGGACAGTTCGGATGGCAGGAATTGATTTGTGCTGAGAAAGCGGGAAGCATTGACGTTAGAGCTCAGTACATTACACAATGGATGCTGCTGAACTGGCCTCTGCTGACAATGTATCCCTGAAGCCCATAACACCTTTTTTATGGATGGCGGTCGCTCATCGAAGCACTATACAGGCGAAAAACCCTGCTTAGCTTCTCAGATCTAAAGAGATCGGGTGCATGATGTGGTCACAATCATAGACTACTTTTAAAATAAACTCAAGTGTCTTTACTTTTCTTTAATGTTATCCTAACTGTGTTATCGTCGTCACCTCATGAGAATTAGAATACATTCGTATCTCTCACACAGCAGTGCAACCGTGTTTGAGAACGGCCCACGGAAGCAGATACAGGCAGACCTCGCTTAGAACTCAAGATGCGATCCTGGAGAAGTGAGCGCTTCAATAGAATCTTTGATAAGTGATTGCTAATGAAGTGAGTGCTAAAGGGCCATTATACCATTATATATGGGGATGCATTCCCGAAAGCGTTATTTCTTACGTATGAGCAACATGAGGACTTTATTGGGGTATCGGTAATAGCGCTAATACGGATGGTAAACGATTTCATGAAAAAAAGATGTATTATAACATCAGTATAACGTACTGTACTCACAAGTGCATTCTACTGTACTCATGACAAGGCAGCGGTGGGAGACACGAGGTTGGAGCTACTGCGCTCCCAAACCGGGTCATCGTGATGCCCAAGTCAAAATTTCCGTTAAGTTTCTTTTAGGTGAAGCTCACCTGGCTAAATGCACTGTAATAACATTGGGGGAAGAAACAACTAATCTATTAACAATATATATAATCGTGATAATCGCTCTCTCGCTGGCTGGGCGAACGATGGGGTCCGTTTCCTCGGGCAGCGCTGCGTGTTTCTCACTCTATACATGTTTAATTTAATGTTTTTTTTTTGGGGGGGGGGGGGGGGAAATGTCTCCAGCGCTACAAGGAATCAGCGTTTTACGGGGTTCGTGTTAGGCGAAGTCTGCCTCTGAAATCCATCGAAGAAGTGTGAAGTCACCCAAGCAGTAAGAGGCAGCGCCTCCTTCCCACATGCCCTGCCACAGACAGCCACATTTGTTGTATGACAGCGAAGACAATATGATCTCTGCTTAACAAGCACATGAAGCGGCCTATGGCAAGTTTGACACCGACTCATGATAAAGAGTTGCTCAACAGGGAATGTTTCAGTGCTGCGTTTCATCGTGATGCTGACCAACGCACCGCTCGCGTTTCTCGCCCTCCTGTGTGAAGTGTTTGTCGTGTAGATGCCGTTAGAAAATTCAGGAAATTGACTGGCCTGTAAACAAACACGCCTCATATTATTAAAAACCTAAATAAATAACTCCCCCTTGCCATGTCTCGTCACGTAAATGTTTTTATATTTTGTACACATCCCCCATAAGCCACACTGCCCTCTGCGAGTGTGTAATTACAGCAGTATTGTTCTACAACACAAGCAAACTGGCCCGGTTTCGACATTCAATGTCTCATCAGCAGTCAACTTTGCTTGAACCAATGCTGGTGACCCGCCACATGCTCATAGGCAAAGACCCTCTCGGAAGGTAGTGGTGGCTGATGTGTAAAACACGTTATGTCTTATGTGGCAGTATGTGAAGGAGGCGTTGTGTCTGCCGAGTAGCGAGTGCTGAGTGAGTGCGTGGTGGGGGCACGAACCGCTGCTACCTCATCGTCTTCATCTTCCTCTCTTCCGGTTCGCGTCCTCTCGCGATGCTGCTGCTGCGGCTGCTTCTGTCGGCGGAGTCCCGCGAGGAGGCGGCGGACCCCAGACGCAGGCAGCGCGGCCAGGAGGCCGTGGCGAGACCCGCGGCCCCAGCGCCGCGACCAAAGCATCAGGATGAGCAGCGACAGTCCGGCGAGCCCCACGTAGCCGAGCCCCTGCAGCCCCTCGCCCTTCTTGTAGAAGTACGTGAAGGTGGCGAGTCCCAGGAAGGTCCACATGGCTCCGTGCTATAATACAGACGTGGGCAATGTCGTATTGCGATGGTAATATTCCGCAGAACATGCAGTATACTACTGGTTAGCACTGTACTGCTGCAGTATTGGGTGCTTGCGCTCGTGGCAATGAAATAACGGTGCTGGGGGTATTGCTGCTACGGCTGTTTTACTAATGGTACAATAACACGAGTGCCGTCGTAGTAGCGCAGTGCGGGTGGTGCTCGTGCTGTGGCAGCACTGGAGTGCCGGTGGTGCTCGTGCCGTGCAGTCGTGAGTCGGTGGGTCCAGGGCTGGCGGGTGTCGCGGGTGTCGCCTCTGTGCGTCGGCAGCCGCCTCCGCTCGCGTGAGTGAGACGCGGTACGTGAGCGGCACCTCGCCATATTTCCCAGCTCGGATAAGGCCGGGGCAGGCGAGGCCGCGCTACGCGATTGGCCGACGAACGCGCACGCGAGTCGCGAGCGGCTCGCTCCGCCAATCGCGGAGACGGGGGAGGAGTCGTGAGTCGATACGATCTAGGAAATACAAATCTATTGCAAACTCTAACCCCCACCCCCAGCCAATGACGGCCGAGCCGGCTCGCCCGTGCGAGTTGACGTCACCGGCTGAGGACCAATGGGCGCGGCAGGCGGAGAGAGCTCGCCATCGCCGACCAACGGGGGCGCCGCGCGACTGGGCGCGGACCAATGGGAGCGCGGGGTGGGTGGAGGGGGGGCCACGAGAAACAGGCGGTCGCGCGTGAGGCCACCCGACGCGTCTTGAGGTTGCGCAACCGCTTTGAGAGCTCGCCCGTTTCCATAGCAACCAGCGGCTCACCCCAGCCCGTTTCTATAGCAACCAGCGGCTCACCAAAGCCCGTTTCCACAGCAACCAGTGGCTCACACCAGCCATGTTCGATTCACTGCTGGATGAAGGCCTCCCCAAGCCGCCGCTGCCGCTTCTAGCAGTCATGATTATTCGGAAGCCACTGGCGCTATGCACTTTTAAATCAAGATTGAAAACTAATTTATTTAAAACTTCTTGTGTGTTTAGTTTGTTCTTCCTCCGCACCTCCGATGAACACGGTTGGCTACGTGCGGTGCGAAATAAGTTAAACTAACATACACCTCCGAGATACAGCAGCCTGTCACTCAGCACCTGTGCACGAGATAGTATCAGCTCAGCTTTAAATCGTACTCTTTGGTTCTTTCGTTAAAGTCACGTAGGTAGAAATAGAATAAAACAAATCACGACGTTTCGATCGCAACACAAGCGAAGAAGCCCACCTGATGAAGTTCGCTTGTGTTGCGATCGAAACGTCGTGATTTGTTTGATTTTATTTCTACCTCCGTGACTTTACCGAAAGAACCAGAGTATGGATTCCTGCAGTCACGGAAGCTTCAAATCCAGACAGAATTAAATCGCTTTGATGATGCTGCGTCGCCAGTCGGGGCACAATCAAATGACAATAAAAAAAACTCAACACATTTGTCAATAGCTGTGTGGCCTTAAGAGGAGGGAAATATAAAATGCACAAGTAAATCATTCAGATTTGGAGACTTTACACCATGGGGCCTGATGAAAGTAACATTTTAATGTTTTGTGATAACTACCGTAGTTTTTTTAAAATTGGCATGTAATACATTTGTTGCGAAACGGTAGCTATTAAGTATCAGACAAAACCTTGAATAAAAAAAGTATTCCTACGATATACACTTGTAAAACATTTAATGTTGCTGGAACGTTCCATGGCACAAACCATCTCGCGATGCATTCCTGGGCCCAATCACCATCTCGAAAAATATATATTACCGCCCTCTATTCCTGAAGAGGAGAAATCAGCGAAATCAAATGTGGTACAAACTAAAAAGAAACTAAAAACGTTTCGGTCTTTTTCTCCTCGAGTACCTTATAATAAAGTTGTGCTTTAAGTAAAGGGAAGGCGTTCATCCAGTTCTGCCGTCTAACCGGTACTCAGACTAAATATGAAGCGGTCTCCTGCCCCTTTGGTCTCATTCCCACCATAGATCACGACGAGGCCACGTGCCAAATGCGTTCCTGGGGCTGTTGTCCCCGCTATTGAAGTGGCGAGCCACCGGTGTTGACCGTGTCCACACGGCGAGCCGACAAGAGAATGTTTGGCAAATCTGTCACGGAGTCCGTCGACCAGTGTCTCCAATATAGTGGGAGGCCACCGTGTATTACACACCACGCAAATAGGTTCATATGAACCTAGTGTCACAAATTATATTCTGGGTGTTTTTTTACCCAGGTATTGGTGTGAAGATACACGTCGCATCGTCTCCAATTGCATGGCAAAAATGCTTGCTATTATTGCTGGAGTTTCGCATTGAGCCCGTGTATTACCATGACCCTGAGGTTTGTTTCTGCAGAATGCACATCTAGGTGGTTCCTGAACAATGTTGGCAGTACTTGTGTAGTGACTGTGATTGTCACTGTGTGGTGCCGGGCTTACGAGCCACGGCGGATAATGTGTTGGCATTGTGTAGCCCGCTTACTGGGCGTAGTTCCAGCCCTAGCGGGGCTTGGGTGAGCACTGCTCAGCGCGGAGACACCACGTACAGTGTGCGGTGCGGGCTCCCGGTGAGGTAGCGAGAGGGAGCGTCAGCCAGCCAGGGTTACGTTGGGGCATGATACACTGGTTGACCTGCCGACATGTGACCGGATGATATTGGAGGGGGCCACCGGTGGACGGTGGACGGGGGCCGCTGGGTAGTCACGTGGTATAAAAGAGCTCGAGAGATCTAGAAGGTGGGTGGGGCGAGGGGCGGAGCCAGCCCCAGCCCAAGCGGATATAGCGGGGGTCCCTTGAGGGGTTCGGGGTTGTTCAGGTTGCTGGTGAAGAAGATCCACATCGGGTTCAAGAAGCCTTGAGCCACGCTGCCCGGGACCCAGCTGGTGGTCCGGGCCGGGATTGCGAACAGTGTCTAGTTCTGCCGTAGCGTGGCTAGATGGGCATTCAACACCCAAGTGTAGGTTGTGTTGTGAAAGTGTTGCTCCCAAGACAACGTCTGCGACTCAGTTGGACTCATTACACTTGTGTTGCTCATTAAGATATGACAATTGTTAATTATGTTTTGATAGCAAGGGGGCTCGGTATCTAAAACGTGTATAAAGTCCATCAGGCAATGATTGGCGTAGGCTTCAAAATTGTACGCCGCAAAGTATTTATTCATTTATTTTAAGTAGTTTACAAAATAAAAATATATGCACCCGCGATTGTTATGCCGAGAGTGACAAACCAGTCTGAAAAAAAACAAAAACATTTTAAAACAAAACAAAAAAGCCTCGGCAAAGTGAATATTAGCAATGTTGGTGGAAATTTATTTTCCGAAAATCAAGTATTATAAATCACCACAGTTGTATACCAAAGAACGTCAAATTGTTACTTACAGCACTGAGCACAGATCAAATCTGCCATGTTGCACGTGTTCAAAACTACAAACAGCGCATGTCAATATCCCCGGCAAAGGAATAAGACAAAGTTCTGTACATACATGTGTAGTGACATGGAATGGGTTACTATGGCGCATAGCGCTGGTTGCTGGCAGAGAAGGTGATCTTCAGTTGTAGCAGCCCTGTGCCACCAGGTCATATGATAAGTCAGAGAGAGTGATGTGGGGCAAAGGTGATAGAGGGGGCACGTGAGGTAAAGCCCGGGAACCTTCTAGTAGGTTCTACAAGGGGGGCGTGGCCGAAGGCGGAGCAAGGCCACGCTGGGTGGATAAAAGGGAACCCCGAGCGATAGTTCGGGGCTGTTGTTGGAGTGGAACCCGTCGTGCTGCTGGAGTCTTCGTCACCGTCTTCACCTCCTCGGCGTTGTTAGTCAGGCAGCCTGTTAGCTGTCCTGACCATAGTGTAGTTACTCCTTGTACCTGTGAAGGCTATAATAAATATAGTGCCTCCGACTATTAGTGTATCCGAGTGACTCACTACACATGTAATAGAAGACATTATTCAGGACAATAATATTAGCTGAAAATGTAAAAAATTGTCACAACAGTTCACCAGAATAAATAACGACTCATGAACATATTCGAGTGGAATAGCAGTAGAGCATATAAGGCACTTTAGAGGATTGACAGAGAGGTGAAGTGATGCAGTCAGGGAATGTGGGAACGAGTATGCAGCTGCCCAAGACAGTGGGCGATGGCATCACAGAGGTCCTCATTCAACAGAAAACCGAACATAACTTATTTTTAATACAAGTCAAGGTTTGTCCAGGGGTTGTCGATGCCTTTTTGAGGTCTGGTTTATACTGGAAAGTTTGTGCCCGAAATACCACCTCCGGTTAGGGCGGTTGGCTAGGTACGTTGCGAAATAAGTTCAACGTACCATGAGCAGATATACTGTGTCCTGCATATAAATTGGGTTTCTTGGGGACGCCAAATACGGAAAAATTGGAGTAAGAAATAAAACCGCACTTCCAAAAACTGAAGTGTGTAGAGCAATGCCGAATTGTTGCTAGCCGCGTCTACAGCGTGCGCAGAAACGTCACGCGCCAGGCAGTTCCAGTTTAGTCTTGCACTACTGCACTGCTCCACCATACACCCAGAATGCGTTCTTATATTTGTGTAAGACACATTACGTTATATTGCACAGAATGTGTTTTGATATACAGCAATATGATCTGTGGAGCATTCAATAGTAACGTTACAGTAATTAATTCTGGTGTAGGCACCACTAAGGTGGTTGATGAATGATGCTGGCGTGGCTGGTGCTGTGGTTAACGGAGATGGAGTTGACTGCTTCATTTGGGACTTTAGGGAGTGATTACAGATATAATTTCTGAGGCTGTATGTGCATAGGATTTCAGTTTATGTACACACATTAAAAAAGGCAGCAATGCTCTACAAAGATACTTGTAAAAAAAATACACGACAAAAACGCTCATGTACGAGAAACGGCAACGAGCAAGAATATTCAATTTGTAACACTGGTGGTAAGCATGAATTCAAGGGACCAATATCACAATTAGCACTCGGCACTTCACTTTGCTCGTAGTTGACTAAACATCAGCGCAACATGTGAACCTTTGGAAAAATAGCATGTGTGCAGCACAGTATATTGCATGCCATTTGATGTCACTCGAGATGTGGATATGAGTAGACATGCAATCCTTGCTGTGCTCCTGCAAGAGATATGAAAACGCAACTGTGGCAGAAGCACGGTCGCTGTGATATTTTTCACGGGATGCTATCAAATTGCATGACATGACGCCAGAGGCGTAGCTAGGGGGGGGCAGGGGGGTACATATGTCCCCGGGCGCCAAGGTAAAGGGGCGCCAAAATGAGGCTTACAACGTTACATTATAACTTATTGCGGCGGGCGCAGCAGCCTGAAACTACTGCACAAATCTACAGCTCAAACTAAAAGTTTATATATCCCGCCACACACAGCCTACATGTCATGTAATTACATTTTGTATGTGATTAAACGGGGGGGGGGCGTCAATTTTATAGTTCGTCCCCGGGCGCAAAATATCCTAGCTACGCCACTGCATGACGCTCATCATTATAGCAGCTTCCCATAACTCTGCAATTTTTAGTATATATTGCTTTTGTGCTTTGCTGTACTTCCGGTATGGTTAAAGATTACTTAAAGAGTAATTAAACTACAAGGATTCAACTGGGGCACATAGTTCTACCTAATCTTTACGTCACAATCGACAATACTTATGATGCACACCATGTCGGTTACACATTATATAATAAAGTAAAAAAAGCTGTCTGGTGTGGACCAATCAGTTTCAAAGACAATGCATATATTAGAGTGTTTTTTGTTTGCATTTTGACCACGAGTATTGTGGTTAATGCAGACGTGATTCCTTGTAAAAGGTTTCAGTTTGGTGTTTTAACAACTTAACACCTGTTTTGTTGCAGAATAAAAGGGGAAAAACTTATTCTCATATTTTGGTACTGGCAAAGGAGGTCCCATGAAGGAAATAAGATGTTTAACAAAAGTTAAAGGAGAAAAGATGATCACAATACAGTGGTCCCTCGGTTTACGTTTCCATCAGTGAACAATATTTCGATTAAGGATCCGCCTCCCATAGGGTCCCATTGTTTCTATTAACGATACATTTTTGATTAACGATATGTTTAGGCTATCACGCGGCCGCCAATTTCGGAAAATCGCAGTGCTCCTAAGAGAACTCAGCAGACCTCAGCCAATCAGCGATGCACTATTATAAGCGTTTTGAGAGCAACTGCCTAGCTTTTTAATGTTTAATGTACGTTGCTTATGGAAACAGCTCTCTTGAATGCTGTGTTTTTTTACTTAAAAGTTAAGGAAGATAAATAACAATGGCCTCTAAAATAAATGTTAAGACAAGTGAGGAGAACAATTAGTCTGCAAATTAATCAGGAAATTACGGAAAGATTTTGTATTTTATGCTCTATGTATGCAAATTTATATTTATTCATTATTTACCCATGTTTCTATTAATGCTTTAATATGTTCTTATAAAATGTATTCATTAAATTATCTTATTTAAATATATAAACTAAGTTTTTAGGGTGAAAAACAAACTAAGCCTTTAAACATATATTTCCTTTATTCGACTAACAACAATTTCAATTAATGATGTTTTTTGTGGAACCAATTAATATCGTTAACCGATAGACCACTGTATAGCAATATGAAAAAAAATGGACAATACGATTATTGTGCATCTTTTACTGTACGATACATCAGTGGAATTTTTGTGATTAGCTTATAATTAGGGTCCACCCTGGGAGAGGTTCAGTATTCAACATTTAATTATTATGGTGGAAACATTCATTCACATTGCATTTAAAATTCTGTTATACTTTATGGATCATTTAAACATTCATTAAAAACTCACTTCCAATGCACTAACCTGAAATAGGATTTTAGGTCCACAATAAGCCCAGAAGAGGGCACTAGAATGTGTCTGTGCAGTCAGCCTAATACCTCTTTTCCACTGGTATAACGGAGCTGCACTACGGATGTGTTAAGTCAGGCTGACACAGCCTAGGAGGTAGGCCAGATTGTTATCCTACTGTAGAAGCCAAGCCATGTCACCAACATCACACAAGTCGAGACGTGTTTTGATGACCTAGCGACGGTCAGTGCACCGAATGACATCACACCAAATGAATGCATGAATTAGCCCCGCTCCTGGTCCAACTTGGCCCAAGTTGGATTTTGATTGTCTTGCGAGCCTAGCATATCGTGGTTCGTTTCTGGTTCAGCACAGAAAAATAACCAGCTGGGACCCACCCATGCCATGAACACACCGTGCTGGCTCGGCTCAGATGTGCCAGTGGAAAAGTGCCAACAAAGTCAAGTACATTCACAAACCTTACTCCTCACATCATCTACCCACCTCCAAACCCTCAAATCCTTGGCAAAATGATGCTCGAATTCACAGATAGGTGCTATTGGAGGTTGCTTCCTGTGGGGGTTTGGGGTTTTCTAGGTCTTGTTCTGCAAGGGGGACCATGGTCAAATCTGTCTGGTTTTCTGATGAATCTGCAGAAGGTTTTTGTTTGATCTAGGGTAGGTGGTAAACACACACAAACGCGCACAATATTTAATTACTCGCGCAAAATACCGGACATGCTCACGCACATTTATGCCTATGAATGCAGTATTCACACCCACATAACATGCATTCATGTATATGCACAGCCCTTTTGCTAGACGAGGGACTCCCCATGCTGTTGTGATTATGCTCGTTTACCCAGGAAAGCCTCACTGAGTCTTGTGACTCTTTATCAGAAGGATCCTGCTAAGCTTTTAAAGTAAGAGGCGATGATTGCTATGTGCATAGTTCCAATTGAGTATTTACGGTGTCATTTTCCAATTTGGGAAAATGTTCACCCTGATGCTGGCACATAAAATATCCACTACGAAGCAGACGGCACGTATGTATTCTTGTTAAATCAGGGTGGCCGCTGGATTGGAACTGCGCACCTCTGCAACAAGCGGCAAAATACGCAACCGCTGGGCCATGTCACTGATCCCGTGTGGGTCCTAGGGGTTATTTCACCATACTTCACCACGCTGATCAATGTAGATTGTTCAAGGCAGAAGCATGGAAGCATGGTATAATAATATATTTTGGTGCAGATAAGGTAGCCCTGCAATGGCCTATGACACCTGTTTGGCACATAACGGTGACTCCTCTAAAAACTAGGAGTGAACACTCCTTAGCTTCCCAGATTTGATGAGATCAAATGCAGACTAGATGATTAGGTAGGTTATGGGTAACAGATCAAATTAGCAGAAGTTAAATGCCCTATTTTTATACCTGGTGGTTTTTATCCGAATCTGGAGGATGTACAAAAGCTGTAGAGAGGATAAGATGTAGAAGCTAAAAAGTATAAAATGGAAATGAAACGTATTACTGTTCAACCCTGGCACTCACAGTCGTATTATACATATCACAACAAATCAGCAACAGACGGTTTATGATGAGGATGATTGCCAATAGCGTAGGACTGCTGTTGAGAGTTTGTGGAGCCAGCAGCCTATGTGAAGGAGCTGAACGGGAGAAGATAGAAAAGACGGGAAGAGTTACAGTCTCTCTCCGAGTTTGGTGGGTCATGTTGGTAAATGAATAATAATAATTATATCTTGATTTGAAGCTTTCGTGACTGCAGGAATCCATACTCTTTGGTTCTTTTGGTAAAGTCACGCAGGTATAAAATAAAATAAATCACGTTTCGGGCGCAACACAAGCGTCCGTCATCAGGTGGGAAAGCATGGTCTGCTGCTGAGGGCAGACTGTTTTAAAAGGTTTAAAATTGGTGTAGCCCAAGAGTCATAAAGAAGTGGGCGGGGCTAGTGATGTTAATGTTAGAAATTAGCATGTAACTGTAAGATAGGAGAGCGGCCTCCTCGACGAGGGCACAGAAATGGCTATGTTAATGTGAGAAATTCGCATGATGTTAATGTAGAGGACTAGTTGCGGGCATGACGTCACGCTCGCCTCCAGGGGCAATGACGTCATGGGAGGTGGCGTCATGCGCGCCTGGGGGCGGGATGACGTCATGTCCCGCAAGGGTACTTAAACGGGAGCCCGTGATGTAAGCGGGGTCGTTGCGGAGAGCAGGGAACTTAGAGGGTTGGTGTTAGGACCAGGGGTGAGGAGAAGGGTCTGTAGAAGGGCCCAGTGTAAGCGCTAGGAGTGGCTGCACTCCTTGGCCGGCCGAAGTTGGATCAGCCCTCGGCCGGTGCGGAGGAGGCAGCCCGGACAGCCAGCTGAGCCAAAGGACAGACCGTGGGGAAGGTCCGAGTAGTGGACCCAACCTAGGACCCCTAACCCCTGGGAAAGTGTTGCACCCTTCGTGTTGATTGGCATAAGCCCTTAATAAACTACCGGCGCAGGCCCTTAAACTTCACCTCCGTCACCGAGTCGTCCGGAACTCTTCTACATTAATGTGAGAAATTAGCATGTAACTGTAAGATAGGAGAGCGGCCTCCTCGATGAGGGCACGGAAGTGGCTATGTTAATGAGAGAGATTAGCATGTTAATGTAAAATCGAAGAGTGGTGCAATCCAAAGGCATGAGTGCAACCCATCGGGTGCAATCCAAAGGGCATGCAAGTATGAGAGTGCAATGCAAAGGACATGTGAGCATGAGAGATCTAAGAGAGAGGCATAGACAGAGCGACACAGAGTCGGAAATAGCAGCTGACATAGGCAGCTAGGATGGAAACATCACAGTCAGTTAAGACTTTACCTGGTTAATAACGTCCTTCCAATGATTGCTCAGTTTGTACCCATCCTGCCGATCATTGTTTAACTGCTGTGGGCTCACACGAAATACATTTTTCCATGACGGAGGTACTCTGCAAACCTACCGGCTACCTTCAGAGATTTGTTCATGAAGCCATCTAGAAAAATAAACACAGACACAACTTCAACCGAGAGGATGGGTACAAACTGAGCAATCATTGGAAGGACGTTATTAACCAGGTAAAGTCTTAACTGACTGTGATGTTTCCATCCTACCTGCCTATGTCAGCTGTTATTTCCGACTCTCTGTGTCTCTCTCTCTATGCCTCTCTTAGATCTCTCATGCTCACATGTCCTTTGCATTGCACTCTCATGTCTTTGGATTGCACTCTCATGCTCACATGTCCTTTGGATTGCACCCGTTGGGTTGCACTCATGCCTTTGGATTGCACCACTCTTCGATTTTACATTAACATGCTAATCTCTCTCATTAACATAGTCACTTCCGTGCCCTCGTCGAGGAGGCCGCTCTCCTATCTTACAGCTACATGCTAATTTCTCACATTAACATCATGCTAATTTCTTCAATTAACATCACTTGCCCCGGCCACTTTTTTATGACCCTTGGGCTACACCAATTTCAAACCTTTTAAAACAGTCTGCCTCAGCAGCAGACCATGCTTTCCCACCTGATGACGGACGCTTGTGTTGCGCCCGAAACGTCGTAATTTATTTTATTTTATACCTACGTGACTTTACTGAAAGACCCAAAGAGTAATACTAATTCTGATTTGTAGCATGTGAAGAATTTGTGCAGCGAGTTGCCAATGCGAGTCAGAGGCACGGAAAAGTCTCTGCGATGAGGCCATAGGAATGCGCTCACCTCATGATCACTGGACGTGGCGCAGCAGAGCCACGCGCGGGCGCTAGCAGGAAGGCAGCGGCACAGAGTGTAAGCCACTGGCACCAGAGTGCGCGGGTCAATGCTCTCCATGGGGGCTGCACACAAACGTAAGCAGACAGCAACACCTCTGTTCCTCCTCCTTTACACGTCTGTCCCTCGATATAAAAAATAAACGTTTTTTTACTTACACATCCTATCAGTCCCAAAGCCTTCTGGAAATGTGGAATATCACCAGCATTGGTTCAACAACATCAACCTTTGGATCGGTTTCAACATTCAGTGTCTCATCAGCAGAGTCAGGCTTGCTTGAACCAAAGCTGCTTTAACCAACTCCCTTATGAGCCTGTGTTCGTTTGCTTACACTTCCAAAATGGAGCAGCATTGTTATTAGTCAATAGGGATTAAAGTCTCACAGGCACTGGTGAAATCGGTATTTTGTATGGATGTGAAGCAAGGACTGTGTCAAACTGACTAAGCTCAGGCCTCCTGCACCACAAACCTGCAATACAATTGCTTGTCTGACACCAATAATGCCTCAGGAATTATCCTTTCGTCATGTATGTGACATCAGGCTTCGTAGAGTCACACTAGAGCCATAGATAACATTCCCCAACTTCCATTAATCTTGGCTGATTGTCATAAATGTTCACACCACAGCCATGTGGCCAGTTGAATACAATTCCTCAGGCAAAGCCTTTCCTTCACACTGAATTACCACAAATGGCAACATAAGGACACACATTTTGCTCAGGTGATTGTATGCATTGGTCACACGTCCAGGTCTGTGTCGCACATTGAAATGTGGAATTTCAAGATCTTTTGGGCATTTTTATTTTTGTCTTTACGTGAATTAATTCACTTGTAACTTGGCACTGGTCTTGTTGCCAAACCTATTTATTAGTTAACAAAAAGTCCTACTCGTTATTCTCGTTGATAGGCTAGTTGAAGCTCTTGGGGGAAAAAAAGATAAATGGTGTGATTTAATTTCGGAAAAATCTAGAAACAAAAAATATCGCATGTCATGGAACCTCTCAGGTTGGTGTCATTTTATCGCAATATCATGGAATTTCAGTGTAGAGTATAAAACCATGGGATCTTTGCATAATTTCCTATCAAAATATATACAAAAAATTCCTGACACTAACATATCAACTATTTTCTGTGTTTGAAATGACCAAACTTGACTCTTTTTGGGCAATAGTCCTCAACATTGCGTAGCCGGGGGCCTTTGGACGTGCAGTGCAAGACTGTATTGTGCTGCACTGTCCTCTACTTACATAGCTCCACAGCAACCTACAACAACCTGTTGTGCACGTTAATTACCCATCCAAGCACTCCCCAGGCTCAACACTGCTTAGCTTCTGCAATCTGGCAAGATGTGGTGCATTTTGTCAATGGCTCTCTGAGTAATGTCTTTCATTATTAAGCATACCGTGCTTGCGTGCGTGCGTTCGTGAGTATGCACGCGTTTGCCTGCACGTATACCTGTTAGCAGGCTGACGAGCATTCCGACCAGCACCACCGTGGCAGCGTTGTGCGCCGTGTACCACATGTAGGACAGCGAGTAGAACGAGTCCAATCCGGACAACCTGCACACACGCACGACAAAGATCCCCTGTGTGGCCTACACATGCTGTTGGGGCAAGTGGTATAAGCGAGCACCTAATGACGGCCAGCACAGCGCAAGGAGACGGTGGTGTGGCCACTCCCACGCCTGGCTGCATTAGTCTGCCCAGTGATGATACCACTCCATGTACTTATTTAAGGCTGGGTAGACCTAGGGGGAGGGAAAGGACTAGATCATATTATATCGCCACTAGTATTGGCCATGGCAGGTGTTCTCATCAGCAGCTGTGTGATTCACTAAGCATGCAGGGAACCAGGACTGTGAGCTTAAGTGAGGTCTATGACCCTCACAATAACGGGATTGTCACCAAAACACCGCAATTACTGCACTCGCATAAAGCCATTGACCACATCAGGATTTGTCCGATCACATCAACTCTCAAAAGCCAAGCAGGTTAATGCATGGAGAGTGCTGGGATGGATGACCGCCATGCACGCTCGGGTGACACAGGTTGCCATGGGATGTACTAAGTTGTGGACAGCAGGGGGCAGTGCAGAAATAGCCATTGCTGAACGGTACTTCTATTCTCCCACCTAAAATCACAATTCAATTCTGGAACTCACAATCCAGTGCTGCAGCAGCTACTGCACACAGTACGGTCATAAACTGGGATATCCTGGCATTGCTTTCACGTTGAGATTACTGAGCGTTCCAGTTGGGCGTGCAATTTTCCCTTAAACATTTCAACCGCAACAGCCGTAACATTTGCACCAAACTCGATAAGTTGGTACAGCCCTCCCATCACGGAGCACAAACCCTGTTTGCTGGCCGCTAGTGACGGTGGAGGGAAGGGTGGCCACGGTGGAGGGGATGGGCAGCAGGGTACTCATCGTGCTGGCTAGGGAAAGAGTGGCATTCAAACAGCCCACGGCGGCCTCAACGGAGCGGCCTGCCAGCCGGGCACGAGATAGAAAGCTGCCGATGAATATCCACAGGGCCATGCAGAGCCCACACGCCAGCCCCACAATCGCTCCCTAGGAAGGGGGATAGAAAACGGCGGAGGAGGAGTGGAGGCGAGGGGCGGGGAGTTAATACTGGATTTCTGTCTCATCTACTGTTTACAGCCATGAGCCGGTGGTGGAATGTCCTATTTCCTATGGCAGGGGCTGAGTCTATATCCATAGGGCAACCAATGTTGACTTCCCCACACAATGGTGCCCGTTTCGGAGTAACAATACACACATATAATGATCTTTAGACACCAGATTATTTGGTGATTCTGCATTGGCAGTGGTACATAACCACAATTAACAAAAACCACACTGCCTTTAAAGAAAACTATAGATTAAATTGATGAGCATGTTTAGTTTTTGAGACAGCAGATGTCTGACGAGTTTGTTAGGATTTATAGACAGTGATAGAATTAGTTTACTCACAGTAGGGTTGGCACGAGGGAAAAACAGGCCGAGGGAA
Organism: Lampetra fluviatilis; assembly: GCF_964198595.1. Classification (NCBI taxonomy): domain Eukaryota; kingdom Metazoa; phylum Chordata; class Hyperoartia; order Petromyzontiformes; family Petromyzontidae; genus Lampetra; species Lampetra fluviatilis. The sequence goes on from NC_136296.1 coordinate 670,851, forward strand.
AACACTCCCAGAAGAGGGCCTCCCAGCATCCCAAAAATACTGATGGCCGCCTGCACACCCACGCACAGGTGTGAGCATTAGCGGCCTGTGTTGCGGCATCACACACAGACACGCACAGTTCCAGAGCACAGAGTCCAAAGGGGGATGTGAGACGGCACTAAGCTGGTGCCCTGGAGATGGATGTTCATCGGGCACCTTGGACGGGACGGGCAAAGTTCACGACATCAGTGCCCTGGCGACGCGTTTCCATGAGGGGGGGGGGGGGCGGTGGAGAGCAGGTCGCCGTGTACTTAACTTCAGAATCCCTTTTTCACACTTTCAGCCATGCCTGATGTGAGGTTCGTACGCTGGTTGGCCAGGGATGGACGGGAGTTAATATACCGCCCGGGAGGGACTACGACAGGTTGGTAAATTCACCAAGCGCGTGTAAGTTATTCCTTCCCAAGTGCTCCCCCCTTTCCTTTTTCTATTTCCCCCCTCCCAATTTCCCCGCTCCCCCCTCCCCTACTCTCTCTACTCCCTTAAGTTATTTTCCTTCACTTTTCCCTTCCCACATAAAAGTACATATACCCTGTTTGTAGTCCCCACTCGATGGGGCAGTGAGCCCAATCTCCCCCCTCTTCTAAACTCAGGAGCACAGCGTTCGGGATTTATATCCACGGAGTTTTTGTACATTGCAGTTTGTGCTCTGCACTGGGCTCCTACTGAAATATAATAAAAACATAAAACAAAAAATGTGTGTATCATCGGTATACCAAAGCTTGAGATAACTTTGCCAAAAGAAAGACTATTTATGGTGAATATAAGAGGACCCAGAATAGACCCTTGAGGAACACCACAAAGCAGTGGCTTGTGAGAGGATGTGATACCATTTATAGAAATGGAATACAACCGATCAGAGAGATAAGAAGAGAACCAAATTAGAAAGGCATCATAGCATCCAACGTGGGTGTGAAGGCGCTCGAGGAGAATGTAATGATCAGTTGTGTCAAATACAGATGATAAATACAGAACCAAGTAAGAAAAAGACACAGTCAGTAGATAAGCGAAGATCATTTTAGATGAGAATTAAAGCAGTTTTAGTTGAGTGATTTTTCCGAAAACCAGATTGAACTTGGTCATATGGTTAATTAAATTATTGTATAAGACACGTTTAATGACCTTCAATAACAATGAAAGATTTGAAATAGGGTGGTAGTTTGCAGGCTTATCAGGATTCAGTGATGGAATTTTGAGAACCGAGGTGATAGCAGCTACCTTAAGTGCAGATGGAAATACCAGGGGGCAGAGACATTAATTAATGTTTTTATAATAATTGGAATTAAAACAGCTGAACATGGAACAATTCATGGAGAAGGCAAAGGATCAAGACTAACGGTGTTATCTTTTTATTTAGAATAATGTTCGTGATGTCATTTTTGTAAAATAACAGGGGTAGATCCAAGCAGGGAGGGCTAGATCACGGTCGGAATGAATACGATGATCTAACGTTTAGCACTTTTTGAGGATTTTTTTTTCACATTGAGCCACAGATGGAGTTAGATCGAATAATTGTTTCCCCCCACGATGGAAAAGTTAATAAGTTAGTTTTAGCTTTGATAAGCAATTTCTGGTATGATTTAAGGTGATTGTTCCAAATCTGCAACTTAACTTCAAGGCCCCATTTTCTCCATTTACTCTCTAAGCAACGTCCAGCTTTTTTTTTCACCCAAGTGAGTGATTCGTGTACCACGGAGCTGAAGATCGAGCTGAAGAGATCGTTTTTATAGGCGAAAGTTTGTTAACCACCTCTGAAATTATTTATGATAATGATCAACAGATGGTCCATCAGGAAAAAGAAAACAAGGATCTTTAGCCAGAATGTGAAGAGAGTAGAGAAGGGGAGATTATTTGATATCGATAAGAAAAGGTGGTGAGATTAGGAGAAATACTTGTGTCGTGACATAAATGGAGTGACTATGGCGTTTAGCGCCAGCTGTCACAAGAGTGGAACTGTGCGTCTTGAGCCTCTGTCTGGCACCAGAGTCGGCATGGCATGGAAGTGGGCCTTAGGGGGCATGGTTCTGATGACGGTCAGAGAGAGGGCAAATAAGGCTGTGACAGTCTGGGTGAACCCGAGAGGGCACGTGACTAGGACAGGGTAGCGAGGGGGCCCAAAGGGTGACTTGAGGGACACGTGATGCTTGGTCGAGAACCTTCTGGTAAGATCCAGAAGGGGGCGTGGCCGAAGGCGGAGCGCGGCCACGCTCGGGAGGATAAAAGGGAAGTCCCGAGAGTAATCGCGGCTGTCTGCTGGAATGGAACCCGTCGGTGCTACGTCTCTTCGATCCTCAATCGTCACATTCGGCATTGTGGGTCAGGCAGTGCGTTGGCTGGCTGACCCAGTTATGTAGTTACCCCATCATGGTCTAGTTAACCGTTGTTACGTTACGTAGTTACCCTGTTGGGGTTGTGTAATAAACGTGTTGCCTCCAAGTTCAAGTGTGTGCCTCCGTAGAACCCACTACACTTGGAAGAAAGGGTGCAATCAAAACAGTAGTGGTCACTGTAAATAACAGGGGGATTGAGGAAATTGTAATTTCAACGTTTTATATAACCAGATCTAAGAGGTTTCCTTTTATGTGTAGGAGATGTAATAGATTGAGTCAGGCCAAGAATATCCAGAACAGACAGAAATGCGGATACATTAAGATCTAGAGGGTTGTCAACATGGAAATTGAATACAACCAGCAATTACTACTGGAGAGGAAGACATGCTGAGCCCTTGAAGTGTAGACAGGATTAAAAGGACAGGATTAAAAGGAGATTTTGTGGAGGAAACCTTTGCTTCCTGCGGTGTGGCAGATGAGGGTGTCTATTTAAAATATAGGCTTTTGCGACCAATATTATCCAAAATAAAGGTTTTTCGGGTTAGGTTGTAAATGTTGCAGGTTTACTCTCCAACACACCGGTGTGCTGAAGTAGTAACTAATTGGCACGTTTTGTTTACGTGACAAACCTTACTAATTGGCTGTGTCGGGTGGTGGCGGGTTTAATAAACACATCTATATTTACACGATCTAACCCAAAAAAAACTGTATTATGGAGGGTGTCTATGTGATATGATGGGTATATCAGAGTTGAAGCCTAGACAGCAACCAGAATTAATGATGGGTTGTTGGCATAATTAGTCAGGTCAATTTGATGAATGCATTCTCCGACTGCGACCTGACCCACGATGTACCTAAGGCCGTCGTTGTAATATTACCAGCAGTTGACAAGCCGAGTGGCCGCTTGGGTGAGGATGACGTGGAGTGTATTTCAGGCCCAGCAGAAAATCTCGCAATTAACTCGATGCCATATTTCAGAAGTAGGCGACGAGTTTAATGACAGAAGCAACTCCGGACCAGCTCGCCAAAGGTTGACTGGCTAAGTTGGTTTAGCCAGCCGGTGACACCGCTGGTAGGACCGCACTGGTGTACGCAGGAAACTTTGCTTTATTTGCTTGTGCCTCGTGCTTGTTACCTGCAGCACGGAGCCCATGAGAGACGCAATGTAGGCCAAGCCCAGACAGAGAATCCCGTAGGCCACGGCTACACACACAGACACACACACAGACACACACACACACCCCTCACAGCTACTCTCGAAGACAAAGATCTCCCGTGTAGCCATCAACAAGTGCTTTGAGTAGCACCTCTGAAGGCCGGCATGACACACGAGGGGTGAGTGCCCAGCACCATGCTTGGCCACCTTTGTCTTCCCAGTGGCAATCTTTAAACATCACACTAGGTACCAATTTGAGGGAAGGCCCAGGGACCGGTTCAGATATTTGCCACTGTTATTGGTTGTGAGAGGGAATAAAACTCGGGTCGCCAAGTTTATAGTGCATTGTGCTAACCACTACTCCAACGCTCCTAACACAAAAAAACAAAGACACTCATACACATGGAGACACAGAATGAAAATATACTTACATAAAATCTGACCCATAATGCTCCACAGCAATACATGGAAAGCAAATAGGCTGATGGACTTAACATATTTTGTTTATATATGCTTAGAACTACACGGAGAGACAGGAAGAGGAACACGTCGAGGAGAGAACACGCCCAAGTTATGGACATAGTATTGAGTGTTAAGAAACATCAGGGGGCTTTTGTCACGATGCGTCATCATGAGTAGGGATGATGGGTGGTGGTTGAGACGGAGGATGAAGCGGCAGCGTAAGGTAGCAACCCGCTCGAAAGGGCGTCCACTCCAAAGATGAAGCAATGACATTAATCTGTGTGCAGGTGCTTGATGGATTGTGGCATAGCAGGATCGTGAGGAATGGCGACAGCTTGAGGAGGGCCTTCATCCAGCAGTGGATCGATCATGGCTGACGAGGAAGATGATGAGGGGACCAAGTCTCACCGAGTGCCTTGGAAGTCCGCATGGCGTTCTGCTCGGACAGCCCGGGCACACACGGCCGGACCAGGTCTTCCAAGGTCACCGTGGCCAGAGAGTTGAAGGCTGACGAGATGGTGCTGCACACATAGAAGAAAAATCCCAGTCGAGGTGAAGATGCGACAATCCTGGCTCAATGCCGCGGAAGCCACAACTCGACAGGGAGAGGTGAAACAGCCAACTCTCCATTCGCGGGGGTAATGTGGGGAAGCGTGGCCCAGACAAAGCACAAACATGGACATTGCAAAGTGCATGTACATTTCAACCCTCCCCCCACTCCCCCACCACAGAAATGTGGAATCTCCACCACTGTCACAAGGCTTAAAAGTGGGAGATTAACACCACCTAAATGCTCAGTTCTAATATGTAATGCAACATCGGTGACGTTTGGGCAATGGCCCTTCTTCATTGCAGAAGAGTGATTGACTGAAGCAAGTAAATTCATAAAAGCGCAACTGTTATAACCTAGATTATAACGAGTGCAGGAAATCACCTTGACTCGACTATATGTGTAATGTGAGGATATATCCGGGTTGCTGATGGATCACACCTCGTTACGATGATTGGCTCTACCGGTCCTGGCCCATAGCCAATGGGGGGAAGTCTAGGGGCGTGGCCCTGACGTAATGGGAAGGTGACATCTGTAAGTAGAGGATTGGATCTGCTGGCTTTAGCCACAGCCAATGGGGGGACGAGTCAGGGGCGCGGGTCCTGGGAATGTACGATGGAGTCTAGAAGATTCCATAGAGGTTAACCAGGATTGGTGGAAAGGTACCACGTGACCCGAGTATTAAAAGAGGTGGAGACGGACAACACGTGGTCAGATCTGGAACGAACGGAGGGTGAGGCCACGCTGGAGCGGGGTCCAGGCTGTCACGTGGCCGCGCGTGTCTATCTCTCGCTCTCCCTCTCACGCTGTCTGTCAGCAGCATGAAGGAGTAAGATAAGAGTGTTGTGAACGAAAGACAAATAAAGACCAGATTCCAGAAGTCGCTTCCACGACCTTTATTACATATGTACATTAGGCTGAAACACTTTCATTATTGTTACCTACGAAAAATGGGAGTGAAGACACAGAATGTGTTGTATGCATTGATTCTCGAAGCAATAGGTTGCTTGCTGCCCATGCACTTGCATTCACGTGGCCAATGAGTGACTGAAATGCGACGAGTGAGGAGCGGCTAACTGGTGAATCCAGCGCGTACATCGTCACTTCTCCTCCCCCCCACCCCCGCCTCGCCGTGCAGGGCGACCATGGCTCCCGTGGCCTCTATCCGCACCTGAGTGAAGCGCTGAAAAGGCAGGCAACAAACAGGCCTGGCAGGCCCGGCAGGTCACGAAGAACGTCCATCACGAAATACAGCACCAGCTTGCACGCATACACAAAAATACAGTCGGTAGATACTTCGGTTAACTCTTCATTATCTGTGATGAGGGGATGGGGGAGGACTGGCCAGGTACAACAGACACGGATCATGCCAATCACAGGTAAATTAGGCGAAGCAGGCATTTATTGTTCACCTGCGTACAGTGGAGGGTAGATGGTCTCAAGTGTGTTCATTGTTTCCTGCAGTAATCGATTACCTGCCAACCTGATTGTGGTCACCATCGAGGAGCAGCTGATGACAAAATCATCCGGTGTGCGCCTCATCTCGACAGATCTCGCAAGCTATGCAGGTTCGAGCCTGGGTAGCACTCGAACGGGCGACTATCATGCGTAACGGGTGTCACAGGCTACGGCGGAGCCGTTTTACGGGCTGCGGACGGATATGCAGCAAAACCTTTTGGTGTAATGTACTCCAGTGCTCAAACATCTTTGCTCCCACCTTCGCCAACCTGTTCTGAAGGATGGAAGAATAATTCCCTAGACCCGCATGGCGTGGGGAGGCCCTCATCCAGCAGTGGATTGACAAAGGGCTATACGTGTATATACTGCTTTGCAAGCAAATTGCGCACACGTACATATTTTAATATTCCGCTAACACTACGAGCACGTGTGTAAATATTACAGGCTTGCATAAGCCAGCTCACACTGTGAATAAACATGCAGTAACTGACATGTCAGTGGTATTGCGCATAACCTATGCATGGTCTCTCAACAGTGGACGTTCAAATTTCGCGCAGCCGTGAGAACTGTCATATTGGTGCAGCAGCAGAGTGTTGACACTCGCACCTCACAGCGAGAAGGACGCAGGTTTCATTCCCGACTCGGGTGCCTCGATGTGCGGAGTGTGTACATTATATCCCTCCTGTTGTGCACGGGTTTCCTACAGGCTCTCTAGTTTCTTCCCACAGTGAAAAAAACCTCCATACAATGCGACTGCTATCGGCCAAGGAGAGTTGGCTGTTTTTGGATTGAAAATCTTATAAAAAAACATCACGCTTCTGAGGATGCTGGCATTTTCCCATGCATGTCGCTGTGCATACGTGTACACGTTTAACGGTGCGTTCACGCCGATATAGGGGAGAGTGTAAAAAGCAGGGCTGCCACCAGTCCGGGAATTGACGTCTGTGTTGCGGTGGCAGCATATCCCAGTCAGAGGTCACGTACACATCTACATGTATAGCCCCTTTGTCAATCCACTGCTGGATGGCTAACTTCGTCACTCGGGTTGTCACCTGTCCTCAAATACAGTCTGTGTTCGGGTGGAAGAAATCGATTCGTACCGGTATTGAGTTATGACAGTAGAATGCACAGTTTTGATCGATGCTCCCGGAGAAGTGTCTGGGTTTGGCCAACAGGGGGAAAGGTGGCAGCCCCAACACCGACGCATACAGAACACACAAAAAGCGGTGTGCGTGGTGGCGTCACCTGGTCTGGGCTCTTGAGAAGGCCCGTGTTGAGAGGGCTGCACTCCTGGTAGCGCGCGTACATCACAAGGCCCATCACGCAGCTGATCGCGAGGACGATCTGCTGCCACGGAAACACCACGTAGCACGACCTGTGAGCACACGCAGATTCCCTCGCTCAGCCTCGCCACGCCGCTTGGACAACAAAAAACTAAACCATCTGAGCAATGGAAGCGCTCTAGATTTGGTAGTTCAGGAGAATACAGAGAATCGGATAAACAAGAAAAATGGTAAAAAAAAAAATACTAAAAATAATGGGACAAGGCCAAAGAACGATGCTGGACGGAGTAACAGGGAAATTACATGCGCTGCGTTATGCGAGGCCAGCAGGGGCTTCACCGCTGTGCCTCTCCCTTAATATCATCACACATGGTGGTGAGATGACACTAGGAAGGACCCAGCTAAGCACGGACAACTTCATGAGTGCTGTTGGACATTGACTTCTCCACTGCCCACACGTGTGTGTCTGCATGTGTCTGTATGTGTGCCTGTGTGATTGTGTGCCTGCATGTCTGTACGCGCGTCTGCGTGCATGTTTGCGTGTCAGCGTGTATGCACAGCACGAGAATGCGCGCTTACAGAATCGCCTGGCGCTCGGAGCGCGCACACAGGTAGCGCTGCACCTGCGCCTGGTTGACGCCGTACAGCGCCAGCATCATGAACATGCCACCGATGGACAGACTCCAGAACGAGTGCCGCTCCGTGGGGTCAGGGTTCCAGCTGCTCACAGGACACACGAGCAGAGCAGCCTCATCGCACCGACGCGCCATCCTCACCGTCATCGAGCGAATGTGTTGTATGTTTTTTTAAATGTATTAGTCGGTCTACTTTCAGACAAGTTCTTGGTCATTCAAGCAGAGCCACTGACCCTTGGCGAGCGAGGAGCAACTAATAATCAAGTTAAGAGTGCACAAAAATAAAATTGCATAGGTAATCTGCCCCTGGGTAATAGAGAGTTACCTGTGTGCACATCTCATGTGCTGAGGCCTGAGCTAATCCACTTGGGATCCTTATACGTGTTTTTGATTCATCCAGGTCACCCCTCCCCCACTACCCCAGAGTTTAACTCTGGATGGCAGAGAAGTGTACACGTTAATCCACTGCTGGATGAATGTCTCCACACACCGTGTATGTCGTGGGGTTATATTTGACGTGGTGCGCGGTTCACGGTGCGATGCGAGATGGTTGTGCTGCGCTTCGCGTCTATTACTTGATCGCTGAGATCCGTCCCCCCTGGCTGGCGATGTCCCACACACGGCCTATGCCGCCGGCCTGCCAGCACCCCACGCCAATCACGGCGAGCTGCCCCGCCACCATCACGACAGTCTGGAACGCGTCTGCCCAGATCACGGCCTTCAGGCCGCCCTGTGATGATGCACACAACAAACACAGGAGACCTGTATGGAAACATTCACATGCTGGAACGTTCCAGACGGCATTGTAAACTCAAAATGGCTATACATTGCCGGTGGCTTCCACTGTTGAGAGGTCATAAAATGACCAGTCTTACAAGCATTCACGGGAGCAGGTCATTGCAAACCCACATTGTTGCCCAATTAATTTTTTAAAATGTAGCTTATACAGCCTGCCCGCCTTTGTCTTCCCAGCGCTGATGTTTAAACAGCTTGTGGTACTAGAACAATGGGGTATTTGAGACAATCGCTCAGTAAGGAAGTGATCGCAGACCAAATACAAAAACCATGCAGAATAGACAACACACACAAGGAGTACGAACAAATTGAGAACTGCGCCCCGAGGTTAGGCTCTCGTTTGTCAACCGAGTTGGCAGGAAAAAAACTTGTTGAACTACAAGGTACTAACGCATTCATTAAGGTGCAATACACTCGCGCTGCGCCGTTACAACTGCAACACAAACAAAATTGCGCGTGGAGTTGGGCGCTGTGGTGGCAAAGAGACGTTCGCCAGATATATTCTGGAGGCCGTGGGTTCGATCCTGACCCTGATACCTGTATATTTGGAGTTCGTGTGTTTTCTCTCAACGAGGATTTTTCTCCGAGTTCCTCTGGTTTTGCCCTCCGCATTCACAGACATGCGTTTAGATTATTTGGCTGCTACCATAACTTCCCACATGTGATGATATAATCCACTTTGATGAGCTGTCATGTGTGGCCAGGTCACCTGCAAAAAGTAGCTCAAGAGCTCAGTGGGCTTTACCTCGTAAACAACATAGTTTATATTTTTGACTTAAAACTTTCATGACTGCAGGAATTCATATTCTATGGTTCTTTCGTCACATAGATAGAAAAAATAACAATAAAATAATAAAAATACAGTGAATAGAAATATAAACTTTGCAAAAAACTTTGCAGTCACCCCTAAACACATTCCAGTGGATGACATCATTCCCAGGTCGATGTAGCTCTTAAGGGTTTGGGACACATCGCTGCAGACTTGACAAGAACTGAAATCACTGCAATCCTCAAAAGTGCTAAGATACCAGTCAGCAACATCAGTAAGGATGAGCGTTTTGAGTTATCTCAATTGAAAAAGAGGGATGATATCGTCATCCTCTCAGCCGACAAGGGCAATGCCATTGTCATCATGGATAAACCCGTGTACAATAACAAAATTCAGGACCTACTTAATGATGGTAGCTACACAAAAATTAAAAGAGATCCCACCAAGAACCTTGTTACAAAAACGAGCAATATCATCACTGATTCAGCTTCCTTAATTGAACAGACCAAACGGTTTTCCTTAAAACCCTCTGCTACTAGACAACCCAGATTATATGGCTCACCAAAAATCCATAAAGTTACACCGCTTCGTCCAATTGTCTCCACAATTGGCTCACCGACCTACAAACTGGCTCGATATCTGTCTGAGACCTTACAGCCCTTCACTGGTAAGACCACCTCTTCTGTACTTAACTCAGCTCACCTGGTATCGTCAATTAAAGACATTACTGTCCCCAGATGATTTACTCATTAGGTTCGATGTATTTTCTTTGTTCACCAAAGTACTTGTGCCCGATACCATTGCAATCATTGAAGACCTGGTCCAACAAGGATTGAATGCTGATGCACTGGCCCTGGTGAGACACTGCCTCACCAACACATACTTCACCTGGAATGGAACATTCTACAAAGGCACTCCATTGGAAAAATTTGAGACGGACGCCATCCAGGCTTCCACTCTACGCCCGTCCTTGTGGAAGAGGTACGTAGATGACACGTTTGTCATCTGGCCACATGGCTGACCGGCTCTAAACCAATTCCACAACCACATCAATTCCATACACCCAGCCATCAAATTCACCATGGAGGTAGAAAAGGATGGCATGCTACCTTTTTTGGATGTCCTAATAAAAAAGAGACGAGATGGCTTAATGAGCCATTCTGTCTACAGGAAAGTAACCCATACTGACGCCTACATAAAACCTGATTCCCACCACCATCCATCCCTGAAGAATTCCCTCATCAAAACGCTACACCATAGAGCTCAATGTATCTCCCACCATGAACACCTAACCAGTGAACTCAAACACGTACACCAAGCTCTCAAGGCGAATGGATATTCTGACTACACAATCCGCAAAGCCATCACCCCAACCGTGAGGAAGGAGCCATCTGAGGATCCAATCAAAACCATCACCCTGCCATACATAGCAGGGGTAACCAAAAATATTTCCAAAATCATGAACAAACACAAGATCCAGGTCCAATTTAACACAGTACATAAAATTCGTGATCTGATCCCATCTGTGAAAGACAAGATTCCTGAAATGCAATATCCCGGCATCTACAAACTAAGCTGTATCTGCGGCAGCAGTTAGATTGGGGAAACTAAGCGACATGTCTCTGACCGTGTCCGTGAACATAAGGCAGATTTGAAACATGGTAGGATCAATACTTCTGCCGTGGCTGATAATTATTTTAATGCGGCTGGCTCACACGAAATTGATTTCTCTAAGACAATGGTACTTTGCAAGCCTACTGGCTATCAACAAAGATTCGTTCTATTCTTAGGTTTTTTTGGTAAAGTCACGTAGGTAAAACATCAAAATTAATGAAAATAAAATAAAAACAAAAATCACGACGTTTCGGAGGCAACACAAGTCTCCGTCATCAGGTGGGACCGTCACAGCCGAATTAGCTGCATCAAGTGAGGCAATGATTCAAGAAGTAATCCCTTATAAGCAAGTTGAAGGGGGGAGGAGAGGGGGGGGGAGCTCATCAGAATGTGGTAGCCAATGAATGGAACGTATCGGGAGGGAGGGGGCGGGGCTCAAAGACAGCACGGAGTGCTAAGTACAACGCATCGGGTGGGAGGGGGGGGGCGGGGCCAAAACAATGGACGACGGCTTGGACGCAGTTGCTGCTGCACACGCCAACACAATGGACAGAGAGGGGGGGAGGGGGAGGTCTGATACACATGATAGACAAAAGAACGAAAATGCCCATGTTTATACCAATGCTGGCTGAACAATGAAGAGAGCACTGCCAAAAAATAACTAGGGATGTTAACACTCGGTAAAGTAAAGTAAAATAGTACCTGTCAGATAAGATGGTCCAAAAAAGTGTAATTAAGTCTTTTTTGCGTGGTTGATAACATCTTTCCAATGATTACTAAGTTTGTACCCATCATCACGGTTGAAATTATGTCTGTGTTTGTATATTTGTATGGCTTCGTGTATACAAACACAGACATAATTTTAACCGTGATGATGGGTACAAACTTAGTAATCATTGGAAAGATGTTATCAACCACGCAAAAAAGACTTAATTACACGTTTTTGGACCATCTTATCTGACAGGCACTATTTTACTTTACTTTACCGAGTGTTAACATCCCCAGTTATTTTTTGGCAGTGCTCTCTTCATTGTTCAGCCAGCATTGGTATAAACATGGGCATTTTCGTTCTTTTGTCTATCATGTGTATCAGACCTCCCCCTCCCCCCTCTCTGTCCATTGTGTTGGCGTGTGCAGCAGCAACCGCGTCCAAGCCGTCGTCCATTGTTTTGGCCCCGCTCCCCCCCCCCTCCCGATGCGTTGTACTTAGCACTCCGTGCTCTCTTTCAGCCCCGCCCCCCTCCCTCCCGATACGTTCCATTCATTGGCTACCACATTCTGATGAGCTCCCCCCCCCCTCTCCTCCCCCCTTCAACTTGCTTATAAGGGATTACTTCTTGAATCATTGCCTCACTTGATGCAGCTAATTCGGCTGTGACGGTCCCACCTGATGACGGAGACTTGTGTTGCCTCCGAAACGTCGTGATTTTTGTTTTTATTTTCATTAATTTTGATGTTTTACCTACGTGACTTTACCGAAAAAACCTAAGAATATGATTCCTTGCAGTCACGAAAGCTTCAAATCTAGAAAGATTCGTTCATGAAGCCATCCATATATACAGACACAGAGACAATTTCAACCGAGAGGAAGGTTATAGACCGAGCAATCATTGGAAAGATGTCATCAACCACTTTGGGTCATGATTTGATTTGTGTTTTCTTGTCCACCTCCACCGTCAGCAGTGTGGGTGTGTGGAGCGAGGTGCAATGCTTTTACTGGTAGGAACGAAGTGAACCAGCCTACAATAGATTATATCGTCCGTCCGTCCGTCTAGCAACATCGCCCCCTACTGCAAACACTTGGCATGACCCTACAAAAACCTTTAGACTCGGTGACGCTTTCCTGGCTAAACAAGTGTAACATTCCCTTATAATTTCCTCAGATAGCTTTTAATTAAAACATTTAAATTAATGAGGCTTTCCTGGCCAAACAAGTGTAACATTCCCTTATAATTCCCTGAGATAGCTTTTAATTAAAACTTTTAAATTAAAATTTAACTCACAGCGCCCTAAAGCCTACAGCTAGGCCCAAAGCCTCGAACTACGCCTCAAACTCTCCCTTCGTATCGTACCCCCGCGTGTGCAAGGGAGTTAATGTTTAACAATGTTACATTCCCTGATGCTTTTAAATATAAACATTTAAATGTAAAGCTTTTACATAAATAATAAAAAAAATTAAATTAAAAATTAACTCACGGCGGCCTAAAGCTAGGCCTAAAGCCTAGAACTAGGCCTCAAACTCTCCCTTCGTATCGTACCCCCGCGTGTGTGAAAGGGAGTTAATGTTTAACAATGTTACATTCCCTGATGTTTTTAAATATAAACATTTACATTTAAAGCTTTTACATAAATAATTAAAACATTTAAATTAAAAATTAACTCACAGCGGCCTAAAGCCTACAGCTAGGCCTAAAGCCTAGAACTAGGCCTCAAACTCTCCCTTCGTATCGTCCGATTAGGTGTAGCAACATCGCCACCTACTGCAAACACTTGGCAGGACCCTAGAAAAACCTTTAGACTCAGTGGGGCTTTCCTGGCTAAACAAGTGTAATAATATATTATGTTTATATTCTTTGGTTATTCGTTCCTACCAGCCCACCCCGCAGGGTCCTGTTATTGGTGTAGACCTACTGCCGTGTCGGAGCCCTCTCTTACATTAACATTAGCTGCCCCGCCCATATCTAAACCTTTATAAACAGCTCTTTGATTGGTGTAGACCTACTGCCGGTGTCGGAGCCCTCTCTTACATTAACCTTAGCTGCCCCGCCAATCTCTAAACCTTTATAAACAGCTTGCCCTCAGGCTAACCTCCCTGTTCCTAATGACCTCTTGTGTTGCAATCGAAACATCGTGATATTTTTATTCACTTTATTTTTATTATTTTATTGTTATTTTTTCTATCTACGTGACTTTACCAAAAGAACCATAGAATATAGTTTATAGTTTTTCATATAAAACATGTGTTATTCATACACCACGGTCTTTAAAACGTAGACTTACGATGGCCGTGTAGAGTGTGCACACAAAGCCCAGACCAGTCACAGAGGCCCACAGGCTGATTCCCGTCACTACGCAAAGCAACAACGCAACCATAAACCTCCAGCAGTTCACCCGACACGCAACGGAACGTGGGACAGCTTGGAAATTTGAATCACACGGTAATAAATGTGGGCTTGGGCAGGACACGGTGTTCGAGATGATGATGGTCAGGGGTCGAGAATAAAAAGTGACAGCCTAGAAAGGCAATACTCCCGAAAGATCAACCACCGCGGAGATGGAGCACTCGAATCAACTATTGTGCATGAAGATGCTAGTGTATTGCATAGGTGAAGAGAGTGAATTATTGAAGGTTGACTGGGCCCATCATCCGACTGGAGTTGATCAAATGTGCACTACTTTGTTGGGAAGTCACCAGTGGTTTGTCCTCTGGATATACTTGCCCCCGCTATAGAAATGTGAAATTTCCACAAAGGGCTTAGGACTGTGAAGAGATGACCACGACCTCTTATGCTCATTTGAGCAGTAAATTACTTGGCTAGACTATCTTATTCAACACGAGGGGTCAGGGAGACGCACGCACCTGTATTGAGTATCAGCGCTGGGGCATAGAGCCCCACTCCCATGTACACGACCTACAAAACACCAACAACAGCCGATGTGACAACCACGCATTAGTTTAAATGATAATTTACTTATTTATCCCAGAGCCATACTTTTGAGGAAGATTATTTTGAAATATTTTCAGCCAATTATACGAGTGGGAAGAAAGTGGAGCACCCGGAGAAAACCCACGCGTGCGAGGGGAAACACCTTTCCTGTACAGATGGAAACAGATGGCGATTAGTCCACTTTCTGTACTGCCTTCTCCTGGCGAGCCAGGGTATGACACCGCAACACCCACGGAAAAGGAGTTTCACAAGATTTGTGTGGTGATTCACCAAGCCTCACCTCCAATGTTGGATTACATATGCATTGACACCACCCCCACCAGTAAACGTCTGATAAACGTGGAAGAGTAGGCCAAATATACCCTGTTGAGCTCCATCTAATAGAGGCCCTTCTGCCTGCAGTGACGAGAGCAAGCCATTTCAGGGCTGCACATTTCCTTTTGTTTCACATGAACACACGGGGATGGAATACCCACCATCTGGAAAATGAAAGTAGCTGTTCCACATATCCGGACCGTTTTATTGAAGCGCAACTCCAGGTACTGCAGGGCAACAAGCACGCACGGACACGCACAACAATCCACAAGCAGACACGTGACACGAACTTCATTTTAGGCTTTCACACGGCAGAAGAATCGGTTATTATTTTCAAGAGATACAGTGACTCATCTTGCCTACACTCATTTCCTTCCACCCTAGCGCTTTTCCCTGCTTAAAAATCTACACTCACCGCCTGCACCAACCAGCGCTCGCCATCACAGTGATTCATGCTTAAACAACCCCCCTACGGCCCGGCCCGCACGGTGCAGGGAAGCCGTCACATCCAGCAGTGGATTGACTAAGGGACTGTGTGTGTAAAACCCAAGTGTGCCGGTCGTGAGCAAGGGGTGAGAGAGAGGGGGTGGTGGGGTGTGGATGTAAGGGGCGAACCTGGGGCAACGTAAATTGCAAGCACTGTATACACCATTAATTTAAAGCAGTGTCATTGCAACTGTCATCGGGGATAACAAGAACACTGTATTTGCGATTATAATCTATCCCAGATCTGGTGAGGGCAGCCTGCACCGTAACCTCGTTTAAAGCGATTCACAAAGCAGCAGCAGCAGCAGTTGCAGCATGAGTAGCGATACGACTCAGGTCTGTTCATTAGGCATTCTGCTCCAGCTCTCGTCCCCGCTCAGCGATGAAAGGTAGCGACACCCGTGGCTTCATTGCACTCGAACAGGGGTCAGCAACCTGCGGCTCTGGAAGAACTGCTTCGTAACGTTATTCATTAAGGACCACCGTCTCGTATTCACATGAATTACGAAAAAAATGGCTCTTCTTGTTATTTTGGTTGGCGACCCCTGTACTATAATAATTCAAATGGGGGAGCCGGGGGGGGGGGGCAACTTAGCCCCAAGAGGCTCCCGAATGGCCCCCACCGACACTATAAGGCTTGGGGGGAGGGGGAGTTATGAGTCACAACCTCAAAAGCTACGCGGTTGTTTTTGCTCCGATTTGTATTCGCTTCATTGCTGTACTTGTTTTACATTATCGCTTTTGTCATTTTGGTAACGCAGGTCAGTCACTCCTGCAAATGACGCTATCCTACTCTCTTGGGGAGTTCTCGCCTGGTTCTACAAACGACCCTCGAACCGCGGCTGCTGCGGCGGCGGTGTGGGACGCCGCACCTCGTATGTACTCGTGAGCTTCAGCCGGTAGAAGACGGGAATGAAAACGTGCGCAGGGATCAGCAGGCCCAGGAAGTAGGAGAGGCCGAGGAGCCAGTACTCGGTGCCGAAGCGGTACACCTCGGCAGGGGTGCCGAGGATGCCGACGGACGACTGGAACGTGGCAAGCAGCGACAGAGACACGGGCCCACAGCTCATGCTGCGGTCGGCCATGAGGAATGAGCGCGTGGTCTTCTGTCCTCCCCCAACGCAGCCATGGTAGAGGCCGATGCCGCACGAGACAAGCAGCAGCACGGCGCAGATCGTGTAGTCCACCGCGCTGAAGCTCATGGTCAACGGCTGAGCGGCCATGACGGGATGGTCGCGAGACGCGTGCCGGTTCGCGGCCTGCACCACGAGGATGGCGCAGTCTACTCGCCCCTGCGGAGAGAACGCACACAACGAGCGACGCAAAAACAAACACTTTTCCGTAAGGAAAATTGCATCTGCACCTTTGCTGCCACTCCGTCGTTTGTCTCGACCATCGGCCATCACCCCTTGAAGCAATGGGTCCTGGCGAAGCCAACTTGCGCTCTTATCGGACATTGTAATGTCACCGATTTGCATTTACCAACAGATGCGTTCGTCTTTTTGTCTACGCGCAATCCCAAGCAATCATCTCGCTATTTTTCTTTCTTCCACTTTCTTTTTAGCTGTCCACATCTCTGATACAAATGTCTCAGTGGGTAGCGTGCACCGATTGAAAACTCTTTGTCCTCAGAGATGTTGCTGTCTTGCTTTCATAATAATTAATCCTAGGTTTCGTAATAAAATCCATGCTGCTATTATTCCAGTCTCGATTTTCATTCCAAACCATTTTCTATTCATGGTGTTGAGTTTTCCAGCCACATTACTGCCTCGATGATTTATTATCTTTTGAGAACTCGTAGTGAATGACCTTTGTTTCGCTCATGTTTATCTTGAGCCAAACTTTGCAGCACACTACAAGTATCCTTATCATTCCTCGTGTTTTTTCTATTGCTGATAAACATTGAATGACTACAATGTTTTGTTTTAATAATCGCACCTTTTATACTCGCATTGACAACCTTAACATAACGCTACATGCATGGCTACGGCGTACTTGGGGGCTGATTAAACTTATCAGTGCAAAAACCCGCGTGCAGTGAGAAGCAACACGCATGGAATTTTCAATCCCAGGCCTGGGACCTTCCCTTACTGAAGGCCCAACAGAACTTTTGAATACAGGAAAGTCTCTTTTATGCACGACCCTATTACCCGTAACTCCTATTATCCGTGGGAGCTGTAGGGTACGTAAAAACTCCAATTTCCCATGGCCCTAATTTTCCAATTATCCGCCATCATCCGTGACTTTACCAGAGTTAACCTGCGGATTACTGACATAAATTCGTGGATAATAGGATCTGAGATATTGGTCCTCCACATCACGACAAATGAGTTATTATCTACCTTGCCAAGCAGCCACACATTAGCACACCCAGACACTTCTGTCCTTGCGGTGAGAGAAGAGACCAGCGAACTAGATTTACAAATACACTGTTGTTGCCTGGTCAAAAAATATTGCCTTCTAGTACCCGATTAGTACGACCAAATTGCATACAGTGACGGACAGATGACGTCTATGGGCCGTGGTAGGCCTCATGGGGTGTCAGGCCATGTGAAATGAAGTTACGGGCTGTGTCGGGCCCACGGGCCGCAGGGTGCCCTCCATGCGGTACGCTGTCATAATGGAGTCATTTTTACATAGTAGTGCAAACACAGCGGGGAACACCTCTCAGAGCGACATCGAGTTTGACTGATCTTGATTAACGTGCAGGACGTGGGCAATCAACTCCCAATTACCCGGGGTAATGGTGGGAGGGGTGGCCCAAAGAAACACAAACAATAATGCAAAACAGATAATAACACAGATAATGCAACACTTATGTGCGATCGCTCGCTCTCGTCGCTTCTGGAGTAAGGCCGTCTACAAGAGGGAGCTCTAGAGAACCCCTCGAGAGTGTTTGGCCTACTCTTCCACGCTGGTTCGTACATCTTTGAACAGCTGGGAGCACCCACACTTTACCCCACCACACACGACTGTTGTGAACCTATTTCTAAAATTGGGCTGATGGAGGCAGTGGGGGGATTAAAAAAAAAACTTGCTGGATTGTTGCAACTGTTATGCCAGGAGATCGAATTTATCCGGTGACCTCTGAAGTCCAGAGTGCTAACCATGGCAGCATCTACCAAACATTAGAAACACATGTAAATTAGGCTATAATATGTATGAATCACCCATGTAGAATGAGGGGGGGGGTGTAGCTGTAGAACGTACAGTCCAATTCTCCTGCTGGTTTTGCAGGTTTACTTGGTGACGTGCCAGCTCTCACGTGGGCTCAGAGCTGGGAGTGTGGGGCAGCTGATCATTAAAGCAGCGATATTTTATATTTTAACTACTTAAAAAAAATGTTGCCCGCACAGTTAATTTGCAATCCTGATAATCTATCCGCAGTGAATCTGGAGTTAACGCGACCGTATTATCTTTCTATGCAAATGTACGAGTGTGTCGCAGTGGCAGAGCCAGACAATTGGGATGCACCACAATAATCAAGTGTGGAACGAGCAAGGCTACGATTTTGTCACTATAATTTTTTGTGAAATTAGCGGCCGAGGTGCGTGGATGGTGCCCCTACGATCTGGCAAGATTCAGCACATTCCACGGGATGTGCTGGTATGCTCCTCCACTTTGTCCGTTGCATTCTAAGAATGGCCAAGTGTCTGTTTGTCTGTAGAATTATAGCCTTATTCGTGTTCGTGTAATGAGGAATGGGAGACGGTAACGTGGTTAACTCCATGGGCGATTGTCTATGTCACTGACTAATCGTGCTCATGCACACCTCAAATGTATGCCCTGGTTTAATGTGGAGCTGCACCTCTATGGTCAAGGGTCACCAAGTCATTGTCCACATTACCACTTGCACAAAAACATTTAACGTCATTGTGCATCTTACAGAGAGGGTCTTTGCCTATAAATATCTGTCAGTTCACTAGCATCGGTTCAAACAAGCCTAGCTCTGCTGATGAGACAATGAATGTCGAATCCAGTGCAGAGTTTGTCTTGTGTTGAAGCAATGCTGCTGAACTTATTGACTCACAGAAGGCCATGTGGCTGATGGCATGTGTAAAAACAATGTATTACATTTTTACATGGAAGAACAAATATGGGAATGAGGCGTATCATCAGCTCAGTTATGTTTCCATAAACGTTGGCACATAACCAATAACAGGCAGTAAAAACAGGAATTCTAAGTCTTCACCCCCATTCAACATAGGTAACCAGTAAATATGTTTTGGAGACCAACATATTTGATATCTGTACAACCACGCAAGATCAACGCCTATCAGCTACTTTCCACCCATCGCAAGGAGGCACTCACTCTTTGCTCCGCACATCTCTCAGCCTATGGAGACTTGTGTGACCCATCTGTTAACATATGAATGGAATATTAATCTTGCATTCCTTCAGCTGTGCGAGTCATATTGGGTACACACTCAGCAATCCTCACGTGCAACACTCACTAAAATACAAAATCAGAAGAATGCAAATCTCGTCTATACGTGCAAGCCGCTATGATTATTATGGGTTAAACATGCCGAATGTGCAGACTTCAAACCGCAAATGCCTCACACACCACGAGCAGAGCAACAATGAGGCATTTTAATGTAAGGGCGAATTCTTCATATCCGTCGTGAGATGCGGGTATCCACAAGTTTTCTTTGATAATTATCCACAAGAAGAATGTGGATAATCAGGGATAACTGGAAGAATTTGCCACACGATTCCTGTTAGCTGCAACATTTTTGCATAACTGTAAGCTGCTCTGCAATCATGTTGTTTTCAGAGACCTAACGGCTCCCGTGGATAATGGGAGTCATGTGTAATAGGGTCACAAATAAGAAGAGTTCTCCTGTATTTTTACTGATACTCTTCAATCACACTCTCGCTATGCAGCAAAGCGTAAATCACTGCATATGCAGGCAAACGTGCCACCCCACAATCATTGTATTCCTTGCCTGCCACTCCGTTACTATTCTTGATCGCCGGCCATCATTCCTTCCCGTGAAGTATCCTGTCCAAGCCCAATCGCTTACTTTTCCTTCTACAGTATTTGCAGTGTCATTCTTTTTGACCCACCCTACTGGACATTTGTGAAAAAAGACCTTCATAACTCATATTTCTCCAGCATAAATAATCAGAATCTGATCCTTCATATGCTCTCTGATGCATGTGTTCCTCTTTCTTTCCGTCTCTCAGTGCAATGCCCTGCAGGCATGCATCTCTCCAAACTTCTGTGCACTTTCCAGGTTTGATCTTTCTAGTTTGTTTGTCAATGTGTTTCTGATCCATGTCACAACAGAGAGACGTGTTGGACAGTTCTGCCCTGAGGAGTTCTATCGCTGTAAGTAAATGCATCAGAGGTGCTGAGTTTCTGATATTCGGTCCGAGTTTTAGAATATATTACGATATCATGCAGGTAAAAACACTTTATAATTCCCTACCCCTCTACAGCAGAAAGGATCAAGATGTTATAGTGAAAGTAAAAAACATAATAATTTGGCAGGGAGATCATCAACATTAAAACCAGGGCAGAATGTGTGCATACCCGATGTATGAGGATGAAGCTGTGGGCGCAGTGGTTAGCGCACTGCGCAATGAACCCGGTGAACAGAGTTCAATTCTCGGCCACGGTAGCAGTGACGAGCGATATCCAAACCGATTCTGGGCCCTCCCCTCCCTGTCACTGACCAGCATGGTGAAATATGGCCGACACGGTGTGGTGAGGCCTTCTTCTGAGCGAATTGACCAAGGGCCATCAATTATTGTCATGATCATTTTACACAACTTTGAGGCACCGTGACAATACAAGAAGTGTCACCGTGACAGTATAGTACTGTACTGGCAACTATCAACTCCACGAGGGGGATGCCGCTTTACTCAGCGAAACAAAGAGCGTGTTATGTGGAAATAGTTAACGCGATTATCCCACAGGGGACGAATTAGCAAGAGTCAGCATGCGTATGCCCGCACACATGCAAAATTGGCACAATAACAAAGTTACCCGTATGGCATTAACATACTATCGGGGCAAGTGCTGTTGGCGAGTAGCATCTATGAAAGGCCGGTACAGCCCTCGAACAGATGGGTGGCCAGCACCACTAACAGACACCGTGACACTCACATCCACTCACATGGGCTGCAAACACAAGTGACGCACACGCACAGTCATTTCGTGCATCCACTGCTGGATGCAAATACTTATACTGGTAGGAACGAAGTGAACCAGCCTACAATAGATTATACTGGTAGGAACGAAATGAACCAGCCTACAATAGATTGTATCGTCCGTCCGTCCGTGTAGCAACTTCGCCCCCTACTGCAAACACTTGGCAGGACCCTACAAAAACCTTTAGACTCAGTGACGCTTTCCTGGCTAAACAAGTGTAACACTCCCTTATAATTCCCTGAGATAGCTTTTTAATTAAAAAACCTTTAGACTCAGTGACGCTTTCCTGGCTAAACAAGTGTAACATTCCCTTATAATTCCCTGAGATAGCTTTTAATCAAAACATTTAAATTAAAAATTAACTCACAGCACCCTCAAGCCTACAGCTAGGCCTAAAGCCTAGAACTAGGCCTCAAACTCTCCCTTCGTATCGTACCCCCGCGTGTGTGAAAGGGAGTTAATTTTTAACAATGTTACATTCCCTGATGTTTTTAAATAGAAACATTTAAATTTAAAGCTTTTACATAAATAATAAAAACATTTCAATTAAAAATTAACTCACAGCGGCCTAAAGCCTACAGCTAGGCCTAAAGCCTAGAACTAGGCCTCAAACTCTCCCTTCGTATCATACCCCCGCATGTGTGAAAGGGAGTTAATGTTTAACAATCTTACATTCCCTGATGTTTTTAAATAGAAACATTTAAATTTAAAGCTTTTACATAAATAATAAAAACATTTCAATTAAAAATTAACTCACAGCAGCCTAAAGCCTACAGCTAGGCCTAAAGCCTAGAACTAGGCCTCAAACTCTCCCTTCGTATCGTCCGATTAGGTGTAGCAACATCGCCCCCTACTGCAAACACTTGGCAGGACCCTACAAAAACCTTTAGACTCAGTGAGGCTTTCCTGGCTAAACAAGTGTAATAATACATTATGTTTATATTCTTTGGTTATTCGTTCCTACCAGCCCACCCCGCAGGGTCCTGTTTTGGGTCACGCAGGAATTATTTGACTCTACTTCACCAGGCCAGTCAATGCGGGTTGGCAAAAGCAGGGAGCATAGATATTGGAGCATAATATAGTACAACGAAGGATTTTCGGCACTTCGTTCTCTGTTTCCCGCAACAAAAAGGCTGCACAAGTGCATGCACGTGCATGTACTATGTGTTTATATGCACGTACAATTTATGTGTTTATGTACATCTGCATGACCATGTATTCAGCAGTGGAATGCCAGGGAGCACTACCGATGCATGCAGTTTGCTGATACAGACAGCATGCTGCAAGCTATTCTGTCAGCATCACTCGAGCCGAACAGTATAACCGCCACACCACTCCCAATCCAGCCACTGCACATGAACCCACTTGTCCCCAAAACTGTGGCCAGCCTTCCGGCCAGATCCTCGGCCTATTCCCAGACCATGACAAATGGAAAACATGCAGACTTGCCCTAAAAAATATATTTTTGATTTATAGATCCAATGCATAACGTCTACGTTGAGCCTCAAAGAAAATATGGCACTCACATTGAGGCAGTTGGGCCCTAAAGGCAGCCATCTATGGCCTCTTGCCAGCAAGTCCGAATATCAACTGTTTAATACCACGGTTCTGAAGATAACTATTGAATTAAAAAAATATGACGGATATGATAAACATTCCAGTTTTTCAACGCACCACATGTTACATAAAAGCTTTGCAATAAAAAAAATACTATTTCTTGGTTGTCTAGCGATTACAGTGTGTGCTATTCTTGACGGCATACAGTTCACAAAAATGGAACAAAAGTAGAAAAGTTTGCAAACAAACATGGATGTAGGATTATAATTCACGGAGGAAGACGTGGATTAGAAATCATGCGCAGTTAAATGCCATCTTTCACACCATTAGGAAACATTTGTGGGCTTGGCTAGGGCGTGCCGTGGTTAGAAGGGACTATGGCCAAAGATCAAAAATAATTACGGAGAGGAAGCCATAGAAACAGAATGTATCCGAACGGGCGTTCAACAAGGAGATGGAGCAGGTGTTGGTGGAATATTACATTGCAGGATTGTGAAAGTTGGCAGCAGCTTGGGGAGGCCTTCATCCAGCAGTGGATTGCCCAAGTCTGATACTGATTAAACAACACAAACGGTGTAATCTTACAAATCGAAAGGGCACATTACCACCCACAGGGGGCAATGCATATGCATGGAAATGTGTAACGCTTTCCAATAAACGTTGGTTTACAAAAGTATTCAATCAGCGCCATATTTATATTTTTTCTCCATTTTTCTTGTCAATGTAACATTTTCACGTTATTGCAGGTTATAAAACACTCTTCTTTAGCAACACTGGCATTATGATCTTCATGATTAAGTTCAGGTTTAAAAGCCCTCCTGTTTGCATTATTTCAGTCCCCCTTGGAGAGCAGTCCTTGGCGCACTGCGTCCCTTCACCAGATAACCAATTGTGTGGTGAACTATTCAAGATTTAATCTTGATTTTGAAGCTTTCGTGACTGTAAGAATCCATAAAATAAAATATTATACTATAAAATATTAAACAATATTTTATTTTATACCTACGTGACTTGACCGAAAGAACCAAAGAGTATTCAAGATATATTCGTATCGTATTAATCTCGAGCCCGACTTTGCAACCTTCGCCGTGAAGTCAATCATTAAATCTCCTGTAATCCATCACCATTGCCTGCAAGAATGACTCGATAGACTTCACTTTCAACCGACCACAGGCGGATTAGCCTGGCTGTAGTTTAAAGGAGCTCGCGAAAATGTAAAAAATATCTTTACGCGGATGCTTATAAACACGAGTACGATTTCTGGCAACATCTTAATGTATGTACTGTGTGTTGAACTTCTTTCACACCATACGTAGCCAACCGGGTCCTATGACTAAGTGTAGCTTTCCTGCAGAAGTAAATAATGTTTAATTACTAGCCGCTCCTCACTCGTCGTGGGTCAATGACTTGGTGCCCACATGATCGCAAGGAAAAAGTAAACGCGAAATGTGGATTTGTTGACGGTTCCCTCTGCGTGTAATGATCTACACGTGGACTGCTCCGTCTGTTATTTGATCATACTTCAACCACGTTTGTCAGTGTGGGTTGGTAAAGGTGGATTAGTTGGGTGGGATACACAATAGTACAGTAGTGGATTTTCCTGCACTGCCCTCTACACCTGGCTTTGTGCGAGGCATTCGCCCATCCGAGCACTAACCAGGCTCAAACTCTGCCGGGCTTCAGGGTGACGACTTTGGTCGCGCCTCGCCTTAGACACCCAAACGATGCAGTCCGCGTCGCTCCGCTTGAAAACAACTTGCAGCACAGACAAAACGGTGTCTGTGGTGTCAGATTGTGGTGTTCGCACCAGACTCGCACTCGGCTCACACAATGCACTCTCACACAGCAAGCCCTCTCGAGGGAGCTCACAGCCGCCGCGGAGTGACACGGCGCACGCACTCGCTGCCTGGACACGCGTGTGCTGCGTGCGCTCGCCCAGAGACGCACGCCGACATCCTTGTTCGCGAGGCGCTGCACGTTACTGCCCTCGCCTGCCATGCCCTGCAGCACTCAGCAGCCCAACAGGGCCACCGCACACGCGGAGCCACTCGCCGCGGCGTCTGCTCGGCCCATGCCGTGACCTTGACCTCACGGCTCAAGGTCAGGGCCCACGGGCACGGCATGCCGAGACCGGCCGGCTCGCTCAGCAAGGACAACAATCACAGTGCCGAGGCCGCCACCCGCAGGCGCCGTGTTTCCTGGGCATGCACGGGTAGGGGGGGGGTCCTTGTCAGTCCACTGCTGGACGAGGCCCTCACTCCACGCAGTGTGTGGTCGTCGGGATATTTGACCATACTTCGCCACGCTTTCTAATGCGGGTCGGTGAAATTCCGGGAACACACACGTGGCAGCATAGAAAGTAGAGTAATCACATTGTGTTGTTGCACTCACCCTCTGCCGCCCACCACGTATCCCCACAGCCTATAACACCTGTTAAATGCATGGTGGTCACCCATCCAAGCTAATGAGAGCAGGCCTATTCCGGACAACTTGATACAATACAGTTGATTAATTATAATACATCTCTCTGCCAGTAGTGCATAAATTACAGACAACCAATCCGCACTGACCACTATGGTGAAGTATGGAGGCTTTCGCCAAGCAGTGTAATGACAAAAGGGCCTCCACATGTAGTCACGGCCGTCTGTGTGTAACAGGGTGCACCGCACGGCATCAATTACCTCCCCCCTCTTCTTCAGTAGCGGCCTGAGCAGCAGACGCGGCGCCACGAATGAATGAAGTCTGGACGTTTGCTGCGTGTCGGGGAGACTCCACGTGTTTTAAGCCAGCCCCGCGCAAAACGCGAGGCACCACCCATCATTATCAACATAACCCCGCCTCTACGAGCCACAAGACTATCAACATAACCCCGCCTCTACGAGCCACAAGACTATCAACATAACCCCGCCTCTACGAGCCACAAGACTATCAACATAACCCCGCCTCTACGAGCCACAAGACTACGCCCCGCTTCAAAAGCAGCGCCCGCTGTGGACGTGAGGGCCCATCCGTTAAGTGTGTGACCTGACCCCTCCCCCCCTCCCTGTACGTTCGCTTGGCGCACCCCCCCCCCCCGAATCCTACAGAACGGCCGGTATTTAATCCACGCAGACACGATGAAGGATTAATAATAGTAACGTGTTTAAGCAGATAGTCCACCGCCGGACTATCTAACTCATTTGAATGACAATGTCGACAAATAATTATCGAGGCTTCACCCCCCCTCCCCCACCCCGTTTCCTTTGCGTACATTGTCAGTGGGCCCCCCAATCGCAAGCGAACGCCTTTGGGTTAATCCCCCCCCCCCTCCATGCGTACTCAATGGATGGCCCCTAACCACTGGCGGAACCAGTGGGGGGGTGGCACGTGCCCCCCCAATGATCCGATCAAAATCCCTAATTTCGATCAGATCATTGGGGTTTATTAGTAATAAATCGGAATTTTGCGACCCCCACTGCCATTGTGTAGCACATTATTATGTGCCAGGGACTGCATGAGGTGATAGGACAATAGTCCATAATTGGCAATAAGTAACGGCAAAGCGGTTATAAGCGACTCAGAATTGTGCGCAGTTACGTATACAGTACACGACTTCCCTGAAGGCATCAAAATCTTCAGCGAGCGCGAAGCCGATCACACCACGCGGTTCGAATTCGACCCTCGATCGATGGCTGCGCCATCGCCGCACGCGTCGAATAAAAAGCAAGGGACAATTCCTTACTTACTAACAACTCCTTACTTACTAACAACTCCTTACTAACAACTCCTATCATTTTTCATTGCTGGAGGGGTTGCCTGAAAATCCTGGCTCCGCCATTGCCCCTAACCCGCCATTCACCACGAAGTGTCGGTGACATCACCACGGCACCTGTGCCAGGCTATGTGCACTTTAAGGCCACGTGAAGTGTCGAACGCCCGCTGGCAGGAGGTCACGGGACAGGCCCAGGTGCCATGGGTCGACTAAGATGACTGGCTGATGCACCACCTGTACCCCCTACTGTGCCAACTTGCTGTGTCTTAGCCACCCGGCGTTCCGATCGTTGTTGTGAGCGTCGCTCCTCCGCCCTCCGTTGTTGCTGGAGGGCGACTGCCTCCAACTGCCCATTAGCAGCGTCCTTCACGAGCCTCCTCCACAGAGGCCGATCTTGACACCGCTGGTACCAGTCATCGGCAAGTCCACTCAGCTCCACGTCCTCCTGTACCAAATCACTCAATTTCTTCTATAGCCTGTGCGGCGCCCGATTAGCCCCTTCTATCCGGCCGAACAAAAGCTGTTTAGGCATGCGGTGGCTGGGCAAGCGGGCTAGATGACCCAGCCAACGCAGCCTTGCCTGCCGGAGAAGCTCATAACCCCGCCTCCTATGACTCGCATAGTTCCGCCCATCCATAACAAGCCCCTCCCACTCACCAGGCCCGCAATGCGTGTCACTTCCACAGTAATGACCACGCGCATGGATATCGCGTTATGCATTTTATAATAATATAATAACCCCTCCGCATGTTTGTCTATCCACATACAAAATTAAAGCATGTTTTACACAACCCATCAGCCACACCGGCCTTCTTGGGAGCGCATACTTTTAGCAGCATTGGTTAAACACAAGGAAAACTCTAAACCTGTTGAGAATGTCAGTGTCTCATCAGCAGTCAGCCTCGCTTGAACCGATGTTCGTGAACTGCAAGAGGTTCATAGGCAAGCACCGATATGTGAAGAAGGCTCAGTCTGATTATATTATTTATGTTGTGACCTATATTCTCCACAACGATGCTATTGTTAGTTCAGGGGTCGGCAACCTTCGACTCCGTAGCCGTATGCGGCTCTTTAAGTACTGCTTGGTGACGGTGTGTGTGTATTCACATACGTTGCGGCATTCGGGAAAAAAATGGCTCTTGTTATTTTTATTAACGACCCCTGTTTTAGTTCATCTATGAAGAAGTTACAGCATTTACATTTCCTTGAGTGGTGAGGTTTTTAAATTTGAGGACAGACTATTCACCATCCTCACTATTATATATTCATACCATTGTGTTGTCCTTTGTAAAGACACTATATTACAAATCTCAGGCTAGATGCGTCAGTTTTTCAATTTACAAAAAATATTACTTTAAACAGCTGTAAAACATGTCAGTTAATCAATGGCTATGAAATTTGGCAATTGTTAAAACACTGTTATGTACAATAAGGAGACCTTAAATCTGTAACTTATGTCAGTGTGATTGAGTAAACATTGAATAGCAAATTGGGCATGACCCGCATTTATCCATCAATTTAAGACTGAAACAGGAGAATGTCTCAACGAGTCTGGCTGTCGCCTGATTAGGCTCAGTGTAATTACCGGCAAAACGTTGTATTAGAATTGTAAATGTTGTGGGTTTGCTCTTCGACACACCACTGTGCTGAACTAGTAACGAATTGGCATGTTTTGTTTACATCACAAACCTTACAAATTGGTTGTGTCGAGTGGTGGTGGGTTTAACGACAAATTTATATTTACATGATCTAATCCAAGAAAAAACTCTATTTTGGGAAAACATTGGTCGCAAAAGCCTTCGTGTTAAACACACGCATAGAGAGGTTCCCGGAAAAAAGCCTTGAATCCTTCTTGTTCTTTCTCTTGAACTTTTTCCGATTGTTTCCATGCAACCCTCCTAGCCAATCACCTTCCACGCCTCTTCCCACTCCCCCCAATCAGCTTCTGAGCAACAGCTGATCCATTGACCTCACTCCCCATCCTTGATGCAATTCGGGTGGTGATGATGTTGCCACGGCTTGCTCTATTGTCCCGCCCCCAGTAGTGTGTACAGGTAGTCCTCTACTTACGATGGAGATGCGTTACGACGACCCCATCGTAAGTCGAAAATATCGTAAGTCGAAGATGGCCTAACCTACCCAGGAGTCTTAAAGAATGGTGATAATTTAGCAAAACAGAGAAATTTACAGTACCGTACTGTATAAACTCTTTACTGTATTTATTAATTACAATACTGTATTGCACAGTAAAATGTAAAGTAAAAAAACCAAGGTAAATTCTTAGCCTACCTATATGAACTGCAATTTAATATAAAGTTTTTTCAGGAAACAATCCTATCTGCTATAAAAAGTTTAACATGCATTGAACGTATCGTATCGTGGTAACCTTCAAATTAAATCGCTAAAGCTACGTATCATACATGCATTGAACGTATCATAACGTATAATATTGTACTGTACTCACCAAGATTCCGTCCGTCGTCTGCATACTTGAACGATGTTAGGTTGTTGATGGCAATTTTGTCGTATCGCTATCGCCATCGTAAGATCGAAATATCGTAAGTCGGACCATCGTAACTCGGGGACTACCTGTATTGGCGACCAACAGACTGGCGTCCCCCGATTATGTTATCGCAGTGTATACCTAGTAACTCCTTGTGAAGGTGATTAAGGCAGTTAACCATTATTACCGGCATGAAAAGTGAATTTTGTAATGTTATTTGGAAAATTATTCGAAACATCCCTTCATATGTATCATGTGCAATGTAGGCCCTAATAGGTGCTCTCTAACAGTCTGTGAAAGGCCTTATGAGGCATCTTTTTCCTCATATATTTGTGACGGTGTTTATCTATGGGAAGTGGATGGACAAATCACTGGCAGTGGCCAAGTTGTATGCGTACGCACTGGGGGCGTTGTGTTTCAACAATCTTCATTGGACCATGGAATTCCGCAGAGGTTCCCTCCGGCACCTGTGGGCAATGTGGCCAGGCCTCACCCCCAACCTTAAAGGACACAGGTGTAAAAGCTCTTAACCTTAAGCGCTCTTTGGGCTTTTGCGCCGCCGCTGACGCTGCCACCGCTGCGTCACGAGCCTCTTGTAACTGCTGCAGCAATAATCTGACTGAGGCCGGCCAAGCGGCCGACCTAGGTAGCAGGTCAATAAGCTGACGCTCAATAGGAGGTCGGGGTCACAGCCGTACATTAAATAGAAAGGTGAAAACCCTGTGGACGTGTGTGGGGCCCTACGGTATGTGTCTAGTACTGCCGGGAAGTGAGCGTGCCAATTCGTTTGGTCACCCTCTACCACCTGCGAGAGCATTGCGATAAATGTATGGTTAAGCCTCTCCACCATCCCGTCTGTCTGCGGGTGATAGGGAGAGGCCCGAACCTTCTTGGTCCCCATTATGTCACATACATCGCGGAGTAGGTGCGAGGACATTTTTTTCCCTTGATCATTTAAGAGTCTCTCAGGGGTCCCCTTGTCCAACACATATACCCATATAAAAGCATCGATGGACTGAGATATTTGGTCGGCCAATGGTCACGTCATGGGCCAGTGCGTATAATATTAGACCCCACTGAAAAGGAATTTGTTCCCTTGAGCCGAACGCGAAAAGGGCGCCAAGATGTCCAGGGTAACCAGCTCATTGACCCTGCTAACTATGATGGATTGCAAGGGGGGCTGAATTGGCCATGCTGGAGGCTTGCGGCATGCGCAATGTTAGCAGGCGGCTACCCACTTGCTGCCATGTGTGGCTAGAAATATGCATTTTGTAGTGTTAACAGTGTTTTCCGTTTGTCCAGATGCAGCAGTCATTCGACATGCAAGGTGGTGAACAGCTTGTGCGTCAGCGAGGTAGGAACTATGAGGCAATGCTTTTGATGGCTTACATTTGTAGTGACATAGTGCTGACTGTTGTACAGCAGCCGCAACTGCAAGTGGGCACTTAGCGCACACGCTGCTGAGCATATATGCGGGTGTGCCGGCAGGGCGGAGGAACTGGGGCAAGGGTCATGGTAGACCTTGTGGGGAAGCCCCTGGAACCCTCTGGAGGGCTCCGCCCTAGCTGCGCCAAGGGGAATATAAGCAGCGGAGAGCGAGAGCTCTGGGCTGCCGGTTCTGGGATTGGACTTGTCTCCTCGTCGCTGTCATCGTCGCCGCTCTTGTCGCTACCGCCTTTGCCTGATCATTGCGCGGCCGCACAGTAGTTGGCTGTCCCGGTCGATGCCGTCGATGCAACGCGGACAGGGTCATGTCTGGGACAGGTTGTGCAGCAGCGTGGTTGTGAGAGAAAGGGGGCCCGAGTGGTGGCATGAAATCAACAACAATAAAAGGGGAAGGACAGTGACTGCTGCAACTACTGACTGAGTGTGCGACTCACGCCACCCGCACGCACACACAAGCCTTGAGCATCAAGAAGAGAGAACGAGCAGAAGAGATGCACACAGGACACTACACATCCCAGCTCATCAGCAACCCTTGCCACAACACAAACTGACTCTCCCGCGGTGGTGGAATAGCAGAGGATCCGTCTCGTGCAATATTCTTAATCGGCTGCAGTGATACATCCTCAGACTGGGCCTTGAGCCAGTCAGCTAGCGTGAGTCCCAGGTCATGATCTGTCAGGGGATCCTGTAAGCTATGGTCCCGTGCCGTGACAGCTGCCAGCAGTTGTACAGATGGCTAAGGCACCATTAATGCAAGGATATGACGTGACTGGTGGAGGACAAGAGAGTGCATCCGTGTTACTGTGCCGAGTACCCTTGCAGTGCACTATATCATAGGTGAACTCCGGAAAGCGCTCGATCCATCGGGCCATTTGGCCTTATAGATGGTCCATTCACAATGAGAATTGCGAGGCAGCATGGTTCGTATGTCCCGTGAATCGGCGACTGTACAAGTTTGGCCGAAAGAGCTGAACGAAATGAACAACCGCCAGTAGCTCCCGGCGAGTGACTCAATATCTCTGTTCCGCGGGTGATAACACTCAGCTGCCGTAAGCAAAAATGAGCTCCACTCTGTCATGCACTTGTAACAGCCCTGCCGCGATGCCAACATCACTCGCATCAGTGTCCAGTAGGAAATGTCGGTTGAAGTCTGGGTACGTCAAGGGGGGAGCTTGGGAGAGCGTTTGCCTCAGTGTAACAAAGGCTTCATCCTCATCGGGTCCCCAGTTAAACTTCTGGTTCTAGATTTGAAGCTTTCGTGACTGCAAGAATTCATACTCTTAGTTATTTCGGTAAAGTCACGTAGGTAAAAAAATGAAATAAAAATTAATACAAATAAAATAAAAATCACGACGTTTCGGAGGCAACACAAGTCTCCGTCATCAGGTGGGACCGTCACAGCCAGATTTGCTGCATCAAGTGAGGCAGGGATTCAAGATGTAAGCTCTTAAATACAAGTTAAGGGGGAGGAGAGGGGAGGGGGAGCTTATCAGAATGTGGTAGCCAATGAATGGAAAGTATCGGGAGGGAGGGGGGCGGGGCTAAATGAAGGCACGACGTGCTACGTAGAATGTATCGGGAGGGGGAGGGGGGAGGGGGGCGGGGCCAAAAGAATGCACGACGTGGTACACGAGAGTCGGCGACCACGTCCACGTCGCCGACTCTCGTGTACCACGTCGTGCATTCTTTTGGCCCCGCCCCCCTCCCCTTCCCGATACGTTCTACGTAGCACTTCGTGCCTTCATTTAGCCCCGCCCCCCTCCCTCCCGATACGTTCCATTGGCTACCACATTCTGATGAGCTCCCCCCCCTCTCCTCCCCCCTCAACTTGCATTTAAGGGATTACATCTTGAATCCTTGCCTCACTTGATGCAGCAAATCTGGCTGTGACGGTCCCACCTGATGACGGAGACTTGTGTTGCTTCCGAAACGTTGTGATTTTTATTGTTTTATTTTTATTAATTTCATTTTTTACCTACGTGACTTTACCGAAATATCATGAGAGCCCACCGCGTTGTAGCAATGATCGTCAACGGCGGAAGACTCAATTTTACCGTGTTTCAAATCTGACTTGTGCTCGCGGACACGATCAGAGATATGACGTTTCGATTCCCCAATGTAACAGTCACCACAGCTGCAACTCAGTTTATAGACTCCAGGGTACTGCAAGTCAGGGATGACATACTTCACAGATGGAATTAGATCACGGATTTTATGTACTGTACTGAATCGGACTTGGATCTTATGTTTGTTTAGAATTTTGGAGATCTTTTTGGTCACGCCTGCTATGTATGGCAACGTGATCAAAACTATCAATGTCACCTAGTTGAGCCGGCGAAAGTCTACACAAAACTGCTGCGAGCCATTGTATGTTTTAACTAACACCACCGGCGCCCCCCAGGGGCTCGTGGTGGGAGTGATGATATCCGCCTGTACGGGAGCCTATTCCACCGGCCCCATCCTATACGAGTTTTGGCGAAAAGGTACATTACCTATCTCAATATGATGCTCCATTAGCGTGGTGTGTCCCAAGTCGTAGGGTGCCTTGCTAAAGGTCTCCTTGTATTCTCTAAGTAGCCGCACAAACTGCTGCCGTTGCTTATCGGACACATTGGGATTCTGCATAGAGATGGACTGCATCCACAAGTCATCCGACGTTCTGTTCCTCTCTGTGACTGTCCCTAGCGGATCTGGTGGGTGGCTCTTCTGCGGTGTGGCCATAGGCATGACATGTGCCAAAAATGTCCCCATATGTACCGTCGTCGCTATCTCCGAGGTGTTCAACACCTGGGAAACAAAGGCTGGTTGCTGCGTAGCACTGTCTCTGTTCCCACTAATGCTAAGTGACTTGCGCGACCACCTGCGGCGGGTGTCTGACCTCCTCTTGTGCCCGGAGACATTTCACAAACCACAAGGAGAAACGACTCTCCTCCACCACCAGCAAGACAATCCTCAGTGCTCACACCAGTGACAGCAGATGCTCTGTCACCAGTGAATCTGTGAGGGCCAACGTCCGCCCCACCGCCCTCACCGGGCAGGTGGGGCGCAACGTTTGCCCCCTCCGCTCCCTCCTCCGCCGCGTCGATCGGCTACCACTGGGTCCCGCCAACCGGGTGATCGGCCCCCCCATGCTGGCGCTCTCTCTGAGGGACATGGCTGCAGCGCTGGCTCACCGCCGCACGGGGTTACTCCACACACGCCCACGTACACCACCACTAATACGAAGGCGGCTGCGTGCACGCGCGCTCCCCTGGAGCCGCTTGTTTCACACAAAGGCTAGAGCTAAAGCGGCTGTGTGAATATGCACGCCAGCAGGTGGTCGTTTGCTACCCCGCACCCGCCCTAATATGGCTGCACGGACGCGCGAGCGTCAGCGGCCGTGTATGTTTTAATACACGCGCGCCTCATGCACACACTCAAATTACCAACTCCGCGCCGAGGTTCCACCCACGCACACAGAAATCACACTGCACCGATACTCTGTACTAAAATGTATTAACGGCGCAAATACACACGACCTGGGGGGGGGGAACTTTAGCGAGAATAGCTTCGCCCAACTCTGCCTACGAACCCAGTCACTCAAACGTCCTACCACGTACCTCGAAGCTGTACTCATGGCGTCGCACGGACGCCGTGAGAGTCGGAGGGAGAAGGACGAGAGAAAACTTTACCTATCACTGCCTCATAGCAGCACTTGCTAGCTTCACACGGATGCTGCGAGTGACTCGAGAAGGCAGGATGGCAGGGAGTGGGTCTTGACGGCCCGGAGGTTGAAGACAAGAGAGCAAAATCGTCCCGGGCTACTCTTTTTATTCTCTTAACTTCAAAGGCCCAGGGTGCCATTGTACCACGCGGCCAATCGTGCGCTTACCTCGGTTACCGCCCCCCCTGTTACCGTGTCCTCCCTCGAGTGCTGCGCGACGGCGGCGGCCACCCATTGTCCCTCGTTGCCCATTGTCTGGAAGGGTTCTTGCACTTTTGCTTGCTTAATATTCCACCTTCCGTCCTCCCCCAAATGTTGTGAGTAACTCATTGCGGTTGGCCCAGGGAACCTTTTCTTTCTGCGCCCATACAATTTTAAACCAATTTTAGGGGCATCGCAATGTAACCTGTCCTGCGAGGGTCGGTCAATCTCCTGGCACTGGGAAACTATGGGACTTTCTTTCTAGGGACCCTTCAGATTAAAACCCGATATGCCAGGCAATCCCCCACCAGCACACTACGTGGGTTCAAGTGCTGCGTGTGTGCGTGTGCTCAGGGTAGGGGGTAGTGGACAATCGCGGCGTTTGCAGAGTTGCTCCGCGGTCATAGCACCACAAAAACAACCCCAGGCGATCCAGCCGTGGGAAGGCCGCACGGGCTAGTGTGAGCAGCGCTACGGTAGGCTAATGGTGACTCCCCCTCCCCCCATTGTCAGCTCTGAAATTTGTGTTTGGCGTTCCCATCTCTCGGCCGCCTGTGAATTTGCAGGGTTGAGGGTTTTTCCTGTCAATATTTGGTGATGTGACTCCAGTTCCGCACCCTCGTGGCTCGGGCCGGTCAGCCCAGCCACCCCTCGTCGAACTATCTCCAGGCTGTGCAGTCCTGGGCGTTTGGAAGAAATGTGGATTCCTCCTCGACCTTGTTCAGAGTCCCAGGGGGTAGTTTTTTGCGAACCAGGCGAGACATTGCTTAGTCGATCCCACTGCTGCGACCACCGAAAGATGACTCTGGTCCTTTTCTTTGTCCACATGGTAACGTCTTTATTTCATGGCACGAGTCCACACCTTAATTATTGCTCTCTCCCGCAACACCCCGAACTCTTACCCTCATCTTGGCCTAATTGTCCCACCTGATGCTCCCAACCCTCCAGCTC
This sequence comes from Lampetra fluviatilis, assembly GCF_964198595.1. NCBI lineage: Eukaryota > Metazoa > Chordata > Hyperoartia > Petromyzontiformes > Petromyzontidae > Lampetra > Lampetra fluviatilis. Next base: position 706,683 of record NC_136296.1, read on the forward strand.
TTTTCTCTTTTGAACGTTCCAGTCAATCCTTGCTCACCGTGTGCTAAGCAATCAGAGCATGGAGTGTTTCCTCCAGTCTTCTTGATTACTATAATCCCAGGGATCGTGTGAGACAATCCCTACACAGGCACCTGAGCTGGACTGATCTGTGAAACCCATGGGCTTATAATTACCAACATGCTGTTTCGGCATTGGTGCATCCACACAACATCATGGATGCACGCCGGGTTAAAACAATAACATCTGCTGGGCTATATAGTGATGGAACAGCAGATGCGGGCCCATGTCCATGACACCAGGACCTACCTTTTAGCTTATCTGACAATGGACCATCGGCTTGTCATCGGCAAGATGCGCCTACCATTCTTCCACTTCACTAGTGGGAGTCCATATAATTCCCCATTCAAATCCACTGTAGCCTGGTCTCAGCTAGCTAGTAAGCAGGCATTTCGATATCGCTTGCAAGTGAGGTTGCCACCATCCCTTCCTCCTCCTAATGCTGACCCTTATCACTGCAGCTGATGGAGTTTGCTTGTTCTCCCTGTGGTCACGTGGATTTTTCTCGTAAATAAGTTTACGATTTGCAAGAAGGCCTTCCTACAGAAGTAAATATCCATGACTGCTCACTGCCTGGAATGATGACTGAATCTAAAACGCTTTTGAGGTAAGGCCCGCTATGACTGGTGTACCCGCGGATACCCTGGGAGGTTTGACTGTTGTGTATGTACCCCCTTTTTATATATTTTTTTAATATTAATTTTTTTTAAAGAATTATTCTGCCAACATATATAATATCGTTTTTTAATAGACACGGGGCAACGTGGAACGAACAGGCCCCACACTTCCACAGATGCGCGCATACCTCATTTCAAAGGAAAGAGGGCATGAAAGAGGGCAATCAAGGTCATAAAAACTCCCCGAATTTCACACAAGAGGAACAAGGGAGGAGGGAATGGCAGGCGGGGGGTTAGAATGACACCCTTTCGTTAAAAAGCCTCAAAATTAACCAAACACAACACCCCATGGGAAGCGAGCAACACGGCCGTCTTTGTCTTCCCGAGAGGATCTCCACACGAACATGCCAAAAGCTAGGAAATGACACCAATAAAGCTCCCGGGCAATGGCTCAAAGGAAATTAACACGTCCTCGGAAAATAAATAAATAAGTGCATGCGCCGGGTGCTCCCACCGTGAAAACAACCGTCTTTGTCTTCCCGCAACACGGACAGCAAAAATTGCACACGCGAGGAAATAACATTTCCATGAGAGATCGGGTCACGATAAAACATCGTGAACACGGTTTTCAGCATAACTTGGGCATAATGGAAATAAGTCGCATTTCAACTTCCAAACCAAAACAACTTCAGCTGTGTGAGACAAAAGATATGATCCCCGAGCAAGGGAGGGAATAATTAAGCTCGCTTAACGCGTAGGTTTTCGCGACAAATATTATTCAGAAACAAAAACATGGATTCGAATATTTTTTTTATATATATAACTCAATGCGAATGCGAATCATCGGTCGGGTTAATGGATAATGAGGTGACGCCGTCGCGAGGCCCCCACCCTTTCAGAACGACACACAGCTGTGTCTTCAAAGCTAATAAACACACGGACAAAAACGCACGCGAAACACACGGACGGACACGCACACGACACACACACGGATGCAGATGGATCACACCCACAGGAATGTTTTATGACAACCTTTGAACAACTCGGGAAACTGAGTGGAATTTTTCGAGATATAAGCCAAAGGAAAATCCATCCAAAACAGATCGCCAGGGGCTCTGAGCCCCACCTCGTCAAGGGCTCCGGCTCCACCACAGATCGTCAAGGGCTTCGGCCCCCACCACATCTCGTCAGAGGCCCTGGGCCCCACCTCATCTCAATGCCGACAACGAAGAAGTTTTCGTCATCCAGAATGACGAGGTTCGCGGGGTAGCGACGTGCAGCTACAAGCCGAGGTCTGCACCACCTGAGAAGAATCGCTACCCTGAGTCGCCGAGCTGCGAGTGAAGCCAACAAAGACGCCAACGTCCACCCTGCCACGAACGAAGCATCGCTCCTCGTCAGAGTGACGACCAGCGAACAACCCGCAGGAAAGGCGGAGATCGCCAAGCGAGCAAAGCAGAGAGCGCGAAGCAATGGAGAAAACCTGGTCAAACGGCTGTGAGGAGGAGGACAGCGCTGTTGAATGCGCCGTGTGTCTAATACACACCCAGATCAACCAGCATCAACCAAAACCGACTCGTCATCCCGCAGTGGAGAAAGAGAGTCAAAGTCTTCCGAGCGCCACCGAGCGCCACCGAGCGCCACTGAGCGCCACCGAGCGCCACCGAGTGCCACCGAGCGCCACCGAGCGCCCACCGAGCGCCACCGAGCGCCACCGAGCGCCACCGAGCGCCACCGAGCGCCAACGAGCGACAACGAGCGACCGAGAATCTTCAAGGACAGCATCGTGCCAACTCGTCGCCCAGCAGTGGAGAGAGAGGGAGGGAGCAGCAGGAGCAAAGCGGCGGCCACGCCCAACCCAGAGAAAACTTCTGGCCGCTGTTCGTATCCTCCCACACCACACAAGCTAACGACACAACTCCCGGCTCTAAGAATTAATTAATATTACAAGGGGACAATGCACACACAGCACGCACACGAATAAGACTTTAAAAAAAATTGTCATTGCGTTTCAAAAAGGGTTGCCATTTCGAGGTGGTGCGTTCAACATCAACGGATCGTGCAAAGCAGTTGCTGTCGTCGAGTTACATGAATAAGAAATGTTTTAGTCATTCATTTTCGTTAACTGCATAATCACGCCAACGAAGAAGTATTTTTAGTCATTCATTTTCGTTACTGCATAATCTTGTCCATGAATTTATTGACGTATACTTGCTTTCGGATAAGAGAGTGTCATGTGCTTGCTTAGAATAAAATTGCTTATCAACAACTGTTCGAGTGCTTCTTTCCAAGTCCATGCAAAACTATCTTATTCTTGATAACTGTATCCTGCGATGAGATATGAAAATGGAGACCTAAAATATCATAACACACACTAAGATAATCGGTAAACGTTTAATCGATGATAATCGTATTATCCTGATTGATATAACAATGGATAAACGAAGCTAAGCCTAATTATCATAACTGCTCACAGTAACATAATCGCAAGCATCCGCACAAATTACTACGATTATCTCCGTGATTATCATAATTCATGCATATAATTACTCACATTATCATAATTTATGCATATTAACTCACACATTAACATAATTAATGCGATTTGCGCATTTTTCGGAAAATTATTAATTTTTATTATTTTCATCAAAATTCATAACCCAATAAATACAACATAATTGGGGCTCGTCCGGGATCTCTCGCAGACAGTGTTTTGCATGGATGATGGAATGAACCACTACGTGTTAACCAGAATATCGGGATCGAACATTGCATGGTGATTGTAAACGGGCGTAAAACAAAAAAAACGCCCTCTAAGGTTAAAACCCAGAATAGCAAGTTGAAACAGAGACAGTGGAATTAAGATAATATCGTATCAAACCGATTGCATCCTGTGATAAATGGTGTTAGAGGTACGCACTCTGAATCGGAAAATAACAATAGCTCGAGTCAAACTGACTACACTCTGTGAGATAATTGTTTTATATGCACTCTAAAAGGAAATGTCAAAGTAACTCTTGCCATACCTAAGATGCTAGGATTAAGAATAATTTTTGAATGGGTTACGGGATACTGGGAGCTCGTATTAAAACGTACCGACCAATCTGTTACAAAGCAGTAAGTCAGAGACATATGGGAAGGGAGCTGTATCGATAACACGAACACACCTCGGGGGAAACTAATTGACTGGATAAAATGTAACGAAGGCGAACACGATGCAAAAACTGCAGAGAAGGCAGGACAGGACTCATGCCCTCCCACACAGGCATACAGACAGGGATTGGGGAATGAGGAAAAAGTTGGAAAGGAAACAGGAGAGAAATCAGTGCTCGCGACACCAGCGAAACTCACAGACGTTGATCCACAGAATAAATATGAAAGTAACAGTAAATCACACTCTTGGGTACGTGGACAGAGTCAAGGGACTGATCGCAAAAAAATTATGGATATCGAACAAAAAATCCTTGACAAAGGGAAACCCTCACAATTCGAGAGAAGGGATGGAGAGATACATATGCAAACAAAAACATGTGAGACTGACAACTTCACAGATAGAGGGAGGCAAAATGTTAAAGTACAGTCGACAGGACATGCTCCACTAAGGGCAGAGGCAAAAACTGAAGGGAAATGGCAACACGAGCAACACAGCACTGGGCGCGCACACACAAAATGCACGCCGCTTAAACACAAGCGACACAGCACAGACCAAAGTGACAGATTGCCTGATGATAACTTGTTTGATGATGACGCTGTCGGCAATCAACTTTCGGAATACCTATTCACCAGTAAAACCCTTAAATTGATGGACAAGGCTCTAGTCAGAATTCCCGATTTTGACCCCCACAATAAGTCCATGGATATACACACACATATTGCAACAGTAGAAGAGGAGGCAATGATTAGAGGGCTGAGGAGACGGGATGAAAAAGCGAGTTTGTTGAAACGGAGCTTACATAAAGAATCTATCCCATGGGTAAAGTCACTACCACACAAGGTTAGAAATGATTTTAAACAACTGAGCCTGGCAGTGATTCGGAAGTTTGGAGAATATTCGACACTCACTGAAGGGTTTTATGCTGTAAAATCGATGACCCAGGGCATGGACCAAGATCCACGTGACTACCTCGTACAATTTAAAAGAGCGTATTACGCAGGCGATGTGAATCAATACCACGAAGGAGATAAAATGTTCAAAATTATGTTTTTTGAATCCTTGAGCCCAGAGATTACAGAAAGGGTGAGAATGGTTTTGAATCCAGAAACCGCATCCTTACGCCGCATAGAGAGCAAGGCGTACATGGCATGGTTATACAGAGCTAAGAATCGTAATTCGGATCCAGAACACAGGGAGAGGGATAAGGAACCCAGCCTCTCAGAGAGGAATAAAAATCACCGAGCAGTCCCACAATGCCTAGAGGAGCAAACACACACGCACCTGTGGCAAAATAAACCAGAGAGAGGTTGGCACGAGAATGAGAGCGGCACAAAGCCGAACATTCAGAAGAATCGCAGGAGGGGGAGGTTCAGAACAGAACCATACCAACACCCCATGCCACGACACACACGAGGCCAAAGTTGCACACTAAGATGGCGAGATAACCATCCAGCAGGAAGGTACACAGACTGCGGAGGTATGGATGCGAACATTCAGGAGAATCGCAGAATGTGGAGGCTAAGGGCAGAATCATATCAACACCCCATGCCCCGACATACGCAAGGTCAAAATTACCCACAAAAATGGCAAAGTAACAATCTAGGAAAAATTTGGCACCCAAAGGGGAGTAACACTGGGCCAAAAATGTACGAGAATCGCAGGATGGGAGGTCAAACACAATCAGTCCAATTACGACCAATTCCTCCACCGGCTATACCAGGAGGGAATAGAAGAATAACACAGAATGCGGTCCAAATACATGATGAACCACCCACAGTGAGTGCGAGCGAGCGGCCAACACGCGCCCCACCCGCCGAGGTTTTGTTAAACCCTGAGCTCAATGGGAAATACAAGCAGGCTGCAAGTGACAGGGCGGGCAAAAACACGAGCAGTGCTCTTGTAAATGACGCGCGGATCGAATACAGGGACAGGGTTGCATTGAAGCATGATCGGACAGTAGATAACAGACAGCAGAGACAAAGAGAGAACACAGAGACACGCCCTGAGGAGCGCAGGCGTGAGCCTTTGAATGAAAAATATCCAAGGGAAACCAAAATTTATGTGGATCGGAGTGCTAAAATGGAGACGAATGTTCATGACATATCGGGAATGGTGTTGGAATCTAACACACTCGTAAAAACAAAGAGGGCAACATTACGAGGCACAGAATTAAATCGACACACTGACTCGGCAAATGTGCATGTAATCGCAGAGAGAGCGAACGCCACGAACCAAGTGTCAAAGTGGGTCGTGTGCGCAAATTCTGGTTATGTGCAGCACAATTTTTCACCACACACTCCCACGACGCGAGAGAGTGAGAGAGGAAACTACAAAAACGAACCCGAAAACCGTGATCGAATTATCAAAGTGATAAGTGGTAAACCAGGCAACATGAGGAAGGTAACGCATAAATGCGTTCGAAACCGCTACCTAGCGTTTCCCAGGATTTAACAAAAACAAAAATGAACATTCGTCGGAGTTATGATGTATGAGAACCGATGTAACGCAATATCGATGTTTAACGTGTTGTTATTTTCTTTGCTTAATTCAAATGTAACCATGTTAAGCAAAAACAAAAATGAATATTCGTCAGAGTTATGATGTATGAGAACCGATGTAACGCAATATCGATGTTTGTCGTGTTGTTATTTTCTTTGCTTATTTCAGATGTAACCAGGTTAAGATTGTAATACGTACACGCGCGTCGTAAGAAATAACCGCCGAGAGTAAGGGCGGCTGATGGGATTCATGACAAAAGGGGGCATTACTTTGTTTGAAAATTCGCCAGTGGCCAAATCGACCCCTGATAATTTTCAAAAGGGCGGACTGTTGTGTATGTACCCCCTTTTGATATATTTTTTTAATATTTTTTTTTTTTTAAGAATTATTCTGCCAACATATATAATATCGTTTTTTTAATAGACACGGGGCAACGTGGAACGAACACGCCCCCACACTTCCACAGATGCGCGCATACCTCATTTCAAAGGAAAGAGGGCATGAAAGAGGGCAATCAAGGTCATAAAAACTCCCCGAATTTCACACAAGAGGAACAAGGGAGGAGGGAATGGCAGGCGGGGGGTTAGAATGACACCCTTTCGTTAAAAAGCCTCAAAATTAACCAAACACAACACCCCATGGGAAGCGAGCAACACGGCCGTCTTTGTCTTCCCGAGAGGATCTCCACACGAACATGCCAAAAGCTAGGAAATGACACCAATAAAGCTCCCGGGCAATGGCTCAAAGGAAATTAACACGTCCTCGGAAAATAAATAAATAAATAAGCGCATGCGCCGGGTGCTCCCACCGTGGAAACAACCGTCTTTGTCTTCCCGCAACACGGACAGCAAAAATTGCACACGCGAGGAAATAACATTTCCATGAGAGATCGGGTCACGATAAAACATCGTGAACACGGTTTTCGGCATAACTTGGGCATAATGGAAATAAGTCGCATTTCAACTTCCAAACCAAAACAACTTAAGCTGTGTGAGACAAAAGATATGATCCCCGAGCAAGGGAGGGAATAATTAAGCTCGCTTAACGCGTAGGTTTTCGCGACAAATATTATTCAGAAAGAAAAACATGGATTCGAATATTTTTTTAATATATATAACTCAATGCGAACGCGAATCATCGGTCGGGTTAATGGATAATGAGGTGACGCCGGCGCGAGGCCCCCACCCTTTCAGAACGACACACAGCTGTGTCTTCAAAGCTAATAAACACACGGACAAAAACGCACGCGAAACACACGGACGGACACGCACACGACACACACACGGACGCAGATGGTTCACACCCACAGGAATGTTTTATGACAACCTTTGAACAACTCGGGAAACTGAGTGGAATTTTTCGAGATATAAGCCAAAGGAAAATCCATCCAAAACAGATCGCCAGGGGCTCTGAGCCCCACCTCGTCAAGGGCTCCGGCTCCACCACAGATCGTCAAGGGCTTCGGCCCCCACCACATCTCGTCAGAGGCCCTGGGCCCCACCTCATCTCAACGCCGACAACGAAGAAGTTTTCGTCATCCAGAATGACGAGGTTCGCGGGGTAGCGACGTGCAGCTACAAGCCGAGGTCTGCACCACCTGAGAAGAATCGCTACCCTGAGTCGCCGAGCTGCGAGTGAAGCCAACAAAGACGCCAACGTCCACCCTGCCACGAACGAAGCATCGCTCCTCGTCAGAGTGACGACCAGCGAACAACCCGCAGGAAAGGCGGAGATCGCCAAGCGAGCAAAGCAGAGAGCGCGAAGCAGTGGAGAAAGCCTGGTCAAACGGCTGTGAGGAGGAGGACAGCGCTGTTGAATGCGCCGTGTGTCTAATACACACCCAGATCAACCAGCATCAACCAAAACCGACTCGTCATCCCGCAGTGGAGAAAGAGAGTCAAAGTCTTCCGAGCGCCACCGAGCGCCACCGAGCGCCACCGAGCGCCACCGAGCGCCACCGAGCGCCCACCAAGCGCCACCGAGCGCCACCGAGCGCCACCGAGCGCCACCGAGCGCCAACGAGCGACAACGAGCGACCGAGCATCTTCAAGGACAGCATCGTGCCAACTCGTCGTCCAGCAGTGGAGAGAGAGCGAGGGAGCAGCAGGAGCAGAGCGGCGGCCACGCCCAACCCAGAGAAAACTTCTGGCCGCTGTTCGTATCCTCCCACACCACACAAGCTAACGACACAACTCCCGGCTCTAAGAATTAATTAATATTACAAGGGGACAACGCACACACAGCACGCACACGAATAAGACTTAAAAAAAAATTGTCAGTGCGTTTAAAAAAGGGTTGCCATTTCGAGGTGGTGCGTTCAATATCAACGGATCGTGCAAAGCAGTTGCTGTCGTCGAGTTACATGAATAAGACATGTTTTAGTCATTCATTTTCGTTAACTGCATAATCACGCCAACGAAGAAGTATTTTTAGTCATTCATTTTCGTTACTGCATAATCTTGTCCATGAATTTATTGACGTATACTTGCTTTCGGATAAGAGAGTGTCATGTGCTTGCTTAGAATAAAATTGCTTATCACCAACGGTTCGAGTGCTTCTTTCCAAGTCCATGCAAAACTATCTTATTCTTGATAACTGTATCCTGCGATGAGATATGAAAATGGAGACCTAAAATATCATAACACACACTAAGATAATCGGTAAACGTTTAATCGATGATAATCGTATTATTCTGATTGATATAACAATGGATAAACGAAGCTAAGCCTAATTATCATAACTGCTCACAGTAACATAATCGCAAGCATCCGCATAAATTACTACGATTATCTCCGTGATTATCATAATTCATGCATATAATTACTCAAATTATCATATTTTATGCATATTAACTCACACATTAACATAATTAATGCGATTTGCGCATTTTTCGGAAAATTATTAATTTTTATTATTTTCATCAAAATTTTATAACCCAATAAATACAACATGACCAAGGTTTTAACGGCTTGGCTTAGGTATACACGGTCTATATTGGTCCTTCTAGGTGTTTAATGGAAAGACCAAAACATGCCTTGCTCATACAGTGCGTTTATTTTATATCCACGGTCATCGATAATCTAAGCATCGCTAGATGAAGACCCCTTGAAGCCGTTTTCATTCCCTGCAGCCTTGTGAAACAATAATAAGGAAATGTTCTTTATATCCGTTTATCGACGTTAAAATACAATTAAATGTAGATGACGAAGGGATTTTTCATTTTCATTTCTTCGGTTAATTATATTCTCCACAGTGATGCTCATGATTATGTTGCGTTAAATATAAAGCAGTACAGTTGAATATTATTTTTTGAGAGATGAATTTGCTACTGGTCTCAGAAAGCATTGCCTATGACCATATCACCCTGAATACGCCTGCGCTAATCTGATATTGGAAGCTACGCTGGGCGAGGCTGGTTGAAACTTGAATAGGAGACTGCCTGGGAATCCCATTTGTTGTTGGCTTTTACATTTTTGTTTCTGGAAGGGGCACGATTTACACTTCAACTCACCCAGTGAGTGCACCTTCCAATGTCATGTCCGTATGGTGGACTGCTTTGGGATCAAGATTTCTTTGTAAAAATACAATTTGATGCCACTTTTTCCAGCTCAAGCAGGAGTTCAGAATAAAAAAAAATCTGAACATTGACCTCAGAGGGAATTGGTTAATTGTTCACATGCCAATAAACATCATCATCTGACATCTGAATTTAGCATTATTTTAACTTACCAGACTTAACTTTGCTTGGCGTAGTGATATATAAATTGCATCTGCCCATCTGCCAAGATTCCGTATTCATCACTAGATTAAAAAACATTATATTTGAAAGACTAATAAGTTTACGATTTGCAAGAAATGCTCTGTACGGAAGGAAATATCCATGACTGCTCACTGTGTGGAAGGATGACTGGATCTAAAACGCTTTTGGACGAGAATTCACATTTATCGTGGTCTTTGACCAGTTTGACGGCATTAGAGGTAAGGCCCACTATGCCCGGTTTACCCCCTGATCCCCTGAGAGGTTTGACCAAGGTCTAAGCTGCTTGGCTTAGGTATACACGGTCCATATCGGTCCTTTCAGGCGTTTACTGTACAACCAAAACATACCGTGGTCATAGATTGAGTTTATTTTATATCCATGATCAGCCTTTTGAATCAATAATTCTTTCTCCAACTGTAGGAAATGTTCTTTATATCCGTTTCTCGACGTGAAAAATGCAATTATTTCTTATATGACTCACGAATATTTTATTATCATTTATTTGGTTAATTATATTTCCTACAGAGATGCTCATGATTATTTTCATTAAATTAATCTTATGGCGGGATCCCGGGGTCCCATAAGCCCACAGCTCTCGCATAAATATTATATTATAATGTAAACGAAAACGTAGCTCTTTTTCACCAATGGATTTGAAGGATGGTGGCAAGTGTTGTCTTGTTAAACTATGCCTTTAAAACTGAAAACTACTTACCTGCAGTACCTCTCTTTAAATACACTATATAAAAACATGTACACCCCTCTGTCAATCATCGTGTTTCTCAGTGTGGATTTGTGAATACACTTTGTAAACAGTACATAAAATAGTACGCGTTTTCAATGCGCTGTTCATATTGTAACAAGCGTTTATTTCAATGTTACTCTGCAGAGTAGTGGGTTGCCGTTCCTCTTATCCGCATTGATACGAGCGGTATGTGGGGACTATGGCTTAACCGCAAGACAAAACCTATCTGCACATGCATACGGACAAGATAAGTATTATCAAACAGGAGGAATGAATGGTGCAACGCATCTCATGTTAAATATCTGCAGGTAATAGAATTGTCATCGATTGATCCTGGCTACAAGAAGTTGGTAAGTCACAAATAATTATAAATATAAGAGAGCAGTTTCAATGTATTATGCATACCGTTATGACAAATAAAGGACTTAAGTCGTGTAGGCAGTTTGAGCAGATTTGGATAAGACTTATGATTCTGCCCATACCCGAGCATGGAGTGCATTCACCTGTTCAGCTCTTCTGCGCATTCGTCCTCGCTGTGCTTTGATGGCATGACAACAGAATGATCCATGCCAGGTGGGTCGCGGCGTTTATGTGTGCGGTGGGACGGAGTCGCCAAAAATATATAAATTAATTAATTACGATGTTGACTTCCGTTTATTTGGGACCCCGGGGTCCCGCCATAAGTTTCAAATATCCAGCAGGAGAGTTGAATGTTCATTTTTTACATACGAATGTACGATAGGCCTCCATAAGCATGGGTCATTAGGCGCGTAGCGTTGGTTGCTGGCACAGAAGGGGATCAGAGGTGTAGTAGCCCTGTCTGCCAGCAGGATGTGATGAGCCGGAAAGAGGGACGTGAGGCAAGGGGGATGATAGAGGGGGTCCGTGTGGTAAAGCCTGGGAACCTTACGGTGGGGTCCAGAAGGGGGGCGTGGCCGAGGGCGGAGCGAGGCCACGCTGGGTGTGTAAAGGGAGGACCCTGAGCGAGGTTTCGAGGCTGTTGTTGGAATGGAACCGTCGTGCTGCTGGAGTTCTCGTCACCGTCTTCACCTCGTCGGCATTGTTGGTCAGGCAGCCTGTTAGCTGTCCTGACCCTAGTATAGTTACTTCTCGTTCCTGTGAAGGTTATAATAAATATATTGCCTTCTACTGTTAGTATCTACGAGTAATTCACTACATTTGGTGTTAGAAGTGTTAAAAATACAACTTTTTTTTTAGAATTTTGTTAGGAATTTGCGCTCGCCAGAAGCCCCCATTGAGGCAGGCCCGGCCACCGTTGCAGTCCATCCAGGTGTTCCGTGTTAACGAGCTCGTTGCTCTTGACATCTTCGGACCATTTCCCACCACTCTGACGGGAAACAAATTTTTGCTCGTCGGGGTGGAGTATCTGTCCCGGTGGCCTCTGACTTGGCCTTTGCCAGATCAGTTGGCTGCGTCCATCACGGACGCATTTCTGCACGGGTATGTTTTGGATAAGGGGGCCCCGGGACGTCTCCTTACGGACCAGGGTTGGAATTTTTCTTCTAAATTATTTAAAAAGGTGTGTGACTCCCACGGTACAAAAAAGATCCGGACGTCACCCTATCATCCCCAGACTGATGGGATGGTAGAGCACTTGCACAGGACTCTCACATCCATGCTGTACCAATAGGTCAATGAGGCACAGTCTAATTGGGATTAACACGTTCCGGGTGTTCTCACTGCGTACAGAATGGCCCCTCACGCCTCAACCGGGTTCTCCCTCTTTTTCCTCATGTACGGGAGGGAATGCGACCCCCCCATGGAGGCTCAGTTGGACATGGAGCCGGTCAAAAAGAAGGACGCTGTGCCCATGCCCATGCACCTTACCCTCAAGTGATTGACGGAAGCGCGGGAGGTGTCTCGGGGGAATTCGGCCAAACGGGAGGCCGCAAATGAAAAGCTTGTGGGGCTCTGGGGATCCGGAAACCCATGGGAACTTGGTTCAAATAACCAGCCCCTTCCTGTTGTCCTATTTATTCCAATGCCATCTGGCGGGTAGTCGCAGACGCGAGCTGGGCTGTGGTTGTCGGTTGAACTGAGGTCCTTCTTGTGCTTGTGGGCTATGGCACATTGACGGTCATTGGGTGTTGTATATTCTTGGGGGCTGAGTTTATTGCCGTGCGTTCCCGATTAATTTTATTGTTCCGGTTGTTTATTGTTCTTGTTATTTTAACTCGCGGGTGGGATGACGCTTGTTTTTGTTGTGTTCGGTGTCCTGCTACGCGAGGTATGGAGGTCAGCCGGGATGGCTGGTTTTTTTTCACAGGGGGGGCGTGATGTAGTGACATGGCATGGGTCACTATGGCGCGTAGCGCTGCTTGCTGGCACAGAAGGGGATCGGAGGTAGAGTAGTCCTGTCTGCCAGCAGGATATGATGAGCCGGAGAGAGGGACGTGAGGTAAGGGGGATAGAGGGGGTCCGTGTGGTAAAGCCCAGGAACCTTCTGCGCGGAGCAAGACGTTGGG